>NC_140587.1:987044972-987644972 GCF_964204655.1 Triturus cristatus | reverse complement strand
CATGCCATCTTTTTACAAGTTGTTATAATATTGCTTACATCAACAAGATAAAATTATGAAATCCTTTGACAATATTGTATCCCTTCTATTAGCGCCGCTGTGCATTTTCACGCTGCATTACTCCTGCGTTCCAAACGCATTGGTCAGCATTCTGAAAAAGTGTTTGGAAGAATGAAAAATCCTTTATAATATGTGCGCAGCAGAAATGCGGAATACATCATTCAGGAGGGATTGCTTTGGCCCTTTTCAGATATTTGAATGCCTCGTTGCTGTTCTTGAATCTTCTAATGGAAGCACGGCCAGGAATTTGAAGCAACCTACAACAAAGGAGTGTTGTAGGAACGACTTAAACCCCCCTGTTTCTGTCTCACCCTGAAAAGTAAAAAAGTTACAATTTGGCCATTACGTAAAAACAAGATTGTTGTGCTGCTCTGGATGGAGGTAATGAATATAAACCTCCACAAGGCAGACTCAGACTGCCATCCTTCCCTGGTGGGGAAATAGAGCATTACAAAATGGGTAATATTTTTATCTATTATATACAGTGCTTAGAATGGCAGAAGCGCGGTATTTAGCGCTATGTAAAAACAAGTAATTATCACTATTAAGAGGGCGCATCTTTGAGTCAAAGCCTCAGATCTATAATAAAAAAAACTACTGTGAGTAAGTCCTCTAATTAATGCAGGGGAAAGGATGTGTGGAAATTTATCTTCCCCACCCGGGAGTTGTTTTCAAAATGGAACTAAACAGTGCTTTTTAAAGCCCATTTCTGCGACTATAGTAGCTAAAATGCGATAGCTTTAGAGACAAGGCAGCACCTCTAACAAGATGGCCAAAGTGCTTCCCCTGCCAAGTTTGCCTGTGCCACCACTGATAGGATTATGGGCCTACACGACAGACCCGAATTCCTATCACATTTTGGCAAAAGTTATAGGGGTATTTATGATTTAAAAGGCATTATTCGCCTCTCTTTTTAGGAATATGCCCAGTGGGAGAAGGGCATCGTACCATCAGTGGCGAAAGGTGCTCTAATTTCCTATATACTCTTTGGGAGAGAACTCTGAACCGAAGTGTTCCTGGCACAACAAGCGCCTTTAACATGAACTAATCTGCAATCATTGAAAAACAAAAACACCCTTGAATTGGGACTTCAAACACCCAATATCAATTTTTGAGCAACAGTGCCGGTCCAATTTACACTCCAAAAGCCATGATTTACAGACTAATTTACACGCTGTTAAAGCTTCCCTCACAAGTCTGACAAATAAGTGAGAAATGCTGCAATCGGGCCTAGTCACCTAGGTCACAAACTCATTTAAAATCTCTTTTGTATGGTTGGAATGTATGGTTCGTCATGCAGTGCCAGGGAACCAGATATTTCCAGGTTGTCTCCTGAAGCAAACCACTTTCCACGACCAACAGCAAATCAAATATTCCCTTGCGTTAGAAGATCTCTTGTGTGTAATGCTCACCCAGAGATCTGAGAGTCACTGGTTGGAACACCTGATAACATTAGTACTACTGAGTTAAGAAATATTAACGCATATTATTCAAGCATGGAGAGATAATTCAGCTTGTGGTGTGCACCATATAAATATGAATTATTGTATTGCTTACTTTCTTCAGGAGTGAAGTTATCAAAAGCGCAGCTGGTGCAGTGGTACCGGGGCCGGAAGGGGTGAAGGGCCCACTGCACCCCAATTATAGCTCTTTTCTAGTATCAAACAAGGGTCATGGGTCCGAGTGTCCTTGCTCGCATCAGGAGCGATGGCATCCTTGCTACAGCATTGGTGGCCTTCTCATTGAATGCTTTTGGCTTAAAAATGATTATTGTGCATAGAAAGCAGGAGCGCTCAGTCAGTTAGACACTCACTAAATAAATCTGCATACGTCCCGCTGGCCATAGCTAAGTTCAGCATCCGTAAGGTAACAGCAACGCCTGCTTGCAGAGCATTGGGCAATAACAAACCTTTATTAGCAAACACTACACTTAAAGCAGCTATAAATGGGGCACACATAGATGTATGGAGGCAGCTGTCAAGAACATGACTGAGTTTGAAGACTTCTTGATGTCACTTATGAGCGCTGTTGAAGATGTGGACATGGATTGGTGGAAGAGAACTTGCTAAGAACTGGATTCAGCATGGACGTTAAGTGAAGGACGATTGACCAAACACCAGCATCATGTGTTTTCAGATGTGGGAGGTTAAATTGAGATGGTTGTGGCATTGGTAATAATATATTTTTCTTTTTAAACCTATTAATTTCCTCTTATGTAGTAAGGGCATATTTATGAAATTATCATGCAGCGCAATGCAGCAAGTCATATTGCTGCACTGCGTAATAGGGAAAGGGAAGGAATGTGCCGTATTTAACATGATAAGGTGCATTCCTGTCATTTCTCAGTGCGGGCTCACAATGTGCTGCCAACGCAGGCCCCCTTGTACCATGGTGCAAGGGTGCATGAGTTGTAAGCAGGATTGTTTTTGTGCAGGGACACCTTCCTGCACAGAGACAATCCTTAAAGGCATGTTCCTCTTCTATGTGTGCTGCACAATGAAGAAAAGAGGAAGTAACAAGGAGAAATAAAGATATTTCTCTGGGGAGGCATAGAAATTCGACGCATTCCCAGGTTTACCACTGATGGCTTATTTGGCAATAGAACAAAATCCATGGGTAGATGCGTGGAAACACTCACGCTCCACCCATGGATTGCCTCCCTAGGACAGAGTAATGCAACAAAGAAATTTGTGCTGCGTTGCGTTACTCTGGATTAATCAAGCCACTCAGGGCCCCACAAAGTGACCTTGCATGGCTTGATAAATCCCACTTAGGCTTTGCATTTGCCCTTGCGCCCCCTTGCGTGGCGCAAGTACGAGGCAATAAATATGCCCCCAAATGTTCATCTCACGGCAGTAGGCCGAGGGCTATTCAACATACGCTATACACTGCTGTTGTTACTGCTGTGTTAGTTGGAAAGGGAACCATTCTGCATACACCTCCCAGGGCTGGACAGTGACCCTGCTCAGACTTAACTTGATGATAGCCGACAATTGTCTTTCCGTTTACTAGGATCTGAAATGACTCAGACCACTTAAAGCAGTGGCTGGAAAGCACAAACGCCTACATGTGAAGGCATTCCTTTTAAGAAGTATAACATTCATTTTGTATATGGCTCTTTTAAGATAGGCTTGAAAAACACTGACACAGCTAAAGATGCTTCAGCATGCCAACTGACCAGTGGACTATAGAGCTCATGATATCTAAGGCGGGTGAGCTGGCAGGAATGGCCTTCCCTTCTCTTCTAAATTTTCTCCTGTCCTCGATTCCCGGCCCACTTTTTCAATAAATTAGCGGCTAACATTTTAAAGTTCTGTTTCACTTATTGCTTACAGTCTTCAGATAGATAACACAGTGGCACGCCAATGTTTTTAGCATTAAACTAATGAGTCGAGTTCATTAACTTGAATCCTAGGGATGACTGCAAAGTTGCACCATAAAACTTGGAAAATATGGCCTCTTGTGTTCAAATTCTGAGGCATTTCATTTTTATTCATTTTCACCTGGAACACGTGTCACAAAGTGCCGTGGGAAGATGAAAACCTTTTTTCTTCTGCAAAATTGTCCTCAAAACTTCACAAGCTGTAAAAATGTTTCGAGGGTTGCATGGCTTAGAATGTTTGCAAAATCTTTTGAATTTGCAAAAGTAGTCTTTGCCAATAAACATTTCAGCAAAATATGCTTTTAAAGATAGCCTTCACTTATAGAAATATTTTACAAGACAATTCTTTGCAAAATATGTTTTTCAAAGCTAAACATATCTCAGTCTTCCTGAATGTTTAAAACGTTGTAAAACTTTGCAAGTGCAATTTAAGTGCTGCTACCCCTTCAGTCAAAGCTTGTGAGGAATTTAGGCAGCAACATTAATAGAATATATGTTGGCCAGAATATGAGCCTAATTTAACAATATTTGGAGCCCAATAATTGGAAAAGTGTTCAAAAGTCTGAATGTGTTTAGGTAGAAAATGCTTTGGCTAGTCATGTGAGAGAGCAAGATTATTGTTGAGGTCCAAATCAATCAAAAAAGATAACTTGCACCCTGGAGTCACTGCTACTGAACCCAGAGTAGAAGAAGTAATGCCCACCCCCATCCTGATAGAGTTATCTCTGCGTTCACTACACTCTAAATCGGTCTGTAAGGAAACTCATTTTTACAACTATCTAAAACACCTGGCCAATAAGAAAAACTGCTATGCAACGGAAGGCTAGCAACAGGATTTATTGTTATATGAATGTACACAAAGTTGTACCTTAGCACCATATTTACTTAACAGTGATGTTTGTAAGCATTTCACCCACCATGGTTAGGTCCACCCAAAATCTGTGTATTGTTTTTCAGCAATTATGTTTTGCAGCTAGACCTCAAGGCAGTTGGCTTGAAAAGAGCACTTAACACCCTTTGTAAAAACAGCACTTAACACCCATTGTGCCAAGGTGAAACACATAGAATTCAATTTGGAGAAAAGCCAAGTGGTAATGGTTGACAAGTTTAGCAAACTCTGTCATACTTCTTCCTAATCAAGTATTACTTTAGAAAGAAGGAGGTGGTACCTGGACACAGCTGAGTGTTGCAAAGAGCCTCTTCGGTATGGAGTCCAAGGCAAATATCCCCTCCATTTGCAGGAGTTGGGTTAGAGCAGGAGCGCGTCCGCATGTAGTGGCCACCGCCACAGGTCGCCGAGCACTTGGACCAAGACGACCAGCAAGACCAGCCACCATCAACTACAACAGATCAAAGTAATTTGAGGATTAGAGTTTGCATCACAAGACACTGATGTGCTGTAAAATGAGGTCACTTATTACTATAGATATTACATTACTTTTTGACAAAGGCACACAGTGCACCACATTAATGCATTGATTATATTTAACTGCAGTGACATAATTAAGTGAACACGTAAAAGAGAAAAATCTGGGTGGAGTGAAGCCATCCTTGTCTCAGACCTTTATTAGTGAGAATATCCAGTCCTAGCATTGTTACATGATAAGTGTTTGACAGACGAATTAGATAAAAGCATAACACCATCAAGGCGTTGATTTGCTGGGATTGGTTTTCTCGCTGTTCTTTGTTATCAATGTCAGTGATTTGTTACACATAAAAACTGCAAACATAGTAACAGAGTCACCCCTAAAAGACTCAAACCAGGAAATTATAATTAGTAGAGATTACATCCCGTCGTCTTCAATAATGTCAAACATTCATAACGTATCATTTACATTAGTATAGGAAATGCAACTCAATTGGCCAGATTTAGGAACTGTATATTTCCAATCTGTGTGTGCATATTGGAAAACCATATTTTGTCAACAATGAATTCACAAAACAAAATTGTGCTTGTCAAATAATGTTGTAAGTGAGCAACTGACATAGTTGGCATGTAGACCTGCTATAGTCAATATTTATATCATGGCGTGTTTCCTAGGGTGTAGAAGGCACAGAAACAGGGACGCACCTTATTCATAAAGGGTTGAACATAACCCTGCATTCTCCTTGCCATTCACTTCCTCAGTGCCAGTCAAGGTTGCCTTTTTACCCCATTACTTTATTCCCTACATGTTTATGACCTCCTAAGGTAGGTGGGGGGAAGGGCAGGTGTGTTGTTTGCTGTATGCAGACAATATAGCTGTATTAGATCCTACCCTATAGGGCCTACACAAACGGCTAGATTTACTTAAATCATATGCAAGTGCTCATTTTCTTTTTACATATAAACATATCTAAAAGTACAATTTTTACATGTAAAGGCAATCGTCAACTGAAGAAAGTAAATTATACATGGCACCTGGAAACTGAAATATTAGAGGAGGTAAAGTCATACTTATATCTAGGAAAATACTTCAGTTCCAATTTATCCAAGAGATACAATCAATAACTTTTATTTCAGTCAGCCGTGTTCTTTGCAGGTAACCTTGGCGGGCCGCGTGGGGGAAGGGATTTTGAGGGACGATGCAGAGGGAAAATTAAATAAATAATTAATTTTCCCTCTGCTTCGTCCCTCGAAATCCCACCGCTGTTACCTGCACAGACCGCGGCTGACTTCAGTTGAATAAGACCTTTAAAAGTATATATTAAAAATATTTATATTTCATACTGTGCTATTCCTTAAAATCTATAAAATATGTACATGGTTGTTATAAAACATGTCAACACTATTACAGTACTTCATTTACAACAGCATTTAGCAACTGAGTCATTCATCATAACAGTTTCAGTCCCACCTTACCCCTTGAAAATCCTACGGATATCAGGTATTTGCATAGGTTATGAACTATATATGGCACAGTATCACTCTTAATTACCGTTAGCGCTTTCTGATAACTCCCAAACCTTAATCTTTTGCATAATGGGAAGATTAATTTCTTCCTTATCTCACCATAGGCTGTTGAAAAACAGAACATTGTGCACTATCTTCCATAGAGCCTGGAGTGCATAAAGTGCCAACAGCTTCATTATATGACAGTATAGGCATTAATTCATAGCAAAATTCCATGTATAGGATTCTCGCCTTATGGGGTTGGATAACATCTAGGAAATCTTCGAAACATAGCACTGCTTAACAGCAAGGGATTGGGTTGTCAATATGGCTAGGTTTGGCTTACTATAAAAGGCGTTTAACACATATTCCCAATATACCTTCTTTAAGTGATCCTTTGAACTCTGTGTCAATAATTATGGGCTCAGTCCAATAAAAGAAAAGGCCAAGCTTATTTAGCCATTTCAAGACATGTCGCAACCAAGGGAAAGTTAAGAGATTGTCATGTTCCAATAGTTCTGTAATGCCCTCTCTGTAATGGACCAACTCCTGTGTCGTCCATAGTCTAATCCAGTAAAGTACTGGCAGCAGGTTTGTAATATGCTCTGTTTAACATTCAGGTCATAGTACACAGGTATTAGGTGTGTGGCTACTGGTAGGCTAATAGGCTTCACATGAATGTATTCTCTCCAAGTACGAGCTGTTTGACATTGCCTATACCCCACAGCTCTGACCCATACAAAGCAGCAGCCTGGGTTTTGCGTTTATACATTTCTAGGGCCGGTGTGATCAATTTATTCGCAGATGCATTATATTTGTTGAGAACAGCCCTTGACCCATGTGATAAAACCATGATGGCCTGGTTTATTTGTGGATTCCATGACAGTCTGGAATCAAGTGTCATACCTAGATAAACAAAGTTGGAGACGTGCTCTAAGATTTGCCCAGCAACCTTGATGTTCCTTCTGAAGTTCCTATGGGGATTTATGGCCATGTATTTAGTTTTTCCAATATTTCTTTCCAAACCCTTTGCAATACAATATGTGCTGAAATCATCCAGTAAATTTTGGAGAACCTTAGGTGTCTGTGAGACCAGGATGGTATCCTCTGTGAATAATAACTCAGGCACAGGGGTTCCACTAAGTTTCGGGGAGTCATGTTTGCATTTTCTTAGGTGATCAACAATATCATTGATATCCAAGAGATATTATATAAGAAGGGGTGGGCAGTTAGCTCCGTTCCTCCGGCGGAGTTTGCAGAGTTTTGCCCACTCCGCGCCCTGCTTGGAGTACGGAGTTCCGGAAAAACGGCTAACCCCCGCATGGCTAAGTTTCTTCTCGTGCATGGTTGGCCATCGTTAAGTTGGCAAGCACGAACGAGAAAATCAAGCGCTATATTGCCTCACAGTGAAATTTCGCAATGCGAGCGGTCACGGCAGATCACTACTGTTCTTATTGAAAAAGCTGTCGCTCGCATTGAGAAAGATGCCGCTCGAGTAGAAAATGTACTCAAGCAGCAGAAAGAAGAAGCACCCTCTGGTGCGCCTCGTGGTGCCTTTCGTGCTGACTTTACAGCAAGGGACAAGCTCACGGCATCAGAAATCATTGCAAACAGCGTGACGTACCAGACTCCACCGCTCGCTGAACTTCACAAAATCTCATGGAGTTTTTAGGTAACTCTGCAGAATTCCACAGAGTGAAACTCTGCAAGTTCTGCCCACCCCTAAATTTAAACCGTGGGTGCACCAAATCCATGAACCATGCTAATGAACTAACCATATTTTATAATGTCCCTGGCCTTAGACACTTTTTCTTTCTTCTTCAGCTATATCATTTAGTAATTCCTCCCTGTTTTCTCTATGGCTTAGAGGTTGTGAGTATTGCTAGTTGGTCTTTCCTGGGCTCCACTGAAACGAAAATCCTTCGTAGAATAAATTATTGAATACACAGCTCCATTAGCAGCACTGCATTTAGAAATGGATCTGGTGAGTACATTTGTACTGGTCCTAGCAACTATTCTACAGAGGTGTTTTCGGTTGATACATTCCAGCGATATCTCTCGAAGGAGACCTTTGTGGAAAGTGTTCTTCATTGAGCAGAGGCATGACAGTACCTTTTTGGAAAACTTTCACAACACCTTAGCCTTCTTTTGAAATTAACCAAAGGGAACTGGCATCTATGTCAGTGTCTGAACTTAAGTTATTTCTTAAAAATTCTAGCCATGCATTGAATCTGAAATTGGACAACGCTTCCTCCCTACTAAATCCTAGAAGCACATGGGTACAGGCCTTTTGTACTATTAAGTCTTTGATCTTTTTGTTTTTGTATGCCCTGCATTGAATAAGCACTGTATGAGATTTGAAATGCTGCTGTTTATACGTAATGGTACTTTTACTGTTTATAATGTGCATGCACTTTTATACAATTCTGCTAATGAAATGACCTCTTGTAAAGTATTCCAATTTGTTAGCAGTTTTTAAAATGTTATTAACCTTGTGCTAGTGTTGATTGGCAATTTTGTGAGCAGAAGCAATCTGCTAAAAGACATTTAGATACCTTTATGGGGATGTAAGGAGCAATGGGAACTACAATGATCTTTCTTCTGTTATTACATGTCACTGTAAGGAGTGAGAAAAATGCATAGGAAATGCTGTAACCCAAATTGAATTCTTTATTATATTAATTCAATAAGCTATGAACTAAGGGTGAGATGTTTGTTTTATTAATATGTTATATCAAATGTTGTCCTGCCTAAAATGGGACAAAAACAATAAATGTTTCTGTCTGTCTTTAAGTTAAAGAAGAAATAAAATCAGGCTCATTTACACGAACAGGCTCTTTAAAACCTAGCCATTCACACATTTAACTATAAACACACTTAGAGCTGCGGAGGGACTATTGATGTCAGCAGGCCCATGTTCATCCTCCAGCCCACACTTGAAGGCCAATGCATACTGAAGTAGTGGACCAATGTCAGAAAGGTTAGTTGGCACAGAAGGCAGGCTGCGTGCACCTCTCTCCTTGGTAGCCCTGATGTTATAGTTACACTGTTGAAACCGTGCCATCACAGTGTGAACTGCAGTTGCAAATTTTTAAAGACTGAACTTCTATTCATAAAAGTGTGACTGCAGTCTGGTGAGATGGGGCCAATGAGGAATCCTTCCTCATAAAGGGTTTGAGACAAATTTCATGAATGCCAAAATGTGGATCTGTATTTGCCATATGTTTTTCATTTCATTCATTTTACAGAAGTTTCTTTGAGCAGTTAATGTTCTATTGGGTTGGGAAGAAGGCCAGTGATGAGAGAGGATGCAAAATACACATGGCTTTATTGGCTTCTAAATTTATGGCACAAACGGTGGGATATGAAATGACTTAAGTGCAAAGATTACTGATATTTGCTTTTTCATGTACACTTATGCTTATTGAGAGACTTTATGTTTTCTGCATTGTATCCGTTGGATGTTGCCTGAAACATAAATGTGGGAGTGGATGAAGAACGTTTTCATGCTTGCCCGATATAGACATTTTGGCTCATGTGATAGACTTCAGAAAACTAACTTTGCATAGATTTGTTTTTGTATGATTCATTTAAGCTTCAAAAATAGAGTTCCTGCTCCATTATAAAGTAATTTATGAAGGAAAATGTACTTTTGGATTGTACCATTTTTGTTGGTCCATAAATCAAAATATTTTCTCTATGAAGGCAAGACACATGTTTACCATAAAAGTGAGATTATTGGACAAATACTTACAATGTACAAACAATAAGGGTGAAGTATCACTTCCACTAGTGTAACTGATATTAGATAGTGATGCAAGCATCAACCACTCTCTATATACTTTATTGTGTGAATCACATTCATGACCAAAAGACATCCATAAAATATTTAAAACATTTTTGCCATGGACAGAAATATTATAAATCAAATCAGTAACTATTATTGTTGTTACTTAAACTTAAAAATGTGTAAAACATATTGCGACAATTATTCATTTCTTATACAGATGGGCAGAGAGAAAGCAATTCCGCCTACTTGTACATAACTGAATATTACATGTATCATATTAGCATGGAAGTCTCTGAAAGCTATCATACTAGGACTAATCAAAATCTATAGAATCAATAGAATACAAATAATGAAGGCTATTGAGGTTTAAAGGTAGGATAATCAAGAATATTGACCATCTCTACTACATACTCATGAGTTGCTAGTCAATGAGGAGTGCCAGTCAGAGGCCGTCGTTTGCATATTCCGCCAAAATATTGTTTAAAAAATATTGTGAGACATAAATATTGTGTCAAAATACTGTGCCGTTCGTAGTCGGAGGGAGTCTGGTGTGCACTTGTGCAGAACTGGTGTAGTTTTCCGTGGCATACGCTCTAGTGAAGAGAGCGGAACTTTGGCCCTGCGGACAGATTGTGGAGGATAAACCGGACGGGACTGCGAGGACCAGCAGCCCCGTAACCACGCTCAGCTGTGCCCTCTTCCCGCCCCTGCTGACCTCCGAGCACTCTTAACGACTCACGACCCCTGCTTCGCGGGCGCCGTTCGTAGTCGGAGGGAGTCTGGTGTGCACTTGTGCAGAACTGGTGTCGTTTTCCGTGGCATACGCTCTAGTGAAGAGAGCGGAACTTTGGCCCTGCGGACAGATTGTGGAGGATAATCCGGACGGGACTGCGAGGACCAGCAGCCCCGTAACCACGCTCAGCTGTGCCCTCTTTCCGCCCCTGCTGTTCCCCGTATATAACCAACAAAGCATCCCGCTACGCGGTCGCGCGCCGGGAGAAGCCCGGGACAAGGGCGGGACCGTTTGTGGCCATTCGTGGCCAGTAGAGGCCGGGACGGGCTACCCCTCTTTCAAAAGAGATCTTGGTAGTATATAATTGAAACGTGACTTTATGAGATTTCCTGTGCCTTCTCCGCAAATTTGTTGTTTAGTCTGTGGCGCTCTGTTTTGACATTGTGACTTTATTAAGTGAATGTTAGCTCTAGCCATATATTGCGTGTCCGAGGGCTGTTGATATTGTTGCTGTTGTTGATATATTACACTCGTTTTGCTAGAAAATGACCTCATTAAGGTCTGGGAGAAAGATCGCCCAGGACAGTACAGGGGGCACAGTATCAGGGACCCTTGATAACTTTATCTCCAGAGCAGTTCGTGTTCTCGAGCACGAAATTATTCTAACTGAAAAAAGACTGTCATTGGATTTAACGGCTAAGAGATCCTACCTGGGTAAAATTATGTCTGCTGATTCCCCTGAGTGCCGGTTGCTTCAATCCGATTCTGTCCCGGCGTCTAGTATCGAGATAGCGGGGCTGGACACGACAAAACATAGTACCCTGGACACTACTTCTGATAGCATATCCATCCTAGATCCTATACCCCCTATTGAGAAACCTAGTATTATTTTCCCTTTGCCCCTTACAGAAAAATCATCTGATATTATTCTGGACAAGGGAAGTACGACTCAGTCCACTACTGGAAAAAGGAAACGTGTGGGAGGGGCTAATAAGGGTAGACGTGCCAAAGTGTCTAAAGCGTCCAAACCCGCTATTCCACTCAAAATATCCCAACCCTCTATTACTCGCAGTACCTCTCCAGCCCATGTTAGTCCTTTGCACAACAAGACCACATCTAGTCAGTCTTGTGCTAACTTACTACCTAATGGCTTTTTGGAAACTCTCGAACAACTGCTAAAATCATTCCTGTTACTGATACACGAGAGAGTTAAGCAACTCATTACCACTATTGGGAAACTGGAAAGCATCGTGCTTGCCAATACGACCCTTTTGGAAAAAACCTTAGTGCCCTCGCTAGGTCCCAGGACTATACCACCCCCTGGTATTGCTGTTAAAGCAAAGACCGTTCTAAATGGCTTTATTACCCCTACCTCGGCCAGCAAATCTCCGAACCGCTTTGCACACAAAGAACCTGTTATTACTTCTGTCCCGGACCCTGCTGGGGGTGATGTCCTTTCATTAATTGGAGTCGGTAGGACGAAGAAGTTGGCTACAAATGTTCCCAATGACGAGACTAACAACATAGTAGGGTCAAATGACCCCCAGAGTGACGGCTCGTTTTCCAAACATCCTCGTATCAATCTTCCTCCCGAGTCACTCCCCTATACAGTAATTCTGGCACGTGTTCCGAGGATTTCCCAAGACAAGATTGAGCCTCATAGTGAGCTTAAGAACAAGGTTATTCACTGGCTCAATGGTAACAGGCCTTTGCCTCCCAACCTTTGTGCAGAAATTTTGTTCGTACGAAGGGTGAATTGGCTAGGCACTAAACCGAAGGATGTGGTGGATGATTGCATAATCATTAATTTTAGGGACCCCAGAGTAGTGAGGCACATATGCTACCACCCCAACACTACGAGCCCTAGAGGAATATCCACTTTCGATCTGAGGCATTTCTACCCTATTGCCCCCAGTGTTACACAATATGCTCAGCCAGTTGGATGGGAAAGGGTCAACAGAGGCTATCGAGGCCCACCCAGATCGGACTTCCATCTTCCTTTGTTTAATTATTTTGGTCCTTTGAGCAGTTTGGAAGGGGTAGATTGACTGGCAAATAATAATAACATCAACTTAGGCTCCGCTAGTGCAATTGATAATGGTTTGGGAAGTTTTGCTTGTTTGGGAAACACAACTTGTAGCTGTTATATGGAGGGTCCTTTGGACATTGGCAGTAAGCGCCCTAACATTGTATGTATTCCTTCCTAAGTGTCCCGTAGTAATCTAGACCCTCCTTTGTTAGCTCTGGAATTTTCCAAGGACTCACAGGGTATAAACTGTGTAAATCCTTTACCTATTGACTTAGCGATAGCACCCCATGCTCACGTTCATAGAACCCTGCCTTGGTGAGCATCAGTGTTTAGCTCCCGGAAAGATCACAAATTACACTGCCCCCCAGGTTTCGCATCAGGTCCAATTGCTAGCTGACAATGACCCCCCCCCCCCCCCCTTCTCACCTTGGTCTCGTGGAATATTGCTGGCCTAAGGAGTAAAACCTCAATAGATGAGTGGTCCACCTGGGTGGACAAATTTGATATCCTGTTTTTTCAGGAAACGTGGGCAGTGGACCCGGTATACTCACCTGGTTTTATTAATTTTCACAAAGGGCCTATTAGCGGGACCAGGGGCCGACCCTCCGGAGGTCTTAGTATCTGGGTTAGGCAAACCCTTAAGTGTAGATTTACTGAACTGGCCGCTGACAGCCCAGATCTCTTGATAATCTTGTTGCACCTCAACAATGAACCAGATATTATGATTATCAATGTTTATAACAGAGGTCAACCCGGAGGTCGAGGCTCTAATACTTTCTTACAACTAAATGGGTTTTTGGAAACTGTTAACCCCGGTATTAATGATAATAGTGGGGGATCTGAATTGCTGCTTCGAGCCTCTGAATACTGCCTGGGATTCACTCACTATGGAAGTGGATGCTATTTGGAATATTCCCCCCCTTGACCTCCCACCCATCAAGAAGTGGACTGAGTCTGCTATTCAGTGGATGAGCTTGTGTATGGGGCGCGGCTTCAGGGCGGCAAACGGACGGACCAACTCAGACAAAAATGGCAGTGACACCTTTGCTGATGGCCTTCGCCGCAGCAGAATTGATTATGCCCTTATTAAAGTGGAGTTCTGGTCTACCCTAAAAGATATGGTGATTTTAGATCGCCCCGAGAGTGATCACAACCCCTTAATACTGAGTATTCTGTCTTGTATAGACCGACGCAGCAACAAACTAACCGAGATAGTTACTGCAGATGCCTTCCTCACTAATAATCTACGGTGAGTGCGTTGGGATAGGGTAGTCACTGATAGTGTTGTACTAGCCGAAATCAGTTCACAAGTCACAGGTGCGCTGGAAGCCTTCCACTCTCTCCAAAACCAAGAAGCTGTCATTGGGGAGACTACGCATATTCATGAAACTTTGTTTTTGGGTCTAAAGGCTCTTTTCTCCAAACCCAGTAAAGTTAAGAAACCTACCCAACCTAAGCACAATCAATGGTATAACAAATCGTGCCGAGAGCTCTATGGCAAATTAAAAATTGCTATTAAATCTAAAAACATGGTCAATATTAGAACAGGTAGGGGCAACTATCGTAGGGCCAAAGTTTTGGCCAAACAAGAATGGGATAACGATCATTGGTATGATCTTCTAGCTGCCAGTAAGCAAAAAAATTTGACCAAGTTTTGGCACATTGTGAAGTGGGGGAATTCCCTGTGTTCGCAGGTCCCCTCAAACCATGTTCTCCCTGAGACTTGGGTGGAGCACTTTGAGTCCCAGTTCTCTGATACCAACCTGGCTGAAGAGACAATACCCCAGATTCCTCGAGATATGTCCTCGCTCCAAAATTTTTCGTTCGACTGTAAAGAAGTCGAGATGGCTCTAAGTAGGATTCCTAGTGGAAAGGCCCCGGGAATTGATTGTGTCCCGGCGGACCTCTTCAAATATGATTATAGTAACTGGGTACCTTATATCGCCTTCTTGGCCACTGCCTTAGCAAAGGGGGCGGCTATCCCGGAATCGTGGAAAGGTGCCGAGATATTGCCCATCTTTAAGAAGGGTGATCGCTCGTGCCCAGGGAACTATCGCCCGATCAGCTTAATCGACTCGATCCAAAAAATCATCGCTAGGATGATTTTGGCAAGAATCCACTTATGGATTGAGCAGGAGGACATTATATCGCCGTTGCAGGCTGGGTTTAGATCTTGCATTAGTACTATTGATCAGGTCTTTAGGTTTCAATTGATCGTCTGGAAAACGGTCTATCTTGGTGGCGGCACTTTATATGCCGCGTTTGTTGACCTTAGGTCAGCTTTTGACCTAGTTCCCAGGACAAAACTATGGGGGGCTTTAGCTGGACTAGGGATGCCCGTCGATCTCTTGAATATTGTTATCAGGTTGCATGATGAAAACTTTGCCCAAGTTCGCTGGGGGAACCAAGGGCAGGTCACTGATAAATTTAAAGTAAATCGGGGTGTCAGGCAAGGGTGCGTCTTAGCGCCAACTCTTTTTTTGTTATTCATAAATAGAGTTGTGCAGTATTTTTCATCTATCTCAACTGACGCCCCCTCCTTGGGTGGTATTAAGATCCCGCTGCTTATATTTGCTGATGACACCCTTTTACTGTCTCAGACCCAGATGGGGTTACAGGCGGCCTTGAACAAATTTGACACCTTTTGCCTCGATCATGATCTGCAAGTAAACGTTTCTAAAACCAAGTATATGGTCTTCAATAAAGGAAGAAGCGTGGCAGGTCATGTTACGATGAATAATGAAATACTTGAACGCACAAACGTTATGACTTATTTGGGGATTGTTCTGGAAAACAAACTGAGCTGGAAGCCCCAAATTGATATCTTATCCCTTAAATTTGCCCAGCTTTCAGGGGGTTTGGTAAAAGAACAGAGACTGTCACAGACAAAAAGGATAGGCCCAGCAATCAAGATTTATAACTCCAGGATCAGCTGTGCGATTCTCTATGGCGCTGAACTCTGGGGTTTTGCCGACCTATCCCCCTTGGTCAAGGTGCAAAATAAATAAATTTCTGAAGAATCTTACGGGCCTTCCTAGTTCAAGTCCAGTGAAACCATTATTACTGGATCTTGGTTGTCGTTCAAATGAAGATATTGCCCGGTTCAAACCTCTGGCCCTATGGAGAAGAATGTGGACTAGCCCGGAATTAGCCCCCTATGCTAAGGTATTTCTGGATGTTCGTTCCATTCTGGGCTCAGGCAACATAGATTGGATCAAGCAAGTTAGATCGCTCTTGGAATCTATGGGCTTGGGAAATCTATGGTCTGACCCTGCTAATAACCCTTTTCCCCCCAAAAAACTATTTAAAGGTCTCTACTGGTCTCTGTTATACCAGAAACAGACAACCCAAATTCTGGCAGAGTCTTTGACCGGCAGGTTCCTTGAGTGGAAAAATGTCCCCCTTTTAGAAGACTATTGGGATATTGTTAGTAGGTCCAGTGACAGGAAACTCTATCAAGCTGGAAGGGTGAGGTGAGTGTATCCTGTCGCTGGTGTACTGATTGTGTTGAATCTGTTGGTCATATATTCTTTGCATGCCCGGCCTATGCAGCCCCTCGGGCGAAATGGCTCAAACCCATTTGTCGCAACATGGGCACCAGGCTGGGGTTCGTGGCACTAAGAATTTTAAGATTTGACACCAGCGAATCTATTGTAATTACTGTGGCCAAATTCTTAGGTTGGGTTTGGATAATTAGAAAAAGGACATAAAGGCACCTAGTGACGTGTTTTAATTAGTTCTTATCCTGTTTTTATCTCAGAAATGTTCTTATCTCTTATTTGCATGGATTTCTTTTTATATTGTATTGTCTTTAAGATGAATTTAATCGATAATAAAGACTACATGATGATACTGTGGTGTCGCAAATATCATGGTACAGAATATAAATCATTTTTTGAGACTTTTCTACCTCTTTTTAAATATAATTGTAAACAATATTGTTTTTTAATTAGTTGTTGAGTTTTATTAGTTTTTGTGTAATAAGCTGTGATTATTTTAATGTTCAATATTTTATTATTTTTAGTGCTGAGTTGGTGAGTTGAGTCTGTACAGGAATAGAGTGGGACATTTTTAAAATACATTTTTTAATTGAATATAGTATTTTAATACATGTTAATATGTTAGATAATTAATTATATGAATTTGTTTGAGCTATTTAGGATAGTTTTCACAATATGGCAATAATAGTTTTTATCCGTTATTTCATTCCTTAGATAAATGATTTTGTTAAATATTTTCAATAATTTGGTTATTAATTATTATCTTTTATTTTTAAAAAGTAATTTTATATGGTTATATTTTAAAATAATATGTATTGTTACTTTTTTAATTATTAATCTAATTTGCTTTTGTGGCTGCTGTAATTTCAGGGTAATGAGGTGGAAAATCTTTTGAATCTATTTTTAAATGTTTTAATTGATATACACTTCAATATAATTGTATACGTTAATTTCATGTTTTTAGTTTTTCATAATTTATGTAGATTATATAATGTGACATTTTGTTGTTTTTAATTTGCTTATGGAATATATATTTTATGTTTATTTATTATAAGAAAATCAGTGATATATTTTGTATCAATTTAGGATAGCGAAGAATTTAGTCTGAGCTTTCTAATGCTTTACATTTTCACTTCACTGGAGTTCGAATAATAAACTTAACCACTCCAAAGTCCAACACCTTCCTTAATGTTGCTTACGTTAGAGAGGGAATAGTAAATCTAACTCCTCCAAAATCTTGCACTTTCCTCACTGTTGTATATGTTGGTGAGGGAATAGTAAATCTGAACATTCTGGGGTTCAAGATAGTCCCTGCTGTTGCTCTGGCTGGAATGGGAATGGTGAATGTGAACTTTCCAGTGTCCAACTCTTACTCTACTGCCGCTTACTTTGGAGTGGGAATAGTAAATCTTACCACTCGAAAGTTCAGCACTTTCCCTGCTATTGCTTACAACTGACTGGGAAGTAAATATAAGCCCATCAAAGTCCAACACGTTCCGCATTGTTATTTACATCTGGATTGGGAGTAGTAAATTTGACCCTTCCAAAATCCAACACTTTCCCTACTGTTGGTCAGGTTGGAGTAGGAGTAGTAAATATGATCCCTACAAGTTTAATATTTTATCTGTTTTTTTAAAGTTGTTCAATATTTTATTGCTGTTATTGTATAATTGTTTTACATTTTTTTAATATCTAGCGTTCGTAATTATAATTCATTTTTATTCATGTTTTATGTTTAGATAATGACTTTTGAATAAAATTTATTCTTTTTTGCAATTATTTTAAAGTATAGTTTCATTTTATGTTTGTAAATTTTAATTTTTAATATATTTTCTATAATATATGTAAATATAAACCTAACAAGTATATTGTTGCCTGGAGCCCAAATGCATGCGCAAATAAGTCAAGATTAGGACTCAAGTATTAAGCAAGCCTGTAAGTAAGCAAACAGCTGTAAAGGCAATCAAATAAGGCAGCAGACAAAGGAAGAATATCTTTTGAATTTTACTTAGTAATTAAAAATCAGATTATCCATATTTTACAGTGTGCTGATATGAAATTTGTAAATGAACAATTAAGATGTATGGCAATGTAAAAAACTTTAACAAAACAGGAACTCCTTCCTCTATGGCTTTTATGGTGCAACAATGTTGTGAAATCCTGATTATAAACTACAATGATCTCGGGTAACTGACTTACACAGTTTTTGTTTTCCAATGAGACTTTTGTGAACAGGTCTATAATCCATAAGCACTATTTACTGGTAACAAAATACTGGTTGCAATTTGCAACCAGTGTTTTTGCAACCAGTAAAGATTTCAAAAAATTAACCTATGTACTAGCAGATTGGTTCCTAAAAATCTCAATTCATAATGGGTTGGAATCCAAGCTACCTCATGGATATTGAAGAAGAAGACCTCAAAGTGCAGCCTATTATGTTTACTTGCCATCTCAAGTATAGTTGCCTGCTCGGCTCAGCAGACCATTATGCCTGGGAGTTCTTTAAAATAAAGTAATCACTTGTTATTCGTTTCCCTTTTTGTTGACCATTCACAAAGTGGTAGCAGTCGTTTGGGTACATGTTCCGGTTTGTGAATGGGTTACTCACCACTCAGTCATATTCTAATGCTTTGCAACCAGATTTTGATAGTAAAATATTAACATATACCATAAGGTATTGGTATGTGGAAGGGATGCCATAAACAAGCCACCTTCGAAATACCGATTAAGTATGGTTTCCTAACCCCGTTTAGCAATTCAGTAACCTGCTATAGAATCACTAATTGTGTTTAGTACATTCCATAAGCTCATTTACTGGATTTGCAATCAGTAAATGTTTTCATACATCTGCTCCTTTTCAGTGATGGGTACAATTCTCTCTACATACCAATTTATTGTTACACGTTGGAACATGCCCACGCACCCATGAATGCGCAGGCTATGATTATATTCAATTTGGTGTAAGCATTTGACAGATGAGATAGGTTTCTTAAGCATCTTCATTAGCTTGCTGCATGGGGTAGATAATGATCGAGAGCTACAATGTGCTGCCACTTTCCTCTATTGATGGCCTTCACCAAAGCAAGAGCTACTCTGTTACCTACCCTCGTTGTTATATTTGCATCTTAAACAACAATACTAAATTCATCATAGCCACATCCAAACAATTTCCTGTAATTTTGGCCACCCTTTGGAAATATGTAAAATTTAAATTCAACTTTCATATATTTCTAACTTTCAACATATCTTATACCTTTGTCAGGATGAATATCCTTAAGTCAAATATATTCATCCTGAAAAGATGCAATAACGTGCCATTCTCTTTATTAGGCAGGATAACTATGGTTAGTTATTATACATGGCAAAAAATAATCTGCCCTGTGATAACTGGAAACAGTTCCTTGACCTGAAACAAACCTGATTTGCTGTGCTTATGCCACCCAACCAACTTCTCACCTCTTGCGGGTCCAGATTGAGGCTCCTCTCAGCCCTTCTGATTACCTACCACTCTATTATATGCTTCCGGGTCGCCCCTTGGAATGTCGTGAAGCTGTGAGGCAGTGAAACTACTGGAAGAGCTGTGGATGTTGTAAAGCCTCTGATTGCTGCTAGTTTGCTACAGGTTGTGGCTGTTTGAGAATGCATGGCTATCTGAATCCCTGTGTAGCCCTTTGCAGTTCCCAAAGATTTTCTGAAGACTGGTGGCAGTATTAAAGGAACCCTTTTAACCAGTGGACGCAACCATCAGGTTTGAATCTGCTTTGCAATTCGATTTTCATTGCTAGTTTTGATTTTTATGGACTCTGTACTTTAAATATGTACCGTGATTGTTATGAAGGAGAAAATGTCTCGATAAATCTAGTCAGACCTGGATAAATAGTGTTTGGAGGCAAGGAGCTAAATGTTTTGGTTTTGGATTTGGCCTGAGGCCTGAAGGGCAGGACCCCGTGGGAGTGATTTGGCATTGGGTTGTTATACCTTTTTCCTTCCTTGCTCCCCTATTCAAGTACTATTCTGTGGCTCAGTGCTCATGCCCGGGGATTTACATAAGCCACATGATGCCCTTCAAAAGTGCCCTGTCAGGTCCGTGCTCATGCCCACTGACTCCACTGTGCTCACTACCCTTGAGGAGCCGGGGGAGTAGCGCGCAGGGCCGGGTGTTGAGTGGAGTTAACACTTTTCATCCAGAGAAGTTGCCTCATGGCTTGGCTCTACTCTTAGAAGATGATCCAGGCAAAATTGACTGATAGGAGGTTATATTTATGGGCACAAGGTGTGCAAATTGGTTCTTTTCCTGAGTGGAGGTACAGTGAACAGAAAGAAGGAATATCTTTATGAAGTTTATTTGATAGAATGACTTTGTTCACCTTTCTCCAAACTACATGAAATTCATCTATATTTTTGAATGAGTGAAACAAAATATTTGATGAATTAAAGCAACTAGCTGTGTACATTCAGAGACCATTTAAGCAGAGTGTCAACTTAAATTCAAAGTATGAAATACCCAGCCCTCTATTTTAGAAATTATCTCAATATTCTACGTATAGGATGCAAAAATACTCTTCTTATTCTCGTCCACCTTTAAGATTAAAACAAAATACTTGCAATAAGACCAACTAAAGTAAATGCAAGTGAAAAGTTAACAAATTCTAAGAGGAAAGTGTCTATGAATACTTCTTTATTGTCCAAAACAATTGAGAACTTTGCTACCAAACATTTAAATTTAGCTCCAAATTAAACAATGGGAGACAAGGCGCAAGGTTCGCAGATAACTATCTCAGAAAACAAAATTAATTTAGAAACCAGTGAAGCAGTAATACAGAAAGAAATTGTTGAAGAAACAGCATATGAATGTCATTAATAATTTTAGATAAAATCCATAGTCTATTTTTATTACCCTGTTTATACCACTATGTACATGACACTGACATATTCGATTTTGACTAAGGTGAGACAACTTAGCCATAATTAAGTTGATTGCCACTACTCCAACCACTTCGCAGTTAAGGGAACCCCTGCTAGAAGTTATAGAAGTAGACCCACTTCTGACATCCACATTTAATGTAAATATAAATCACACATGATCTGCATAGCTGCTTAATGCTTTTTTCTTAATGTAAGGGACTTTGCAAGGAATATTAGCAGACCTGTCCTGGTTGTAATTAATCACAACAAAAAATCAAACTAGAATACTGAAAGAAATTTCCTCTGAATTACATAAAGTTGACACCTAATTAAAAAACCTGTTGTGATAAATGCGTCCATGATTATGAGGAGGAAGAGAATCCATGTAAACCATCCCAAAGGTCTGAAGACAGTTCCGTACATCCAGTTAGCATTCAGTACATCTCTCACCACCCAAAGTTAGTAAACTCTATAGCTTTCTGAATTTTTTTCCAATTACAATCTGTCTATTCTTTGTGTACAAAAGATATTTTTGTGATGAAAATCTAAGAATAAAAAGCAAATTAAAGCTAAGAAGGAAACATTGATGAGGCCATAATAGGTGAGTATGATTGATTATTTGAAGAAAAACGCACTCACTAAATCCAAAACTCCCATACGTGTGCTCACTTAGATAGTGACAAAAGAGCTACCGATCTTGTTTCCTCATACAAAGGTGAATCAATTGTGTCAAAGAATAACTCTCATATTTCTTTATCTACCAGATTTCCGATTAAAAAATGGCCAAACCTGTATTCTGATCCAAATTGAAAAGGAAAGAAAGCAAAACCTGATGCCCCTTAAATACATCAAATTTATTTTCACTTTATAAACAAACTCTGGCCCTTACTGGTATGTCTTCATGTGATCTTACTCATGTTGATTTTCAGGAGAGTGAAGGGAAAGAGGACTGAATAAAGTCAACTTCGTATCTCCCTTCATTGTGAATACTATATGTAAAGTCAAAGAAGCAATAAAAGCGCTCAGCTTGGTCATAAAAACTCCATCCGATATTCAGATGAAAGAGCCAAATACAAATTTTGCTTTAAATCATGACTCAGGTTTGAGTATAGAGCAGTAAGACTCAGTCTCATTTTATTTCAAAAGCAAACGTATTCCATCAAAATGGCCACCCTTTAACCATGACAATAATGAGCAAAGGTAAAACAACAATTTGAGAAGTGTCATGTCAAAAGAGCTGAGTTTTCTGTTACAGGGGGATGATTCCTTGGCATGCACCCAATAACTGTTTCGTCCCATTGGTAAATTACTCTGATGGTCAGTCAAAGTCCCATTGGGCCGATGATGTATACATTATGAAGTTCTCTTATAACCTAAAAGTACTAACTAGCAATATTCATGGTTAGGATAGAATCAAAACTGAAGGTTTCTAGATTCTGCATTAGATTCTTTATTAAAAGAACATCACAATTTATTGTTGCAAGAAACAACTTGGTTACAAAAGAACCCTGTATCAATGGTGTTGTGGTCATCAAAAGAGCTGCGTAAAAATAGGGGGAGGGGGCATTTATCTGGTGGTTAATTAAGATTGATCCCAAGTAAAATAATCAAGCGATTAGCTGAAGTAGTCATGGATTCAAATAAAATTCAAGTGTCAACTGTGGAGTTATTAATGAACAATAATACACAATAATAAAATTAAAGTATTCAGCTTGATAAACATGTATTTACATAAAGATGAAAACTCAGAAAAAGGAAATATTATGGAAGGGCTTCAACGTGTAATAAACAAATTATTGAATAAATACTTCAATCCTATGTTAGTTATGGCAGGAGATTTTAATGGAAATGTATTCCCAACTTGAATACATAATTTACATCAGTATTTACTCGAACAACATAACGTACCTATGGTTAACTTTCCAGCTGGTATTGGAATAAAAGAGGTAGATATTATGGGCATTTGGTTAGCTAGAAATGGGCTTGTCTGTCTGAATGGTTGTTTCTCTAATGACATCCTACCAGCACCAACTTTTCAATTCAGCTACCATCTTTGTCTAATTGGTTGTATATTTGTGCTATTTTTAAGGTGTTGGACTATAATGAGAGTGATCACTGGTTAATCCAGTCAAATCTATTCTTCTAAGAAAAACACGCACCAGGGAGAGTTCTCTCTCTTGAAGTAGACTACTTTCAGAAGACTTACTACTCAATCGGACCACCCACTCCTTCAACATCTGTCAGAGTTTAAAGCTTCAAATTGTTCAAGAATTGCTTTTCTATTCCATGACTATAACATTTTATGGTATACGTCTTTGACTTAGCACAAGCTTCCATACAAATCACCATACAAAAGTATCCACAAGTGTATACTTTGAGTTCTGGTTTATCAGTACAGGTTTGGTATGATTATACGTGTCAATAAATAAAGTGTAGACTTTGAAATGCACAATAAGTTATAAACAAGGATCCCCACATATCACTAAAGCCATAGTTGCCAGATTGAATAATAACTGTAAACAACATATTAAAGATAAAAATTAAAAAATGGGGATGTTTACAACAAAATGTCGGCTCACTCTGTTAGGGCAAAATTGGTAACGCTGTGCTCCGACTTTTTTAAAATGAAAGGATGCGCTGTATTTACAAAAATGCAGCCCACCCCTGTGTTTCCCCTAGCGATAAGGAAGCTGCCTAGTACCAGTGCAGGCCCCCTTGCACCATGATGTAAGGGTGCCTACGCTGCAGGGGCGATTGTTTATGTGCAGGAAGGGATACCTTCCTGCACATAAACAATCTTGTAAGGGGATTTGTTCTTTCCATGTGTGCTACCAATGAATAGCTAAAACAGATGTAATGCCTAATTCATTTAGGAGCTCTGTGGTGAAGACCATTTAAAAAAAGTTAATGGAAGTATACCAACAAATTATAAATCAATTTGTTGGTTGGACGTCTCTGAAAAAGTTTTTTCTAAAATTTTACTAACTTACCTTGAAGAATGGGACCTAGACAATAACCTTTTTCATATTGAATAGGGCAGGATCTGTTAAGGCCATTCAACCAGTGACCACTGTTTTCCCCTGTGGGCTATTGAATCAGAGGCTGTGCTTTTCTAAAATAGTTTTTAGAAATGTCTGGGGCAACTTTTTACTAATAATTTAAAATGGGGGAACAACTGAAAACTATAAAGGCTAGAGTTTTATTGAAAATAGGGTTACTTTTCAAGTTCAATCAGTTGTCACTTGCACCACATTTAAGAGCATATACAAACAAAATTCCATTTCACTTGGCACTATAACAGTCAGAAACCCTATTCTTGGATTCTTGAAATATTTGGGAGTCTGATGAAAGTGTTTCACTAAAACATATACTGAATATGACAAATAGAACTATGGTTCAAAGTATTTGTTTTGAATGAAATCAAGGTAGTACACAACAGACATCCTCCTTTTAAGGTTTTTAAATAAATTATCCTTATGTGGAAATTTGTAAACAAATATCACATATTTTCTTTGAAGAAATTCAAACCAGTGAACGAAAGTGGGCTATTGCTTTTGGACAATGGATGAATATCCTTAAAAACAGGCAAGTTAACTTGACATGGCAGGAACTTGGGATCCGTTTCCAAACAAATATTCTTTGAGAAATTTCACCTTACAAGTTATCCTATTCTCGGATATGAATTATTTATCCGAGAAACCATCAATGATGTTTACTCTTAATACATTAGGTAGCATTAATCTCTTACCCTGTCTTACTAATCTACCCGACCCAAAGTTGTGCTTAGAAATCCTTAAGATCAATTTTGAATGTAATTAAAAAAAAATTAAAACAATATTTTCATATTTAAGTTCCAGAAAGAAACGGTGTACGTGTATGTTTTTTTTTTTAAAATACCCACTGTCATTTCTTACTGACAGGCCTTTTTACCTAATTGTTCATAGAAAGTTCTTAAAGCCAGTTTAAAAACACAAATACCATTATGGTCAAAACAAGAGCCAATTGCTTTTTTAGCCAATATGCACTTTTTTGACATTGTGGTAGGCCTTGCGTAATTTTTAACTCAAACATAAGCAGCTCTATTTCTTTATCACAGTTTTATGTATTTTAACAAACTTCTTAGCATTATGGAATGTTGTCATATATTGTTATATATATTACTTGTATAAACTGTAGTGTTCCTAGTTATGCTTTAGGGAAGACTGTCCCAATACACGTAAATTTGCCACTAGTATTACTGTCCTTTCCACTGCTGACCTAAACACCAAATAATATATATTTTTTTTAAGACAACTTATTTGGAGGAAGAAGGCAAGACTGGTGGTATAATAACTACTTCTCCAAATCAGGTTGAGGGTCATGATTTTCAACATTATCATTGGGCAGCTATAGGAAAATCCATATGCCATATGTTCAGATTTATATAATTTTTCATTATTTAATGTCACTTTATGCAACAGTATCAAAAACATTTGTTCAAGATCCATATACCTAAATATTATAAATGCACGTGCAGTCCCGAGCTAGTTCTGCCCGACGTGCTTCAGGGGAGCAGACCTTGCTTTGTTCCCAGTTGTAAGAAAAGGATTTGGAGGTGTTACCCAGTCCCCTCACTCCTCAGCCCTAACGCAGTTTTTACTATACCCTACCCGAGATTTCACCATTTAAACCGGTATCGTCAGCTTCAGCTAGTGGGAGGGAGCCCCTCCCAGAAACGCCTGAAACGTCAAATTGGCAGAATCATGCCATGGCTCTGTTTTCAAGCAGACCTAGTCTGTCGAGCTCGGATCAGGGCAATCTTTCTGCTACCTCAGACCTAATGCTGAACTCTCCAGTGAATATTTCAGCTGCTTATGTATGTTTTTCCAGATCTCTGCTGAGTCTGGAATGCATTTTGGCTTTCATCCTGTCTGTATTGGGGAATAACATGGACAGCTCTGATTACAAGTTGGATATTCTATCAGTTATACTGAAGGAACTGCCAGTTTTCCTATTTAGGGAAGAGAGTAAGCCCAACGTAAAGAGCTCTGCAATTAGGTCAGTGTATGAGCACCCCGACGGGTGATCCTAGGGTCCATCCATTTAGCCAGGAAAATAGATCTGAGCAATCATAGGCCTTAGGTGACCTTGAAGCTCTATTTATGGAGGAAGGTCTAGTAGCCCCAGAGGCCACACATAATAGGCTAGTCTCCTTGGTGTCCACGCAAGCCACATGTGTGATGGGGGAAGTCTTTCCCATTTTCAACAGAGCCAACAGGATTAAGACGGCAGTGTAGATCCACTAGGCCAGCAGCCGGAAAAAGGGAACATCTCAGAAAAAACAAAAAATCTAAACAAAAGGCAAACAGAAAAGTCAGAAGAAAAAGAGAAAGCAACAAAAGGTTACGGTTCTGAGTGGAGCTACAACACCAGAGAGTCCCTCTGTGTTGGATAACAACACATCTGAAATTGTCTCTGCTACTCTGTATTCCCTGGCCTCGGCAACTGCTGCTGACTTGACATCACTGGAAATGGCAGTAATTCCACCTAAGCCTGCAGGGAGCAATATAAGGAGGATCCCTATACCAGAGTAGGCCGATCATGTGGTTCACCTGGCCCCCAAGGTAGAGGGGGTCCAATCCAGGGGAGTAGGAGGGAGGAACGCCAGATATGAGAAACATATATGGAAGGGGTTAAAACCTATGGCCAACTTCTGTGATTATATTGTCTGGGTCCTCCAATTTGTGGATATTTTTGCTGACTTGGAAGGATACGAGCCACTTAATAGATCTAGAACATTAGCCCTTTTTCAATCAATCCCACAGCTAGAAAAGATCTCCACTAAAGATATTGCTCTTGTCGTCAAGCCATATAATAATTTGTTATCTAAGGCCTGGCCACATGTTGTGGTTCACTTCCACTCTAGGGTAGTGGCAGAATAAGTCTTGAAATCATAGGATGATCTTGGGCAGTCAAGATTTGATGTTTATGCTACTCTAAAACAGCGTTCATCGACCGCAACAAGTAGGGGGGTCAGCCAAGCGCGGTAGTCCGTTTATACAGATCTCCATCATTGGGCATTATTTGGCTCTGGGAACTCCCAGGTGTCTCCAGTTTTTTATACTGGGGCACTCATACTGGACCACATCGACCTGCCTTTTTCGCAAATGCTGCTTTACTTGACTTCAGCCCTGATGAAGTTCTCGGTTGAGAGCGAAACGATTTGGCTGAGTTTAATGTTTCATTAAAACTTGAACTAATTAATTGGAGTAATAAAGACTTTTCAAAATACGAGTTTCTTGGACTTCTTTGCCTGTTGCACACCCACTTGCAGCTGCATCTTTCATGATCTGCAACACAGTGACATCACGTGACGGCTGGTGCCAGGGTTTCAGTGCACAGGAACTTTGATACTCGTAAACTATTGTGAGGTGCAGAACCATCAGTCTGCCATTTAAGCCTTGCTGTCTGAGTTGGCACTTTTACTAGACAAGATTAAATTAGGCTTCCCCCAGGTATCCATTTTAGTGATGGGTGACTTACACATAAAAATCCCATCTTGGCAGGCATTGGATGCTATTCATAGAAACAAAGAAATTGCACTGAATATTCACTTTCAGGTTTTGTGCAGGCAGAGAGGGGAGGTGGCAGGTAGGCAACTGGGTATTCTTCTCAATAACCTTAACATGATAATAATAAACAGTTTAGGTGTCTGGGGTATCAGCCAGCTCGGACAATGTTTGATAATGGGAGGGTAACATCCCTGATTAATTATGCAATAATCTCCTTAGCGCAGTTTGGGATGGTGGAAGACCTATTGGTAGCCGATCTGGCTGGAAGTAATCATAAGCCTCATTGTCCAGGGTGAGTAAGTTGAGAGCTATGTGGCCAATAGTTTGCCTCTGAACTATAAAAAGGACAGCAGAATAGTGTGGTCTGCCAAACTAAAATGCCATGTCATATACAGCATGAAGTAGCTCTTCAAGGCCTATTGCAGTTCTCCCTTAAACCCCACAGTTCAGGCTTCTTTAGGAAAATGTATTTCCTCCATAAAGAATATGGCGGCCGTAGTGCTGAATAGGAGAAGGGTTGTTGAGGACCCATTGTGTTCAGAAATATCAAAGGCCAAAGCAACGCTGAACAAGAAAATACGAGAAGCATCATTAAAACATTTGTCTGGAAAGAAATAAAAGAAACACTGAATATTTCCTGCTCTTTATTTTAAGGGTTTGTGGGTGGATAAATGTTGTTTAGTCGTCGTAGATTGTTTTGAGGAACGAATGTCAAGGTTTCATGGCCGACTTGAAAAAAATACTCCTGCAATTCCAATCTCTCTTGTATTGGGGATCATTGATAATTGACATATTCTGCATTTGGAGCTCTGTCTGATCTGAATGTTATATATCACAACTATAGTGACCATATAACACTCTTTTTAGAGTCACTGTCCCCTGAAAATATATCTTTATGGAAAATGAAGGGTGGCTTTGTGTCTTTTCAAAATCCGATGGATGGATTTATGAAATCCGATGGATGGATTTATTGGAATATTAATAAAATAATGAACTTGCATCACTTGTTATCAAAAGAAATTGATTGCATAACCAAGTCAACAAAAAATCTATTTGAAGAATATGAATATTACATGAAGCCTTTTTTTGATGTTAGACCTCAAAAGCATAAGGCATCCAAGCTCAAGATAACTCTGTCAGGTACACACCTTGACATATTCTCTCCAAAGAAACTAATTTACTAGTTTGAACACAATTTATATCATTCTCTCCTATTACAGGGGAAAATAAATAGTTTCCTAAAAAGAAGGAAAACAAGGCTTTAAACTACTTATAAAAGACTTCAGGCAGGTGAACTCTGGATTGCTGCTGTTTCTCAAAATTGATGGAGTTGTTGAAATATAATTACAGGGAAATGCAGAGTGGTGGCCAAGCCTATGCCTTTCAGCAACAACGTGCTAGTGTGTTATCTAACTAACCTACATGATTCTGACAATCCAAATAATCCTACTTTTTTGGTCCAAAAATATTGTAGTACCACTACATAAAGTGGGATCTTTCAGTCTCCACAGTATTTGTGGGCAAATAGTAGATTTTGAGGCAGTAAAGAGAATATTTGCAAAAAGTATTTTACAACACCTCCAATGCTGGGCATCTGAAAAAAATGTAATGCTAACAGAACAAGCAGGTTTTAAAGCGAGCAACTCCACATTAGATAATATAGCTATATTGCGGGTATCGATAAATATCTAAATAAAAGAGGTCAATTGATTTATTCTGCCTGGTTAGCTTTTTCATAGATTGAAATATTTACATTCTATTGAAATTAATTGTTAACTTTAGGGACACTTCATAATTTTTTTGTGATTAGTCATAGCCTTTCATACTTTTACTTGGTTCTGGGAGGTGGCCTTTCTTTGAAACCTTTAACTACAAATGGGTCAAAAAGGGTTGTTTACTTGTAACTTTATTGCTTTCCCTTCATTTGTATGACTTCATTTCTTTTATTTTTGCATTTGCTGGTGAACCCCCAAGTCAAGGTGGTTGAAATCTACCCTGCTTATAGTATGCTGACCATGTTATATTCTTTAAACTTATCCCAAAGGGATTACAAAAATGCCTAGACAGTTTACAATTATATGCTTCAAGGCATTTTTGCAGATAAATACATTTAAAAGTTACATCCTCATATTCAGCTCAGATGGTTTCTAGGAAATTAACCCCATGAAATTGTTAAAAATTATCCATACCTTGGAAAATTGTTCACATCTAATTTTAATAAGAAGCTTTCTATAATGCACTTGGTCATTATCATTTCAAATATCTACTGACCCTTTGTTATCTGATAATTTCCCCTAATCTTATATATGTCACAGAAACTATTAGTATTAGTAATTGATCTTTTAAGAATTCAACTCTGGGGAACATATTGCTCAAACTGTAGTCACTGAATTCTATGACTGCTACACAGTCAATTAATTTGGATCCTGGACTGAAAAGTACCAATTGGTATAGTAAACTCCTCTGCATGGTAAATGATAAGTACCTCTGCCCTGAGTGCCAATCTTTACTTCTGTCTAGATCCCTAATGCTGATTTTTGTTGTCATAGGCAAACATAGGTCATGCATGTGTGCTATCAATCAATCAGGGATTTGTCGAGCACGCTACTCACTTATGAGGGTCTCAAGGCGCTGAGGGGCTGATCTCTAATTCAGCCAAAGAGCCAGGTCTTGAGGCTCTTCCTGAAGGCGTGCAGAGTGGGGGAATGTCTGATGTTGAGCGGGTGATCGTTCCAGGTCTTTGCCGCGATCTAGGAGTAGGCTCTTTCACCCATTCTGGCTCTGCAGATGCGCGAGGTTTCTGCGAGGTCAGTGGAGCAGAGGTTTCTATTGGGTATGTGGAAGGAGACTCTTTCATTGAGGTATTGGGGTCAGGTGTTGTGGAGGGATTTGTAGGAGTGAGTGAGTGGCTTGAAGGCTACTCTCTTTTTCGACAGGGATCCAGTGGAGGTCTTGAGGTGCTGGGTGATGTGTTCATGTCATTGGATGCATATGACGAGTCTGGCAGCGGTGTTCTGGATAGTCTAGAGTTTACGGAGCAGGGATTTGTTGATTCCAGTGCAGAAGGCGTTTCCGTAGTCCAGTCTGCTTGCTATGAGTGCGTGGGTGATGGTCTTTCTGGATTCGGGGGGATCCACTTGAAGGTCTTGCGAAGGATGCAGAGGGTGTTGAAGCATGTGAAGGAGACGGAGGTGATCTGTCGGGTCATGGTGAGGGAGGAATCGAGTATGATGCTGAGTTTCCAGGTGTGGTCTGTGGGAGTGGGGAGGGGTTGCCAGGGGCAGTAGGCCACCAGTTGTTGTCCCATGCTGAGGGGGTGGGTCCGAGGACGAGGACTTCTGTCTTCTCCGAGTTGAGCTTCAGACAGCTGCTGCTTATCCAGGATGCAACATCTTTTATTCTTTCCTGGAAGCTGAGCCTGGTGGTGTTGGGTTCCTTAGTGAGGGAGAGGATGAGCTGGGTGTCGTCGGCGTAAGATACTATGCTGATTCTATGCTGTCTGACTATGGTGGTGAGGGGGGCCATGTAGATGTTGAAGTGCGTGGGGCTGAGCGATGATCCTTCGGTTACCCTGCAGTTGATCTCTGTGGTTTCGGAGAGGAAAGGCGGGAATCTGATTCTTTGGGTTCAGCCGATCAGGAACGAGTGGATCCAGTTAAGGGTGGTTCCCTGTATGCCGGTGTTGTGGAGTCTGGTGGTGAGAGTGCAGTGGGAGATGATGTTGAAGGCTGCCGAGAGGTCTACGAGGATTAGGGCCGCAGTGTGGCCCTGGTCTAGGAGAGTGCGGATATCATCTGTGGTGACGAGGAGGGTGGTCTTGCTGCTGTGGTTGCTGCGGAATCCGGATTGGGAAGAGTCTAGGATGGAGTTGGCTTTGATGAACTTCGTTAGCTGGATGTTGACGATCTTCTCGGTGACTTTAGCCGTGAAGGGGGTGGAGAGAGATGGGTCTGTAGCTTTTGAGATCCGTCGGGTCTGTGGAGAGCTTCTTAAGGAGGCCTTGACTTCTGCATGTTTCCAGTCGTCGGACAATGTGCCGGATTTTAAGCTGGCATTGATGGTGCGTCGTAGCTATGGTGCTATGACGGCAATGGCTCTGTGGAAGATTTGCAGTGGGCAGGGGTCCGTGGGGGCTCATGAGTGAATGCTCTTCATGGTCGTTGCAGTGTCTTCGGTGGTGACTGGGGTCCAGGTGGAGATGGTAGGCTGGCTGTCATTGCTGGAGGTAGGTGTGGTTTCGGTGTCTGTTTGTTGAAGTTGTCGTAGAGGGACTTGATCTTGCGATGGAAGTAGGAGCCGAGTTTGTTGCAGAGGTCCTGGGAAGGTGTGACATCTGAGGTTACGCTGGGGGGTTTGGTGAATTCCTGAATGATGCTGAAGAGTTCCTTTGAGTTGCTGGAGTTGGAGTGGGTTTTGTCGTGGATGAAGGTCCTTTTGGTGGATCTGATGCTTTGGTGGTATTCTGTCATGTCGTTCTTGTAGGTGGTCCTGTCTTCCGTGGTTTTGCTATTTCTCCATAGTTTCTCCAGCGTCTGAAGGTGCGTCTGGATTCTCAAAGGTTGTTGGTAAACCAGGTGGCATTCATGGGGCGCTGTCTGTCTGGGTTGTGGAGGGGGGTGAGCTTGTCTGTGCATTTGGAGATCCATCTGTGTAGTTTATTGGCTGCAGAGTTCACGTCGGTGGTGGTGGGAGGGGGATCATGGTTGAGGGTGGAGTTGAGGTACTCCACGGTGATCTTGCTCCAATTACTTCACGGGGACATGGTGTAGGTTTGTGAGCTGTGGTTGTATTGAAGGATAAGTGTACACAGTGGTGGTCCGTCCAGGGGGGTTGCGTGGTGTGGCTGAAGTGGATGTTGTTCCCTCCTGCGATGATGGGTTGAGGGTGTGTCCTGCCTTGTGTGTAGTGGTGGTGACGAACTGTTTCAGTCCGATGTTGGCAAGGTTGTCCAGGAGGGCGGTGGAGTTGGGGGTCGCTGAGGTTGTTGAGGTGGAAGTTAATGTCTCTGAGCAGTATGCAGTCCATGGAGGCGATGGCGTGGGGAGCGATGAGGTTGGTGATGGTTTTGGTGAAGGGGGTCCGTGGTCCAGGAGGTGTGTAGGCGAGGGTGCCGCATAGGGTCGTTCTGGGGCTGGTCTGGAAATGGAATTGTTCCGTGGGGGAGGAGGAGTGGTTCATGCTGGAAGTGGTGAGTAGGAGGGAGTTGTTGTGCACGACAGCGAGTCCTCCTTCTGTGTGGTTGGGGCAGTTCTTACTCCGGATCTTGTATCCATCGGGGATGGCGGTAGCGATGTCGTGGGTGGAGGTGGAGCTGATCCAGGTTTCAGTGAAGAAGGTGTCGTCTGGCGAGAGGGTCTCGAGGAGGTCTCAGATCCCTGCGGCGTGTCAGTGCAGGGAGCGCACTTTGAGGAGGATGCACCTCAGGGGTTTGGGTGCGCTAGCACCTGGTGGGAGGGTGGTGGACATGGAGGTTCGGAGGTCAGTGAAGGTTTGTCAGCAGTGTCGGCAGGAGAACTGGCTGAGGGTGGTTTTTGGTGTACACAGCTGGCAGTTGTTTCTTCCTGGGTTTTGTACGTGGAGGGCAGCTGAGTCGTAGCGGTGGGTGGTCGGAGGACCAGAATCCCTCGTGCTGGTCGCGATCGGGTCACGGACGGGTGCGTACGGGCATGCCTTTGGCACACCCTCGGCGTGCCATTAGTGCACCCGCTGCGCGTGGCCGCACAGCAGCCACTATTAAGTAGGGGACATGGAGGGAGCGCAGCTGGGAGTGGGGAGCAGGAACCGGCAGGGGGGAGCGGCAACGGGGGCAGAGGCAGCTGGAAAATGGCAAGGAAGGACACAAGGGCACCCATACAGTAGGCAGAAAAGAAATGAAGAAACAGTAAAAAGAGTAAGAGTACAAGGCATAGTAAAAAAAAAGAGCAGTAAAAAGAATAAGAATAAACGGTAATAGAAAAAGACAGATCGAGAAACAGGCACAATGACAGAAGGCAGACAAACAGAAAAGACAGATACAGTGGACCAGCAGAAGAGCAAGGCTCTCCCACTGGACCACCAGGGATGTGGCGCAGGCAGGAACCTGCGGGTGGAGCAGAGCACCTACCTGAGGCCAGGGATGTGCAGAGGCAGCGGTGCAAGGACAGAGCTGCGCGAAGGGGAGAGCAGAGTTCACTAACCAGGAGGTCAGAGGGCTTGCTCAACCTGCTCGTACAGCGGCTGCCATTAAGTAGGGGACGGGGGAGGAAGCGCAGCTGAGAGGCAGGAGCGGGAACCGGCGGGGGGAGTGGCAGCAAGATCAGCAGGGGCTGCAAAGCAGCAAGGAAGGACACAAGGGCACAATACAGTAGGCAGAAAAGACTTGAAAAAACTGTAAAAACAATATGAATACAAGTCACAGTAGAAAAAAGAACAGTAATAAGAATAAATAGCAAAAGAAAAAGACAGATAGAGAAACAGGCACAATGACAGAAAGCAGACAAACAGAAAAGACAGATACAGCTGACCAGCAGAAGAGTAAGGCTCTTCCACTGGACCACCAGGGATGATGCGCAGGCAGGAGCCTGCGGGTGCAGGAGGGCCTCGTACACCTACCTGAGACCAGGGAGGTGTAAGGGGCAGCAGCTTAACGATGGAGCTGCACGAAGGGGAGAGCAGAGTTCTCTTTATGACATAGGCCAGTCTCATGGAGTGTGGTCTTGTTGGACTGGGAGATGCGCCCAAAGCGCTACCCTTATAGAGGAAGAAGGATACTTCCTACACCAAGAGTTAAACAGCACGAGCACAGTGGTGGCAGCATACAGTGTAGTAATCAGTAGATGTGATCAGGTCCTTTTTACTCTGTGTCAAAGGAGTGAGGCCTGCAGGATAACTCACTTTTTTCAAAGTTGCCCTGCTGTGTGCTTAACTCACCCTTGGCCTCAGGTAAATGTAGGGTGCTGTGCAGTGCAGGAGTAGTGACTCTGACCTGGATGTATGTATGCATGGGTCGGTACAGTACAGGGGTACAGCAGTACTGTGTAGTGCATGAATTGTTAGCGCATGAATTGAGTTTATGTATACCTGCAAGGAATAATTACTTGAGAGATGTAGAACTATGCAGTGCATGCATAATGAAAAGCAATTGCTAGGTGTATGTGTGCTAGTGAGAAATACAATACATGAAGGGTGAAGTGCTCTGCAGCACACATGGCGAGTGCGTGTGCTGGCACTGTCTGTGTTTGCTAATAGCACACCCTGGTACAATACAGAAAGGCTACAGTACTGTGCAGTGCATGCAGATGAAATGTGTGTGCTAAATCTATGTGTGTCTGTGGTGGCACAATACATCGAGTTAACAGTACTGGACAGTATGTGTGCGGTGAATGTACACTGAGTGCAAGTATGTCTGCAATGGTACATTACATGAAGGACCCTGGTTCCATTTTGTGAAGCCCAGGCCTGCCTGGTGAAGACATGAGGAGTAGAAGAGTCCCCCTAATCTGTATTAAAACTGTCCTGTAAGCTGGGCGGGACACACTGGAAGAAGGGACGAAGATACCCCTTTTCACTTCAAATGTTTGGGCTTTGATTCAGTGAGAGCTCACAGGAAGGTGCCTGGATACATCTCAGGAAGGAGATGGGGCTGATGAGGGAGTCAAAGAGTAGGACTGGGAGCCCAGGATTAACCTTTTGATGCACATATCACTGTGGCTGATATCCAGGCGTGCACTTTAGTCACTTCAATGGCCTGTGTTGTAGGACAATCAGTCTTTTAGGAGGAAAGAAGAGAAAGAACAGAGTTCACTTCAAAAGAAGCAGTACCACAACATAAAACTTCAAGGAGTCAGACTCTAAATCACAATTGGTATCTAGAAATGTACTACAAGAAGGGGACGTTGAGACCCCAATATTTGTCAACTCTCAAGCAGCCAGATGGGCTGATTGAGAAGGGGAAGCTCTGCAAGACTTATGCCTGTGACCAGGACTGGGGGCCTAGGCCAGCTAGTTTCCCTGCTGGGTGAGGGGACATTCCCCCGGCAATCCAAGACCACCTACCCATGAGCCTGAAGCAGCAGTGCTTGACTGCTTCCCAAGACCAGTGAGCCCTGTGAGGAAGAGGAGAGAGTTTGAGGAGTGAGGTTCAGTGGGGAGCCCTACCAAAATGGTTACCTGAGTGAGGTTTGAGGATATGGCTGTGCACCGATCAGGTCAGTGCCCGAGTGCAGGATTGATTCGGCAACACCTGTATGTCAGGAGAGGGCGCCATGGATTGAGCCGCCCATTTAGTGGTGTGCAGGACATGCCATACCTGTACCACCCATTGTGGTGAACTCATGTGTTAGAGTGTGCCACCGTTAAAGTGATCTGAGACTTGTGACTGCCTTAGCGGTGACTCTGTATGCCAAGAAGGGCTGCCATGGTGTAGGTTATTGCATCAGAGGAGTCTGCGCTTGGACCTTAAAGTACCGCAGCTTATGTGAATGCCAGGAAGGGATGCTGGTACCAACATTGCCAGGAAGTTCAGGCCATTGCCTGGGAAAACAGTGAGGCTGGGACCAGCATGTCAAGCCTGCACATCGAAATCTGCCCCTGAATCACCCCCCAAGGACTGTGAAGGGCTGTTGCATCCTATCTGGGCTCCGGTTGGGAGTTGGAGAATCTAAATTCCCTCCCATGTGTGAGGAGGATTGACTTACCCTGCCTTCACAGGCTGGAAAATTGCAGGGAAAAGCCAGCAGTGCCACTCATGAGAGAGCTTATGAATGCCATTATTTCTTTGAATATGTAGCATTAGAAACAAGATACTTCTTTTACTTATACAAGCCAGAATTTGACTGGACATTGATTTATTAACATTACTGTGTGCACTTTGAGATAGAAGTACGACCACAAAGTCATTAACCTGCATCTACCCCCCCCCCTTGTGGGAGTCTTTGACTGCTCGTCCACAGCTACCACTGAGTGTGCAGAAGTGACACTTTGCTCAGTAGCTCAGGATCCATAGTAGGTCAGACCCCGGGAAAGCAGGAGTAGAAGGCTGCAACCCCCATGGTTGGGCCCAGTAATGTCTGTGTGCACTGTGGCACTCTGGAAGGGTTTCGGACTGTGGTTTTATGGCAGGTTTGGCAGCAGTTGTACGCTGTGGTTTTCAGCTGATTCACTGTGAGAAAAAAATCACTGAGGGAACTGTTGCTTGTATACATTTTGGTTTGGAAGAGAAGGACAGGCTATTTAGTAAAATGTTTCATATGCCCTAGAATTGTTTAGTATGTCACAGGCTATCATTGAGTCTATGGCATTCTCACAGCTGAAATCCCATTTAAAGATAACTTTGGCAATGGTTAGCTTGAAATTAGACATTCAATTTTGTTTACAAAAGGAGAAATACAAATTTGATATTGCTAGTTATGTTGCAAAAAAAAATAAACACAACCATATTAGTCATTGAAATTAGATCAAGTTTTCCGTTGATTGTTTCTATTGTTAAGAATGAATGTTTTACAATGACAGCTGCTACAGCCGAATGGGAAAAATGGCCTTTTAATGATCGAATTTGTGAATTTTGTAACTAATTACATTCTACTCATCAGCAGTTTTTGGAACTCTTTAAAGAAAATTGGCATATCTTCTGGGGAAAAGTCTTGATTACTCATTATATCCCATCGAAAAGAAACAAAAAGATTTCTAATTGTTTTTTAAAGGTTTCTATTTTTATACTGTACTTATTATTGTGATTGCATTGATATAATCATTCTGTATCCTTTCCATTACAAATAATAGACTTTTTATAAGTTAGACACAATTTTCTTTTCTCGAAAACACACTGGCCTTGTCGAAGTCTGTTGAAGACAAATTCTGCTTTCAAGTGAGTTTTGCTGAAATTGAAACTAATACCAGAACGTATAATTCTTCAGTATTTCAAGCACTTTGAAAGTTTCCTGGGTTCTGAGTCTATTTCTCTATTGGTCTCAGTAAACCTTAGTCAATATTTGGCTACAGTACACTTAGGGCTTTCAAGAAGAAATCAATGCAAAGCTAATGAATCAAGAAGAGATTAGGCAGGTGGTAGCTTAAGTAGGTTGCCCTTTTGATCATTTGGACGTTGGCTCTACACTTTATAAAGGTGTTATAAGAAGAGAAAATAGATACTAAAACATTGGGAAGAATACTAGAAAATATGTGATAAACATAACCTAAGTGCAATAATGATTTTTGATTTTGAAGGAGTTCAGAAATTAGCTGAAAATTGTAGGATTTGATGGTTGACCGAAAAATCTCCCCAAAGGCAGCCTCCTTGTGTATGTGCAATTTATAAAGAAAGGACAATAAATTGAATTGACAGATCCTTTGTATCTACAAAAGGTATCATCAAACTTATACTGCAGTATCAACAGAACATGAGCCAGGCGGGGCACCGTAACATCAACAGAGTGAAGAGAGACCCCATGGGGAAGCACTTTGTCATATTTTATAATGATGTTTCACTAAACAAAAGTTACATTTCTGATGGTTAGATATTGCACATAATAAACCTGCAACAAGTAATACCTAACCTATGAAATAAACTGCATATCATTACTATAATTATTGAAATTGCACTGTGGCGTATAGCCTGAAGTGGAGAATGTTGTACATTATAATTGTGGAATAAAGTCTTATCCATAGGCTTTCCTGTGCATCAACCCATGGATTTTGACACAAATCCATATCTACAAATACTTATAGACATGGAAAGGACTGTGGGCTCGATTCACAGAACTAACTTAAGACAAAATCCTAAAATTACTACCATTTTGGTATTCACAGAAGGCACTTACTCATTTTGGTATTCACAGAAGGCACTTACTCATTGATGAGTAAGTGCCTTCTGTGAATACCAAAATGAGTAAGTGACTTCTGTGAATACCAAAATGGTAGTAAGTTTAGGATTTTGTCTTAAGTTAGTTCTGTGAATCGGGTCCTGTGTTTTGATGTCTTTCAATTCCACGAATAATACTTTCTAATCAAGTATTGTTGAATTAAATTTCAAGACTTTTATATTCTTTGTTTCAGAAGTAAGTCAACATCACAGTAGACATTATAGGCCAGAAGTAAATAGACATCACGGTAGACATAATAGGCCAACACGTGTTTCACGACAACATGTTGCTTCATCAGGGCCGAAGAAATACATCACAATGCAGTTATTTGTGCATCATTTGTCAATTATGAAAAGAACACTGTAAGTCTTGATCCTGAGTTACATATAGTAAAAGATGTAGACATGGATTTGTGTCAAAATCCTGCACCTCCCTAAGGCTAGTGCAAGGAGATATTTTTTTATTTTTCCTCGTTTTTTTCTCTTTGCATGTGTGCTGCATTGTGCCAATTGGTGCAAGGGTATCTACATTGGAGCATAGCAGCATAAAGTGCACCATCGCAGGCAGAGAGTAGAACAATGCTATAGCTCTGTAGTTATGACGGTGTTCTGCTCTCTTCCATTCACGCACTGCAATGCAGCAACTTCACTTACTGAGCTGCACTGCTCTCTACGCTGTGAGCTGGCTCCAAGTACCTGACTCACATCACTTAGGCTGGTGGCCATCTAAAGAGAGGACACCGCCTCTTCAGTAAGTGCCAATGGACAGCAGGTCGGCTTTTCGGGTGGTGTTACATAATGGCAGCCATGCAAAATCCCACACTTGCAGCACTATTACTTTCAGATCCGCAAGCCCTCTGCTGCAGTGGCCCCCTCTTAGAACTATGCTATGTGCAAGACATTCTTCTCTATGTGTCCCTGACTTTGTGACTCAGACTACAACTACAACCACTTTTATGTTAAGGATAATAAGTCAAAGAGAATACCACTCAAACAATATTTGAATGTCAGATGCTTAATGGCACATTTTTGGTGCTGCGAATGTGCACTGTGTCCGACTATGACTTTATTGTACTGAGGCACTTACATGGCAGCATCAACAGCATATACAGACAGGGTTGTTCTGGAACAGAAAATAGAGCCAGTCACCAAAGTAGTCAATCAGATAGCAGGAAAGTGGTCCACCTTTGCAAATCGGGCAAGTCTAAAGTTGTACAAGCATGTTGTAAAAGGGTTTTGCAAGGTATGGGAGACTGCATGAATTTATGCTTACTGCAGGCAATGTGTTTGTTGATATGAGAGACTGACATATGTTAATTAATTTTGAAAAACGAATACTGAAAAAACACATTAGAGAGTCAATTTTAAGAACAGATCATTTCAACAAAATCCCCCCCAAAAATAAAGGAAACATTTTAAATGAAAGATAATTTTAGGGAAAAATTCAAAGTAACATTAAAATTTGATTTAGGGTTAGTGAAGAGTTGTTCTGGAATAGGTGATGAGGGGTTTTAGTAGCCAGGGATGGGTTGAGTTCAGCAGTGGTGAGGTGTGTTTTTTTGCAATCAGGAAAGAGTTTAGGGGTGGTGATGGGTTTTTAGGGTTTACAAATAAGTGGAGATTAGGGATAATGAGGGGTTTGTAGGGTTCAGGGAAGGGTGGAGCCTAGGGGTGTTGAGGGGTCATTAAAGTTTACTGATGGATTGAGTTTAGGGGTAGTGAGAGTTTTTTAGACTTCAGTTATGGGCAGAGTTTAAGGGTGTTGAGGGGTTTTAGGGATCGAGGACGGTGGAGTTTAAGGACAAAAAGAATTTTAGGGTTCAGATTGGGTAAAATTTAAGGTGTGATGGCTTCAGGAATAGGTGTAATTTAGGGATGTGAGGGAGTTTTTAGGGGACATAAATGGATCATGTTTACTGGTTTTAGGGGGTTAGGGGTAGCCGGTGTTTAGAGGAGTTGAGGGTCGGTGAATTAAAAGTGTCTGACAAATTGGCAGCATACATTTTTAAAACCTAAGTAAAGCATTGAAATAAATACAGACACAAATGTTTCTGAAAGTAAGGCCAGCTATATTTACACCTTAAAAATAAGCACAAACAAGCCAATTTCAAAATTACATTCATCCAGCAAGTTTCTAGCAAACATTTCAAGTGAATTGGTTTCTCAACAATGGGATCCCATGAAATTGTTTTTCTATGAAAACCACGTACAACTATGAGGGAAATCAGCAGTGCAAGAGGTATTGGCTTTGTCAATGTATTTTAACCTGAATACCCTTGCAAACAGGTCCACTTTAAAAAAATAATATGGGTACCAGAAATATAAAAAATGCAAGTGCCACTTGAAGCAGAGAAATCAAGCAGTGCACACTGTTCTCAGTGGTCTGCAGTTCTTTTAAAATGTAACAGTATGACGCTAACTCAGCAATTAACATTATTGGTATAACACACAAACTGTTACAGCAGAACAACTACTCACCATTTGTATGATGTTTCAGAAGAGTTTGCCAATGCTGTGTCTATGGGGAAATACATAAGGACCCATAGTCTGAGAACACAAAATATTCTTAACTCATATGAATGGTGATTTGCTAATGATATGCTTCAGCTTCGTTGATGCTGCTAGCAAGTTGGCCTGTCACTGGCAAATCTAATACCTGGAAAGTACACGCATTGCAACAAGAAGATAAAAGATGTCAGCAACCCCCCCAACACAAACATGAAAGTTTGTGAGCATTTGCTCCGGGAATTGCAGGGATCTGCAAGCGTCAAGTTAAAGAGATTGCAGCAAAAAATCCCTAAAACTTATTATCAGGTCTTTCTATGCCCAGGAGAAACATCTAATGGCACCTAGCGGCAATATGTAGCAATTGTCTAAGCACAAGCAACTATTTGAGCTACTGCAACAAAATGCAAAGCATGAATCACACAGAGATACAAGGCTGGACTGGCTGTAGCGGGCATCAGGCGTTTCCCCAGGGATCTGGATGGGTGGGGTAGGGCGCTTTAGATACACTGGTCCGGTTCTATAGCAATGCAGCAGTTTTAAAAGCACTGCAGAGTTCCTTGTATAGCCAACAGTTTTCAGGCAACAATAAAAGTGTCAAGATAACGCTGGTGATTTATATACCTGCTGGAGAGAGATGAGAGTTTTGTCTAGTGACAGTTTTGATTCATCTAAGGTATCGCAGAGGGTTAATATGCCTTCTGAAAAGAGAGATCCTTTTGTTACTTAGCAGTTCATAAATCACAATCATAATCTGGGTTAGAAAGTTATGTTTTTCTATCCCAGTCGTTCTTTATCCAAATTAGCTAAAGAGGGTTTGTTTGGGTAGAAATAAATTCTTATTAGTAAAGTCAACCGCAACCATTGTGTTACATTCTGAATCCCGAGTTTGTGCTTTCCCAGACCAAGCACTCTTAAAAAGTGCTTACAAGAATAGAATGGTTGACATGTAAATCCTACACCTTAAAGTCACCTTTGTCTTATGTAACTTTTTCAATGTCTCTGTATGTGTTTCGCATAAAAAATGCTCCAGCGCCCTACACTTGTATAAGAGGTGCTATAAAACAAATGAAACACATGTGAAAGAGGGGCTATGAAGAGATGAGAGTCACTATTGCAGAGTGATAGTCAAAAAATAATTCAGGAGCCCCAATAAAGATCAATGTATCATGGTGCACTGTAAGGTTATCATCTACTATGCTTTAAAAACAAATACAATTGAATATATAATGTGTTGTAGCATGCACCTGGTCAGGGTACCTCACTGCGCTCGATTGCTATGCACCGTAAGGGGGCTGGTCTGATAACATTTGTCAAGGCTGCTTCGGGTTCCCAGTCCGGTGCTGCAGACAGTCATATTTTCACAAGCCCAGGCCCACCACTAACAGATTACTGTTTGCCCCCACATCACTGATATCAGGTGTTCTGTTCTTTCTTGCAGACATGCCAGGTGACCACAGGGTCTCCTGCTGGCATTAACAGGTACACATGAGGTAGATGTACTTTACAAACTGCACCCTAAGCAGAATGTGTGCACCTTTTCAATTGGGGAGGTGCACACTTGCATCTGAGCTGGATAAATGTAATTAAAACTGAAAAACAGCAAGGATGTTTCCAGAACAGGGAATGCCTTGGTCTTTCCTTTTTGATGTACACCCATCTGGAGGGAGGGTGCAGACTCATCCTCCAGAGAAGACTTTATTCTAGTTGCTGCTTGTATTACAGCTAAATATCCACATGGGCAGGGGCAGATAGTTCCCGCATAATAAACTAATACACCATGCGAACAAGCAGTTTGTGAATGCCGGGATAGCTGTCTACCATTATTTGAGCCTCATGCGATGTTTACGTCTTTCTCACCATTAACTTTATTGCAGGATTTAATACATTCCATTTAACCAATTGAAGAGACATTATACAGAGGTTACAATTCCAAATTCAAGCTATGCACTTTTTGGGTGTTTCTGCACACCAACTATAGAATTTTCTTTTTAGATGTCACAAAGGTTTTAAAATATTTACCTAGGATTATTTTTGTGCGGGAAGGTGCCCCTTCCTGCACAACAACAATCCTCCCAACAACACAGGCACCCTTGCTCCATGGTGCAAGGGTGCCTGGGTTGGCTCTAGGCTGCCGAAATGGCACCAGCGCAGGGGGAAATGACAGGAAGGCACCGTATTGGATAAATATGGTGCATTCCTGCCCTTTCACTCTGATGTAGGGCCGTGCAGTAAGGTGACTTGTTGCGCTGCCCTACCCCAAAACCCATAAATGAGGCCCTAACTTCGGTACTATGCGAGTCTGAAAGGGAAACAACCTTTACAACGCAGTAATTACACCGCAATACCTTTACAACGCGGTCGTTACAACGACCACGTTGTTAATACGCAATGCATTTACATCGCAAGTCTTTACAATGACTTCCACTAGGGGGTGCTGAGGTATTGGAAATGAATTCCAACTCCTTCCCTACTGTTGCGCAAACTGGATTATGAATAGCAAATAATACTATTCCTAAGTCCAGCGCGTCCCCTAGTGGAAGTCGTTGTAAAGACTTGCAATGTAAATGCATCACATACTAACAACGCGGTCATTGTAACGACCGCGTTGTAATGGAGAACGACCTTTACAACACGGTCGTTACACCGCAGTGTATTTACATCACGGTCATTACAATGCAAGTTGTTACAACGACTTGCGCTGGATGGCGCTCTAAGCTAAGGAATAGCATGATTTACTATTCCAACACCTTCCCTACTGTTACGTAGGCTGGAGTTGGAATAGTAAATCATACTATTCCTAATTCCAGCGCCCTCCAGCGCAAGTTGTTGTACCGACTTGCGTTGTTACGAATGCGATGTAAAATACCACGTTGTGAATGTATGCGATGTAACGTCATACATTCCGTTGTAATAGCACGCGATGTAATGCATCACGTAGTAAAGTGCTATATCCGTCTGAATGGATACAAATGTCTTCAAATGCCCATATTTTCTTACAGCCAATCATGAGCAGAACTGGCAGTAGATGTATTGAATTTATGGGGGTGGGGGGTTATTTCAGGTATTCCTTGCACAATCTCACTGGGTAAAACAATGCAATAAATGGTGGAAGGGGGTGGCTGGGATAGGCCAAGCAAGAACAGGAGGGGATGGGGTGATTGGTACAGAGTGAGCAACTACAGGGTTCCCTGTTGTTGAGGACAGCAAACAAAATAAGGCAAGCAAGGACAGGGCAAAAAACAACGTGGGAGGGGAGAGAGAGACAGCAAACGATGTGGATGGGTGCAGCAACATCAGGGAGGGGTAAATGATGACAAAGGGCAGAGAAATTGCAAACATATGCATTTGGATAGACTACTAGCAAGAAAGTTAAAAAAAAAATAATAAAGTACCTCCAGAAAGCGGCCAATGGAAAGACACTGGCCTAGGATAGGGAGCTGCACTAGTTCCATGCTCCACGGCATGGACAGACATATGAACAGAAAGTGTAATTGGTATGGGCCTGGGAGGCACTGATCACCGAGAAGCAAAGAAATACGACTAATATTAAGTAACGGGCAGGCTTTAAGCCATTTTAAGTATTTTATTTTAAGAGCAATAGACATGGGCTGTATCAGATGAGACCTAGAAACAGCCCACCAGACCATAAATAGGCCCACGAACAGCGAAAAGCTGCCCCACACACTGACCTGTCAGACCAGTCTTTTTGCCACCAGAAGAATGCCCTCTTAGCCAGCCTGACCCTGTTAACATCTGAGCTATTTTACCAAGTGTGACACGGATGCTATCTACCTCTTGTACAGCACACTTCCCTTCTCTGTTTACAAGAATTTTGTCACACACTCCTAAAGACTTTTAATTTGTAAAACCAGTATGATACCTTTTCACGCCTCTACCTTTCTCCAAAAACTTCTGCAACATATTCTAACTCCGCAGCTCTGTTAATATATTCAATCTGGTTTAAGCGAGAGCTTCGATTTCTCCCCCAAAGAATAAAACCGGGTTCAGAAAGGAATATACATCATAACCTGTTATTGAACGAATAGCACACGGAATACTTTGTGCAGTCACAGAAAGGAGCATCTGGAGAGCATTATTTAGAAATAATCACAGGTGCTTCTTTGTACTTGCACATGGGAATGATTTACCTGAGCAACAGGTGCAGAACAAACCTGCGACAATGCCTTAACTTCAAGGACTATATACTATACAACATTGCTCAGGTGTGGTACTGAGCACTAAGAGGTTTCTTGGACGACTGGCAATCTCAAGCCTCTTTCATCTGCCTGTTTACCTTTTTGGTAACAAAGGCGAATGAAAATGTCATCACCCACTTTCATTTAGATCAAAGCCATTTGTGTTGATTACATTATGTTTTTTAGAGCCTATAACAACTCAAAGGCTGCTTTCATCTTTGTACACGGTTGCTAAGCAACTAAGACCATCAGCACGTGTGCTCTTAACCCAGAGTGCAAATACCTTAATGCATCTCGCTCTTCCCTCTCATGCAAGGTAAACAAAGAAATATGGTAAAAGCTCGAGTCATGTCTATGATTTGTAAAGGGTACAGCCCTGCATTGCAAGTGATGGGAAATAACTGAAATTATATTTGCGCATTATTCACATTATCTAGTCTAAACTGAGATCTTGGCGTTTGGGAAATTTGCAGCACTAATGACATGTTTCTTTTACAAAGGAGGCTTCAAATCCACTTAATACCAAGTATCAGTGGAACACAAAATGACCAATAGACTTCTCAGGCCCAAATTTTCTAATCGCCTCATGCAAGGTGGTGCACAGCAATGCATGGACTTGGGTGATATTTACTAAGCCACGAAAGCTACCTTGCATGGCTCTGTATGCCTTAGTAAAGCCAGAGTAATGCAAGGCAGCACAAATCATTGCTTTGTGCTAATCTGCATTGGTAAGGCATTTCATGGGTGGGGTGTGTGTGTACCCATGCATCCACCTATGGACTTTCGCGAATTCCCAGATTTGCTAAGGGAAGTAAACCTGGCATTGCATTAAAGTGCTATGACATCCCAAACAGAGGCCTAACAAGGAGAACATGTTTATTTCTCCTTCTTATTTCCTCTATCTACATGTGAAGCACATGTAAAAGATTAAAATGCATCTGAGAATTATGTTTGTACAGGAAGGTGTTCCTTCCTACACGAAAACAATCCAGCCCTTTAACTCCCTTACACCATGGCACAAGGGTGCCTGCACTAGTGCTTGGCACCATTCAGTGCCAGCACAGAGAGCAGGGATGTGCCATATAAATAGAACCGCTTATAGTTGAAGAGGAAAAGTCAGCATTTTGATATTTTGTTATTTTCATGTTTTTGTCTCCCATCCTACATACGGTGGTCTTGAAGTAAACTAGTATGTTCCTGCAAACATCTCTACTTTCCATACCAGTTTGTTTTCCTTCTAAAAAAAAAGTAACAAGTTGTCAAATTAGTATTGCAGTTCAGTTTTCCAGGTATTCAATGCCTTCTTCTGTTTTCAATAAGGGTCTCAATATAAGTTGCCCTTTATTTGGGGATATGTTATGCACTTGGTTAACACTGATTATGCAGGGTATCATATTTACTGGGTGCAGTACTACCTTCCCTTTCCAAGTTCCTGGCCTCAAACTGGAAGAAAAGGTTGTAATACCTTCTTTGCCCCATTAGAAACTCTAACTAGTGTATATTTCCACATGCAAATTCTACCAGGTGGTACCGGATTCATTTGTGAAGGCAATTTTTTTTTAATTTTGTGCACAATTTGGAATCCCAAATCAGATGAGCGCGAATCGGGATTGCACACCCTCTTAGAATGAGAGCGTAGGCCATTGGGTTCTTCCTGAAGTCCCCCCTAGGAAATGCTGCTCTCATGCTGTGTGCCAACATTTAGAGGAAGGTCCTGCTTCAGCTAGAATGCTGCCCCACTGACTTACCTACCTTGAATTGATATATGGAGTTGTAAACTATATATAAATATATCTAAACCGTTCATAACTCAATATCGAGCGTAAAGGAATATTGCTGTGCCATATTTCCCAAACGTAGCATCATTACTTCAGAAATAGACAACTTTTTAACATAATAAGAATAAGTTGCACTACATCAAAAAGCAAAACTTCTAAAAGAACTTTGATTAACTTCGTTTTTTATTTTTTTAATCAGTAGCTGAGGTGTGTTTGTGCTTTTCCTGAAAATGTTCCACTTCCTAGTCACAGGGCCAGTAAGTTAGGTGCAGATGGTAACAATCATGCAGAGCTGTACCTGCAGCAGAATCAATTTCAAATAATCTTTATTCGGATATTAAAAAATAGCCATAAAAGATACATATTATACAATTGGGCCTTCAGCTAATACATAGTATTTCATACATTAATAAATAATTCAAATTCATGATAAAACAAACATATTAAAAACTTGCCATCGATGTCTTCAATTAAGCGAAAAACCTAGACAAAGGTGCTCCATACGTTTCTGGATTTCAGGTCTTTCATTTCTACTACTTGTAATTGGGGAGCCTAATTAATCCTCTACCCTTGTCTTTCTCAGTTTAACTGCCAGACGCAAAAAGTGCACCATGCTAAATAATGTAAAAGGGTCAGATGCAAGCTTAAGGAATAAAAGGGCCACTTTAGCCTGTCCTATATTTGCACGTTTGAGGATTGTTTTTAGAAACAGTGATCGTGGGTAAGCAAAGAAGGGACAAATTAAAACAAAATGGAGGGTGTCTTGTGGAGATCTGAGATCGCAGCCGCAACACCCTTTTAAACTCACGTCATGTACAAAACCAGCTGGAACAGACAGGATATGGTGCAACAAATCCAATCTAAATCTAGACATTAGGAATCTATCATGTCTATTATACATATTGGCAAGGTAGTATTCCATGCCCGGATTGACTTTAATGAGCTGGTATGACCTTACTGTGCTTTTAGTCCCTTCTGTTGCCTCTCTAATCTTAACTCAATACTGCCTGCAATCTTTCTTTATAATGCCCTTGTTTCTTCTGGCCAACATGCTTGGTTCGTTAAAAAGGTTTTCATGGCCCAGGCTGGTCAGTACGTCCCTTACATATTTTAGCCATGATATTCGAGACCATTTGTCCCCTTTCAGGCAATCCTCTAAAATCAATCTACTCAAGCTTGCCTTGTGTTGGTCCAAATTTTTATCCAGCAAAGGATTGGGTTAGAGGCAGCTTTATCGGTGAGATAATCTATACCCAACTCCTCGTGTGCAATAAACGAGCAGATGCATGTTGGCACTTGCAAAAGCCTTTTTAAGAATTTATCTTCTTCCCGTTGAATGTTCCCCATATCTGAGAAACCCCAGACCTCACTCCCATATAGTGTCTTAGGGCAACATACCGAGCTATATAGTTGGGCAATTTCATGCGGAGACCAGCGACCCAATCTCGTCGCATAATTCATAAGGGACCCCGCAGCGCTAGGATGTTGGCTACATTTGAGGTTTACTAAGGGCTTAAAATTAAGATCTTGGTCAAAAATAGTCCCCAGATAGTTGAAAGTTTTTACTTTTTCCAGCATGTGGGTTCCTATAGAGAAACTATAGTTCTTGGTTGGCTTTTTGCCCACTTCCATGATGTATGATTTGGATAAGTTGGGCACTAGGTCTAAGTCCGCCATGAACCTAACAAACCCGTTTATAAGTGCCTGCAGACTCCTTCCTGTACGAGCCAGGAGGACTGCATCATCTGCATAAAGGAGGACTGGTATACTTCTCTTCCCTATGCAGGGGCAGTCTGCCTCCAGCACTCCCAACGCCTTATCTAGCCCATTTATATAGAGAGTGAACAGGAATGGCGCTAGGGTGCAGCCTTGCCGCACCCCTCCACGGCATTGAAAGTCATCTGTGAGGTCACCATCATCGGTGAATCTCACCTGTGCCGTGGTATCGAGGTGAAGTGTCTGCAAGAGTCGTATCAGTCCCAATTCAACGCCCATCTCTGCCAGCATCTCCCACAGCTTTCTTCTGTTAACACAGTCGAAAGCCGCTGAGAGGTCCATAAATGCTAGATACACAGTACCTTCCCTGGCCAGAGTGTATTTAGCCACAAGGAGATAAAGATTAAGGCATTGGTCTGTGGTCGAGCGCCCTGTTCGAAATCCATACTGCACGTCAGAGATAATGTTTTGTTCTTCGGCCCAATCCAAAAAACGATTTAATATGATTCTCCCCATTACTTTCGCCGTAACATCTATAAGGGATATTGGGCGATAGCATTGTGGGTCATTTCTATTTCCCTTTTTAAATATTGGGACGATGACAGCAGTGGACCATGATCTCGGCCTGCCCAACTCTCTTGCTGCATTTAGTACCCTAGCCAATATTGGGGCCCAGAGATCCACTTGGCTTTTAAATAGATCTGGCGGGATCCCATCTGGGCCAGGTGCTTTTCTTACTACCAGGCCGTCTATTCCTATTTTGACTTCTGCGACCGTAAATGGGGTACACTCACCCTCGATTGGTTCTCTAATTTGGGATTGCTGCATCTCATAATTGCCCCGGTTATATAGGTTAGTGAAATGCACTACCCAAGCTTCTGGCAGGATGTGGGATGCCACTTGTGGCTTATTTGGAGCTTGGAAGCATGGGTCATTTATTACTTTCCAGAAACTTGTCATGTCTCGGCACTCCGCTGCTTCTCTTAATGACTCCCATGCCTGGGATTGAAGACAATGTTTCCGCCTAATAATGGCCTTTTTATATTGTTTCCTGCATTCCATAATCACACCTCTATCCCTTGGGGCTAATTTAAGTGCCTGCTTCAGATTTCTAAGGGCCTGGGAGCATTCCTTGTCAAACCATCTCGGGCAGGGATCGGTCTGCTTTTTCAGCTTACGCCTTAAGAGGCTATCAATGTGTTGGGCAGTACCCTCAAATGCTGTAATCAAGTCGCTCTCCTCTATGGTGCTATCCAAGCATTTCCACGTGTGACTATCATTGTCTGCAAGGAGCACTCTATGTAGTGCTAGCCCATTAATCTTACTCCATTTGATTCTCCTGCCCTGGTCCTTTGCGTTGTATTGTCCCCCAGTAGTCCTTTTACCTGCTTTAGTGCACAGGCCTAAAATCCCTGTTAATAATTCTAAGGGGTTATGGTCACTAAATGCACTAGGGACTATCGCAAAATGGCTGACCCTGCCGATTAGGGCATTGGAGACAAAGATGTAGTCGATAATGGAATCACAGCCCTGTCCCTTATATGAGGGGGTCATTACGTTTGGTGATCCATCCGCGACTAGATCCATCGTGTGTGTTAAGGCCGATTTGCCCAAGATTGTGCCTAAAGCCATGCCCTCTCTGGAGTGCTCTGTATGCCATCCTTTTATCGAGGGGCAGGTGTCCCATTTACCTCCTTCCCATTTCAAATAAGGGCACGGGTGGGTATTGAAATCCCCCATCAAGATTAGCTGTGTGCTTGAATCCCCTGTGTCGTTTAACCCAGTTAATCTTTCGTCTAGCTCCGCCAGATTTGACATCGAATGTCCTACATTATAAAAATTTATAAAAATGACCTTAAGGCCCTTTGCAATGTATCTTTTGCCCTGGAGACAATCGGAGTCCCACCCCAGGTCTTGCCAACTTCCTGGCAGCGTCAGTGCCGCATACATGATAAGGCCACCTTTTGCTCGACCCATAGGTGATTTACGGGCAGGTACAAAAAACAACTTATATCCCTCCAGAAACAGCCCACTACACTCTGTTTCCCAGGTTTCCTGTAGGCAAATAATTTTATACTCTTTAATAAAGACTTGCCATTCAGGATTAGTGACTTTGGTTGCAAGTCCAGGATAACAGCCTCAACTCTGAGGCTGTTTGGTCCCGGCCGCTACTTCCTCCCCTAGTCCTCCTTTGTAAAGGATTTATCTCCGGACAAATTACCTTTAGGGGTATATCTTCCACCACCCTCACCTGCCCTTTAGGTGTACCAGTTTTTGGGTCCTGAGCATTTTCTCCTATTTTAGATACAGTTCCCAGGTTCCCTTGGGTGTCTCGTGGTCTCTCACCCTCCCTCCTCTCCAGACTCCCCAGTCAATCTTGCTCATCCAGGGCAGAGTAATTATAGAGGGTTGCGAATCTATTTGGGGCCAAGCACATATTCTCAATTCTACTTTTCTTAACTATTCTTGGCCATTGCGAAGTCTGCCCGGGGTCTAGGGTACTGTCCCTGTAAAAGTAATATAGGGGAAGCATCCTTATGCATGACCCTCTTTCACTCTCCCCGTGGCGATTGTCTAGGAGTTCTTTAACTAACCCCGGGTATCTAAAATTTACAATAATGCAATCTCCTGCAAATTTTTTCTCTCCACTCCCAATCCAGGCTACCCTCCTGGCCATGAGAATTTGATCGTGCTGGAATCTCTTTACTGGTATGTTGTTGTTAATCCAGTGCGCAGCCTTATTGATCAAAGTAATGGCCGATTCCTCAGGGTCCTTATTTACACCTGGCACCCCTACCAGCACTACCGAATAGGGACAGGAGGCCGGGGGTAGATCTAATGTCTGAAGTCCTGGGGTGCCCTGGATACAGTCCATACGGTCTGTCCTAAAGGACCTCTTGCTCTCCCTTTGCACCGTAGCGGAGTCTCTGGCCATATGCCGGGTGCCTGGGTAGTCCGGAAGCTCCCTACTCGGGTCCTTATCACTAGGTTTGTCTTTTTTCGGGGGAGTGTCTCTACGCTCGCTTTGTTCTATCTCTGTGTTATTTGTTGCCAAGTTACTACAGTCGATCACTGTGGGGCCCTCCTCTCTCACCTGAGTTGGATCTTTAATAAATTGTGCCCTGTTTGTGGTCACAAGGCTGTTTATGAGCCCCTCCAAATTAGAAATGTTCGCCATTACTGGCCCTAACAGTTGATGGGGAAGTTGTTCCATTTTATTTTCTAATGCTGATATAATTTCTTTAGTCCCGTTCGACCCTTTTTCATGGCAACATTTAGGACAAGCTATATTCTCAGGGTTCTTACTGGTGCCTTTAATGGGCTTGGTCGTCCCCTTCCGACCAGGTTTACTGGCTCGGGTGGGACATTGTGACCCACCCGTCACTAAAGGCCCCGCTGAAGCTTGTTGTCTTTTAGAGCGTGTTATTACCTCTCCACCCGAGCTCTGTGTGGGGTTAGATTCTCCTGTTACTAGCTGATTACTAGACCCCTCCCTTATGACATTCCCCTGCGCAGCTCTTTGTTGTGTAATAGTCCGAATGCCCTCCATGGCAGAGAAACTCAAAGCGGCACGTTGGTTACCATTAGATGACCCTGTCGGACCTGCTCTCGTGATATCCCCCTGCGGGCTTAGATCACTAGTTAGTAGTGTGTCTATGATGTCTGCCTGAGTGTGGTAGACCGGTGAAGGTTCAATTGAGTCTTCCTGTCTACCAGGCGTTAAACAGGCGTCTATATTACCCAATGAGGATCGTTTCTTTGCCAATTGGGAGTCCAGGGAAAGTCTATGCTCGGCCAGTTTGATCTCATGTACTAAGAGCGATTCAGCTCTTGTGATGAAGGCATCAAGGGTCCCTTTGACCCCTCCTTCCGCCCTTGGCTTGGCAGTCTTGTTTTTTACCATGTTTAGGTAACACACCAACTGTTATTCCAAATACAAATCCCTCTGTTTGTGATCTTAATAACTTTTGGTCTAGCACTAGTGTGTTACACTGACAATAGAACAGTGGCACCGTCTGTAATCACTAGCTGGCGTTGTCAAATCAAATACCTGAGCAATGTTCAAGTGTCCGGGTCAATGAGGCGTGGAGCGTAGCAATAGGTCTCCTCATTAGCAACGTCCAGTGTCGTGCCTCTAGCAATCACCGTAGCAGCAAGCCAGTGACGGGAAATGTATCAATACCTATCCGATGGGCAACAGCAAGATGGAAAATGTACAGGACATAGCCCGGCCTCCTTTGGCCCCTGACGGCCACAGACGGCACGCCCTTTGCCCGGGCTTAGCCCGCGCGCGGTCCGGCGACGCGGGGGGTGGAGTTGGTTTTGAAGCGCCTTTGGGCGCGAAATGCTGTGTGTCCGCTTCCGGTGGCCTGCAGCAAAGGAGCCTGGGGAGTGTAGTATTCCGCTCCCTCCTCACAGCGGTCGCGGAAGGGCACCCACGCGACGGCGGGAGGGAGAGGCAGTCAGCAACGGCAAAGACAGCAACCCCCGAGAGGCCAAGGAGGTAAGCAGGTGATCGTAGCAGGTACTGTAATGGGACGCAGACGTGCTGGAAACCCCCGCTCTGCCGGGGGTGGAGTTGGTTTTGAAGCGCCTTCGGGCGCGAAATGCTGTGTGTCCGCTTCTGGTGGCCTGCAGCAAAGGAGCCTGGGGAGTGTAGTATTCCGCTCCCTCCTCACAGCGGTCGCGGGAGGCACCCATGCGACGGCGGGAGGGAGAGGCAGTCAGCAACGGCAAAGACAACAACCCCCGAGAGGCCAAGGAGGTAAACAGGTGATCGTAGTAGGTACTGTAATGGGACGCAGACGTGCTGGAAACCCCCGCTCTGCCGGGGGTGGAGTTTGTTTTGAAGCGCCTTCGGGCGCGAAATGCTGTGTGTCCGCTTCCGGTGGCCTGCAGCAAAGGAGCCTGGGGAGTGTAGTATTCCGCTCCCTCCTCACAGCGGTCGCGGGAGGCACCCACGCGACGGCTGGAGGGAGAGGCAGTCAGCAACGGCAAAGACAACAACCCCCGAGAGGCCAAGGAGGTAAACAGGTGATCGTAGCAGGTACTGTAATGGGACGCAGACGTGCAGCAGAATCATTAATGACACTTTTCACATGCATTCACATGCATTCACTAGCCTGGCACATTTGTCTCTGTTCAAAGCTTTTCTTATCACATTCTTAGCCTTATTTGTGGCTTTCCACTTTACATATACATATTTCATTGACTAGTCAAATTACTGCACTTCCTCATTAGCAAATCCTCTCAACGAGGGAATGTATGGATCCGCCTTTTGAACAATCTCTCATTTATCCACAGAACAGAAATGTCTATTGAAAATAGGATGGCCCAATGATGATGACATCATTATTGATGCTCATGATAAATCTTGCTGTGCTGCACCAGCAGTGTCTAGCTTAGGATCTGCACTGGAGGCACACCTTCCAGTACAAACACATACATCAGCAAAGGGTCAGACATGTAAGATGGGTGCTTTATAATCAAGCACACATATCAGAGTATGATACTGCTTGACACCTTACTTGTCCTTGAATTTACTTAGTGGTGGGATTTCAAGCAACTTAGACCACAATACTTTGATAGATCTGCTTTTTGTACTGGCCCACCCCAGAAATGCCCATTATTTTCACATGGGGGAGGGGTGCAATAAAGAGGTTTGTGTGAAAGTTGTTAGTGCAAACCTTTAGTAAATGAGGGCCTGCATCTCGAGGCTACAAAGTCAAAAACCTACCAATCATACCACATGCATCTGAATTGTGGCCTAACATAAAAAACGTTCTAACACGTATCACAAAATCATACTGTACATGTACCTTGACAGTTGCAGGGGGCATGGAGGAAAGCATGTAGATAGAGAATGAATGAATTGGAGAAAAAGAAATGAATGAGAATCTCATGGGCAGCTGCTCTGAATCATAGAAGCAGGTTAACTGACAGACTCTTAGTTTAGCCAGCATTACTACATTTATCAATATAATATCTGCACATCAAAATGACTACCAAATAGCACATGTCCAAGTGCAAGTCATTTCAAGTCCCACTCACCTATTGTGCATCCCCCCATACATTATTCACAGACTCACCCGGACAAGGCACAATGTTGCATTCCTGATACTCGACAGAGGGACCGAGGCAAGGAAGCCCTCCATACTTCGGCTCGGGGTTGTTGCAGACACGCTTGCGATTCCGTATGCCTCTGCTGCAGTCCCGGCTGCACTGTGACCAAGCATTCCAGGCAGACCAAACGCCATTAACTGTGTGGGCCGAATACCGTCCAGAACGCGCAAAGTCCCCTGAAAGCCCTTGAAAGAAAGAAAGAAGAAAGGTGCCTGATTAATGGAACATGTGTGCATCACATTTTTGGCATTATTTTTCAGACTTTGGACATTCTGACATTAGAGCAGGAAACAGGAATCATATACAAAACAGTGCGCCATATAAGAAAAAAAAAAGCTGGAGCCATATTTATCAAGGGGTTGTGTCGCTTTCGCATTGTGGCAGAAAAGCGACACAACCACTCAGATGCAATTTATTAAGCCACGCAAGGCCCCATTGCGTGGCAGTGTGTGGCTTGATAAATAAATTCAGAGTAACGCGATGCTGCACCAATTGATCATTGCGTTACTCTGCCCCAGGAAGGAGGCGTTCCATGGGTGATGCATGGGTGTTTCCACACAACACCCATGGATTTTGATGCATTCCCAGAATTGCCATTACTGTCAGACATGGGAACGCGCACAAATGCTACGCCTTCCTGGGGGGGCATAACAAGGAGGAATATCTTTGTTTCTCCTCGTTTTTTCCTTCCTTCCTCTTTTTTTCCTTTCCTTTGGAAGTGTGCTGCCTTCTGCAGCACACATAGAAAGAGGAAAATGCCTCAGGTCATTGTTTTTGTGCAACCGAATACACTGAGTATGTGAGTAGTTCTCAAAATCCTAAAACAAGTATATCCTTTTCAAGAACTAATTTCTTCAAATACTCAATCACAGTCTTACATTTGAACAAAAGATGGCAGCCAGGGTACCCAATGACACACCACCTAGAGTAATCATTGTATTATTCTCAACCAAGTTGCCCGGCTCCAACGGCAAGCTGCTCATAGGCCATACATTAGAGACATTTTAAACTGAAAAACAGAGGCAACAACCAAACATGTACATACAAACAGTCCAAAGCAAGACTATTAGATTCTTTTCATATGTATTGTTCTTTTATTCAGGTTCTATATCGGAAAACAAGTGCAGCCAACGCGTTTCACCTTAACAAAGGCTTCCTCAAGGCAACTTCATCCATCCACTAGTGCCTGCCAGTATGGATAAGCAAATTCGCAACGCACAATCAAAAAACCAAGGCACAAGGTATACCAGCAAAATTCCTTAGTACAAATTATATGTAAACTTCAGTCAGTACGGTCAACCCAAAGATCATACATGCCGTGAAGTTAGAAGAAGTATCAATCCAAAACTTCGAAGTCAGCCAATAGAGACGTGTTTGGCACAGACATCACGAGTCCTTCATAGTGTTTGGTTGGTGCCTCTCTTTTACAGTCTTATATTTATCTGCTATTTCATCAGCTGGTGCATTATTAGGACCAGTTCTAGCTGGTTTTTGTGTCAGCCAACAACCACAACCATACCGTTTAACCACAAATCTCCAGGAACCACAATCTCAAACAATGATTTCAAATCTGATTACAACATCTGAGAAACGTTTGTCAGTATTATGTCCCTTATTGAATCACTTTGCTGAATCCTCTCGCAACTTCAGGAAATTGTGTGTAAATTCATTTGCTTGAGTCCATGGAACATGTACACAATTCCCTGCATGAACTTCTCTCAATGGAAATTCCAAACCAGTCCCCACTCCAACCTCTGAATCACTTTCAACATTTCTCACCCTAACTTCGACCTCTTTCATCCTCTTTTTCTTTGCTGTCCCCTTTTTCCATCTTTGCCAATATTTTTTCAAATCACTCAAATCTTGAGATTTCTCAACTAAATCTTTAATATAAGCTCTCAGAGTAATCAAACCCATTTCCCTAATTTCATCCTGTGTCAAATCCATTTTAAAATTTTACTCACATTCTTCATTTTGCTGATGTCAACTTCTAATACATTAGCTAACTCCTCTAATTCACCATGTGCATCATTCGCATATCTGGCTGCTTCCTTGATCAAATTTCATCAGCATTGTAAGTCAACAGCCTAATCAAATCGACATTACCCTGAAGCATCTCTCCAAATTAAATTTTTAGAATCCCTATGATAATTTCTTTAGGAGGAGTCTCAGCTATCACTAGTCCCTCTGGTGTAAAAACCTGTCTCTGAGTATCAGTCCATATATCTCTGCTCGCACTAGGCACTGCTGTCATTACCAACTCTGTTTGTGCACATCTCAGTACCCTCACATTGTCTCCCCCAGCACCTGTGCCTATTCCTGCAGTCCCATAAGCAGTACCTTTCACTCCATCTGTTTATGGAGGAAGTCTAGAATTCAAAATCTCACTTACAAAATTTTCAACATCTTCATATTCATCTGCATCTGCTTTTCTTTTTTCTTTATCCTGCTCTCCTTTTATGTAACTATAGCTAGAAATGTCTTTACACATACAAATCATTTCTCCTCTCCAATTTTTACCTTGTCGACCCATTTCACTTTCAAGTCAATGTTTAAAGTCGATGTCTAAATTATCATCACCTCCTTTGCTGCTTTCTTTCTCTCTTTTTCTGCAGCCATACAATCCCACTGAATAAGTGCCTCAAACTGTGTAGCTCTATGTGTAAGCTTCATATCATACATTGTTTGTCTCAAGAAATCTATTTTTCTAACATTACCCTCTCATGGAAATTGTAAAGCTACATCATGTTAAGTGCATTTATTCTGGTCTGAAATCCAGGTATAGTATCCAATCTCTTTCATCATTTCATTGGTTGGATTTATTTCCTCTGGTAATTTCTGACCCCCCCCCAGTTACCACAGTAACCTTAGTCTTTACCAACAAGCTTACCATTCTTCCTCCTACTCAAAACAACCCAAAAATCAGCTCAGAATCACAACAAACAACGTAGAGAACAATGACCAGTCGCAGAGGGGCTCTGTCAAATGTCAACATATCACAGCATGGTTCCTCATCAACCCATTAATTAGAGCACTGCTTTGTGGTGACATCATCAATCCCAGTGTGGCTCCTTGGTTGAGCAACCAATCACAGCACAACTTATCCATAAACAAGAAAACAATTACATAGCCTCTTTAAACTCAAATAGCTAAATACACCTCTTGTCTGTTTACTCTAGAATAGAAATGTTGGGCTTGAACCTTTTTTGCAGGGTCATCCAAGACCTTTTGCCTTCACCCCTACATTTTTGCTGAATTCATTTTTGTTAGCCCTAGGACTGCTAACCAAGTGCTTATGCTCTCTCCTTAAAACAAGGTAGACTTGGCTTATACCCAAATGACATATTTAATTTACTTATAAGTCCCTAGTAAAGTGTCAATACCTGTGCCCAGTACCTGTAAATTAAATGTTACTAGTGGGCCTGAAGCACCGATTGAGCCACCCACTTAAGTAGCACTTTAAACATGTCGGGCCCGATTCACAGAACTAACTTAAGACAAAATCCTAAACTTACTACCATTTTGGTATTCACATAAGGCACTTACTCATTTTGGTATTCACAGAAGGCACTTACTCATTTCGGTATTCACAGAAGTTAGGAGTCCTAACTTTAGGACTCCTAAATGCCTTCTGTGAATACTGAAAGTCTTAAAATTAGGATTTTTCTCAGTTTAGTAGTAGTATAGTTAGGACTCCTAACTTTAGGACTCCTAAATGCCTTCTGTGAATACCGAAAGTCTTAAAATTAGGATTTTTCTCAATTTAGTAGTCCTAAGTCTAAATTTAGGACTACTAAATTGAGAAAAATCCTAATTTTAAGACTTTCGGTATTCACAGAAGGCATTTAGGAGTCCTAAAGTTAGGAGTCCTAACAATACTACTACTAAACTGAGAAAAATCCTAATTTTAAGACTTTCGGTATTCACAGAAGGCATTTAGGAGTCCTAAAGTTAGGAGTCCTAAATTTAGGACTACTAAATTGAGAAAAATCCTAATTTTAAGACTTTCGGTATTCACAGAAGGCATTTAGGAGTCCTAAAGTTAGGAGTCCTAACTATACTACTACTAAACTGAGAAAAATCCTAATTTTAAGACTTTCGGTATTCACAGAAGGCATTTAGGAGTCCTAAAGTTAGGACTCCTAACTTCTGTGAATACCGAAATGAGTAAGTGCCTTCTGTGAATAACAAAATGAGTAAGTGCCTTCTGTGAATACCAAAATGGTAGTAAGTTTAGGATTTTGTCTTAAGTTAGTTCTGTGAATCGGGCCCGTCATGTCTGCTATTGCAGTCTATGTGTGCAGTTGTAAACTGTCATTTCAACCTGGCAATGTAAACCTTTTGTCAGGCCCAAACCTTCCTTTTCTATGCATATATATCACTCCTAGGATAGGGTGAAATTTGTTTTTCACAACTGCAAGGCCTACCTCTCCCATGTGATAACATTGGAGTCACCTTATTACATTTTATAAGTGTATTTTCCTAATGGGATCAGGCAGCCCTTCATATTTGGTGCCTCTGGAATCACAAATTAAAATCCTAACTTAAGGTGAAGTCAGATTTTGAATTCCCAATTCAGAATGTGCCACTTTTAGAAAGTTAGCATTTTCTTGCCTGCAGCCTGTCTATGGGTCACATGACTGGGTGTAGCTGACAGTTGGGCTTTGTGTATTCTCTGTTGACAGCCACACAGAAAGGGGGATTAGGTGTGACTGGATGGGCCATCACTGGCAGGATGGGTAGGATTAGCTGGACCCATCACTGTCCTGCCCCACACAAAGGGCTGCATACCTCCTGTAGTTAGTCTGGAGCAAGGGCAAGGAAAACACTTCAAAGGCATGCCACTAGAAGCTTTTCCACACTTCAAAGGCGTAACAGGGTATATATGCTGGACCTTAAACGCCATCACTTCAGTACATTTCTGGACCTGTAGACACAGCCAGGAAGAAAGAATGGTGTGCCACGTGCTGAACTGCTGTTCTGAAGGAACTGCTGCCCTGCTGACCTGATTCCTGCTGTCCTCTTGCCTGGGTGAAAAGGACTGTACCTGTAGCTCTTGAACCCAGAACCCAGAGTAACTCCAAAGGCTTGTTGGTGGCTGGTGTCCTGATCAGACGATTCAGGGACATCACAGGCTTCCAACAACCTTGAATCCAACACCTGTACTCTGCCATCTGTGAGTTCTGACCTCTCAAGCTGTGCATCCCCAAATACTAGACCCTTGGAAGTGTGTTTGAAGGTCTTTAACCCAAGCCCAGCGTGGTCCTCATCGGAACCACACGAAGCCATGCAAAGCCCCGCCAAGTCTCACCACACAGATGCCAGCCTTATCAAAATTGACGTAGAGCAGTGCGAAGCACAGCAAAGCCTAGCTACACTGATGTCAACTCATTGGAACCTACGCAAAGCGATGCCAGGCCCCTCCAAGCTTTGCCGGACAGTCCCATCAGACTGTCGCAAAGTGACACCATGCCCCACAGAGCCTCACTGTACAGCTTCCTAAGAGCTGACACTGGATGACACAAAGTCTCACAAAGCAACACAGAGCAAATCGCACACCAGTATTTGAGGTAACGTGTTTAACTGACTTAAGTGGATCCCTGTAGCCAGCTCACGCTTCATTTTGGTCAGCATGAATTTGTGACTTTGTCCCAGTACGGTACAACCAGATAACCACAATTGGTGCTTTTATGCGCTATTTTTACTAAAATCTTTAAAATGGCACATCTCCAGTTCTACTGCTTGGCTCTTTGTCATTTTGGTCTCGTTTTATTTATTCAAAATTACTCTATTTTTTCAACTTGGTGTGGGATCTTTTTGTGTGTGGTTTTGCTCTTTTACTGTTTCAAATATTGTACAAATACTTTACAGTCACATTGCCTCTAAGTTAAGCCTGGCTGCTCTGTGACAAGCTATCAGAGGGTTGAGTACAGGTTAATTTAGGGTTGGCTTATACCTCACCATGACAAGGACTGTGGTTGCTGCTTGACCAGGGCTCACACCAAAGTCAACCAACAACACAATTTCTCACAGGAAAGAAAAGTCAAAATAAGACAATTCAATCAAAACTGTAAAGTTTAAGAAGCAAGAACAAAACTCCAAGAGAAAACCACTATTCACACTAGGTAGATCCCTGTCCAGTGGAAATCCACTCAAGTCAGTGCACCTGTTCCGAGCACAAGAACAAAATAAACCAAACAAAATTAGACATACTACCTAGAAAAATACATTTGTTAGTTCAGAACCCCTATCAATGTGTAAGCGGCCCCTCGCTCCACACACCACAATTACAGGCTATTGCTGTATCTCGAGATCTTGGACTTTGATGAGTCTGATAACCAAACCAACCAATAACCCAACAAACCCCAAAAGCATTTACAAATATGAATAATACATTGACACTACATTGATCAATCCATCAAATAAACCCACAGAGGAGGGAAGTTATCCCGAAACCCGAGCCATGTCTCGGGCGATATTTTTAAAACCCGGGATATGTAGCGGGTCTAGAGATTATCCATTTAACAAGTACTTACTTGCACCCACTGGGGTGAACCACTCAAGAACTTCATGTACCAGCTAACCATGGGGCAACCCGGAGGAGGAGCTAGCGGTGTGCGCTCCATTGCGGTTGTTTAAATAAACCCACAGTTATCATCGCATACCCAAATAACTCACAACAGAAACAGAAATCCATCTTTCAAACTCACTCTTTAATAAGCATTCATAGAATCAATTCTACCTATTCATACTTACACTCCAAATCATACAGGAAACATCAGATTGTCACTCCTGAGGAGTCTCCGTGACACCAGACTTTTGGCAAAGTTCCCAAAACTTCCTTTTCCTTTGAACTAGGCATTAAAACCCCCAAATCACTGGAAAAGATTCTGACCTACTTATAGGGATCCTAACGAGTAAGGAGGTGCTCTTACACAACCATCAGCTGCTACCAGATTTGTGAGAGTCTGAATCCCAATAATTTACTGAACTCCAATATTTTGATCACCTCACAATAATCTCTGGAGATTCGACTCCAGCACTCTTGATCAGGCATTAAGAGACATCACCCTCCACAACATCAGGCCCAACCAATTAGAAGAGTAAATCACAATAGTGACTGGGACTACTCATGAACTGTGTTCTACATCAATGAAACGTTAGAGTTTTATTACAAGAATTTAGAAAAGGCAATACAGAGTAAATGAATTCTCACCATGAAGTCGCAGATACAGAGGTACAAATTCAAATATTTTAAATTAACATTAATCATTGTCAGGTCCTTAAAGAACATTAAAAGCATTTTGTAATTAGGGAAAGAAGACTCTCCATAATCGAATAGAGTTTGTGAGGAAAACAAAAGTCTCACCCAAACGGAGAGAGTTCTATGCGAAAAAAATAGAAGTTGCCCCCACCCACATAAAACCAGTGATTTTTGTACACGTTTTACACTGACTGTCATGTAGTTCCTAAGAATCCCCAGGTGGAAGAGGTGTGGCGCAGCTGCCAGGGTGCCTGACTCCAGACCACAGGGTTCACGGTTTGATCCTTGGCTCTGACGGCAGCTTAGCCCAGCACCATGTGACTCTAGGCAATAGCTTGCTTAATCTTCCAGACAGCCCCCAGCGCCGGGACACCTCTCCGGAGGTAGCTGTGCGCTTTACAAATGCTGGCAATTACATTTTACCTGTACATTTTAGATGACCTAACTGAGGGCTTGGTGTCCAAACCGTTCCAGACACCCCCACAGGATATGTCAGCCGTTAGACCAGCTATCTCTACAGTGCCACTACTACCCCCCTGTATCTTACAGTGGTGTAGGTAGTCTCTGGCAACCACTGAACATGGCAACCCTGATTCCTCAGGGATCGTGGAAAACAGTACAGTGCTTTTCGCTCAGTCACTCGTGCTTACTTATTCTCAGAAATTACACAGTATGGCGATTAGGAAGTTTCAATAACTATTTATTGGTCCAGTGTCAGACTTGAGTAAAACATATCTGCTGCAACAATTAGGAGACAGAAGCATACAACATAAATTGCAAGTACCAATATAGTAAACAGTAGATACATTTCTACCATAGTGCATATATAGTTCAGATAAAACAGTAGCATTTGCATATTCCTAAAAGTGCGCGCCCTAAGTAATTTGCTGAAATGTAAGTAGCCTAGATCTGTATGTGTAGCATGTATATGCGCATAGATATATATAAATGTATATATGTAGCCAAGAATCCCCTAGGGAAGAACCATCCCCCTCACCTGATGTTGGAGAACGAAGGACCCCTTTGAGGATAACTCCCCGCAAGGGATGTCAGACCACTGCGTGTCGAAGATTTAGCATGCAGGACCCCGTGTCAGCTCGGAAGGAATTCTCCTCTAATTTGCAGGGGGGGGGGGGGTAAGAGTCTTTTATACTAGTGTTGTCACTCCAAGGTTTCTTCTAAATCGATATGTTTTGAAAACAATCATATATGTTTTGAAAACAATCAAATGTTTCTCCAAACAAATGCGATCATGAACAGTGGGTTGTTGGCTAAGGATTAAAAAAGTGGTGAGCCTTATACAGAATAATTCTGCTGTGCCTGAGGACATGCTTATGTAGGTCAGGAACAGGGATTATGATAGAATACTACGAGCCTGGTGTCGAAGAGACAGGAGCAAGCTACTAGGTAAAAGGTCACCTGTTGAGAACTGTTATTGTCATGTGGATGGGACAATGTATCTAAAAAGGGGCATACATGACAGGACTATCCTAAAGGACTTGACATGACAATGAGGAAAAACTTCATATTCAGCATAGCATGACTATCAACAGCACATCTGAGACAAAATAGAAAATGAATCATCAAAATTAGATTTATAACACACAGTCTCGCCCCACAACTATTTCAGCAGTGTTAAAAAAAACTGATAATGACAGGAAGTGATTTTTTTTTTTTTGTTCCATGCAGATCTGTGAGCCAGAACAGAGCGGACAGGGCTGGGTTCTGTGACCAGAGCAGAGTGAGGAGTGGTTTGCACTCCTCTAAGGGCGCATGACAGTTAGGCCTTCTTGGACCGGCCAAACCCTCATGCGCACCTAGCATGAACTCCAGGGGGCTGTGTTGCACAGCCCCATGGAGAACATGCCCGGGCTCCCAGGCAGTGCCTGAGTGGTCAAACAGCCAAGTCAGACCAATCACAACGCTGCTCATGCAGCATCGTGATTGGCTGGGAGAGTATCGGAGCCTGGGTGCTCGCGGTGCTTTCCAACCGATGAAGAGGACGAAGGAGAGGCGTGCAGTGGTGAAGGGGAAAGTACTTTTTTTTTTATCCATTCCCACCCCCAACCCCACGCTCCACCCCCCGTTCCAAGGCCGTCGCCAATGATAGCACTAGCCCACTCCCAATAAAAATCAAGAATCTTCCATTACCTTCCACAGCAAATGAAATCCAGAGATGCAAAACACAATATAAAACATTCACTAGCAAAGACCAGTACATTAATGTGCCAGCAAGCTGTCATCAGAACATTTAGAGATGCCCTTCAAATCGTTACATCAAGAACATGATGGGAAGTTTCATTTACAATATATACTATCTAAAGAAAGTCGTACTGCATAAACTATAGGGAGAGAAGACGTGCAGGGAGACATTGATTAGGAGAGGACAGAGCAGCAGCAGAATGAACAAAATACTAGAATCTGCATCCACTTTTAATAAAATTATGTCTTCATTAAAATGTGGCATAGCTAAACTACATTATTGATCATACATACTAACATTGCTATGAATTTATGTTAAGTGCAACGTCATTAGTTCATCGGTTACGACCATATTCGTTATAAACATTATTTCGCACACATTATTGATTACTCAAAATTGCACGTTGTTAAAAAGTTTAACATGGTGATGCAGGCGCGTTTACTGATTACACGTGGTTAAATAACATCAGGTGCCACTATCACCAGATGGTTAGGTCCTTTAAAGACGCATGATCTATGTGTAAATCAATCAGAAAGGAAAACAAATGTTTATGTTCTATTGCTCCGTCCAATTTCGTATAACAACGGCTCTGATATCTTTCACATGCATACCGCGATTCGCTCTATGTCGAGTAATTTTTCAAAAATGGCTTGAAGTTACTACCTTAATGAGGGTTATCAGCTATAAGTGTTTACATTATGTTTAGGCACAAATGTATGCATTAGGGTGCTTTTACATAAATTGATTTAAGAGATTACGAATTTTCTAGGTCTTCTCTCTACGGTTTAAGCATGTATCCAAAGCTAGTTAATGGGAACAGAGATCTTACGCTGAGATTCCTGTATACAATTTCTTTGGTGTTACCGACATATAAATACATAAAGCTTATTATTGTACAATACCGTTGCATAGTCACTTCTGCCCTTTTAAATAATAGAGTTATGACTGACTTACAATAGAAGAGGGCTGTTCCTGGCTCTGCGGGCCCTCTTGCTGGGGAGCGTGGAAGGATGCTGACAGCTTTCCTGAGCATTACTCCATCTCCACCACAACCGCAGCATAAAACATGCGCTCCCTTTTGGTAACAGAAGCTGTCATTTCCAGTTAAGATTGGTTTCAAGCCTGTCCAGGCAACCGATATTCCCAGAGTGACATAGCGTGATGGAACAGCTCCTTCCAGCAACAACTAAAAATGTATTTCAGTCAGCACATCGCCTCCATAAATCAGCACCACAACACTATTACCTGCTCAGATAACTACAAGCAAAAATCCTTTTAAAGAAACGTGGCCCTATTGCTGGAAATCAACTAAACACCTTAAAGCACTAGACTCAAAATCAGATGAATTACGTATGAATATATTAAATAGATTTATCTGGCCATTCACTGATGGGCATCAAGTCCTAAAATATTTATATCGCATTTGAGCAGTTATATTATTGAATTTCAACTAAGGTGTAAAGTCATACAGAAGCGACTTTTACAGCTTCAAGCTCTGCTGCATTAGACTGGCCTGTCTCGGTCTCACCAAGCACTTTCTCAAATGATGCTCTTTTTAAATTCGCTGCTCAGACTATTCTTCTTTATGAGCCAATCCCGAGTTGCACCGTGCAGGGGTGCTGCAATTTCTGGGCCTGGAATTGCAGACGCCTGCCAGTAACTGAAACTCCATACAGTCCAGTTACAAGTTATTCTGACTCGAATGAGTACTAGTTTTTTTTTTTTTGGTTTAAATTCTTTATTGCGTGATTAATAAAAATCATTGCAATCAAAACAACTTCACAATCACAAATATATAAAAACAGAGGAAATCTGTACATCAAATATTATTAATAATTGAACCAATGCATTCATAAATATCCGATAAAATCGAACATAAACCAGATCATGCAATAAAAACTGATTCCAAAGAGGAACAAATTAATTTTTAGAAACATCAATAATTATTATAGCAAGATATTGCACATATTACATATTAAAGTGCCAACGTGAATGAATATTTAATCCAGAGCTCAATGACAATGATAAAGTGCATCAATTATGTCTGACCCAGGGTTGTTTCTAGTAGAAAGATTCAACTATTACTATAGCAAGATATAGCACCTATTTTGTGTTAAAGTGCCAACATGTCATTAGTTGAAATTTCATAATTCCATGACCTTAGTAAAGTGTAACAAATATATCTGTCCCAAAATAGATACAATAAGTTCAGTTTGCACTACTAGATGTCTGACTGAATTTAATACATCTCAAACTGGCGATACCAAACATTTTTCACCTGCATTTAAAAATGTTATTAGCTGAAATAACAACGGAATAGAGTCACCAGATAAGGACCTAACAAGTGCCTGGAGTGCTGATCTAACCCCAATCTTCAAAAATAGGTGTTTCAAATAATAACACCAAATTTTAATCAATTTAGGACACACACATACCATATGGACTAATGATTCTTGTGGCCATCTGCATAATCTGCAGTTAGTATCTGCCCATTGCTCAATCCAGGGCTACATACACTCTTTTGCTGGATTTATTCCCATTCGTAGATTAAAAAAACTATTTTTTATATTAGCAGAAAAATATGCCGTCAAAAAGGGCTGAATTCCTAACGACTGATATGAATTAATCTCATACCAAGCATGTATTTTCCCTGCTTATACGGTTTTATCCAATTTAAGAGATTCAACTTTAATTTGTTTTTTTATAAGTAACCTATAATTGGACGGTGTCAATTCCTGAAGTGCTAATATGGATAGACTTATTTATATCAATACAACAGTAATCCCCCAGGGAGGCAGGGGCAGCAGAAAACATAGAGAACATACATTTAAAAACAAAGGTACTAACATGCAGACCTGTTTAACTGGGTCAAAAGCAGCATGGGGATACGCATTCCAGGCTGAATATCAGGCCATTTCTGCTCTCATTTGCCACCTCCATTCAGCAGGTGGTAAATGGATGTGGGGGATTGCTGCAGGCCAGGGACATGGGCGAGGAGGGTATCTGGGGCTTGGGGGGCATTGTTAAAAGGCATGCAGGGTGTTCCATGATCTCCCTGTGCTGTAGGAGGGGTGAGGTAGGGGCTAGGCTGCGCTTGTGCCCCCAACCTTCACTCAAAATGCACTCAATTTTACTAGGTACACCACACCCCCTTCCTAGTAAAACTCTGCTCAAGGTTCCCGTACCAGTACTCCACAGGAATACCACGCCACCTGACTTGTTATTGGTCAGTAACTTTTCCAAAGTTTGAATTTCACATGCGACCCCGTTTGAATTCACATTAATTCACTGAGCAAGAAAGTATTGTTCAAAAATAATTATGTGATTCCAGGCAAACTAAACTAAAAAAAATAGAATTTAGCCTTTTAAATATCTTTCCCTGTTTCAAATTGAGATCAGGATCGTCCCTAGATTTCTCTTAATTAATATTGCAGTGGAACTCATCATTTAAAACCGAACATGCTCTCTAATATTTTTGCATGTGTAAACTATTCCATATTGTGGTTGCCCTTACCAATCGTGCTAGCAGGAGGAATGGTGCACAAGCAATGGCTTACTTTTCATGATCAGAAAGAGTTTGTAGACAAGGGGGAAACAAATTGAAAACGTGTTCATCGTATTTGAAACAGAAAGAGTGGCACACATGCACAAAAACACGCTGCTCCAGTCCATCCTACGCATAAAATCCGACATGGAATGTGTGATTGGTTAGTCATTGCTTTATGCCCCGTGAGCTTAAAGTAGTAACAACATAAGTTCACAAATTCTTCTGGAAGTCTAAGTATGGCATGATATTTAGTGACATGCAGTGACAACCACCGTGACGGTGGCAAATATTGTTGCGAATGATTTCAAACAGAAGCCTTCTTTAGATCATGCTGAAGAAAGTGAATTTCACTCCACAAATTAAATTTTACTTATAGGAGCGAGGGATTCACAATTGTATTTATTTATTTATTCAAAAGATCAACACATCGCATAGTATCGCATATGAAAGTATTCAGGCACTTTATGTTTTTTTAACCCTTTCTACATTATTATCCAGGCCAAAATGCATAGAATACAGATAGAGCTTTCAAATAACGACTCAGCATACATAATATCAAGTCAAGTCAAGAAAAACTTTATTCGGTTTAAAAATAAAAACCATGAAAGTTACAACATCAGAATAAAGATTTACACAAGGATGATATTAAAAAAGAAAATCGACGGGGCATATTATAATTCATCCCAGCCCAATCGTTTTCCGAAGTTTAAAAACAATTTAAAAAAAGCTTAAAAGTAAGGTAACAATTAGAACAGTTTCCATTCGTTGGAATTCCAAAAAAGCAGGACGACATTGATTAAAATTCATTTCTTTAAGGAGTGGTATAATCAACTGCCTACGAGGTCAAGAGTAATATTTACAGAAAAATAAGATATGAATATCAGATTGGAGTGAGAATTCATCACACGGACACAGGGGAAGATTACGCGACCATAAATTCATTTCTGGGAAGGTCAGGAATCTAAACAAAATATTCAACCTAAAGCGAGTCAAAAGAAATTGATCATGATTAGACATCGACAAGGTTAAATAAGGCTGTACTTTAAAATGGGTTGACACACAGAGGTGCAGGATAACTGAGTTTTTCTTCTCTTCCTCTTGTCTTCTTTTGTCCTCGAGGTATTCCATACACAGCTTAGACAATAGATTTCTAGATGTATTGACCATTGAGAGTGGGTCTTCATAAAAATGTTGGCATCCAATATTAACCATAACATTTTTAACATAGTTCAACCAGTCAGACCTGCCAACATAGTCCAGGGTTAAAACATCCCGTAGGATGGCCCGGTTCATGACGCACTCCCTTATAGTCCAGACCCTGTGCCACAAAAGTATGGGTTGAATTCTAATAATATCAGAAATATAGGTTAAACGCAATTGAATGTGGCATATATATGTCGCAACACTTTGGGGGACTGCCAAAATATACCTCAGAAACCTATTCTCAACTTTTTGGATTAAGTCAATATTGGAATACCCCCAAAGGGCCGACCCATATGTGGCTACCGAAATACAAGTAGCCTTATATATTGTTAGAATTTCCTTAGTTGGTTTCTTGCCCAGTTTTTTAATAAAGTTTTTCAAGGCCATTATGGTTTTTTGGAACAACAAAGTTCTGGCCTTGACCGCACTAGTCCATGCCCCAGTATCGTGAAACAAAACTCCAAGATAAGAAAAAGTATGGACAACTTCCAAAGGAACGTTGTTCAGAAACATTCTTTTTTTCTGCTTTCCAGTACCATTTCCACAGTACATAGAGAAAGTTTTATTACAGTTGACTTTCAAATCAAGACTAGACATAAAGGTCTCAAATGAATTTACCAAATTTTGCAGTGCCATAGGGGTGCGGGCCATCAGGACCGCATTATCCGCATACAGGAGCGCAGGAACAGACCTCCTCCCAACCTTAGGCATGTCCTCACACTCCTGCAATAAATGGCGCTCCAGACCATTTATGTAAAGCAAAAATAGGAAGGGGGCCAGGACACAGCCCTGGCGCACACCCCGACCTACCACAAACCTTCTGGTACACTGACCCCCGTTACCAAAACGGACCGAGGCCGTAGCCCCAGAATATAGGTCTTTAAGAAAGCAAATAATGGGATCTTCCACACCCATTTGCTTCAGAATTGCCCATAATTTGGAATGAGATACACAATCGAAGGCCGAAGAAAGGTCCATGAACGTAAAATACAGACGTTCGCCTTTTATCCTTGTATATTTGGATTGGAGGATCATTAAGTTTAGGCATTGTTCGATTGTGCCGATGCCCTTTTGGAATCCATACTGCAAATCACTCATTAAATCATTTTTCTCGACCCAGCTTTGTAGTCTTGCCAGGACAATTTTCCCCAGTATTTTTATGGATGAGTCCAAGAGGGAGATAGGTCTGTAACAAGCAAAGCTTTGTCTATCTCCCTTCTTGTGAATGGGTACAATGATCGAGGTGAGCCAAGACGGATTCAGGCCCCCTGCTAGTGCAGCATTAAAAAGCTGCATCAGCAATGGGCCGCATACCTCAAGATTTGCCTTAAACAGATCTACAGGGATCCCATCCGGCCCTGCCGCCTTGCCACCCTTCATTGCCTTCAAGCCCGCAATAACTTCCTCCAAGGTTATTACTAGTCGTTCATTCCCTTCATCCACAATGGTCCTTACTGGAGAATCTTTGACATAGCATACATCTTGTGATTTGTAAAGAGATGAAAAATGCTCCACCCAGTCCTCCTCCGCAATGGCAATCTCTATACGTGCTTTGGAGTTGTCGTAGAGGAATGGAGTATTTACGGCCCTCCAGAATGCAGATGCATCCTTTGATAGTGATGCTTCGCAAAGAACTACCAGGGCCTCTTTTTTAATGGCATTTTTCCTGTTTTTTAGGGCTTTGTTGTACTTTACCCTACAGTCTCTTACTTATGAGGGATTACGTGGTGTCCTGTGAATTGCACATTTAAGGTCAGTTAGAGACCGGGTACAGTCTTTATCAAACCAACTTGTATTACCCTTAGTCCTCTTCCTTACCTCCACCCACAGATTATCCTTTATTGTGGAAGCTATTATATTAAAATGATCAATTATCGTCTCACTATTAGATTCTTGGTCCAAACAGATGGCGAAGCTGTCTGGGCAGGCATTTACCAGCCTACCCAAAAACATTTCCGGGACCACCTTGCTCCACTTTAAATTATACCCATTCTGTCTACCTAAGACTACGTCAGGGGCAGTACGCACAGAGGGTACATCTTCGTGCTGATTAAAGAAGTTTACAACCTCCATTATTTGGGGCAGATGATCACTTATTGGTAACTCCAAAATATTGGAATCGAGAATCTTATGATTACAGTTATTTGAGGCAATAATAAAATCAATTGTGGAGTAAGCACCTCTACCAATAAACGTAGGTACAAAGGCTGTGGGTATCTGTGCAATTTCATTTACAAAACCCAAATCATACATGAACAGTATGTCATTTAGTAAGTCCCCAAGCAAGGAATGATTAAAATGAGATGGATTTATATCCTGTTCTGTTGTTAAACCGCAGATGCCCTGAGGTCCATTAGGGCAAAGTTTGCAATTAAAATCCCCCCCCCCCCCATAAGATCATAAAATCCCTGCCGATTTTGTCTGTTTCGTGTTGTATATCCTCCCTCAGCATTATTAAGATGCTAGGGATTTCTTTCCTAGGGATGTTATTATAGAAATTTATAAAAACAATACTAAACCCTATCTTGTTTCTTAGGGTTATTAGTTGATAAAAACTAGTTTTGGGCGTGAACTGTACATTGACGCAGTTGAGCTGATTTGATACCAGGGTGAGTAAACCACCCTTAGCTCTTCCATGCTGGCTACCCTCTGCCGGGGTGACAAAGCTTCTGTACCCATTAAAGAACACTGGGTCTGTAGACCAGGTTTCCTGAAAGGCCAATATATCGTGCCCTTCTATAACAGTTTCCCAGGAGGGATTTGAAATTTTCTCCTTTAAACCTGCCACATTCCAAAAGAGGAATGTGCAGGTTTTCCTTATTTCATTGACCCGGTCTTCACATAAGAGATCCTTAACCATAACCTTTCCGATAAACTTGTGGCAAGGGCCTTCATTTATTCCCTCAGCCTTAGCATCAAATTTACTTCCTTCCTCGCAGCAGTTATTCCCATTTTCGATATTAAACACGTTGAGGCCAATTCGATTTATTAAACTGCCCTCAATGGGAATCAAGGACTTCTGCGCGTTGATATTGTCACAATCAGTATTGGCGTGCCCCCCTGAGGCTAAGAGTATACTATCGCGAAAAACCTTTTCGTGTCAATCCACACAATCAAGGTCCATAAAGGCCTCAAAACGATTATAAGTTGGTATGTTGTGGAGAAACGGAACCGTACCTCTGATGGCCCGTAGGGAATTATCACCATAAGTCAAGCCTCTAGTATAGGGAAAATGGTGCCTGAGGTTGAAATTGGGAGGATCAGCTGGTTGTCACATTGGTGTCCAGCTGGAATCGTGACACATATAAACAGGCCTACTCATGGGATTCCTTCTTGTCTCATTTTCCTTACAACTTTGGGCCAGAGGATAGGGGTAGAAATAATTTAAGTAGTGGGTGGAGATAGAGTCATTACTACTTACAGCAAACCAGTCCCCAATATGCCTAACGGCTCTATGGTCTCTAAAATTTATAATAATCGCGTCACCTGATTTATCTTTGGGGCGAGCCCCTACCCAGTTGCAGCGCCTAACATGTAAGATTTCCCCGTTTATGTGGGCAGGCAGAGATCTGTTATTACTCAGCCAAAAGATAACTTTGTTCCTTAGAGCTTGATGGTCTTCCTTGTTATCAGGAGGAAGCTCCGGGACTCCCACCATAACAATCACGTACGGGACAGCTTCCGGGGGTAAGTCTACGATACTATGGGTATTCCTGGTTTTATTGCTAATATTTCCTACCTCCCTATCCTTATTGGGTTTAAATGCCTTATGTTGAGAGGGTTACATTTTTTCTTCCTGGATCGGGTTAGCTAGTTTTGAATCTCCTATTTTACTTAAAGATTCCGTCCTCTTGACAGACTTAGTGAGTGGCAAGAGAACGGTTGACGCCTCAGGTTGGGAAGGGGAAGATAAAGATTGTCTACTCTGGATAGATTTAACGGTAGTTGCAGAGCATGATGAAATTGGAGGGATTGATAGTGACGCTGTCATCACTTTTACAGGAGCTTTACTATGATTCATATTACCTAGGTTACGCACCAGACCAGAGAGCGAAGATACATTTTCTTCTACTTTCTTCTCGATCAGATCCAGATGTGTATTAATTCTCATGATCTTTTCAAGTAAAGGTTTCATAGAAAGTTTAATCAAAAGCTCAATTTTTCCTAAGAGGTCCCCCTCATTGATAGCATTTCGGGTGGCCTCGCGGGTAAATGAGCGATCACTTGCAGTCCTCGAGGACGAATGTAAATTCCTCTTAGAATTTTCTCTTTGTGGCTTTAATGATAAACCTCCCTCCCTTCGTTTACAATCAGGTTTATGTAAGGATATGTTTTTTAAGGAAAAGGAAGGGGAAGACACAGGGGAAAATCCCGGACAGTACGAAGAACCCCCTCCATCACTGCTAGTAGAAAAATTTGGCAACAGCTCACCGTCTAAATCAGGCGAACAAAAAGAATGCTCCAAACGAGGGCTAGCCAAAAGTTCACCCACATCCTCCACCTCCACTACAACCCCAGAGTTAGGTAAATCTAAATGAACTCTAGAAGGAGTGGAGGGGTTGGTCAATGAGGGTAACACAGGTCTTGAATCCCCCATGGACAAAGCCCTATTATGTCTGGTAGCTAATACTTTCTTTTGGGATACCTTCCCCCTATGTCTCCGGCGAGCTATTTTAAATGTACGCGCCGGCTTTGCAGGAGGCAAATCCAAAACATGATCCGCCTTAGGGTTAGCTAATTGAGGTACATGTATATTTTCATGGACCTGTGCCGTTGTCAATACGAGACTACCAGCATTAACAATAAGGTCACTTGGATCATGTATATCTACAGGAGTAGAAACCAACTCTTCAGATAAGATGATGTGGGTATCCTTTCCCAGGGAGGCTCTACGGGCAGAGTTGATTTGATTTACCTTTTTAATTAAATAATTGTCCAGAGTACCTGCTCCTTGCAGTGTACTCCCATTTTTACCCTTTGCCATCAGGTGATAATGATGCTGGTCACTAGTTACAGGGGAGGGTTTTGCCAGTTACGCGCACAATACAACAACCAGATGCACAACAAACTTTTAACCTAACGTGATAGTGTCAACTATACTTGCACATCGAGAGTCTCGTGCCCAGTCCAGTCTCTTCAAGCCTCTGAGGGCCACAGAGGGCCCGCCCTTTGCCCGGGCTTAGCCCGGCGCCGCCCGCGCGCGTCCCGCGACGCGGAGGGAGCCTCTCAAATTTAAGCGCCTCCGGGCGCGCTGGTAAGCGGGACCAGGAAGTGCCGCCAAGGACTCTGGGGGCTGTAGTCCCCCCCCACAGCGGCCAGCGAGGGTAATGGCGGTGGGGGAGACCACAGCGTAACAGCGTTACCGTCCTGAAAAGAATGCAGGGATTGTGTGCAGCGTCAGGTAAGTTCAACAAATGCCCCCGCTCCACCGAGGGAGCCTCTCAAATTTAAGCGCCTCCGGGCGCGCTGGTAGGCGGGACCAGGAAGTGCCGCCAAGGACTCTGGGGGCTGTAGTCCCCCCCCACAGCGGCCAGCGAGGGTAATGGCGGCGGGGGAGACCACAGCGTTACCGTCCTGAAAAGGATGCAGGGATTGTGTGCAGCGTCAGGTAAGTTCAACAAATGCCCATTTTCCAGGAATGACACGGCACAGCAGAACTGCAAGATGCAAACCATTACACAGTATCTCATTTGACAAGGATATCATAGTACTCGGAATGAGCCATCTAGAGATGGGAACTCTGATCACTGATATCTGCCTGGAAGTGGTCGCCATGAGCACAGTATCAGTTAGTATGGGATCAGGAAGTAGCGGTGGCGTAAGGTATCCTTATCTCTCCTTCAAAATCAACATCTCTGCTGCAATCCTATAAGGACTCACACACCATCCTCAACAGTAAACCCACCATTGTTGACAGTGTCAGGTCTCTGGGAGTCATCCTGGACAAAAGACTCAACCTACACTATCAAATCAGCACCATGGCCAAAAGCGCTCACTATCAACTATGTCTTCTGCGGCGAATCCGACGTTGCATTCCAGAACAAGATCTTAAATCTCTTGCTCCTGCACTGGTGCTTTCCAGAATAGACAATTCTGACTCTCTCCTGGCTGGTCTCCCCAAAACCCTTCTCACGCCCTTGAAATCAATTATACACTCTGTAGCACGGTTCATCTACTGACCAAAAGAAATTACCACATGAGCAACATGCTGATCACTCTTTAATGGTTAAACCAGATTGGTCGCACACTGCTACACCTACCAGGCGTGTTCCCCCAATGAAAATGGTCCCTGAAGGTCAGCGTCGGCGGATACACCTATGCTCGAGTGTGAATGCAAGTATGCGTGGCGTGTGCCATCCCTGGACACGTGTTTCGAGGTAGTTGCCTCTCGTCAGCAGGGAGTAGGAAAATGTGTGGGGTTGCTGTGTAAGCTGCTAAAATCGTTCAGGTCTAGTACCTCTCGTAGCGCGCAGGTGCGTAACCATGAGTCCGTCGACTCCACCGGCTCAAGGGAGCCTGAATATAAAGTTAAACCAGATTGGTCGCACACTGCTACACCTACCAGGCGTGTTCCCCCAATGAAAATGGTCCCTGAAGGTCAGCGTCGGCGGATACACACTCACCTACTCCCTGCTGACGAGAGGCAACTACCTCGAAACACGTGTCCAGGGATGGCTAACGCTACACTTACTTGCACTCATTACTCGGGCATAGGCGTATCCGCCGATGCTGACTTCAGGGACCACAATTCTTTGGGGCAACACGCTGGTAGGTGTAGCAGTGTGCGACCAATTGGACTTTTGTTAGTATTCAGGCTATTCGAGCCGGTGGAGCTGACGAGCTCTTGGTTACGCACCTGCGCGCTACGAGAGGTACTATACCTGAGAATACTTATTTTAGCAGCCTACACAGCAACCCTACACACTCACCTACTCCCTGCTGACGAGAGGCAACTACCTCGAAACACGTGTCCAGGGATGGCTAACGCTACACTTACTTGCACTCATTACTCGGGCATAGGCGTATCCGCCGATGCTGACTTCAGGGACCACAATTCTTTGGGGCAACACGCTGGTAGGTGTAGCAGTGTGCGACCAATTGGACTTTTGTTAGTATTCAGGCTATTCGAGCCGGTGGAGCTGACGAGCTCTTGGTTACGCACCTGCGCGCTACGAGAGGTACTATACCTGAGAATACTTATTTTAGCAGCCTACACAGCAACCCTACACACTCACCTACTCCCTGCTGACGAGAGGCAACTACCTCGAAACACGTGTCCAGGGATGGCTAACGCTACACTTACTTGCACTCATTACTCGGGCATAGGCGTATCCGCCGATGCTGACTTCAGGGACCACAATTCTTTGGGGCAACACGCTGGTAGGTGTAGCAGTGTGCGACCAATTGGACTTTTGTTAGTATTCAGGCTATTCGAGCCGGTGGAGCTGACGAGCTCTTGGTTACGCACCTGCGCGCTACGAGAGGTACTATACCTGAGAATACTTATTTTAGCAGCCTACACAGCAACCCTACACACTCACCTACTCCCTGCTGACGAGAGGCAACTACCTCGAAACACGTGTCCAGGGATGGCTAACGCTACACTTACTTGCACTCATTACTCGGGCATAGGCGTATCCGCCGATGCTGACTTCAGGGACCACAATTCTTTGGGGCAACACGCTGGTAGGTGTAGCAGTGTGCGACCAATTGGACTTTCACTCTTTAATGGTTGCCAATTGAAGAAAGGGCTATCTACAAGACTACCTGCATCACCCATAAAGCCCTGTACACACCCACGCCCCTTTATCTGGCAGACAAACTCACGTTTTTAGAAGGCTCCAGATCATCATGAAACGCCAAAGTAATGCTCCTTGAATGCCTGTCCTTTAAAAAGGGACAACTGATGGCACAATCCTTCTCGTGAAGCGCAAACAGAATCTGGAATTCACTCCCTCCAAATCTGCACACAACTACCTCACTGATGATTTTCAAAACTGACCTGAAAGCCCTTTTCTTCCAATGGTATTTTAGCTCAACACTGAAATCAACTCTTGGCACAGACCTCTATATTACCTCAACGGCATTCACAGCGTTATACTACCTTAACCTTTTTATGGCCTGTACACTCCTTTTTATGTAATGACCTACCGGGAACGAGTCTGGTTCAAGGCGCTGTGTGTCTGCCACCGCATTATTCATGGGACTGCGCCAGTCTATTTACTGGACTTCCTCACCCCTTATGTTCCAACTCGACGTCTAAGGTCTGAGGGGAGAGGGCTGGTATGTGTTCCGGTTGTAAAGAGAGCCAGGATGGGTGGCCGCTCCTTTCGCCTTTTGGCGGCTAAACTCTGGAATAAACTTCCATTGAGTCTCCGTTTGGAGCCCTCAGATGGCGTTTTTAGGAAAAATCTGAAGACTCATCTATTTCCTTCAGGTTAATGGTTCGGTAGCCTACCTTAGCGGCTCTCACCGTAGCGCGTGCACCCACTGGCTGAGTGTAACCAGGTGCTCTATAAGTATGAAATAATAATAAATAATGTATTTTCAACCTTAGTAATTACGTATAGCTGTATTAATTATTTTAAACCATCTGTAACGTCCTTAGAACTAAATATGTCTTCTGTAAAGCACTCTAGCACCTTTGGTAATGCCTGTGCTATAAAAATAAGCAAAAATATATAGAGTGAGCCAGAGAGTAAGGCAGAAATTAGCCAATACTATCCCCTTGTTGGAGGGAGCTGGGCTACCAGTGGGCCTCTAACTAGTGCCCCACTGAGGCTATACCATCTTCTTCTGCCGAAAGGTCCAAGACTGTGTTTAAGGCTTTTTATCTCGAGGTTCACTGAGATGAAGGAATGAGTTCCAGATCTTCTCAAATAGAGTAAGGTGATTCTGAAGCTTGTAAATACGCCTTTCACACATGGCTAGCCTAAGAAGGTTGGCAGTCCATTCCTGGTGTGAGGGTATAATGGAAAGTTAGCAGTGTCTGAGGGTACCTATTTTAGCCACCATACGGGCTGTCCCCATCCACCTCTTCCAATGGGATAGGGCGTCCTCCATATCTGGCATATTGTGTAAGATAGCTCATTTGTCCGATTCCACAAAATGCCAGATACTGGTGTCATGTAAGGTACACCAAATGTCTCTCCAGTCTGTGTGTAGGTGAGAACAGAACCAGTGAATGTGTAAGAGATCACATTCTGGGTTTGAAGGGCACCAGTAAAGGTCATCTGGCATCAACATAGTCTTTTCAATTTATATGGGGACCGTTCCAACTATAGAGTATTTTGAAATATGTGCATTTTAATCTGGCTTCCCTCAGAGTGCTAATGTGGTAGTCCATAATGTCTGACCACTTCTCGTCTGTGTACTACATCACAAGTGCCATCTGCCAGGATTCTCTGGTCTCCCTGCGCTCAGTGGACGAGTAAAGTGCATCAATGAGGAGCTGATAAATATTAGAGATTGCACTTCGAGAGTTGCCCCTCACCCCAAGGTATTTCTGAATGGGTGAGCCAAGAAACAGCATAGGACCAGATCTGAGTGTGCTTTTTCAGGCAATGCTGCAGTTGGTAGCATTACTAGCATTGGGAACGCAGGAGATCATGATCTGTACACAATGACTCAAAGGATTTGGGGGAGCCATCAACCCCATATGGTCTCCTATCATCCAAAGCCCTACCCTGTTCCATATCAGCGAGAAGACCATCTCCCACCCATTCCGAATTACAGAATTGGACCACAGTGGTGCATCCCGATGAAACTGTCCATTTATTACTATTAACTTGTGCACCTCCTTCCAGGTCTGTCACAATGCTTTCTCAGTAAGGGCGCTTTAAATATCAACAACAGATACACAAAGTCTGCAGTAACAAATTACAAGGGAGTGGGAAAGTAATGCAAAGAAAGAATACATAGCAGATAGAATATGTCAGATAAAGCTGAAATAGGTGAGTTTTCAAGTGACACTTGGAATACATGAGAGCAGGTTAGGCCCTTAGATCCGCGAGCTAAGAATACCAAAAAGAAGATGCCATTCTAGAGAAGGATCTGATGCTGAGCCTATCTTGTTTTGAATCAAGCTCCTTCAAGGAGTACCCTATTTCTGCTTCTAAGTCCCAAGTTGTTGAATGTGTTGGACAAGTAAGGTGGCATGCTCCAAGGCTTGGATTTTCACAGATAAACCCGGAATAAGTGAGCTTTCAAGTGCCACCAGTAAAACATGAGTGCACGTTAGGGCCTTAGATCTACAGGCTGAGAGTACCACAGAGAAGTTGCCATTCCAGAGAAGAATTGGATGCTGGACTTAGGCTGTTTTGACTCAAGCTCCTCCAAGGAGAAGCATGTTTCTGCTTCCAAGTTCCAAGATGTTGAATAGGTTGACCAAGTAAGGTGGCATGTTCCGGTGCAGGGCTGTGCATGTTAGACACCCCCAGTTTAAATTTCATTCTATTCTTGTTACAGTCTGCAGTCAATGCAAGCTGGAAGGATAAGGGTAAACTGATCTAACCTTCTAGTTGAAGCAAGACATCTGGCTGTAAAATGTACCCCGAAAAGATTGAGTGAGAATTGAGGAACCTCAGCACTGTGCTAATTAGTGCATGGGCAGCACTTGTTAAATAGATGGCCGGCAACAGAGAGTTAATCTCTTTGAGGGCATAGAGGTGGAAAATTGTGGCTTTGGCAATTTTATGTAAAGTGGTATTGAGAGCAAGGAGTAAAGTCTGAAGTCTGAAGATTTCATTGTGGAAGATACAGAAGGGAGAAGTCTGAGAGTTCAATGTCATTCAAGCTTATCAGATCACATGTGTTCTTACATTTCAATGTCATCCGAAGAAACACCGTTTTCTGGGAATTGAGCTTCAGACAACTGTTACCCAGCTGTTGCTTTTAAGAGAATTGTGCATAAAAACAAGTGACAATTTATGGAAAAGGTTTATAAATAGAGTTGGGTGCCATTAGCATACTGGTACATAGAACACTACAGGTCCCAAGTCTGACATGGTCTGCCACAAGCCATCATGACAGAGACTGAAGAATGCCATTTAGCCTTCTCCAATTCAAAACTGTTATAAAAAAGGAGAACCAGCTCAGGATTAAATCACAAAAGGCAATGTTTCAACATAGACATTGCCTTTGATCAGCTGTGTCAAAACCTTCATGAGATTGACTCATACACTATCCAATCAATGTCAGATCACCCTATAAGTAAGGCAGTTTTCCTATATGCATGCAATACAATGTAACTTAATCATGCTTTGCCCTCACTTCTCTCATCTTCCCAGTGTGCTCTAGCAACATAATCCAAAATGGACTGGATCTGAAAAATGTCCTTTCTACAAACTGCCAAAATGTTTCAATGCCTTATTACTCAGTCATAGCTGGAAATGGAGACCAATGTTTTGTTATGGTGTGCCCTCTTCTTAGTATCTATGAAGACCTTTTATCCAACCATAGCTTCATTAACAATCTTCTTTACTATTCTAAAATTAACCTGACATTCTTCAATAACCACTCATTTTACCCCTACGTAACCCTGTTGTACCCACTTGTTACATATTATTTCTTCTGTACCAATTATTTCTTTAGCAGACAAATTGTAAGAAGCACACAATCTGGTCTAAAACTACCAGAACCACCTTCTCTGAGACTGTATTAAGGTCTACACTGGTCTACTTGATGAACCTACAAATAGATGCTACTTCATCTACAGCATTTCATTGGTCTATTCAAAAACTACCGCCCAAATGTAGGAGTCAAGAGACGGAGAGTTTTTATCACTCCAACCTTTACCAACAATCATTGCTATCTTCTTAACAAAATACCTTTCTGTGAAGTCAAACCACACAAATCTTTACACAGTCTCGGCCCAATTAACCATACACAGTGCCAACATAGATAACCTAAGAGTGCTAATCCACCCTTAGACAGAACCACCACAAGTGATTCCAATGGAGTCATAATAAAACATCATATTTCAAAATAAAAATTCAAATACACTGTACACTATATCTGCTGTACTATATCTACAGGGTTGGCTTTAGAATAGCTATTTTCCAAATTTAGATTGCTTACATGTTATCTTTTATTGGGTTTTATGCACCATGGAACGATGATAGAAGGGTGATAGATTACTGTATAATGTATTGCCATTTTAGTGAATTATTCTTTGTATGTGGGTATTGGGTTATTATAGAAAAGCAATTTATGAATTGTATGGTGTATTATGTGTTTTGTTTGTGTTGCATTGTCGGCATATTATCAAACAAATAAAATAAATACATATTGAAATATTACTGTACTAGGAGCGAAGATCAGCATATAAGACTTCCAACTATTCAAGCATTTCTTTCAAAGGATAAAGGGAGAGAAAACAACAGCTGTTTAAGGATGTGTTTACTTCCCATTATGTCATGATCACAAAATATTCATCTTCATATGTTTGAAACAAATGCATAAATCAGCATACTGAACACATTCACTTTCTTTTGATTTTCTCCATTAAAAGTAATTTCATTTTTAGTGGACAAAAGGTGCTGACAGTACAATGCACAGAGATGAGTGTAGTGAGTGCAGATGATGGATAGTGTCAGAAAGTGCCCATATCTATTCTAATTTGTGTATGTAGATTAGCAGTTGCGTTAATCTTTTCAAGGAAACAAGATGCACAGGGCGTCTACAACAATAAGGCAAGTGCCGTTACACCCCATGTTCATTCAAGACAAACGCCACAAAATCTCTTGGTGCCGGAAGCTGCACCGCTGGAACACCGAGTCCCTCAAGCTTCTTCCGAAAGAGCAGACAGCCTAGTTACCAACTGGTATCCAGCACCTGACAATAGGCCGGGACAAGGCCCTTTGGGCACCCAAGAAGAGCTATCCCAGGCACCACCAAGAGTCGCTTCGCACTCAGACTGCCAAAACAATGCTAAAAGCATGCGAACTAATGGACAAGCACTCACGAGAACCATAACAATCCTGACATTTCTCAGAAATCCCGCTCTAATCTGTTTATAAGAGCACCCCTAAGTGAAGTTTGTCAGATAGGTTTGCTACCCCACCTCTCTCCTCCTATGATGCAGAGCGTATGGGACCCCCCAGATGCCCATTTGACTCTCCCGGGCTTAATCAGCTGGTTCTTGTACCTGAATATCAATCAAAAGGGGCCCTCGATATTCTAAACATGGGTAATATTATTCTCTGATCTCTGATTTACACCACATAAAATCTGCTGATAGTTCGGCGATTGAGATTTTATAGCCAAGAGAGAAGCAAGAGTTAGAACCTACTCAGGTCACATTTGCTTCTCCAGCATGGGTTGAATTAATACTTGTGAAATCTGCAGTTTTAGAAGGCTGGAGTATAAAGGTCAAAAGAGTGAAGGTTAAAGGAAATCCAGCTGTGCTCTCCCACCAGCCATCTCTCCCACTAACTCCATTCTAAAAAACGCAAAAGGAGCTCACAGCTTTAAGAACCCTGTCTCGTTAATACGTACTACTTCCCAGATCAGCTACCTGGGAGCAATAACTGCACACAGTGCAAATGGACCCAGGAAATCTGAGATCCTCCAAACCAACTGGAACTGGCTGTCAAACGCCCTTCAGTCAAGGAATTCACTGTGAAAAAGTAACAAAAGCCATGCCAACCAATGCCCAGCCAGGGCTGGACTTAGCCTATGCTCATGGAATATTCACAGCCTTATGCAAAAATTGTAAGACGATGAAGTTGTATCGTTTTGGAGTGACTTTGATCTCCTCGTACTACAAGAAACTTGGGCTCATACTACAGTCACTCAGACCAGCTATGTTGAGTATCAGAAAGTTGCCATCAAAATCAATAGACACGGTCGGTCAATGGGAGGCCTATCAGTATATATTTCTACAACGCTGCACTATTCGGCGAAGGAGATCACTCTGGAAGTACCATGGGCCCAAGCAGTTCACCTCAGCATACTCCATTCTAATAAAAAGTACTTGCTTTTGATAATTAACATCTAAATTAACCCCGCCAAGTCTGGGAGGAAGAAGAAACTTAGAGACTTAGTGACCATTCTAACAGAACTTAAGCTAAAATGTCTGACGGTAAATGTTTTTCTATTAGGTGACTTTAATACCAACCTGTTCAGGGGGGCCGACAGACTATGAGGTTAACAACCTGGACATTATGTGTGACTTCCCAGCTCAAAATCTACCTGTTGCAACTTGTAGGATCAAACTGGCAGAATTCTTCCTAACAGAGTGCGACCCTTTAAGCCTCAGGCTCCTCAATGGGTGCTTCAGCAGCGATACACCACCCAGCAGGACAAGAGCTGTGGGGAAAACTCACCTCCTACATTGACTTTACCTTAGGTAGAGTCAGATTTATTTTCAAATACATCGATGACTTCTCTCTAGGGGCCCACTTTGACAGTGAACATAGACCGCGCCAAATCTACTTCTCTACCTGCCCATCGAAACTGGAAACCGCTCCTTCCACCAACACGGGAGTGTGCACAGAAAATCTTAAACGGTTCAAATGTGACAACAAAACCAGCCAGGAATCTTTATCAAGGGTGAGAGCTCAATACAACACGACCATCATCCTAAGAAACTCTCCCATTAGACAGTGGTCGCTCTTCACCGAACAAATCCTTCACTAATTTCAAGTCAATTTTCCTTCATGCGCAAAGCCATGCTAATCTTCTTCAAAAACTAAACTCAAACTGACAGAATCCCAGAAGGCTTTGAAATGCGAAGTCAACCACAATATGCAAATTCTTATCCAAAGGCCCTCCTCTCCAACTGCAAAATTCAATCTAAGTAAATCAAGGTCCCTTTTCAGGAAATCAATTTGTCTCTCCAAAAAGGAAAGAAATTAGGATTTCTGGACTCGACTGCTATTTGCTAGCAAGGAAAAGAACACAAAACTATTTTTGTCAGGGGTTAATCAAGTTACAATCAAAAGTATAAGGGGCTCCAACGCGAATATTCCAGAATCTGTTTGGTTCTTATTTCTGACAAAAAAATTCTCGTCATACGCTGAGTGTTCGACTGTACAACCTCCTCATTATTTGTCAACCGATCCCCTCATTCTGGAAGCTGCAAAAATGCCTGTAACGAACACACTCAACAATGATTCATTGATTGACTGCCATAAACCTAGTCAAATAGAGGGACATTGCCTCTCAAAACTGGCAGGGCTGCGGAAAGACAGGGCACCTGGTCCTAATAGACTCCCCACAGCTCTCTTTGCATCCGACTCAGCATTTTGGGCCCGCGTGTGAATACTGCTTGGCAACTAACAGCATCTCAGATTCCTGGAGAGGCTCTATTATCCAGCCAATCTTTAAAGGGGGCATGAAATCCGATCCTCGCCATTACCCACTCATTGCCATAATTGATTATGATGATAAGCTCTACACAAGTCTGCTTCTTGATGATTGTAGTAATGTAGTCCAGACAGGTTGAGGTATTTCAAGAGGATTTATTGTAAGATGTTAAGTATCCTGGAATAAGCCCCACCAGGAGCAGCCAGCAGGCAGCTCAGCCCCATCATAACTGTGGTTTATCTTCAACCAGCACCCAACATTCCGTAGTACATCATAGTGCAGAAGCATTCCACTAGAAGGGCATTGAGTGGGTAAAAGGAAACATAGAGATATGCAATAGATAGAATACAACATACCTCCTTTTCTTCCACAACAGAAAAACTAAACATAGAAACATAGAAACACCTGAAGGAGAAAGCGTACCAATCATTACCCTCTATCACACCTACTGGCCAGACAGATGTGACAGAAGCCAATGCACAGCATGCAGAAAATACAGAAAAGAAATGATAGAATAAAATCAGACACATTCCTTCTCTGAGAACACAATGCAATACAAAATGCAGAAAATAGAACAATAAGACTTGAGAAATAAAACCGAAAAGTACAAACACAAAAATAGGCACTATTAGTCCATCATCAAACCAACACATAAAAGGAACAAAAAGAATAGTTAGACTGGAAGGATAGGTACTCTTCTTCCCTTCTCCAACGAATACACAAAAGGAACAGGAAGATAGAAAGACTAAGAGAAAACCACCAGAAGGAAGAAACACACATAAGTACTCTTATTCCCTTCTTCATTAAACAACGAGAAAGAGAATAGAAAGATATCAAACAGAGAGGCAGAGGAATAAACAAAAAAGATCCTTCACACCGCCCTGTAAAACAGCATTAAAAAATTAAATTGAATATTATTGAACATTTGAAAGAGATATAACCCATACAGAGACAACCTAATAAAATGGCTACACATTGAAAAAGCACGGCTCGATAGAAATTCCATTGAAACCTTGAGAGGGATAAACCCCAAATCGACAACCTTGAAAACATTGAAAAACATTGAATAGTTGAAAAGAAATAACCCAAATTGACAACCTCAAAAGGTCACAAATTGAAAAAACATTGAAATATTGACCTTTTACAACTAGAATACATGTAAATTGATAAATCGATAGAGATACACATTTCTTACCAAGAAATACTGGACGCATGCATATACCTTGATAATTGAGTACATAAATTGATATGTGCAATTCCTACAGAGAATACTGCACGCATGTAAATGTTTACTATGCAAACTGTACATTGATAATTGAGTACACAAATCGATATGTGCAATCCCTACAGAGAATGCTGCACGCATGTTAACGTTTACTATGCAAACTCTGTACAAGGAACTTTCCATGCACAAAATTGAAAACTAGAGAAAAATTGAGAAATTGAAATTTTGAAAACCTGCAAACTGTAAATGGAATGTAAAACAGTGCGTTTAAATATCACAGTGAACCTGCAAGTAGATTGATACATTTAAAAAATATTGAAAAATCGATTTGTTGAGAGCATATCACTAGGGTCATAAAAAAAAGTACCCCATTACTAAAATAGGAATCTGAATAGAAATCATGCTCAGCTAGACCTGTGATCAATAGCTTGAATGTGCACTCAACAAACATTGAAATACAACAACACACTCCTTAGAAACTTAGTTGACATAGAGCTGGAGCTGTCTTATTGGAACCAACCAAAATAAAGATGGCAATTGAAATTGAGCATATTCATGAAGACATGCCATAATAGGCTGCAAGACAATAAACTCAGCAGTGACACGAAGAAACCAGCAGTAGAAGAAAGTACTTGAAAACTTGAATGTAATCCACCTGTGTGCTCAGACATATGTGCTGCTGAAAGTAAAACAGACCAACGAGTGTTCAAACTGTAAATTAGAATATGCTGCCGCAAAGGAATTAGATGGCCACTTGATGGCATGGTAAAATTAGGCTTGAATTGAAGTTGGTCAAACAAAACTGCACTCGAGCCACAATGAAAATTTGAAACTTTTCCTTCGTAAGATATGTCATTAACTGAGGAACATATAAGAACTCCCAGTAGAAAACAACCTAAAAAAACGTTCCCCAACCTTTATGCGAGTGTTCTCTGACCTCCATAGGATGTCTCCGGACTCCAAAATTTTTTACCGTTATCTTCCCTGACCTCGATGCGATGTCTCAGTTCTTTCCTTTTAACCGCTACCTTGACAACACCCTTAATTGGTAGTAAAACTTTATTGAAAAGGTGGGTTTGAAAACATTGGAAAAGACATAGAAAGAACTGATGATACAGCTCCAAACGAAAGATGGCGGTGCGCATACTGACGTCGTGCCGGATGGCTGGAGGCATAATCATGCACCAAAACATCCAGAGCAGCCAGGAAAAGCAGACGTCACAGAAGATCCATGACAGGCTCGTAGGAAGTACACATGTAGATTCGACGACGTCATCAGTCTAAAGACGACAACGTGGAAGAAGGATCACCCAACTGACAAACGGTGAGTGAGGACACGCACATACAAATAGAGGCACACCATCAATTGACTCACAGTTAAATTAGACAAGTTTGAGTACCACAGCTCACATTGTCGATTTTCTTATAACAGCAAAACAGGAACACTGAATGGGAACAGCTGGGCTGATTCGTTAGCAGCTTGATTAAAGTTCGTTTGCAGCTTGAATAATGTCAATGTTCCTTCAGTCTTGAATATTTTACAGCATTACTTTGTAGGCAGCTGTAGTATCTGGGCATCCGCTGGGCGTTGATTTACTTGTTCACAGAATGCCCCTTAGATTTTCTTGAATAGTATCTTGGATGGCAAATATTTAAAATGGTGAAACGCAGCATATGTATATTGATATTTCGTTTTGCGCTGGGAACCAATTACTTGAGATTGAAATATTGTAGATTCTTGTTGAAGGTGTTGAAAAAAAACACAGGAGTCGATGCAATTGAGGAAGAATCTGGCTTGAACAGGTAAGGGCGACCGGTGTGATGGTCACTGGTGGGGCTCTGAAGCCAGAGTCTTAGCTTGATGTTTGATGAGGTTTGAAATTTCTTGCCTTCTTGAAATATAGAGTTCTTGAATTGACGTGTAGATAAATTGATAAGGGTTTTGAATAACACGCCTTCATGAAACTTGTCTTCATTAGATGCCTTCTAGAAACTTGACTTCTTTAGTTGCCTTCTTGAAACTTGAGTTTAGTAGCCTTCTTGAAACTAGACTTCTTTAGTTGAGCACGTAGGTAAGATCAACTCGTCGCCAAAAAGATGTAGTAATATAGTCCAGACAGGTTGAGGTATTTCATTTATTGTAAGATGTTAAGTATCCTGGAATAAGCCCCACCAGGAGCAGCCAGCAGGCAGCTCAGCCCCATCATAACTGTGGTTTATCTTCAACCAGCACCCAACATTCCTTAGTACATCATAGTGCAGAAGCATTCCACTAGAAGGGCATTGAGTGGGTAAAAGCAAACATAGAGATATGCAATAGATAGAATACAACAATGATCTAAAAGACTGGGCAGAGCAATGGCAGATAATTCCGATAAATCAATGTGGCTTTAGGGAAAAGTGCGGTACAACCTCAAATTAGATGGCACTGGCCCTCATACATGACAAAGCCCTCAGAAACGGGCGATTTACTCCTGCTTTGTGGACTTTAAAGCTGCTTTCAACGGCATTCCAAGGGGCCCGTTATGGCGCAAACTACAGGCCTGGGGTCTGCCAGCTGCCTTGTTGAGATCAATTTAGCGGCTGTATACTAACATCTGGGTTAGGGTCAAACTAGGAGATGGCTCTTTGATCTCTAGGAAGATCCACACAAAATCTGGGCTGTAGCAAGGATGTGGCTCTCTCCCTTGCTCTTCAATTTCTATATTGCTGATATGTCAAAGCTCCTTGATGGAGCAAACTTCACCTTCCCATGCTGGGAGATCAACGCATGAACCACTTGCTATACACAGATGACCTTGTGTACCTTAGCCAGACAAAGATTGGCGCTCAGAGGCAACTATCCATCTTCCATGCTTATACCACGTGAAAATCAATCAAACAAACACCTTGATGGTTACATTCAGGCCTAAATCAATCCGACATGGCAGGTGGCTACTCAATGGTGCCTGGCTCCATCATAGCAACAAATACAAATATGTGGGCTTTCATCTTAGTAAAGGATTATTTAAATCTCACTTTAGGTATCTGAGCAGCAAAGGCTACAGCTCTTTCAGCTGTCACTCAGAACCTGCTAGGACCAAGTCTTGACCCCCTTCTACGGGTGATGTAAGCAAAGGTCATCCCTGCATTAACACACAGGAGCGAAATTACACTGGGCAGGGAGGTTACCATTTCAGATAAACTTATCGCCAGAATTTACAAAGCGGTTCTCCGCCTACCAAAAAAAGCGTCATCAGCGCGAGTAAGAATTGAGTTTAGCATCATAAAACAGCGCAGGGCTAGAGGCAGCTGATTTTTAAACTTCTGTCACAGGCTTAGGTTTGCACTCTATGCATGGCCTAATAAGGCGTGAATTAGAGGATAAAGTTCCAACTACGTGCTACAGGCAACACCTCAAAAACAAACTAAAAGAATTTTCACTCACTGAGGTCTGAGAAAAGCATCTCTCTCACCAGGTCTTCAAAAAAGGAACAGCAACCACAGCAAAAAGAACTCGCCAAACCGGACGATATGGCGGCACTGAGCAAGCGCTCCCATGCATGGTCAGTTATCAACTCCTACTCCTCCAGCAAGCAGCAGAACCACATTTCTTGCACATATCCCCTGTAGATTAAGACCAGGTTAGTCGCATTAAGACTGGGTGAGTGGAACCTGCGAGCTCACTTTTCGACATGCCATTGCTCAGGTCCCAACGATATAAGATGCCGTCTCAGCGGCCAGGAAAAAAAAACTTTAATCCTTATCCTATGCACTTGCACTTTTTTGCTGCAGCACAGAAAAATCCTTTTCCGCACAGACTTCATTCACCTAGGAGTTCGTACCTACCGACAAGCAGTAATAGCCAGTCTGAACCCTGTGAACTCCTTATTAAACGTTAAAACGGTTACGTTTCTGCGGATCACTGTAGCCACACTGGACAATGTTTACTTTATCTGTGCTGCAAACAATTTGATATCAAGTGTGGCAGTTTAAGCACCCCTTCTATTTGTCTTACACCTCACACTTGTTTCATTAAGACTGTTAACACCCGTGCAACCTGATACTGCTTGTTTTTACATTGGGCAGGTCTGTACCTGCAAAGATATCTTGATACACATGTTACATTTCAAAATTCCATTCCACATGGCACCGTGTGCCTTAAGCAGGCTTAATATAGTCTATGCTGCTTTTGCAATTTTTTTTGCATTGCCTTTTAGCAATTGTATATGCTACAATTCCTGTTCTTCCGTTTTAACAATCGCTCAGCGTAATCTTTTTGCGTCAAACTCAGACTAGCTTCTTCTCATGGGATGTTTTAACTTTGCATGCTGAATACTTTTAATCTATATGTCTGTTAAGGTTTTTTTAACCGTGCAATAAACATTCTCTCATTAATCTGTTCATTCTCACACTGAGGATGTCAGTGTAGCTTCAGTCAAAAGGCGGGAATTTTTGATACTTCGACCCTTTCGGCCGCCAGCCCATGGCTCTCATCTGGACCAAATCTAATAGAGGCACGTCAGGCTTGCGCTATCTGATCTAAAGCCCTTCGCACATCTGGGTTAATATCAATCTGCAGCTATGCTTGCAACATAATGTGATTGTGAATCTGGTATGAATAGGTATGATCCTTACCAAAAACACCAAGTAAATCACCGTAATGCGCATGAGCAAATGCCTCAGAAGTCTACTCGCTCAGCAATGGAGTCCGCCGAGGAGGCTCACGGTCACACTGCTGGAATCTGGGGGAGTCTTCTTCATCTTAATGGAGTCCAATCTCCATGGCATGATTTAAATCACCTCCCATGACACTGCTCCAAAACCCTCTCAAGGGTTACCCAAGGACACTGTCGCTCTTTCTTTTTCATACTCCTAGTATGAGCATTTAGAACATTTTGAAAGCACCATAGGGGCAAGATAACTAAAACACTGAAAATAATATCCTCCTTGTTTTCAATGAAGAAAGCCTTCAAAGCAAGCAATGTAATTAAGATCACAAAATCACCCCGCTCTCTTCTCTTTATCACCCTACAGGACCCCTTCACCAACCCTTCAAACTACACAGCAATCTCAGGCTTGAATCAGGCACTTTGAAGAACAGTAGGAACTCATGGACAAATGCCATGAGAACACCTAATGGTCCCATCTGCACAGAAAACGAGCAAATCTGCCAAGAAGGTAAAATATTTGACCCAGATGTTGAATAAATGTCCACACCCTAGTTGTCCACTTGGCCTTCACTCTGGAGTGACTTTCTTCTTCACCAACTAGAGCAGCGTTTACAAACATAACACAGCTTTTTAAAATGGCATCAGAAAAAAATTAGTAGAAATAGTTTGGTTCATTGTTTCTCTTTAACAAAACAATCTTACTTTGGTATGTTGGATGTTAGAATTTAGGAAATAAATATTTTGCTAGTGTGGACTATCATTTGACCAATCTAGGCTTTCACAAGTGTAGTCAAATTTACTTGAACAAATTAGGATTCAAGCATTGAGATCTAAAATGTAAACGCCAGAAATAAACATCCCCAGCAGAAAGTGCAGGAGCAATGTGCAAACTGCGCAGAAACAGAAATTGATAGATGGGCAAAACTTCTAAACTGTGGGTTGAAACCAACGACGCCATCTAAAATAAAATAATATTCAGAAAACACACAGGTGTTCAATCCATTCACAGACTTTGCTACTCTGGGAAGCATTAACAATGCAAAGGGGACAAACGACCTCTTTACATGTTATTGAAACTAGGCTTTCTATGTTGTGACCCTTTAACTTGTACCCAGCAATGCACGCTTGTGACCTGTCAGCATTGCCTGGTCCAAGGATGCACTGCTCCTCGCACTATGCTGCCCACACCTCCAAGGAGCTGTGGATCACCCTTCATGGGCGTCCAGGGTTCTTGCGCCAAGAAGCAGATTCCAACAGCAAGGTGAGAGAGAGGTTAACAACCAACGCCGCTCACTTTCCTGCAGGCTTGCTCCCACCATGAAAAGTGCACTCTGCTTTGAATTTGGTTTCTCAGGAAGTCTGGCTCTTATCCTTTCAACCTGAACTCTCGATGATAGGGTCTGGTTCACTCTGGCTTCCGGCCATCACCCACTCCCTAACTTGGAGTAGTCCATAAAAGTCAGACATTTGTGTTTGATGCAAAGAGGCTCTGAAGGTTCCAGGTGTCTACTAGGTATCTACAGTCTCACAAACTCTGGGCTTCCCAACCCACAGTACTATCACATTCATACAGGAGCAAATGTGGCTGCAATCGGCCTCGTGACTGCATCTCACGAGTGTGATGTGAGGGTGAGACTCCTCCGCCAGTAAGGACAAACCTCAGAAACAGTGGCTAAGGTTGGCTCATGCATATGCATCTTGTCTTACAAGCCTGAAACCGGTGTATGGCGGCTGAAATTGGACATAAAGGTCTGCACCCGGCATACGATGCAGTATCGAGTAATGCACATTTTTTATCTGGGATATGATGTCAATACTCCCACGCGAGGCTGCGCAGGCTGATAAATATGATGGATGCAGTTAGACAGATTATTCTGGACTCGCAATCAATAAAAACATCGAAACCATCTTGACTCCACACCGTACCCAGTGTTAATCTCACGTGCAGATGGTTAAAGCCATTAAACAGCATCGCTCGTTTAGAAACCTTCATGAAAACAAACAATAGAAGCCAGGCGAGGCGTTCATTTTACATATGTGTGCATTGAGGTGGATGCAGTGAACCTCTGGTGCCAAGCACGTCTGCTAGATAACTGAGAAATCCAAGCAAATAACAGTGAGAAGGGAAAGGGAGAGTAAAGCACAGTGGGTGTAAAAGAATACATTGTGTTATATTGTAAGACCGCCTTCTTTCTTGCTACCACTTGAATTAAAACAACTTAAGTAATAGCTGATATGAAACCCTGACCACCCTCAAGACCATCTCTGTGCACCTGCCATCTGATCGAAGAACTAAAGTAGTTCAACACAACCCCCAGCCCGCAGAGAACACTACTCCCACCTGCCTGTATCACCTTCAAAGTCAATAGCATCATCTTCGAAAGCAGTGAGGTCAAGCACACAACTACACCTAGCGTGCAGCACCAGCATCCCAGGGCCATACATAGCACCGGCACAAGCGACTTCACAAGACTGAAAGCTAAGATATACAGGGGAGAGAAGACTATTTGACAGGCATCCCGTGGTTGTGCACTGCATACCAACAAGCCTACCCCATGCCAGTATCTTCACGCTCTATTCCTCCACTGTCTTAGCAGGATATAAATTCCCCTTTCTTCAAGAAACATCTTGTCCTTGTGCCCCAGTGATCAGATGCCCAGTCAAGACCTCCCCTGCTTCTTTTGGAACACTCGGTTTCATTCTCTAGCCCCCTGTAAAGTTTCCACTGTGTCCCTCCCTCTCTACCGGAGTCTACCAGCTGCATGATGAATCTGACATTCTGTATCTTGCTTGCCCCTTTAGTGCTGTACAAGTACACTGCTGATTTACATGCAACCCAGGAGTATAATGCTGGCCCTTGCAGCCCCTGTGGCCCAGGGTGGCTCAACCTTCAAGAGAGACATTTTCAGTTTAAAGGCTGCAAATTGATTCCCACCCAGATGTCCATGAGATTTGGGAGCCTCGGGGGCCCGTTACTCACTTTGCAGAGGGTCCCATCATTTTATCTTACACCACTGATGCAAATTATCCAAATATAACCTATACCATGTATTGGTGCCAGAGGCTATCAAAAATTGATCCTAATTTTGTTTTTTGTAACCAAATGTTTGAAAGGAAAAATGTGGACTATAATAAGGGCCTACGTATTGACATATAGTCTGCAACTAATATACATAGCACAAAGCATAGCAAAAAAAGTTATTAAGCAGATTTACCAATTTAGGGCCTGATTTAAGCGTTTCACAGATGAAACTCCATCAGTCAGGGTGGCGGAGGACATTACCGCTGCCATGCTGATGAACTATGATCTGTTAAATTTAGGTGGCTGCTTGCTGGCTAAGCTGTCATCGCTGTTCCTTTAAATGAACAAAAAGTTTGGTGAACGGCTGCCATTGGTTTTGATGGCCAATCACCAAACTTTTTTTTGTTTTTCAGTAACAAACTCCCAAAGCTGGTGTTTATTTCTGAAAAATAAAAAAAGAAAGAAGAGGAAAATCGATGCGGCAACCTTCTGTCTGTTTTTCCCACTGCAAACTTGCAGTACGGTCAGAAAACCAACGCATCGCCATGCTGCTGCCGAAGGATGGACAGCGCCTGTTCCCAGCAGGGAGAAATGACACCGATAATTTCAACGCTGTGCATCGACCCCAGTGAGTGCGGATTTTTCACACATTACACCTGTGCGCCAAGTCAACATCGGCATTGAGCTTCAGTAAGGAACCGAGCCGCGTGTCTGGAGAAATGACACATCACCTCCCGCTCTGTAAGAAACCAATGCATCGCCTCCTCATGCAGTAAGAAACCAATGCATCACCTCCTCTACCAGTAAGGAACTGATGCATCACCTACCCTGGGAGCAAGGAACCGACCCATCACGTTCCCTGTGTGTAAGGAACCCACGCATCACCTTCCCTGCGTGTAAGGGACAGATGCATCGCTTTGCTTTCCGGCACCACACCTCCCCGGCGCCTGTTTTCGTCTTTGGTTTTGACTCATCCCAGGTACTGTGTGCTAAAATTGATGCACCCATAGTTTTATAAGGACTTAACTGTTTTAAACCTTTCAAAAGTAATATCTTGATTTGTGTATGTTGTATTTTTGTTGTTTTGGTTTTATTTGGTTTAGAAAAAGATTATTTTCTAAACGGGTGTGGTGTCCATTTGTAGTGTTTCCACTATGTTACTGTGCGTTTATGTACAAATACTTTACACATTGCATCTGAGATAAGCCTGACTGCTCGTGCACCCCTGCTACCAAGGGGGTAAGCAGGGGTTATCTCGGGTGTGTAACTCCCTTACCCTGACTAGAAGGACCTTGGACAGGGTGCATACCACTGCTAACTAGAAACCCCCATTTCTAATCCTTAATAGGGTGGATGCTGTAAAGTCCTTCCTCTGATGACCATCAGAGGAAGTTTTCTGTCTTATGCTCCATCCAATTCAAAATGAGATGGGTGAACCAACACTTTGCAAGAGCAAACTCTAATATGGCCCTAAGGTTTTATTGACAATTCAGTCATACTTTTTGACACCACGTTCATATCACCTCTTACAAGGATCTGCCATTGATCTGCAGTAACAAACTAACTTTGTCTTTTTACTGGAAATTCTGCTTTGCTAGATTCACAAAGGAGAGGGTCTGGGTGGCACGATCAAACCACTTTGTCTACATTCTCTAGTGCCTGTAACCAATTCCTTCTCTTTCTGCGTGCACAATATAAACATATGCATTTCAGAGGAATATACGCACCTTTTCCACCCTCATTATTACTTTTATCATTCTTTTAACCTAATTCTAGAAATAGTGTACTATTTACACGTTCACTCCTTTGGAAAACACTTCTATACTTACCCTATTACTAGGTTTTACAGTCAAAACAAAAATGAGTCCGTTCTTGTTCAGGCCATCGTGCTGCCAGCTGCAGGGGACCACAACCACCAGACTCCCTAGCGCCGGTGGGAGGCGCCAACCCTTTGCTTCGCGCAAGGAGGCGCTCCTAAGGGCTTGCAGGCTCCCGCAGGGCGGGAGTCCGTTCTTGTACAGGCCCTCGTGCTGCCCGCTGCGGGGGACCACAACCACCAGAGTCCCTGGCGCCGGTGGGAGGCGCCAACGCTTTGTTTCGCGCCAAGGGTGGGCCCGTCTGCGCCCGTCAGAGCCCGTCAGAGGCTGGGCTGGGCCACTCGCTTTAATCCTTGCTCTTTCGGATTCTGCGGACTTGAAAATGAGACATTGTCGGGTCTAAGGTTAGTGCTATAAATCCTTCTCTCTACACATACTTGCATCACTGACTTACCGAGCTATTTCTTTATACTCCTCATTCCTGACCTGTCTGACCCAGCATAAAACTAAACAAATTGTTTGTTCCCATCAGATATTCTTTTGAACTCAAGTTGTGAGACACCAATCCTTCAATTTTTAGACTGTCTTTATGCAACTATAGACCGAGGAAGTTTTGTGTTATAATTGCATTGAAAAGGAGATATTCTCCTCGCAGGTCTTTAAATCACATCCCTTGGACCTTCCCCTCCCGTTTCTTCTGATATTATTAGGGGACAGAGGGAATCACACCAGGAATTAAAAAATAAATGTATGTTTTGGCTAGCCAAACAGAGGCAATTCTCCTACAAAGAAGCAGGTGAGATCCTTCTAATACGCAGAGTTGGCTGGGTGGGATCGAGACCTAAAAATATACAGGGGGATTGTATAGTGATTAACTTCAGAAACCCTCTGGTAACCTCAGAAATTCTAAGCAGGAATGATTTCAGACAGGAGGAGGTCATTAAGGCCCTTCCGCTGGGCTATCTTTACCCTCCAAGGAGACCGCCACAAATCAGAAGACAGAATGGTTGGGAGGGGGGAATGATGACTACATTGGCCTTGGCAGTTATTTTTCAATATTCAACATCAAACAGATATGGCGCCCTAGAGGGAGTAGATTGACTCACATCCGAAAGAAATTCGGCGGGGGGGGATCCTATGTCCTAAGAGAGCAACAGAGGAAAAATCTGCAACTCGGGGAGGTCTCTGAACAGACCCTGGTATCAAGGTGCAGTGAGATTAGCGGGAAGCTGGTTGGAAAGAAACTGGACAAAATTGACAGGCTTAATGAGGCCATAACAACTAGATTACCGCTAAACTTATCTAAAGAAATTGCTCTGATGCCATATTTGAGTGCACCCGAGATCTCATACCCTCCACTTCCTTTATCTACCATTACAAACAGCAGGCTGGACCCACCAAGGCTGTGGGTTTTATCCTGGAACGTAGCCGGTTCTCCCCACAAACGGGATCTGGGGATCCTGAGAAAGGTGGCTATTCTGTCAACACTGTGTAGACTACCATTCATTCTTACTAATATACTGTTACCATAGAGTGCCACCTGTATATTCGGAATCATTGGTCGTGCTATTCCCTTCGGAAAGAAATACATTTGCTTTATTAAGCGACAGTTTAGCCTGTGCTTGTCTTTTTATGGACAGTTAAACGGTTTTATGAGCTTATATAGAAAAAATTCCCCAAGTGCATAAAATTAACTTAAAATTCACACTCATTATAGATGAAGCCTATCTATTTTTAAACCGATTTATGGTTACATTTTACGGGCTTTTACTGTTGTATTGCTCTAAGCTGTACACGCATTATTAATTGATTATTTCTGTAAGCTTTTCATATTTATGTTACGAGTTCCCTAGAGCATTCCCTATGCCAACCAATACATTGTGATGTAGCTAGCCGTATGTCTTATTAAATCACTGAAATACATCAAGTAACTCATCAATATTGACCTGTAAAATAGGTCCATTATGGTCTGGCCACTCATCTCTCCTTCCCATTTGCCCCCCCTCCCCCCCCGTGTTCCCTTCATCCTCCCACCAGCCAATTACATAAAATATGTGCTTGCCCTTGGGAACTTTAATTACATTTGCTGCTGAAAAAAACCTTGATGTTTGAGGGTTGGAGATTCACTTCGCTTGGGTAAAAAGCCTCATTAGGAAAATCGTGTACATGACATACTAGTGAATGTGGGGAGGGTAGCATGGTGCAACAGCAACTGGGTTTGTCTATGTGAAGGGTAGAGGTGGGAGACCTATCAAAGTAACAGAGCGAGCTGAGCCAGTGCCTAGCCAAGGGTCAGTTCTAGGTCTAAAATCCTGTGCACATGTCAAGCCTATGAAAATATTTAGCATGTGACTTATGCAAGAACCCTCATGTAAAAATATGATAAAGTTTTTTTCCAAAATTCAAACAATGGTATTTCTTTAACACATGGAAGTATCTCGCCTTAGTGTATCAGATTATATAACTGCATTGAGAAGTATTTATTAAACATGAACCGTGAAACAGCCCAGCCCCTGCCCTGATGACAATGATATTAGTGAACTTAGAGGCAAGTCGGTTGTCAAGGGCACCGTCTTATTATAGATGGAGGGACATTGTTGGCTATTGACTTCAAGATAGGTTTTTGTACTCACGTATTTGAAGGATCTCTCGTGAGTGATAATGAACAAAAAGCAGGCTCTGTGAAATAGAGTATGTGTCTAGGATCATGCAATTTGGTAAAAACGGGGAAGATACGATAGATTCCATATTTTCAAGTTTCATACGGTGTTTCAGCCACCAGAGGGTTATCTCTTTCTGACATCAAAGGTTAATATTTTGGACAACGAGATTAGAGCCTGGGTGACAGGTAGAATTCACGCTTTAGATTTAGGCAGTTATACATAATGTGAACCTTGCTGAAGGACGTAAGAGCACTTCGCAACAGACTCGGACTAAGGTTTCATGTTTTTTTGGCGTACGCAGATTTGCCACGTTTCCCAAGATGTTGAGGCGACGCGGGATTCAAACCTGGAGACCCATGCCCCATGTTACAAACTCTAGCTAATAGTCCACATTGACTCCCATGAAAGCTCAGCTCGTTCTTGGCTCAAGGGTCCAAGAGATCCTCAAGCTGAACCAGAGCCAGGCATTAGCTTGAGCCTGGCTCGAGCTTTCAGTGGCTCACCCACCTCTAGTGTAGGGGTGGTGTAACCCGCCTATCCCGATAAGGTGCCTACTTTTAATCTACAATAAGTTTCTGACCAAGAAGTACAAGAGAACAATGACTGTTAGCGTTAACACCTTTCTTCAACAGATCTCATAAAGACAGAACTCTGATCACGTGTGACAGTGCCTATGCATGCAACTAATCAGCCTCAGGTGCATGCCACCGCATAGTCCTCCTCCAGCTGACTAACTCAGATATACATCCTCAGTACACCTCCTGAACGATAAGATATGTACGTGACATTGGCACAACCAATGTGCAAATTCATGACTGGAAAGCTATCAAAAACTAGTGCCCAGCTAGAGATGAACCAACCATGACTGTCTTTATGTACACCTCCCCAGGCCGCCACAGATACGTCTAAGTTTATGGCATGCTTGTTCCTTATTTAAACAACATAAATCTGGCTTTAACGGGCAGATGTTTGTTGTTTAAATGATTGATGGGTGGAGGATGATCTGGCTAGAATTTTCCCTCTAAAGCTCCCTGTTGTGAATATGCTTGTTCCTCATCCCATCTTCCCAAAGTGAAGAATTCTCTAGAACTCTGGGCTGTAGCAAGAACAGTTTTCTCAATTCACAGCTAACAAATGCATCAAGACTGTCAGATATTCATGAGGCTCTCGGCAGAGAAGGATCAAAAGCCCTGAAAGTCCATTTGATCAAACCTGCGATTTTTCACGTTAATAGAATTGCGTTCGACAACAAGCAAAGGGCTACCGGACTTGCTTTGTTTTCTTTTGTTGCTGTCGGTTGCTTTATACATTATTAAAAGATCTTGAACAAATTCCATCAGATTAAGACATTTTTTCTTTGCCTGTCATAACAAAGGAAATAGCAATAAAAGATCTGGATTGCTCTCTGAAGGCAAAAGCAAGCACTTCTAACAATACCAGGGACTCTCAGCCTTCTTTGTCAGTGCTATGGGCACATTAATTCGGTGTATCACAAGCGTGTTCATCATTTGATCAGCCTTTGCCACTAAGCAGCTGAAATGTACAAAGTATTTGCACAAGAAGGGAGCCACAGCTAACAATTAGACAGGCACTCTCCTACTCTGACTGTAAAACCCCCAATGAACTGCAGTAAGTAGGCACAGCACCTGCACACCTTGCCTCTCCGGCCCCAAAATTATTCTGAGGTGGCGCGGATGAAGAACATGGCGCGGATATCAGCAACAACCGGCAATAATTATCGCTAAGCGCACTTAGCGCTAGGATAATTATCGCCGGCTAACGTGGATTTTTATCGCTGAGATAGCGTGCTATTAGCAACGCTTATCTCAAAAGCGATAAAAATCCTAGCGCTAACTGCCAAACGTGAGATTATCGCTGGAAACCCAGCGATAATCTCACAAAGTTTGGCGTTAGCTTGATGATAGGGCCTCACATACTTAGCCATGATATCCACCTTCCATAGGATATCATGGCTAAGTCAGTCCTGAAGCAGGCGAAAGGAAAGTAGCGATAACAGGGGTTATCGCTACTTTTCTTGCCGCTATGCTTCATAGCGTGGGGCTTGATGATAGGAGAAATGTCGCCTAGCGACATTTCTCCTGTCATGTCAGGTCAGGAACGCCCACTTTGCATCTCATTAGAAATGCAAAGCTGGGCGTTTACAATATGGGCGCTAATGCAAGGTTTCATGCGATAGCGTGACCTTGCTAATTAGGCGATAAAATTATCCCCGCTTTTAGCCCGAAAACGGACGCAAAAGCGCCGATCATTTTATATCGCCTGGTTGCTGATATGCCCCACAATTCTTTAGAAATTCCTCTAAAATAAACGCATTTAATATTTAAAAGTAAGGCATCAGATTAGTATTGTTTATGACACGACCGAGATGAAATGTACATTTTGAGAGAATCACCTTGATTATTTGTAAGCAGAGGTGTGCGTCTGAGTCTGCGCATACATTTGTTTGGCTGTAGTCCTGTGATTAAAAGGAGGGTGTTGAACTCACAGAAAAAGAATTATAACTGTATTTAGCCATGAGTGAGTTAATCCTAAATTCTCGAATCACTCAGAATTTTGTATAGGAGTATTGCCTTCACCGTAACAATTGTACAGCGTCTTATAGTCCTATGGGAACACTGAAGCGTCCCCTGGGGGTCGTGTTGATGTTTTTTTTTTTTTAGCTTTATATAGCGCAAACTCGACCCGAAGGTATTGGAGCACTTTACATGAGCTCCAGTTACGTTACACAAGGTCACATACATTTTTTGTAGGCACGGGGAGATTAAGTGATGTGCCCAGAATCACAGGATGTGGAGTCGACCCCTGAGGCTCGAACCTTGGTTTCCAGCACTAAAGTCGGCAGTCTAGCCGTGAGACCACATCCTCTCTTTCTGCTTTACTTATTTGGTAGAGTGTGGGTATATAGAGTGACACACATGGGGAGTGATTCACTGCCATTCAAGTGACGTTCGGAGTGGTCCAAACCTGGGGTAAACATGCTGTCCTTAAGCACACAGTGATACTGACTTAAGGCAGAAAAAGTCATATGTGAGTGCTCAAACTTTTTATGGTCGGAGTTTGATTTGTAAAGCTGCCATTTCTATCCTTCTCCAAGAATAGCAGGGTTGGGAGAAACTTAAACTACTGGAACACTCAATCTAGCTCGGAAGAAAAGGTTTAGCTTAGCCGAGGGTCTTCCCTGTAACAGAATCATCACCAGCTGCTTTTCTTAGCAAGTGTGACTGACAGTAAATGCATAGGTAAAATCAATCAAACCCAGTTAAGAATAGGACTGAGTAAAATTGTAATTACTCTGGCATAGTTTGCGTGATTTTGTGAATTTCATGTTGTACTTCTTACATGAAATTCCAGAAATTACACCATTAAGTCACTTTATGTAAGTATGCACCATTCACAGTAAAAACTGACCACTAACGCATTGGAACAACAGAGCGCAACCGGCTGTTGTACGCGATGATTTTTCTGTAAAATTGTCCTTGCGCCAAAAATTGATGCAAGAACACATATCATGCTAAAATATAGCGCAAATAAAATAATAAATGATGGGACTTTCAGTTAGGTAAATTCAGATAAAATTGATATAACGGAAAAAGAGAGCAACTGAATTGATGAGGTTAGTGGAAAAAAGAGAAAACCCAGGGGGAAACCAACAGGAACTACAAGATAAAGTATTCTTTCAGCAAATTTCTAAACTTTGATTGCTCACAAGCTCCAGCTCTTTAAAATTAACCTTGACCTGATGCTGAACAAATTGTACATCTGGGCCAGCTAAAAACAAGCATATCAGTAGAAATGTATACAACCCAGTCACTTATATGTAGAATTAATATCATTGAAACGAACTAATTATGGACAGGTAAAAAGGACAACAAAAGTTTCATTTGTTCTGCGGCTGAAAAAGCAGTTTAGAATTTGGCGCTTTGACAAATTTCTAGGTGGTAAGGTTGCTAAAAATAAAAAACTGATAGTAAGGAGGGTTTATTCTTGTAATAGACACTAATTCTGATGCTGATGTAGGTGTGATGAGGTTGTGAAGGTCTTTAATTGGTACCCACTACTGCGCTACCCTCAGCACTTTCTTACCCAAGGCAAATAAATGCTTTGCAGATCTCCTTAAGTCACAAAGGCACAAATTACATGAATTATTGTTGAGCAATATGATCAGGGTTGCAATGCCAGTGCCCAAGTCTGCCATCTCTCAACGCAACTCAAAAGCCAACTAGATAGTGCTACTCCTAGTCCCAGGTCACCATTTGGAATGAATACAACTGCTGTAAGGACCGAAGGCTCTGCACTAGACAACACTACTCATTCTGTCACCACGCTAAAAAGAGCAAACTTGAAGATATTGAGCAGGAACGTCTGGCAATCTAATGATTCTCCAATGGCCCACGAATCCCATTCAGCTTTTTCAGAGAAACTCAGAAGTCTCCCTCAAAGAATTGTCGATTACCCTATTCAGGACAAGAGATCTGGCACATGTGATGTCCCTACTCGTTAGGCCCTTTTTAGGGTTAGCGACCTCTATGGCCTCTCAATCCGGTTGCAGGATCCTGCACCGGCTGCTGTGGCGTTGATGCTCATTTCACACAAATTAAACCTCAACAGGACACACTTACAAATATAAACATAGCAGGTGCCCCAGCTGAAGCACTACTTCTGTAAAGAACAATTTATTCTAACTCCTGGGTTGGCAAAGGCAAAGCAAGTGTGTTTTCTCTGCAATTCCATATTGAAAGTCGACCTGAAATGCTTGAGAGCCTAGTCTATAGTTCTGTCTTTAAATTGCTACAAGTATTCAAATGTACAAATCACTTGAAAGCTTTGCTGTTTGGCCCCACCCACCTTAGTAGTATGCAAAGGTCTTCCTTCCTTTTTCCAGGATTAGGGACAGCTTAACAAGCACCCCCCCCCAAGCATGTTTCCTGCCGATTCTGGTGAGGTGTTCCTCATGCTGAGGAACATGAGGACATCTCCACCAAACAAAGAAGCACTTGCTTGATATAGTTAAGAAGAAAGAGCCTTGTGTGGTGGAGATTTACCTCTTTGTAGTTTCGTTGTACTCTCTGCAGGAGAATGTATGTTATGACATATTTCTGGATAAAGAAGCATCGGGAACAATCACGTTGCCAAAATGCACACAGGGTCACTGGTGGCATTTCCTCGTGCTCCATTACGTAGCTGTTGTGTAGAATATGTACTCGACATTTACTCATAGAGATAGCACTTAGTCATAAACCAGTAGAAAGTACTCCACCTGGGTAGATATGTGTGCAAAACTGTGGAGTCTTGGTTGATTGAGCTGTAGGTGCAGTACCGTTGTGGCCCAGTCACTCACATAGCTACAGATGCACCCACACAAATACTTAGACACCCATTCACACACCCACTGACAGACCCACTCAGACACCAATATACCCACTCACAGATCCACTCAGAGACCCACTCTCGCACACACTCACAGACCTACTCAGACACTCTCACACACACTCATAGACCCACTCAGACACTCATGCACCCCCTCACAGAGGCATTCAGATACTCACAAACCCACTCAGGCACCCACTCACAGATCCACTCACTCTCACAGCCACTTACAGACCCATTTAGACCCTCATGCACCCACTTACAGTCTCACTGAAAGACTCAGGCACCCATACTCACAGACCCACTCATGTACCCACTAACAGACTGACTCACACTCTCATGGAGGCACTCGCAAACCCACTCAGCCACTCATGGACCCACTGAGACACTCATGAATCAACTCGCACACCCAGTGAGATACTTACGCAACCACTCCCAGACTCACTCACACACCCACTAACAGACCCACTCAGACACTCTCACACCCACTCACAGCGCCACGAGATACTCATACACTTACTCTCAAATGTTACCAGTTACAGTTAGGAAATATCATTTAAAAAAATGTTGAAATTCACATAAAAAACAATGGTTACAGGGATGGTTTTGTTAGGAAATAAAATAAAAGCCCTTCGAAATTCACTGAAAAAAAACAAAGGTTAAAGGGCTGTTATACTTAGGCTCAAATTTCTCTCGTTCTGAACCAGTGAAATTCAGCAGTTATAGTTACCTGAGCTAACTATCACTAATGCCCCTGCAATACACTGCTTATGGCCTCACATTTTACATCACTCATGAAATGATCAGTGACATCACTGATGACATCTCAAATAAAATCACTGCTAACATCACTGATGACATCATCCACAGAGCCACTCACATATCCACTCACACCTCTATACAACCTCTCTTACACCCACTCACATACCCATGCAACCACTCACATACCCATTCACACATCCATACAACCACTTATATACCCACCCACTAACCCATACAGCTACTCACACAGACACTGACTGTACAATACATCCACTGACACACCCACTCACTTACCCATACACCCACTCAAACAGCCACTCATTCACCCATAGAACCACTTACACACTCAGTCACTCACTTATAGAGCCACTCACACAGCCACTCATTCACCAATACAGCCACTCACACATACTCATTCACCCATACAGCATCTGACACACGCACTCCCCTACCCATACAGTCCCTCCCACACCCACTCACTAACACACCCACTCATACAGCCAGTCACTCACCCATACATATACTCACACACCCATATAGCCACCCACATACCCACTTGCACACCTATATAGCCATTCAGACACCCACTCCCACATGGATACACAGTCACACAGCCACTCACATAATATATGTTAGAAGTAGCATGACTCATTACTAGTGCACCTCTTATACTAATCTAACTTTTTTAGTAAGTCAGTATATATCTTTAAAACTCATAAACTCTTAGAAAACTCTTGCACTCACTGGATGATGTCATGAGTGATGTAATTTGAGATGTAATCACTGATGTCACTGACCATGTCATGAGTGATGTAATATATAATTTTGTAACCTTCATTTTTTCATAAACTACTGAACAGATAAGCACACAAACATATCGAGCATTACTGGATTCCACATAGACAGCATTTCAATTGCATCTGACAATAAACCACAATGTGTGCTTATGTGATTGTGGGTCCCTCCTCAATACTACATTAGAACATCATGACTAATTCTATATGATTGTGTAATAAATATTTTTTTATATAACCTATCTAGCCCTACATTGGATTTGTTACTTTTTCTTTGATATAATCTATTATTCTCGATACATGCAATTGAGTGTTATTGAAAAAAAAATAGTTTCCTTTAGAGCAATATTCCTACTGTGATCGGTAAGCACCCAGGCTCTTTTTGAGATTACAGGTTTGCCCTACTTGTCCAACATGCTTTTCTTTTAATGGCACATTACCATTAATTCTCAGCAGGGCTGGTATATTTTAATCATTACTATTACTGCCATCACTTTGAACAGGGCATGTATTCTGAGGATTTGCATTATTAGCACACCCGAGTGGACCACCTGCATTCTAAATGGGAAAGAACCACAAAGCTTTGGCAGTGCTGCTGGTCTTTCAATAGTTGCACACAATAACCTATTTCAAATATAATCAGTGAGGCAAAGAATTAAGGTGGCATTTGGTCAGACTGCCTCTCCCACCCTTTACAGCAGGCATGATCCAAACTGTTGTAGTGTTCATACATCGTTGACACTGATGTCTGACATGTGATGGTGACAGTTCCAACTATGCAGGCTTTTCAGAAAAAGCCAAGTCTTAGAACACAAGGCTGCTATTTTGGTGTATTGTGCCCAGACTCACAACAAAAGCTGGAGCGGGAGTCTCCAACTAGATGGAAAAGAGCTTTTGTAGCTTCTTTGGTATCATATGATGTCCTCTTATGCAAAGAGAAACGACTTATGTGGTTCTCTCCTACCACACTGAAAATACACAGTGCTTCCAAGTGTGTTTCCAAATGCATACAACACACCAAAATGTAGCACTCCTCCAGGGACAGAAGCAATTGAAACTCTATCAACATTTGGTGAAATACGGTGAACACAGTCACAACATGTATGTTGTTTGCTGAATAAGTTGATGTGCTCATTTTTAGGTCTCGCCTGAGCCAGAGCATGCATTACCCTGCAAGACATTTAGTATTGGGGTTTTCAAAGAGCTACCAGACCTCGTTGGCCTCAAGCTTGCGTTCACTCGAGCGTGCACGCGCACAGCCGCCATCTGCCTCCCTTCCAGCGTGATCAATGCTGCGCGTGCACCACTCACGTCCTTACCACAGAGCGTGTCCTCGCGATCGCGATCACTTTCGCTTACTTTTACGGCCGCGCGGCCAATGCTTGTTTAAAGATGCTCCCTCCCCTTCCCGACTTCATGGCCGGCCGGTGCCCTTTATGCTTGGTAAGACATTTAAATATGTTAGTTTCTCTTTAAATAACCATGTGCCTTTCTATAGTTTTGTACAGCGTGGCGCTCCTGCACACGATATGTTCCATCTACACCGACTGCTGTGCTTCATACTTGTAAGAGCTGAAAAACTTGAATTAGCGGGGTTGCTTTCACCATCACTGCCCCAGCCGGCAGTGGAGGCTGGGCTGCGCCTTTGTTGCCTCCTTCTCTCCTACCCCAGTTGCCGCCCTCACTGGCTCGCCTCCTCCGTGATTTGAGTTGCACCGGCCGGCAGTGGAGGCTGGGCCTTTGTTGCCACCTTCTCTACTCCCCGGCTTCCCCAGTCCCTGGTTTTCCTCCGAGGAGCTTTCAGGAGTCCCGGCGGTGAGGTGGAGCCGTGCCTTTGTTGCCCACCTGTTCCCACAGAGCTGTGATTACTGCATCAGACGTATCAGATCATGTGAGGTTTCTGCCGCCAGCAGCTCGGGCCCTTCCCTCCCAAGACAACCCCTGGGGTCCGGCGCACATCAAAGGCGCCGCTCTTGATTCCACGAGCAGGTTTCAAAAGGAGCTCAACTGTTTCATCTGCAGGTTCATTGTGCTAATCAGCCAGCAGCACTCAGAGAGGAGGAGGGCGGGGATGAAGCATGAACAGAGAGGAAAACAGCCTGGAAAGGGACTAAGGGAGGGAAAACAAGAACCAGTGCTGCGCTTTAATGAAAACTGCAACCTAGGATGGGTAACCCTAATTTTCTGCAGTCGGCTCACCGTGTGAAGCCACCGACCCTGTCAACTGAGTAAAACAATTATTCACGTTACACCTCTGTGCAAGGAACGCTTCTGCGCTTGGAGTCGCATGCTGCTATCAGTTTATTTTTATTCTTAGTTACATTATAATTAAACCTCTCCACTTTTACTTCTACACGTTGTCTTTTTACGCCTTTCCCTTTTCTTGCTGACACATTCTCCCTTACTCTTTCTCCATCTCTCTCTGTTTCACTCCATCTCACTGACTCTTTCTTTACCCCCTCTTCTCTCTCTACCCCATCCTATCCACTCCAATTAGTTTCTGTGCCCTTCCCTCTTAGTCTTCCATTCTCCTTTAGTCTCTCCCTGTTTAACCTTTCCTCTTCCTCTTCTTTTATTACTCTATTTTCTCTAGACTTTTCACTTACTCCTTTGCTCAAAATTCCCTATCTCTAGTTCCATTGACCTCTCCACAATGCTCTCTCCTTCTCCCTTTTCTTCTGCCAACTGTCTGCACATCTCTAGAAGTGTTCCTCTCTCTCACTCAGCCCATACCTCCCTCTGTATTTTACACTCTCCTTTTCCTTTTTTTGGTCTCTTTCTTTCGAACCTAACTCCACCTGAGAAAAATCCTTCTTTCATTCTTTCGCCTCCACTATCTCTCTCCCGTCTCTATATAATTCATTAACTTGCACTCTCTCATCCATCAGTCCTTCTCCATGTATTTCTTCCTCCCTAAGTCCCCACTCCCTCTTCTAATCCCTCCTCCACTCTTTACCTGTTTCTCCTTCCCATCTCTTTCTTTCACTCTCTTTTTCTTCCACCCACCTCCAGATTTCCTATTTCTATACTCCTCCCCACTGATCTCTCCTTCTCCTACTTCCATAGCTCCTTATTTCTCTCTAGCTGACACCTCCCCTAAGCTCTACTTTCCTATCACGTACTTTTCTCTCTTACTTCCCTCGTTTGCTCTCTCCCCTTCTACCTCTCCCACCTCACTATCTCTTCCTCCCTAGCCAACTCCCCATTTTCATCTCGGTCTTCTCCACTATCGGTTTGGTTCACTTTCTTGCATTCTCTTGGTCTCTTTCTCTCTCACAGCATTATCTCTTCAATATTTTCCCACCTCTGTCTCTTACATTGTTTCATCTCGCTGTTCCTCCATCTTTCTCTTTTTACCACGCCATTTTCCTTTCTCTCCCTCCTCCCCTCATATTCTCTCCTAATTCCCAAGTTCCATCTTTATATCTTTGTTTCAGTTTCTTTGTCTTTCATTCTCTATCGTTCCCTCTGTCTTTCTCTCCCGCTCACTAATTCTCTTACTGCCAATTTCTGTCTTTCTGTCTCTCTCATTTCAATAGTTATTGGGATACTTTCCACACAAATTCTCTTGGACCATAATCAGTCGTGCAATTTGGTGCACATACTCTATGCTGTCTAACTTGAACTGTCCCAGTTGCCCCCATACGATCCAGACTCTCCTTGGGTTACAGACGTTTATGTTCCGTTTCGGCATAGAATGAATAACCATATGTGTGATGAATGTACAGTGGGGATTTAGCTTCCCTTGGCATAGCCAATAGGTCTCGCCTTTGGGACCTTATAAGTGTTCAGTTATCCAGCACAATATCCTTGGTGCAACAACATCAACTGTTGCATGGCTAAACACTTATAAGGTCCCAAAGGCAAGACCAATTGGCTATGCCAATGCTTGTTTAAAGTATGTTTCATTACCTCTGGTACCCAATAGCTATTGCTCGCCTTAGCCATACCTAAAAAGCCTTAATGTTACAGCAACTGCTATAACATTTCAGACTGGATGAGTAAATGGAAAGAATAACAGAGAACCGTACACGCCACTTGACATCTGCACTTCAACAGTATACTATTAGCTTTCAGCTTATGGCATTTTTCCATTTCTAAGGCTGCCTCGGAAACCATCCTGTCGGTGCACCAGAGGCTTGAGCTCACATAGCAGTGAACCTAAGACCCTTCTTCCATCGCATCATCTTAATTCCAAACACACGTGATCTTGAGCAACTCCCTTAACCTCTGCACATTGTTCTGCTCTCACTTTCCATCTACACAATTTCCCACTTTTCCTCTGCCAATCTTGTAGGTGGCCCGAAGCTTCTGCAGAGTTAAAAGCGTAAATTATATCCTTTCATATCTGCTACCACAGGCCTCTCACGACCAGAGATAGGAGAGCACATGGATATGAGAGATGATTGCAAATGACTGCACATTCACATTGAAAACACTGCTTTTACACTGGAAAGCTATCCCGAGCTACAGGATGAGCAAGAGAGGAAGAGCGGATCAGATAAAGCGAACATATACAGTGATCATTTAAGGCATGGTTTCTGCCGCAGCGTTAGGCTGACTGGTGTATTAAATAGTTTAAGACTTGAAGCAGCAATATTTTATCACCCTAGACAGTTGAAAATGGCTGTTTGATACGGAAACTGTAAAGGAATGTGCTGTGTTTTGCTGAAAATTAAGTCGAATTTGTAGATGTCCCTAAAGAAACTACAGAGCACAACACACTATAACATGAGAGAAACAAAATAAAATAAATGTATAAAGGCGCAAATAACAAAGCAGCAACCATAACAACCACAATACCACACAGCAATACGATGCAATAATGGAACACATAAAAATAACATTACAAAAAACAATACAATTCCTCACCACCACAACAAAATGCAACACAATAACCCACAAAAAAACAGCAGTCCACCACAACACAGCCCAAAAATCGTAACACAAAATACAGCAGTACAGTGCAGCACAAAACCAACACAATAATAAATGACAAAATAATAGTAACTCAAACAACAGAATAATGACACAACAGAACACAGCAACACAAAAAATACACAAATACAATACACCATAAGTACACAAAGCACACATTTACAACAGTAGAACAATGTACAAACAAACAAGACACAATAAAACTTACCGAAGCCATAACCACAACACAACAATTTACCACACCACATCAGAGCACAAAATCACAAAACACAAAACAATTTCAAATATGTGCTATTTTATTGCTTTATGAATGTTTTATTTCTTGTTAGTTGCTGCCCTTGCAGTGATTGGCAACATCTATAAAATGCTGCCTAAAACTGCTATTTTACCACATGTTGTGCTTCAAAAGCGCTGCCAACAAACATGATGTAAGGAAAATATACCATGCACCCAGGGCCGGCTTGGCGCTGACCTGTGAAGGGGGGCACTGACCTCAGGGGGTGCAATGTGTCTAGCAATAACTTATGATTGGAGAGCTGAGGGGCACTTTTGCCAGGTGGTAGTGAGAGAATCTGAGGAGGAGGTCATGGGGGTGGGGGCGCCAAAAATGATTGACGCACCGGGCGCCACCAGTGCTAAAGCCGGCCCTGCACGCACCTGACAGAAGGTGTGAGGAGGACAGAAAGGTGAGCCAAGGGGAAGAGCGTGTTTGTGGCGGTCGGACATTCGATGCCTTCCGCTGCTGCACGAAGCACGAGGCCGTCTGAAGGGAGGCTGCGTCAGCATTTGGCGCGCAGACAGAATCTGCGTGAACAACTAGCCCGTAGCATTTTTTATTCAAGCCCGGCCTCCGGATGGGCCCGGCCAGAGAACGCATGAAAAAGTGCAGCAATAAGGACATAGTGGGACACAAATACATTACAAATTAAGAAAGTTCGAATTCTGAGAAGTACAGATTCATGAGTCAACACGTTTACTGATAAAGAGGTGTATTTAATTATTTAATTCGAATGTTAGTTTACCACTAAGCTATTCAGCAGATGTGATCTGTACAATGATCGCTCCCAACTGCACACTGTTTAGATGTCTTCGTTAGTCCACTTGCTTTTAAATGACAATACATTTTCTAAAGGAACAACAGAACCTGAACGCGCCAGTAACTACTCATTACTGAGGCGCGCGCTGCCTCCGCTGCTTTGGCATTACACAGACCTCGCCAATGCTGCCTCAGTGCGCATCTTCCCTTAGTAACTGCGTGCGGGATGTTAAATAAGGCGTTGCATAGGCATGAGGGCAAGGACATGCTGCGAGACGGAAAGGCCGACACCCGTGGAGATGTTGCTTCTGCACTGACAACTTAATTATATCTGAAGAATGGCTGCACAGCAACACGGCGCATTTTAATCGCACATCTTCGCTTAGGACAGGCTCATAAATATGTTTGGTTTTCTAGGCTTAAGCCCCCGTCCACCTCAAAATAATATCTGAAAATTCTGATTTAGTTCAGAAAATGTATTTCATTGTACTCGTTTTTAGCGAGCCAGAGGGCTCCAAAGACAAGCAAACATCTTGAGACGAAAAACAGAAACAAAGTCATACATAGAGTCTGACAATTCTTCGAAGAAAACTGTAAGATTAACTTGGTCAATGTAGAATAGACAGCTTGTATGTACGAATGTATGTAAGCACATGTTATTTTCGGAGCTAAAACCCTGAGTTCATTCACGGTGGTGGTTGGTAAATTTTTTTAAGTCAGTCTTGAGCTCTTTATGGGAAGTGAAATGCATATATTTGCTCAGGGGTTGACTGTACTGGTCATAATAAATGGATTACGTATGATCCTGAGAGTAAATGTGTTCTGTACCTGCTGCTCTTTCTCTTACCGTCTGTAGAACACCCACTGGTCCCATCGCTGGAGCAGTAGCGCATCTCTATCCGCTGTCGCCCAACCTCCAGGAGATCGGGGTCTGGCAGGCGAGCCTTGCAGGTGTACCGAAAGCGCTGTTCGTAGTGACCCCCGTTGTCGGAGATATTGACTGGTGTCCATGGTGTCCAAGGTGTCGTCTTCTTCAACTCCTGGCAGGGGTTGGTGTTACAAGACTGGTATTCCTGCAAGAGACATTGATCACTTTTAATGGGAAAGACCAGGCACATATATTTGTTACATGTCTGGAAGTCCACAGAAGATGGGCAACGCAAGATTGATAGCCCTTATATTGTCCTTCAAAGTAGCTTTTTAAAAAAAAAACTTTATTTAATGTTTTTCCTTCAAAGACAGTCAGTACATCATAGATCCACGTTTATACATGTCAATCATAACGTAACGATTTGCTTCAGTACATGTCAATCATAACGTATCCTTCAAAGTAGCTTAATTTGAAGGTTCTCGAGACCGGTTGCATCCTACTGATGGACAACCACCGCCTTGCTCATTACACCTGTACACTGAACAACGTGCTTGGTATTTTATTCTTCATTAGACACATTTGCTAGCTTCTCCCTCCCCACTCAAACTCGCAAGTAAAGAAGGGGTATTTAGACTGATGCAAATAACTGCCAATAGGATCACATGTTGGAATGGAAGATACTGGTGCTTGACAGGTTCATTAATACCACGTAGCAAGAGAGTTTGCTTTCATAAACAACATTTTAGTCAAATTTTAGAGCAGGAGTGCAATAAGGTTGGTTGATTAAGTTAAATGCAGTGAGAGTATACTGTAATCAATTGCATTACACAGTCACACACAGAGTAAACATGATAGGCACCCAGAGGAGTAGAGAGATGATGTCTTCTTCTTCATATAGAGAAATGCGGTCAAGAACATGCCAGCTAGACTTGCAGCAGGGAATCCATGCTCTATGCAGGGATTTTGAAGTCCTCCTCGGGGACATCAGCAGTGCAGCTCCTCTCTGCATCCCCAGCCTGCCAAAGGGCACCTTCATATGTCCTGCACAGCCAGTGTGCGCTCCACCATGCTCTCAGAGAGTTCAGGATGAGACCACTGCTTTCTGACAATGCCTTAGCTATTTGGGAGAGCAGATACACTCTCAAAAGTGAGTGATTGTACTGGTAATCATGGTGATGCCTTTGCACACTTTAATGACTACTTGTGTTCATTGTACACATACATTTGGAACTGTGAACCACAAATAATGTACTTACTGGGTGCATTCACTAATCATTGCACGACGAAAGGTGACATAAGGACGGTTTGATTTTTCTTCCATGACTGCAGGCTTGAGCTACACCTATGCACGCAGGACACATTCTCCAAGCTTCTAGACTTCGTTTTAAAAGTATTTTTAATTCCGAACTCATTTTTGTTGTTAGTGAACCAATGCATGCAGTTATAGATCATGTTGGGTTTTCCCTCCTTTGTGCATTTTTGGTAGGAAATGTCTTCTGTTGAGAAGGGAACAAATAAATATCATGATTCTCCCTGGATAAGTAGCGCTTCCACTCTCCACTTGTCTATCTTGAGGCTTTTTCTTATTTTGTTTTGTGTGATGCGCACATCTGGTATTTTACACAACAATCAATTTGTCCTCGTTCTCTAAATTAGATGACCCTTTTGTATGCCACCAATGTCGTCCATGTCCGATTCATTGCTGATTATGCTTTTTCTTCATTTAGCATGGCTTCTCTATCTTCCTCTAATAAACCCTGGCTTCTCTTAAGGAACCTTGATGATGAAATGGGCGGACGGAACCCCATAAATCACACTACTTCTAACATTTGTGAGTTTATACTTTTAAACCTTGCTCTACAATTGTCCTGTAGGAATATCTAGTGAGACTGGATAAACCTTCTCAGTCGTAATCCATGTTTGCAGGGCTTTTTTAAGTGGGATGAAAAAACTAGGGGGTGTCTATCAAAGAGGCGTGGCCAATGTAATTAAGGGCATGGTTTAAAACATGTAGCCTAAAAATCTGTGCTTAGCATAGTGTGCCACCCGACTTGCATTTTGCTGTTTCTGTCATTGCATCCAGATATATGATACAACATGTAACATCATACATACAACAAGGTAGGAATATTGGCTTTGCCAATGGTTGTTAGTTGCATAAGATAAATAGGCAGCAACTATGGCTTGCATATATGATATTAAAAAGTTTCCACTTACAGCCCTGGTGACACCACGACAATGTTGCTGCTCCTGTGTTTCAAAAAGAGAAGGGAAACCCAGAAAAAATGACTCTCTTTAAAGGATTTTCCTTCCCCTACAAAACTTCACCTGGCATGACGTCATGCCGTAACTTCTCCACTAGTGAGAAGTGACCAGTATGAGCAGCGCGCATCGATGTGCCTGCTGTCACTGCAGTCCAGGAAAAAATGGACCGCCTGTGCCAGGGCACAAAACAGAGCCCGATAGAGCCCCGTTTCGAGGCCCCCTTTAAAAAAATGCCGGTGCTCAGCACCGGTGAGACCCATCCCACTTAAAGCACTGCATGACTGTGCACAAACATTGCAAATATTCGAGTAATTGGATACCCTGAACCCAACTCACTACCCTTGGTCTGGCCAACAGATCTCTGCAAACTCTGGCTGCCTCACCAAACGCAGCGAAACCGATGAGCTCACCTTTGTACTTCTAGTCAATGTGGTACTTGCAATTCTCTCTGTTGTAACTACTGCTTGTCTCAACTTAGTGTAATATCATTGATCTTCTCCTTTCTAGCAAAAAAAGTCACTTCCAAGCTGCAAGGATACAAAAATCAAGCGACCATAATATACATTAACCTGCGCAAATAGGATTAAAATCAACCACCCTGAAAGCACTCCACTGGCACTCTGCATGCAGTAGTCTTGAGTCGAAAGGTTGTGCATCATCCACAAACCATACTGAGGCAATGGCCTTACTTATCTGCACAAACTGTCACCACACACAGCAGTCACCCATCACATCAGCCAACGCTAGTCCAGAACGATAAAACGCAGAGGAGATTCTCTTGGTGTCGGGAGACCTACACTTTGGAATGCCCTTGACACACACCTGAGATTGGAGCTGAACCCTTGTGATGCAGAAAACAAAACATTTTAGACTTGACAGAAGAAGGTCACCAGCGAAAAACTTTGAACAAGCTTCACTGACCCAGCTATATAGGACTCCAAGCCCTGCTCAGCACCAAACTGTATTGTCCTCTATAAATAATTCTGAAGAAATTGAAAGAAGACATGCAGTACTTTATGAAACTCCTCAATAAATAAATAAAATACCAAATACTCTTTGGCTAGGAAGCCACCTTCATTCAACATTGGAACTTTAGGAATTCCTGATCTAGAACAGTTTAGTGTATCATACCGAGTATTGCTCTATTTTCATGGTAAGATGTTAGTGGAAGATATATAATATCAGCAACATCGCATTCATTTCAGAAACAAAAGGGAAGTCCTAATCTTTCCTTACATGCCCTAGTGGGCAAAATATTGTTGCACTTTCCATTTTTTTGTCCAATTGCAACTTGGTTGTGGTCTAGTAAGGGATCACTGACATAATATCGTCAGTCAAAATATCGAGGTACCAGAATATCGTGTCCAAAATATCAATGGACAAAATATCGACTTCCTATCTCCATAAAGGTAAGTACCAAAATATCGATACAAAAATATTATTGCTAAAAATATAGGGGGTGATTAGTATAGCAAGCAGATCGCCACCACCCATATGGCGGAGGCGATCCGCCCGCCAAAAGTCACCACCCGCATGACTTTTCCCCCACCACATTATGATGGCGGAGGGGACCCCCGGCGGACGGGAAGACCGTCCACCGGTTTTCCGCCGGTAGGCAATCCACCCGATTGCCTACCGGGCGTAAAAGCACAACAATATGGTGGCGGTGCCTTGCAGGCACCGCCATCCATATTACGATGATGGCGGAGAAGTGCCTTTCCATGACAAAGACTCTGCCATGGAAAGGCAAGTGTTTTCTGCTTTGGGGGCCCGTTGCGGGCCCCCAGGGTGTTGAGGGGTGGGGGGTGAACATGAGGGGTACCTATGGTACCCCTCTGCATTTGCATGCACAAGGTGGCAGGCACCGCACGGTGCCTGCCACGTTGTGCATGCAAATGCGCGGCATGCATATATTGCATTGTGGCGGGTGCTGCTTCCAGCACTGCCCGCCACAATGCAAGGTATGCGGGATGCCACCGCCACCGTGGCGGTGGCATCCTAATTGCCAGTGCGGAACCGCCGCACCACTGGCGGCCGGTCCCAGCACCGCTAGGGTGGCTGGCAGACATAAGTCCGCCCGCCATCCTAATCGGCCCCCAAGTTGTATAAAATATAGTTTATTTTAATGTCTTAAAAAATATATCAAATTAATTAAATTATAAATATAATTAAATAAAACATAGGTAGAATTATTTTAAAAATGTAAAAATTAATAAATAATAAATTAAATGTAAACAAATATTAAACGTGTGTAATTATTTTATATATATATATATATATATTTACTTAATAATATTAATAAATAATTATTGAATTTAATTATAAAATGTTAAAACATAATTTAAATTATAATTACATATATATATAAATAAACCTGTAATATAAATATAAAACATTATTTTATATATAATAAAATAAATTATAAAAATTATATTTAAAAAAATAATATTTCACACTACATTAATTATAACAGTAGGAAAAACATTGCATAGCATAGGGGATACAATTACTATTCCCACTCCAACAAGTGTAACAGTAGGGAAAGTGTTGCATAGCAGGAGGGTAAAAATTATTATTCCTACTCAAGTGAGTGCAACAGTAGGGAAAGTGTTGGATAGCGGGTGGGTAAAAATTACTATTCCCACTCCAGAGAGTGCAACGGTAGGGAAAGTGTTGGATAGCGAGTGGGAATAATTTACTATTCCCACTACACTAAGTGTAACAGTAGGGAAAGTGTTGGATAGCGGGAGGGTAAAAATTACTATTCCCACTCCAGTGAGTGCAACAGTAGGGAAAGTGTTGGATAGTGGGAGGGTAAAAATTACTATTCCCACTCCAACGAGTGTAACAGTACAGCAAGTGTTGAATAACGGGTGGGTAAAAATTACTATTCCCACTCCCACGAGTGTATAAATAGGGAAACTGTTGGATAGCGGGTGTGTAAAAATTACTATTCCCACTTCACCAAGTGCAACAGTAGGGAAAGTGTTGGATAGCGGGTGGGTAAAAATTACTATTCCCACTCCAGCGAGTGCAACAGTAGGGAAAGTGTTGGATAGCAGGTGAGAATAATTTACTATTCCCACTCCACCAAGTACAACAGTAGGGAAAGTGTTGGATAGTGTAGGGGATTAATATAGTATTCCCACTCCTGCAATATAATTAAAATTAATTAACAATTAATTAATGAAAACATTTTTTTTTACCTACCACCATATTCCCCTATAAACATCACCACCAATATTGTAAAATATTAATCAATTAACATAATTATTTATCAATTAATTATTCAATTAATAACAATTAACGATACAATTAATAACCATCAAATATAAATTAATTCAAACAATTAACACTACAAAATACATTAAAAAAAATATTATATAAAACATATTAAAAATTTTAACAAAAAGTAAATTACTTCCCACCCTACTCCCCTATCAACCCTCAACCCACTCCTACAAAAATAATATATACTTTTAACACATATGCTAACATTTAAAACACACACAACAATGGATATTTTTAACAACGATATTATGACTGATAATATTACTGACTTCGATATTATGACAAACAATATTTCTTACCTGCATATCGATATTCTGTGCCACTATATTTTTGACAGTTGATATTCTGTCCTCTCGATATTATATTTTGTTCACTCGATATTTAGAATTCGATATTTAGACTGTTTACCCTAGTAAGATATGCAATGATTTCCTTCTTCAACTTTTTACATAGGTTAATGACATGCAAAATATCTTATATTTTCAGTAACAAACTAAAAATATTCAGACCATGAAACACATGGGCATTTCTGCCAGATAGTACCAGCCACATGCCTACTTACTAGGAATACAACCAGGAACCATATCACAATGGACTGTCAATAATAGATATCATTGATTCATCATTGTGTATTTAACACATCGGGCTGATTGGTTTTCATCAGCCTCCTCGACTGCTGCATAGTTAGGTTCCTTTGTAAAGTTGGACCCTTTGTGTAATCATTTAGGATCTGTCTCATCCAGTTGACATTATCGACTATCTTTACCGCCTGACATGAAGACTTCCTGTTAGTCCATTAGATATACCCTGTCCCTTGTACATTTCTCTTTCAATCCCTGCATTTTGTCTCATAGACTCCTGCAATGTTTAGGGTATCAAGTGATATTATTCTGTGGCTTCCCCTGATAAAGGCACTTCTCGTGCCAAAGCGTGCGTAGATACCATCTGGTTTCTAGCCACGTTTTCTTGACTCAGATGACTGGTTCTCTGATTTATCTATTGTTGTGCTGAAACTAGCTTTATAATCATCAGTAACTTTATTGTAGTAGACTGATCAGCTACTGTGATATTAATCATACATATCAATTATTCTGGTTATTGTCAATGTGTATTTTTCTGTATATATATATTTATGTCTTCAGTCACGAGTAGGAGTGAGTGAATGTTGATATGATTGGTGCAAGCATGTGGATTGATTTACATTTCATATTTCTTGTACTACTTCATTAAAATATATTTTGTACTTTCTTAGATTCTGTTCCTTCAGTTTATTGTGAATTATTGTCAGTTCTTGATTGTCATTGGAGCTACCTTAGGTCTTTGCATTTATATTTTGATCCCTGCCTAAAGGAACTCATACCGTTTAGCAGGGGGCCCTTGTTAATTTACATTGTGTTGTGTTATATTACCATCATTTTCATAGAGCATTTTACCATTTGTGTAGCTCCTGAGCATTGTCCTAGTCTTGGCTCCCATTATGGTTCTGAGTTGGTTCACTAATGTGATCATGGTTGTTGGACTTGACTGCCTCTGCATAGTCACCCTCAACGTTTTGGCTTTACCCCCCCCCACCCTGTTTTCTGAATCCATTTTTGTGGACTTTTAGGACTATCCACTTTACCACTGCCAACCAGTGTTAAAGTGCTTGTGCTTACTCCTTTAAACATTGTGAAATTGGATTAGACCCAATTGGCACATTTAATTTAGTTATATGTCCCTAGTAAAGTGGTACACCATGTATCCAGGGCATGTAAATTAAATGCTACTAGTGCTCCTGCAGCACTTATTGTGCCACGCACTTAAGTAGCCTTTTCAAACATGTCTCAGGCCAGACATTGCAGCATGTTTGCAGTTTAAACTGCCATTTCGATCTGCCAAAATAAACCAAGCCTAAACATTACATTTTAATAAATATAGGTTACCCCTAGGATAGGTTCAAACAGCCCATAGGGCAGGGTGCACTGTATTTATAAAGTTGGACATGCACTTTTAAGTTTCATATGTCCTGTTAGCGAATACCCATGAATTCATTTTTCACAACTCCAAGGCATACCTCTCCAATAGGATAACTTTGGGTTACCTTACTACGTTTGATAAGTGATAACTTTTGTATAGGAACAGGTCGACATGTCTTGTTTGGTGCCAAAGAATTGTAATTTAAAAACGCTTAAATGGTATAGTTTAATTTAAGTCACAGTTCTGAAAATGACACTTTTAGAAACTTAGCATTTTCTTGTCCCAACCACTTGGTGCCTGCAGCCTGGTTACTGGGTCATTGGGTGCAGTTGGCAGATGGCCATTGTAAATTCCTCCCATACAGTATCACAAAGGGGACTGGGTGTTGGTTGGCGGAATGGGCCATCTTGGCCTGATGGTAGGAGCTGAGCTGTCACCTACCACACTTCTACTTCAAAGGAGTTGCCTCAGCACACAAAGAAAGAACTTCACTCTACCCTTTTTAGACATCCTGACAACAGGGCATGGAAGAAGGAAATTCCGGAATTATATGTAGGGGGGAAGTCTAAAAGTTTAGCCCTCCGTTATCAATATTGGACCCTCTGACCAACTTTTTTAGTACACTCCTGGACTTGTGGATACTAGAGAAGGACAGCGCTGCTGTCAGAGGACTGCTCTGCTGCCTGAGACTGCCCTGCTGTCTGACAAGGAAGACTGGACTTGCTCCCTTCATCCCAGGCTACCTGAAGTGACTCTAAATGTCCACTGACTGACCTCCTGTTCAAAGCTGCAGTGACTTAACAAGCTCCAGAGGCCTCCATATAACTGCCCAGCTGACCTGCTACAACTGGGACTGCCTATTCCTGCAACTGAACCTGCCTGAGCCCTTCTGCAAGAGTGAATCCCTGATCCCAAAGAGGCACCTCCTAGGTCCTGGACCCTTGGTTAGCATCAGAGTGCACTACTCTGAAGAAGAAGAAATCATGAATTTTTGGGCTCTTCGCGACCATGAATGGGCTTGTGCGTGCGGAGATCTTGGGGCCCATGCCAACTGCCAACGTGGTGCTCTGGTGGACCTGGCTCTTCATGTTAAAGCATCTGCCAACGATGACCGGCAACACAAGATCTGCTACAGCAACCACCAGCGATGGCAAGCAAGATGAGATCTGCACTTTGAGCTACAGCAGCAACAGTCTGCGGTGACCGCTAGTGTGATGTTCCAGAAAAAAACTGTCCATGATACCCAAGAGTATCTTTACGCTACGGTGATGACCATCCACAATGCTCTCCCTGCTCCTCGTGGCCTGGACTCTTCGCACCGGACTTTGAGAAGTTAACTTTTTAAGTAGAACAAACCTGATCCCTGTATCTTGCCGGTGCTCCATCGCGGTTGGTCTGGACTTATGACTTTCACCCAATCTCGGACAATCTGAAAACCGCGAGTGGCGCTTTGTGTTTTTTTCGCTATACTTACCTTAAATCTTTGAAATTGCATTTCTCTGGTTCTACTTATTGGATTGTAGTTGTGTTGCTGTCAAATTATTACATTTTACTCTATTTTTCTAAATTAGTGTGAGATTTTTCTTGTATTGTGTTTTTTCTTTATTACCGTTTAAGTGCTGCATAAATAAATACTTTACACATTGCCTCTAAGTTAAGCTTGACTGCTTTTGTACCAAGCCACCAAAGGATTAAGCACAGGTTAATTTAGCGACTTTTGTGGTTAACCCTGACAAGGTTTTTGGCTGTGGCTTGAGAAAGGCTCAAACCACCCTCAACCAACAACCCAATTCCTCATTACAGTGTTTTGGAACACAGCTATGAGAAAGTTTGAGTCAGTCATGAGTTGCACACTTGTTGGTTCAAAACAAAACAGCACATTTTAAACTACACAGCTGGTTTAAATCAAAATTAATGATAGTCAAAACACACTTTGCTGTGAATTTGTGGCTTATTATTTATACTCTGTTGCCCACAAATATTAGCTGATTTTTTATACATTTTCAATAGAAAGTATCTTCTCCAGTATTTATAAAATAGATTCTTATTATGAGTACTGGCTCCTATATTAGACATTGTGTAACTACTCGGTCGAAGGGTTATGCCCCCCATCGCTGGAAATGGCATTAACTCACTACAAGAAATCACAACCGGGATATTAATTTGTTTGAGATCTTCATAGAAAAAGCAATCCCAGGACAGAAAAGCTCTTCTTGACTACAACATTGCATGTTAATATATACATTGTTTGTGTTCCATTAATATTGCATGCAAACCATCTGTTAGAAATGGGGGTCTCTAGTTGGCAAGGGCTTGCACCTTTGTCCAAGTAGGGACCCTTCTTCCTAGTCAGGATAAGGGAGTTACACTCCTAAAATAACCCCTGCTCACCCCCTTGGTAGCTTGACACGAGCAGTCAGGCTTATCTTAGAGGCAGTGTGTAAAGCGTTTGCACATAACCGACAGTAATACAGTGTAAGCACTACAAAAGGACACCACACCAGTTTAGAAAAATAGCCAATATTTTTATATACCTTAGGATAAGACCAAAAATGATAAAGAAAATCCACAATACAGTACTCCAAAATCTACAGTTGTCAAAATAAGCTTTAAAAACAGTTCCTTGATGTCGATAGCTCCGTCCGGGGCTATCAGGGCATCATGTGCAACAAATCCAAACAGTTCAGGTTGGTCGCAGCGCCGTGGACCAGCTACGGTGTCGGGAAGACCCGCAAACAGTACCTGTTAGGGATGCAGGGCGTCGAGGCCCTTGAAGTCACTACACGTTGCAGGTCGAGCTCCTTTCTGCTCAGTGGCAGCGTTAGGTGGCGTAGTCGGTGAAACCAGGGTCGCGGTGCGAGATGAAGGTGGTGCTCGTCACGGTGCTGGCAGGTCACAGTGCAAGCAGCGGCGGCGTTGTTGCTGAAGAACTGTCGTCAGCTGACGAACGGCAGTCGTTGGGGCCGGCTGCGATGTGGGATGACGGCGGTGCGTCATGTAACTTTACGAGTGTGCCCTCGAACCACGGTGCAAGCAGCGACGTCGACTTTGGTGTGGAGCGGCGTCATCGGGAAGGCCAAGGCGTCATCGTGAAGCGAGGCAGGGCAGAGTGCGGTACCCACAGGTCGCGGTGCGAGCAACAGCTCGGTGGCGGCGTCAGCAGGCGTCGTCAGTGAGATCAGGGTCGCGTTGCGGCATTGCGGTGGTGCTCTCTGCGGTGCCCAGGCTTCGGCGTGAAGCGTGGCAGTGCAGAGTGCGGTGCCCACAGGTCACGGTGCAAGCAGCAGCTCGGTGGTGGCGTCAGCAGGTATTGTTGGTGAGACCAGGGTTGCGGTGCGGCAAGTTGCTTTTCCTGTGTTACAGCACAAAACACACAGTCCCCAGTGCTGTGGGCAGAAGAGCTTGAAGTCTTTGCTGTTCCTGAGACTTCATGAACAGGGTGCAATCTCTACCTCAAGCCCTTGGAGAGACTCACAAATTAGGTTGTAAAAAGTCCAGTCGAGGCCTTTCACTGCCCAAGACAGAAGCAGCCACTACAGGTTAGCCCAGCAAAGTGGTCGTTCCTCCTCACAGCTTCTCCGGCTCTTCTTCTTGGCAGTCTTCTTGATCCATTTGAGTTCTAAAGTTCAGGGGTCTGGGTCCCAGTATTTGTATCCAAAAGTCCTTTGATCTTTTACGCAGAGGGTGTCTGTGCCCAGCCAGAATCAGTTCTGCCTTCTCTGGTGTGATTTCCTGGCAGGAGGTGGAGACGGCATTGTCAGAGGCAGACCAGGCCCTTTGAGGTGCAAGGAAATCTCCTCCCTCTTCCCCCATCGCAGCCCAGGTCTATTCAGCCCTTTCCTGACTTAACAAGACTATCTGAGCCACTCCTGCTTCCTAGCCATCTGTCATCCAAAACGCAGACAGGCGATCCACATTCCAGCAGAGGCACACGGGAATGCTGAGCAAGAAAAGACCTACTTTCTAAAAGTGGTATTTTCAAACACAGAATGTAAAAATCACCTTCACTAAAAGATGCATCTTTAGATTCTGAGTTCAAGCATACTAAACTTAATTTTCCCACCTAGTTCCGAGGGCCAGTTATGTTTATAAGATGTTATAAACAAACTTCCCATTTTATCCTATGGGGAACAGGTAGCCTTGCAATAGTGAAAAACGAAATGGGCTGTAATTCACTATCCGGATATGCCACCCACACCAGGGCATGTCCTACCTTTCACATACACAGCACCCTGCCCACAGAGGTACCTTGGGCCTACCTTAGGGGTGCCTGACGTGTAAGAAAAGGGAAGGTTAGGGACTGGCCAGTGTGTGCACGGGCCATGTCGACATGGCAGTTACAAACTGCGCGCAGACTCTGCAATGGCAGGTCTGAGGTACCTTTTCTGGGCTACTCATGTGGGTGGCACAATCTGTGCTGCAGGCCCACGAGTAGCATTTGATTCACAGGCCTTGGCACATTCGGTGCACTTTACTAGGGTCTGACAAGTAAACCAAACATCTGATCATGGAAACACCAATCCATAACATACTTTCCCACAGGAGCACTTGCACTTTACCAGTGATCAGCAGTGCGAAAAGTGCGCAGAAACGCTACACCGCCAAAAACGCGGTCAGAACCAGGAGGTCAGAAAACAAAAACTCAGGGGAACCACGCCAAAAGATGCCAAGTCTAACACCACCCAACACTCCTTCTTTCCAGCTCTGAAGACTAAACTTCCAACAGTAGAAAATCTACCCTACTAGCTGATTTTCCCAGATGGAAGTTCCATCTTTAGAGCACAAGTCCAAAAGATCATTGGGCTTGATGTACAATTCCCATTCACAACCCAGAGATTTCCCAATTTGCCCTGGTTTGCGGATGAGAATGCAATTTGCGATGTAACCTGTGGACTAATAGCTCACATGGCAATTGCAAATTTGCGGGGGCTGACGGAGAGTTGCAAAAAGACCTGCCTAATTAATTTCAATTAGGCCTGTCTCAATGTGTGACTACATGTGACTGCAGATAGGGAGGGGGCTGCAAAAAACAGAAAGCCTTCATCTCGTCCCCAAATGGGAATTTATTTTTATATAAAAGACACTCATATCCATTATAGGGACTGGTGTTTTTTTTAATTTATTTATATATAGGCATATACTTCTCATGTGGCAAAACAGCAGGGTGTGCAGAAAGGTTGTTGACATGATTCTCAAAAAAGAATGGATCTCTAAATAATAATATCCACACAAATGGGGGTGAAAGCTGTTGATGCATTCTGTTATAAATCCCAGATAGAGGGTGAATGGCTCAAGCGCCCCCCGTTTGCGATTTGTAATTATCACAAATGTTCTTTTAACAGTCAGAACAGCTTTTCTGACTTGTAAAACGAGTTTGAGATTTTTAGGTCTCGCCTAGACAGCTCATGTGTTGTTTGTGAGTCTACTTCTCTTTTCTTTTTTTTTCTTTTTTTTAAAAAACAACTTAAAAGGGCTTAGAGCCTGACCGTTATTAGGTGGCTTCAATGTCCCTCTCATTTCCTTGTTTCTCATTTGTCAATGGGTCATGGGTTTACTTCCTCTTCATGTGTTTTTCTCTTGATGTGGAGCATATTGTGTACAGTCAGTTTGAGGTACTTTTTTAACCTTGTTGCTTCGCACTCGCTGCTGCATCCGCCCAGCTCCCGTCTTGTTGTTTGCACCCCCAAACAAAAGTGTGATTACACAGCCAGTGCTAGCCACGTCATTGTGCTTTTTTGCCCTTTTATCCCTGCTGCACAGCAACTGTACTGCTGTGCACAATGATAACAATATAGATAAGGCCAATGGCACTTGCAGGCGAGAGCAACTGACTGACCAATGCGTGTTTTTATAAGGTGCCTAGCAGGATGGAGTTGAACATGGAAACATGCAACCAAAACCCCTTTTATCCGAACCATACAATTATTTCTTCATTTATGACCCCCATCTCACCCCTGCAGTGAGCTGCAGGGAATGAAACACACATTTCCAGCCCGGGCAGTGCAAGCTGTTTCTAATTGCGGGGTTTGGGGGGTTGTGGGAAGTCACCCAGGTATGGCTTTGTCAAATGAACACCGATGACATATTTATTAGTTCTGCTGCGCCAAGTTCGGTTTTCCCCCTGGGGAAGTATTGACTGGGGAGTAGGTAGAGCAGCCCGCAAAGCAACAGCAAGTGAACACAGGTACACACGTATACACATAAAGCACTTGACAAGAAGAACATTTCTCAGCTGGGTAACAATAACTGATGGGTAAATTGCTAAGCTGAGTCATCATTTAGTTTGTGGTGTGTGTTGTAGGGTGGTCCACGTTATTCATGTTATTGTTTTTATTTTCTGAAAATATTTATGTCTTTCATTATTCACTGCTCAGTGCACATGAATCTTTTAAAGCAATCCAGACTTTGTGTCAGTCGTCATAATTAAACCATGGTGACTTTTATTCATGTGCACACACTCGCCCCAGGTCCAAAGCGCAAGAAGTGTGCAATGGAAGGGAGCGAGAGGGTGGTTTGAATAGCACTGTTCTGCGAAGCACTTTTTATGTACCCTTCAAGCAGTTTGGTCTGCTTGATTGTACAGCCCGCGCGCACAGTCCTGTTGCACAGAGCTCACGCGCGCTTCAAGTGGAACAAATGACACGGATGACATAGTATCGTCATAGGCATCCCTCTGTCCCTCCCTCCAACCAATAACATTACCCAATAATAAACACACAACACAGGCTGTTTGATTGGGTACAATTGCTGCAGGTTTATTACATACACCGTTATGTAATAGGTGGGTTATCTTACGGGCGATCCAAGGGCAGGCAACCAACTGGGCCGCCTGCCCGCCTGATGAGCCGGACAGTACTGGGACGAACCCCGCCTCTGCTGCCCTCCAAGTGATTCGCTTACAGGATCACTTGACCGTTGGTAACTTTTACTCACGCCCCTTCGCGGGGCGGAGCGTCGCATTGCAAACCCCCCGGTTGTTCAGGCCCACAACCGCCCGAAGGACTAGCAGGGTGCCGACACGGCTTCCAGGACCCTCCCATGAGGCTCCTCGGATTTGGCTCTGGCACCCCCTATGGTGCCGCTCAGAGGTACCCTTGGTATCGGCCTGCTTCCAGATCGCCCTGTAACTCCGCCTGCAATGAAAAAAGAAAACAATACAATATTCTCACCCCCTCCTGTCAAGAGCACGCCGGGTAAGCGGTATGGAGGGATGCGGCGTGCAAGGCGATCAAGAGGTCGCCAGCATGGTGGGGGAAGGCTATATAGCCTCCCCCCCAGAACAAAGAAGCCCCGGAAGTGACCACCGGGCAGGAAGAGGAGGGGACACCGGCCGGAGTCCCTACCCCCGAGAGGGGGGGGCAGGGAGGGGAGACCGGTGCCCAGATGATACTAGGGCGCCGACCGCTCTAGTGGACCCCTGTGGGGGCCACGGTCAGTGGCATAGTATCGTCATAGGCATCCCTCTGTCCCCCCTCCAACCAATAACATTACCCAATAATAAACACACAACACAGGCTGTTTGATTGGGTACAATTGCTGCAGGTTTATTACATACACTTATGTAATAGGTGGGTTATCTTACGAGCGATCCAAGGGCAGGCAACCAACTGGAACGCCTGCCCGCCTGATGAGCCGGGCAGCATTGGGGCGAACCCCGCCTCTGCTGCCCTCCAAATGATTCGCTTACAGGATCACGTGACCGTTGGTAACTTTTACTCATGCCCCTTCGCGGGGCGGAGCGTCGCATAGCAAACCCCCCGGTTGTTCAGGCCCACAACCACCGAAGGACTAGCGGGGCACCGACATGGCTTCCAGGACCCTCCCATGAGGCTCCTCGGATTTGGCTCTTGCACCCCCTATGGTGCCGCGCAGAGGTACCCTTGGTACCGGCCTGCTTCCAGATCGCCCTGTAACTCTGCCACAGCTCTGGAGGTGGCCCCCGTCACCAACAGGGCCCCCCACCACACCTATAGTCTTCCCTGCAACCTCTCCTGTCTAGAGCCTCCTGCAAATCTAGATGAAAGAGAACCATCCCTACTGGTTATAGATGGCACCATCTATAACCCAAGGCCCTAGAGCGTCAAGAGAGAGGAGCATCTCTTTCTGCGCTCAACCATGTCCTACCTTTGCTCTAGCAAACAGCTCAATTGGCGGCCACGAATCGTGCTTGGGCCGCCAATCATGTTGTGTCCTTTTCCTGGACTAGGCACCTTAGCTGTCCTGGCTAAAAGCACCTGGCGTGCCGGTGCTTTGAGTTTCAAAGAAAGCCTCGATACCGCAGATGCACACCAGTTGTCCAGTTGTCTCCCCCACCGAGCAAATCATACTAGCCCCGGATGCGTGTCAAGCTTCTGTTCCGGCGACCGCTGCTAAAGCAGTGTGACCTCAGCCAGGGAACCGGTAAGAACCGGGAGTCTGAATGTTCACAAAGGTGACAGTTGACACTCACAAATCTACTTGCCATCCTTGCCGGGAGAAGCAGGCCAACTTATGCGTTTGTTCAATAGTGCATTCAAAAGGAACATTCGCTAAGAACAAGGGGGGGTGGGCGTATCGTGGACAGCCTCTTAAATTTGTATGTACTACCGGGCATGGCCGCATCCGTGCCACGGCGCTCGACTCTAGTCGCCTTGACTGGCGAGGAGGAGCGCCGGAGTAAAACGGAGGGCACTGGGCACTCAGCAGCTCCAAGGCGTTAGCGTTAAGCCCAGACTCCCACTAGGAAAAAAGGCCGCTTCTCCTCCCCTGGAAAACTTAACAGCGGAGCGTGGTGTCCAACCTGTCGCGCTGTTGCAGATTTCTTCGCGTGGGCAGGTGTGTGGGATTAATGCGGAATGCTCCCGACCGAGGGAGAGTGGCCGACAGACCTCCCAGCCTCCTGCCCAAAGCAGTCCCTGTGTGCGGTGAGCCCTGGAACACGGCAACGAAGGAGGTAGGGGGCAAGCTTGGCTGGAGGTGCGCTTAGCGCCGCGAGTGCACATGCACTCAGCGCAAACCAACCCCCAAGAATGTAAATTGGGGGGGTGTTTGCCGTGACCCCACACATCACCCAGTCGCATGCTGCCAGCCCCTGAATGTGCTTCCCGCAGCAGCGACCGGGACAGCAACGCTACGGTACCGCCCAGAGAAAAACACGGGCGACCCCGCTGTGGGAAAAAAGGGGGTGGGGGGCACCAAAAAGGACGTGCCCTAGGTCCCCCCTACATCCTGCATGGAGTGGGGACAGCGGGGGGAGGCGCGACCCCACACTATCTGCCCCATCTGGCACTCTGTTCGGGCCGTACCTGCTTGCTGGAAGGGATGGGTTGCCCGCCCATGGGCCACATCCGACCACTCCCAACCTCGCCCTTGGTTGCCGCGCGACCGGGCCTCCGGGGACAGGGCCCCAGGAGAGGCAGTGACCAGCATGCGTGCTCAGCAGAAGCGGGCTGCACGGCCGTGCGTCTCGTCCCCCCCATTGGGCCCCGGATCGGCTGCCTTGCACCATAGCGCCCGGGCGTCCCCCGACAGTCACGTGCTCTGCCGGGCGGCATCCGCCCCATCGAGAACAGGTCAGGGAGGGCGGGGGTGTCCGAGCAACTACCACCGCACGGGGGGGGGGAATTTGCCGGGGGTGTCCGGGCAACTACCACTGCACCCCCCCTCCACCCTTGTTATCTCGTACCTCAAGCCGCAAGCCACAGCAGGCGCGCGTGCAGCATTTACCCTTCACAGCCCGCAAAACACTCAATTGCTGCAAAAGAAACGTTCTCCGTCGCAGGGGGGGGGAGGTTGGGGGCCGCGGCAAAGAGGTGGCGGCGCAACCCCAGAACAGGGTCACCGCCAGAGTGGCACACCCCAGGGCCAAAAGGAACCTCCGACCCCTCCACTACAGGCGTGCGCCCCCCCCCCCCAGCTCGCTGGCTTCTTTCCCTGGGGGAGATCGTGATCCACCTTTCCTGGGGCTTTAGGCGCTACCCGAGCTGAACGCCACGGAGCTCGCGCCCCCCCACCCATGGCAATCGATGCCACAGGGCCCCGTTCAACCTAGTGCTGCCCAGGGACAGGGCCGGGGTGGGGGGAGGTCGGAGCAGGACTCACCGTAGCGGTACGACGAACCTGCAAAGCGGCGTGCGAGGCGATCAAGAGGTGGGGGAGGGCTATATAGCCTCCCCCCAGAACAAAGAAGCCCCGGAAGTGACGCCCCTCGCGTCACCACTGGGCAGGAAGAGGAGGGGACACCGGCCGGAGTCCCTGCCCCCGAGAAGGGGGTGGCAGGGAGGGGAGACCGGTGCCCAGACGATACTAGGGCACCGACTGCTCTAGTGGCCCCAATCCATGGGTACCGTAGAAGCGTTCATTGATAATGGGTCTAGGTATAAACGCTGCTAGATCTGGAGGGGAGGGGGGCGGGATAATAGCAAAGTGCAGCACCCAGCGCAGGTCGGGCACTTTATGAGATGTGTGCTCCACTGTGCAGCGTGAATGCACAGCATATGTTGGACAGGCCACTGAAAGTCACGGACTCATCTTTGCTCTGGTATTCCTAACGGAACCGATATATTGTATATCCAGGGGGCATCCAAGCTCTCTGTTTCACCTGCTTTAGGTACCTAGAATATTATGCAGCGCCCAGTGAAGACTGGGTCCTTGGTGCCGGGTACTCGGGCCACGCTACACATGCCCTTCTTCACCACCCGGACTCTTCTTTGCTCTGGCATTCCTGTGGAACCGTGTGTTGTACACCCAGGGAGCATGGTTATCTAGGACCCTGTGCAGACCCGAGTACCTTCTAAATACTTAAACATGCCCACGATAATCACCGGTCGTGGACTCCTCTTTGCTCTGACATTCCTAACGGAACTGATGTCTTGTGCACGCAGGGGACAATCAAGTTCTCTGTGCCACGTGCTGTGCTTACCAGAGTGCTATGCGGCGCAGTGTCGAGGTACACGGAACTCGCTGGACATACCACAGATAACCATCTCCACTCTCAACACAATAGTATTCTTCACAGTAGCGCTGTGCTGTGTACCCACAAAGCGCTCTATGCCCATGCTGCAGCAATGCATCCTGCGGCAGCGAGTGCATGTAGAGCTGGGATTTAGTGAGTGTGTATAGCATCACAGAATGTATTCTATGCGCTTTATACAAACATGAACATCGGAGGATCTGTTGTCTGCTTGTACCACGTGATTTTGTGCTGTGCACAGAACTGTGCAATTCAGAGTGTAAATCGCCCATTCCACAAACTGTCCCAGCTCTTAATAAAATTACGATGTATTCTACATCTGAGCACTCGTAAACTGTCAATGGCAGGAGGCATTGCACAGCACTGTGCATAATGATGACATATGCTGTGCAATTTGACAACTAAGACGCAAAGTACATTCCACCGCAGACGCTTCGCTTCCGAAAAACATATGAGGTGTTGTACACCCCAGAGCCAAGAGAATTCTGTATGGCCCATGCGATAGTGCGTCGCAGAAAGCCAACAGTACAGGCTGATCTACAGTGGCCATATTAAGAAAACCATGCCCCCGGGTAAGCTGAGCGCATTATAAATTTCATATTATTATTATTATTATGTATACACGCACTCTGTGCACTCGCAGTGCACCAGAGCAGCACAAAGCGTTTCACCCTCCACTGAACGTGGGTGCATGCAAAGCGCTATAACGTTTACAGCGCTCAACAATGCAGTTGATTTTAGGCACCGCATGTACAAAAACATGCATGCATACGTTTGACAAATGTGCAGTTTTGGGGGTTTCATCCTATGTTTTTGCTACTTCAGTTTTGCCACAGGAAATGGATGCAAATATATTGCTGTGTCAATTGCGCATTTTATTGCACAGGTTCAACAGTGAGATGGCTTCTAAGAATCGTCGGAGGGGGTCAGGGAGGAGCGTTTCACTCAGGATTTATAGAAAATATGGGGTAAATAATGATGGGTGGAAGAACTCGGCCAACAGAAGTGGCAGGTGACTTTAATATTTGTACAGCATGATGACTACTCAGAGGTTTCGAGGCGCTAGGTAAAATCAAACAAAACCACTGCAGCCGAGTTAAAGGAAACATATATCGTCCAAAAGTGAGAGGCTTTGGTAAAATAAGGTTGGAATGCTTCTTAGAAGGCCAAATGAAGATCCTATTATTATGTTTTTAGCAGTACCGCTTTGCTGCATTATGAACGGAAGTGGATGGCGGATACACAAGGATAGCAGACAAAGGGCTTTTCTTTAAATAGCTGGAACATCCCTTTAAGAAGGGAGTGGGAGGGGAGATCCCATCGAGGAAGAAGGCCCACAATCCCAGCACCCTCCCAGTTACATTGTGCTCCCTTCAGAAAGCCTTCACTTTTAGAACTAAACTCCACGCTTTGGGATAAACAGAATTACATACCCAAAGAGTGAAAATTATGTCTTTTATCTCAAGGTAACGGATGGTAGGTGTTTGCCTGGCTTAAAATCATTTATTTGAAGAGGTGGAGCAAAATGCACATTTCACTCGGTGTGGATGCAGCCACCGGCAGGGAGTAGTTTGATCTCAAACTGCTATCTGCTTTGGGTTGGCCAGAACTATTGCATATCGCAGTAGTGTATGGAGAAAGCACTGAGAAGCGTTTTGAGCGCATGATGGCGCTGTGTTCTCTACTCATAGGGGTAACAGAGCTGGGGAAGCAGCTAGATTGGTCCTCTCACCTGAACCCCTTTATTAGCCTTTGCTCCGCCCCAGTACTTGCTCTTTCTGACAAACTGAGCTCAGTACATGCCTGGGGTGCAAGAACTGCCTCCACTGAGAGCCCCAATGCAAGGTCCGGTTCATAAACGCCTTTTAGGTCTCTCCTGCTGACAGTGCATGCACTGTCCCTGTAAGGGGCATTGTTTACAATAAACGGCTTGGAGCCTACCCATTGCTTACCATTCGTTGGCTTCATTGTCACTCTTCTTTGCTGGCTCCTAATTGGACAGCGTGTGCTTGGCGTCACTTCCTTTACTTTCTGTGGAACATGGACCATGCACAGATTACTTCCTCTTGATTAGTGTCCGTCCGCTGTTCAAACTGAGATTGAGGTACTATTTCACCACCCTCTTGACTGTGTTGCTTCTTCCCTCTCCCGCCCAATCCCTCCATTCTCCATATTGTTTCCTTTTGTCTCCCACCCACCCACCTTTTTGCTTCTTCATCTTCCACCTGTCACTTCTCCATGTTGCTAGCCTATTTCTCACCCTTCGACTTCATCATTGCCTTCCCATACCCCCACTCCTTTCTGCATCCTTGCTTGCTCGTCCCACAAGAAACAAAATCGCTATGCCGCAGGTCACAGTGCTTTTTTCTAACTTTACTTTTAGCCATGCTACACAGCCGTACTGCTGTACAACATGGCTAAAGACATTGGCAAAGTCATTAGCTCTCCCATAGGATAGACGTATTGGCCTTGCCAATGCTTGTTTCAAAACGTGTTTTGAGGTCGCAGACCTGTGGTTTTACAAATCACAGTCTTTGTGACAGCAAAACACCTTCATGCACGAGGCCCTATAATCTCTTTCTCTGAATCAGGATGGGAATTCTTATTTTTATGAACCTAAGTTCTATATAAGTGCAGAAGAAGCTACTGAGTTCAATTTCAGAGAATCATCTGGCCTAATGTTTACACTTCATTGTAACTATTCACACACCCAGCGCTTAGATGCACTGCCAGGGTTTTGGTACTTTAGAGAACCCATATGCATGAGGTGAAGTATGTTTATAATAAATATACCATCCATTCTGTATCATGTACAACGTGTAAGACATTTACGGTATTGCACCAAAATATATCTCACAAATTCTGCATCATTAGTCCAGTTTTCCAGTCCCTTTGCCTCTCAATAGTGGTCTAGGAGCTTTAAGGATCAAAAGGCGCAGGAAATAGAATCCCTTCACATGATGCATATTGCAATACTAAATTAGAATTGTGTCCATGTGACTCAATTTCTGCACAGAGCACTTTACATTTCATGTTTTTTGCAAACTTTATCTAGACCCAAGACATATCTTTTTAAAACCATTGTTAAGATTTTTAAATATAAGAAAGTGTCAACCAGCATTATGCCATTTACTCCTTTTAAACGATGAATTTATTTGCCTAATGATTTACAGGTATATCTCCTCTGCAGTCTGGCTCCGTAATATTGTTAGAACATGATTTTTAGTGTATTGAATATGTCGGTCGAATTTTATCACGTTCATTTGTGTAATTCACATGTTTTTATTTGTTCTTTTATGGCTATAATTTAGCCGAATAAAGATTTTTGACTGACTGTCTGAGAATCCCTCCAGTGCCACATACTCATACTTGCCGTTGAAATGCTACGAAATGCTACGTCACAACATTTTAAAAACTCCATATTAAGCTATAACCAGAAACCTTTTTTGTTAAAGGAGTACTTTAACTTTACAGACGTTCATCCCCTGTGATCTGTGTCTCTGTAAAATATGTGGGTACTATGAAAACCAGTCTAGCATACCTAATTATGAAGATCACATTCATTAAAACACAGGGTACATTAGCTCAGTGCTATATTTTTCTAAATAATTGTCATCTGATCAAAATTCAAACAACAATCTTTTCATTATTGTAAAAGCTAGGAACATAGATTTTATTTGAAGACCATAGGGAGAAGATGCATTCTAAAATAAAAAGTGAGATTAATGCCAGAAAACGTTCCTTTCTCGCGGATCCAGATTGCAGCAATGCTTTAATTGGCATCATCCGTATGAGCATGCTTAAAATGACACTGATGTATTCTACTGTCATTATCAATATGTAAATATGTACATTTCCCAAATACAGAGCTTGCACCCATGCACATCTGTCAATATCTTGCATATAAAGGCAACAAAAGGGGTTGTTAGGCTCCTAAATTGGATAAGGCAAACTACCACTAGCCCAAAAGATAAAGTAACTCAATTCCTCGTTAATTTTTTTCCATCAAATCTGAAAAATATACAGTACAGTGGACCCCATGAGGGGATTGAACAAGTAGGCAAAGTGTCCAAGAACAACGCCAAGTACGGAGAATGAAAATTGTTGTGTAAGATACTGTACCTTGTTTTTTTTTTATCAACGTAGCCACCCCTTTTGTATTTGAGTAATGTTTTGTACATATTATCTGTTGGACCCAACTCCATGCTTTGAGCAAATCTACACACTCCTTTTCGATCAAGTGTGTCTGCTGCAGGATTATACCCTGAGGGGGATGATCTTTTAAATATTGCACTAATCTTTCCCTTCTTCCTTTTACCCTCAGCCCATTTACATTCCATGATAAGATCTTAATTTGGGCTACCATTGCTCCTGTGGTGTCTCTTTAATTTCAAGGCTGGTGCCTATAAAGCAGCATCGCACGTAGGTTAAAATTTCTTCAAGAGTCCTGAGACGTCTGAGGTCATTTTTTCTTTTTATCCCGAATGCTCTCCACCCAGTTCTCATAACCCTCTCTCTCCTCCCTGGAAAACCTGCCCTAACTTCCTCATGGCCTAAACCCTTTAGGAGCAGCTCCCAAGTGTGCCAAATTAGATTTTATATACCTAAGAGAAAACTATTACGAAAACCTTGTTATTGAACAAGTAATCTTGATATCACTTAATATTCTTATACAAAAAAAGAATAGACAGAAGGAGCTGAGCTGAGACAAATCTCATGATTACCCTCTCCTAGTTTTCAAGTTGTTAAATGCTAAGCCCCGAAATACTTTCTATAAATGCATCAACTTCCTTTGGACAACGGAAACTATGCATTTTGTTACTATACATTACTTTTAGGACTGATGGGAAATTCAACGGAACTGTTCTCCCTAGTTTCTTTAATGGGTATATCCTTTTCCTCAGTTCCCACTGTTTGTTTGAAGTAATGTGGGAAATGTCAGACCTTATCTCTTAAGTTAGCCCATCAACTTTCAATGATTTCAATTTTAGCCCTTTGTATGCGTTCTTTTAAACTGAAGGTGAGGAAATTAATCAGAATCTTTCTTGGCTTAGATCTGTTTGGACTTAGTCTAAAAGTGTCTTTGTGGACCCTTTGCATATGCTTGAGGATATCTTGCTCAGTGTCTTCAATTTGCACCCCACTTTTAATCAATCTAGCCACAAAGGTTTTTAGATATTCCCCCTCTACTCCTTACGGTACATTCAAGACTCGGAGATTGTTCTGTCTCTGAATATTTTCTAAAAGCTCCAGTCTCTCCTGTTGACCTTCTTCTTTTGTTTTTCAGAGATTGTTCTGTGTCTGAATATTTCTAAAAGCTCCAGTCTCTCCTGGTGATCTTCTTCTTTTGTTTTTAAGCAGCTAATGTTCTCTAGTTAGCTTGTACCTTCATTTTGAAACCCTTGACCAATTCTTCTAGCATAGCTGTTCTATTAGTGAGATCATCCATCTTTTATTCTAGGCTTTCACAGGCCATCTGAATTTCTTTTCGATTGATCATGGAGGTCTCAAACTTACTCTTGATTTCTGACAAGAGAGCCAGGATCACAGACCCCAACTGACTGTCCCTCGTCGCCCCTCGAGGGTGGCCTGATGACATTTGAATCCAAAGTTGGTTGTACACCAGGTGATGCATTAGGGGTATTGTGTTCCCCTTTATACTATCCCTTATGGACTCTTCAGGTTCAGGCCTCGTTTTCTGTTGAGCTTGTGCGCCTTAATCCAGATCCCCTTGGTCATCTACAGCCAGCACATGAAATCTGTTAGGGTTAGTTACATTCCCCAAACCAGATGCCATGTTTACTTCTGGAGTATCGGACTGTACCACGTTTGATGCCCCAAGCAAGCCCCCTTCCCCAGACTTGCTTCCACCTTCACCTAGTATTGAGGTTTTAGGGAGAACTTTAAAAAAGGTTCTGAGGGAGGCGGTAATCTTAACCTTTTGGTTAACCTTATTTTGTTTTTTGCAACCTACTCTTTAAGGGTTTCAATGTTTGCCACAGACTGGTTTTAAAAAAATTAACGTAACCTTAGCTTCTACTTTACACTTTCCGACCCCACCCTCTGGCCCTTCCACGTTTGCAGACTGCTGGTCAAAAAGGAGAGCCCATTTTTTTGCACTCCTCAGGGCATTTCTTGAATTACTTTCCCCTTTCGTTCTGTGGACTACTCTATCGGCACCAACTCCACCACCAGCTCCGCTTCTACCTCTCCCCGCAAGCGATCTTACACCCTGGGGTGACCTCTGCTTTCTCCCATCAGTTCCCGCCACTCCTGGTCATGAGAGGATGGCGACTCCAACTCGTAGTGAGCCTGGGCCCCACCACATCTCCCGACGCTCTCTCCCCTACCATTGCCCGGGAAGGAGATCCTTGCAGAGGCCCACAGCCCTCTTCGGAGCTCGAACGTGGCTCTCGTCCAGCGTTGCTCCTTTTCGCGGATACCTGCCGTATCTGCCGTGGCTGAACCAAGGTGGCTCAAAACAGACCCTTGCCCACAGTTATAAACAGGTTAGCAATACCTTTCTATTCTTTTAGCTTTTTTTAAAGACAAAATTTGGACATCTTCACTTCCTTCTAGGCTTCACTTTTCTTGGCTCACGCAGAGTAGCTCGCTCCCATGACCCGCCTCTAGCCAGCCACCCACCATGTTCTCCTGTGTTTTCCCCCTCCTGACAAGGTCAGCCCTGTACCCGTTTTTTTGAAGAAGATGAAAGACAGGCTTTCTGGGAAAGCATATTAAAACGGTATGATTATTGGAGGTATTCATTTCTCTGCGGTTAACTGACATATTTCCAATCTCGATATATTTAGTGATACTGATGCGACAGAGAAAGAACAGAACCTTTCCAAGGAGCTGGATGATCGATGGAATAAGCACCGCTATGTTCTGCAGCACACCAAAGGTACATGTGCAACTTGCATGAACCAGTTGTGCCTTCCAGCCATAAAAACATACTCAGGCAGGTGGTCATTTTCCCTCATCATTTTAATGACTGCAGCTATTCACTCTTATGTGATATCATCTGGATAAAAAGAGAGGATGTCTATTTCCAAATCACAAAAAGAGTTATATGGATGACCACAGAAATTATTAATTAATTACGCTTTTTGGTCTGATTTGGAAAGTATCTGCTAAAGTGTTATTGACTTATTTATGAATTGGGCAGATGAAAAGCAGATAATACAATTGACAATGCTATTTTGAAAAGAGGTTGTCACTATTCTATAATGTCACGGAGTGTAATTAAAAAATCTCACATGTTTAGGATTAAGTAGTTAAATGTAGTTACAAATAGTGACGATGTTGGATGCTCAAGATGAAGGAAAAGGATATACAATGTTTTGCAACGGAAGATGTGCTGTCATAAGTAGGTAGTCCAGGAGCCAGAGATATAGTTAAGAAGATTTATTGTTCATGTAAGATGGTACAGGGTGCTCCACCGGGAGCAGCATCCTGCTGCTCAGCCCCACTCAATCTAACTGATCTCTCATTCAAAGCATGCACACACACCCAACATTCTTTGACATCATACTAATGCAGGCTGAGCAGCCAGGACTAGGAAGCATAGGATATAACATATCTCCTTCCTTTAGAAACAATAAAACAACAAGAAGCAAAGTGAAGAAAATAATCACATTTTGTTTCTTGGAAATTATATCAAGATAGGTCAAAAAAATCATATTAGATAAGTAAATGCATTCTCTGTTCACAATATTAATCAAAATAGCATTCTAGGATATTAAGAGCAACAAGATCAAATAAAATGATAAGAGATAAATAATTCCTCTCTAGTCCACTTAAGAACATATAGCATAAATAAATGTGTTCTTCATATAGAATGGTAATGAAACATGTAAGGTCACATTTGAAAAAATTGCACATGTTTCAGGTAGGGTGCAATCAAAACAGATTGCAAATGTTTCAGGGAAAATGCAATCACAACACTTACCCAGTACACCCTGAAGAACACCGCAGGGAAAATGCAATCAGCACACTTACCCAGTACACTCTGAAGAACACCACAACACACCTATCTCCCTCTGCCAAAGAACATGAAAAGAAAAAAAAACTTGCACATGTTCCAGTATGGATGTAGTAACACACAATAAATGATGTGCGAGGGAGAACAAAAATGTAGTGCTCGCCGAACAGTACAGTTTAAATAATGCACATGACAACTACAACATTAATTCTTGAGTACTCTGCCAACACAACCCTGATGTGCAAGGCAAAGCACCTTCCCAACACAACCCTGACGTGTGAGGGACATTCCCAACGCAACCTTGACGTGCGAGGGAGACTGCCAACGCAACCTTGACGTGCGAGGCAAAACACATTCCTAACACAACCCTGACGTGTGAAGGACACTCCCAACGCAACCATGACATGCGAGGGACACTGCCAACGCAACCTTGACGTGCGAGGCAAAACACATTCCCAACACAACTCTGACGTGTGAAGGACAATCCCAACGCAACCACGACGTGCGAGGGACACTGCCAACGCAACCTTGACGTGCGAGGCAAAACACACTCCCAACACAACCCTGACGTGTGAAGGAAAAGCAAAAATAAATACTGCACGGGGGACACCTAGACATGGACAAGGTACTTAACACAAACAGAAATCACTGTGCACCTGGAAATGTAATACGCACTAATACTTTAAAAATATGCACTTATCCAACAGTGCAACCACACCTACACTGAAGATTCACTTATAATATGAACACAACTGAATACCAGAAAATTCACAGAATGACATAAAACAATACACATGCCAACCACACCCACTATTTCAGACACACATCACCACCGCAGCAGACAACAACCTATAAGAGATGGTAAACAATCAATACACTGAAACCTTAGTAATGCACATATAGGCTTACACTAGAAATACAATAATGCACATAAACAGTAGCTTCCAATAACAGTCATGTGATTGGTGAGCAATCTCTCACCCGAAACCACTGCTAAAGTAACACCAGAATGAATTCACCTTTGACTTTGGCTAATAGCTTTTGCCTAAGTTCACCTCTGTACTATGTGTTTAAGTTCATACCCCACACGTTGGTTGATGTATGGTTGAAGTACAACTTAAACTCCACTCGAAGTTGAACAGTTCCAGAAAGCCAAAGTGCAGGTAAAAATCGTTATCCTTTTCTCCTTAAAATAACAGTCTTCAGCAACGTTTTACTAGGGGTCACTTCACCCAGACTACCCTTAGCAAAGAATACGGCATCACAGGTAAAACAAAATATAGTCATTTGGAAACATCCGGATAAATAGTGATGGCGCGTGCTGGGTACCTGCTGAAGCGCTCAATCCTAAATTCGCCTGGATCTTCAATGGGCTTGACCCCCAGTCAAAGTTCTTGACGCAGTCATGACTTGTTGGTGGGAAAAAAAACGTGTCGGACACAAACTGCGTTGCTAAGCAACCACGTCTTGATCCCCCTACACGGCTTCGGTAATCAACGTGCAGTGTCAGAGGAACGCAATGGCGTCACAACCAGATTTTGCCCACAATGCACTTCCAGTACTCATGCTCTGACATATAGGCATATCACGTAACTGCAACAATGGCTTCCAGAATCGTCACTTCGTACGTTACGGCGGAATCCTGTAGCTGCGATGTTACTGTCAAAAGACCTGCAAGTACATTCTTCAAATCTTTAAAGGTACACATCTGTCACAACTGTCTTTAGCTCGTGGGCTTGCTTTAGCAAAATTTTATGTATACTGACTTCATCACGGTCTACTGACTACCCAGCTCCCCTCCTCGGCTGCGCTGCCGAATAACCAAGTTGCCATCTGTACACCGCATGCATCAAAAGGGCCATATAGTAAATGCAGTCACGAGCGGAGGGACCAAACAGGTTAACTTCCAGGTCTGATAACCGCACAATCCAAGCAGACTCTCCAGCGTTAAAAATTGCAGAAAGTAATTGCCGTGAGTTGTGGATAAATTGGTCAAAGCAGATCAAAGCACTCAAAAACACCCCCCAATTCCAGGCCGTAGGATGGTCATTAAAACAAAAACTGTGAAATCTTTTGAAATGAATGTTATAAATGCAGACAACAATACGCTGCATACACGCCTTCAACTGACCTTCCAGTCGGGTGCTCTGACTTCAAGCTTGTAATATTAAAGTCCCCAATAGTCTAAATCTGTAAGCTGTTAGTAAGTTGCAGGTTTCAAGCATCAGGTGATACTACAAATCTTCAGATCTTCAATTATGTAGACCAAATTGTTGCACAGGCTTAATTTTTTTAGGCTTCTTTTCGGACTCTGGCCATCTTCTTTTAGTTCCTTGTGTAATTTCTTGGCTCTTCAACGGCCCGCATAGCGTGAACTTCAATGGCCAGACAGGATCAAATGTTGAAAACATTCAAATTCTGTAAGCAGGCAGGTTCCAAATAGCTCAAGCCACATAATGTCCAACGCCAAACACATACCTCTGTGGACTGTCTGTTGGAAAAGACACCGGTGGGGCATCCCAGGCATTGGTTAGTTTCATTCTTCATGGTTACTTCTCTCTTCTTGGTTACTTTTCTCTTCAAACACGCATGGTTCTCGTTTCCAGTCGTCGCCACTTTTGTAACGGAAGATGTGCTGTCATAAGTAGGTAGTCCAGGAGCCAGAGATATAGTTAGGAAGACTTATTGTTCATGTAAGATCGTACAGGGTGCCCCACTCAATCTAACTGATCTCTCATTCAAAGCATGCACACACACCCAACATTCTATGACATCATACTCATGCAGGCTGAGCAGCCAGTACTAAGAAGCATAGGATATAATATCATGCAAATAATGAGCATTATACTTTAATCACCAAAACGAGCCCTTCTGAAGCCGAATATCAAATAAAAAATAAAGGATGCACTCATGAGTTTCGGAACACAGGAAAAGATACAAAACATATTCAAACCCACACGTATGTTTTATAATTGTATGTACTACAGGGTCATTTATTTTGTTCAAAAGATTTTTATTAGATTTCAAAAGGTAGAGAGAGTACACTTCGCATCAAACTCAGCAGAGTACAGGTGCATGTCACAATAAATCAAGATGATTACAAAGTGACAGTTCACTCGATGACATTCAGAAAAATCAGAACGGCACCTATATATACATATATCGAACTCAATAACATGGTATAGAAGTCTATGATCGAGGTAGCCAAACGATGGCATGGGAATTGGTAGGGAGAGAAGCAAACCGCAGTAGAGTGAACCAGGGATAAGAATGATGGGAAGGGCACCTATACTTATGGGAGAAGAGGATGGAAAGGAGAATGAACCTAAGGCAAAGGAATTATGGGGAGAAAATGGGGAATGGGGGTGAGCCATGTGCTGAATGAATGGTAACAAGAGAGAAGAGCATGGATGGTAAGAAGGAAAAGAGGGCGCATGTGTGGCAGCTCGGAGTGGAAATAATTTAAGGATCAACAGAAACAGGGCTCATTTGCGATAAACTTGTCATTTTAATTTTTAATTGCCTTAGTTAGTTTGTATGGTAGTGCCTTCAATGAAGGGAATATAACAACGTTTCATCGCCTATGAAGCAAGCAGCAGAGAGAGGGATGCACCATATGCACTGTTCATCTCCAGGTGCAGAATTCAATGGGTGTGTGGGTTTTCCATTTAGGCTACTCTATCTGAGGTTAGGAACCATCCTTAATAAATCATAAATCAGGGACTTTTTTTTTTTTTAACAAACTTTATTGCACACCCTTGAACGGTACACCGGCAATATAACATATATCATGGCATGTACATTTTGTTTTTTATTGAAACATTTCCATTACATATATTCTCTCATAGAATGTAATCAGGGACTGTTAACTGTGCAGCGAATGCGCTTATGACAGAGTATGACTACTTGGATTTTCTGCATGTCATCACCTGGAGCCAAGATTAGTTCAGTCGTGAAAATGAGCAGATGCTGCCATCGCCTGCTTGCTCTTCTTCACTACACGTCCATCACAGCGCATCACAATTTGATATTCACCTGAAAATTATCATTTCGAGGGTCTTTCAACTATAGCATGTCAGTATTGACTGCTAGGTATCTTTTAAGCTAAAGGCCAAGGTGGTGCTTTATTTGTAGATCAAATAGACCAACAGAACCAGAAGCAGATCTAGTAGATCACCACTAATTCTCAATAAAGCAGTTGAGTGAACTCACTTGCATTAACTCTAATCTGTCATTGTCCTGTGATTCCCAGATGACCGTGAAGTTGATGAGGGAGACAAGGTTCTACATCCTCATGGCTCCTGGTACACAAAGCAGGAGTTTAACGTGCATTGTGACCCTAATCACTGGGCCATCAAGTGGATCACTCCCTGGTGAACTTCTCAAACTGAAAAAGTCCAACCATGAGACTTTCCATTTTCTAGCTGGGTCCTCATGTGCCAGATCCTTCCCGAGGAGCACCCGACAAGTGCCTTTCAGCACGCAGTGCCCTATGTTCAGGGCCCTTTGTAAAACAAATGAATTAACAAGTCGATTATGCAAGCACTCTCCTTCAACTTCTCAGAAATGTATTGTACTACTGGTTAACTCACGGTCCCATAATTTCAAATTAGGTATTTATTATGAAAAATTGCTAGATTACCCCATCAAAAAATCAAATCATGGTGTCTCCCTGAATACTGATAATAATCTTCGTGGAAAAATATGTGCAGTCGTGACATGATTTTAAATGGTATTCTTATCTGAAATGAGGTATTAGCAGGTTTTTTATTCCAGTCACACAGGCACAAGTTTGCGGTTCAAAAGTCATTATGGGTAGAGTGATCTTTATGAAACCAATTTAAGCCAGATAATCCTGAATAAATCTGGTTGTCATTTTTTCTTTACAAATATAATTCATTCAAGTCTCAGATAGTAGCTCATGATAGCGAGTCATTTCTTGCAGTCCCAGAACATATCTACAGAAAAACATACATTAGATTGCAACATGTTAGCATTTTTGTCAGGAAACAGCACATTTCTATTGTTTGCTATTTATTTTATATATAAATATGATAATACTTTAGGGAATTAGTCCAAAAAGGGTCTGAAGAGCTATTTGGGAGATAGTTTAAAGTATGGAAGTGAATTGTGACCCACAGCTTATATGCCTCAATCTACATAGGTAACCATATTTCAGAGAGGGTGACCTATGGCCATCCTGGCAGTGATGACAATGGCAGCCCACATAATAATGTTGTGAGGTGTATGTAACCATCTATGCCAGACAATATTACTATAAGTAATAAAGAACTGAACGTTCCAAACCAAAGTCCACTGAAAAGAAAAAACATTAATAAAGTGACATAAAATGAAGAAAATTGAATGTAGGGATCACAAATGATGGCATAAACATAAAAAAGATACAAAACAATGTCAAAGTCTATTTCAATGTAAGTCTATGGGCAGCAGTAAACTGGGACAAAGGCGCAAAATTAGGTTGATGCACAAGTACAAGCATTCTCCCTAATGTTATAGTTTTGCTCTGTAAACGGTTTTATATTCAAAACTGAAGTATTTCGGTAGGATACATAGCCCTTGCAGGTCAAACCCGAATGACCAGTAAGGTCTCCATGAGTCTGGACACATTGATTATGTGATGCTGCTGTGGTAGTCACAAACATGGTGCCAAAAAGCTCAGAGTAGGACACCATGAGTTCCACAGTTGGTTCAGGATAGAAGGCCATCAGCTACGTTTTGAGAATTTATTGGAGGTCTTTCTTCAGATTTAAAACGTTTGGATTCTTCTGAAGTCAGAGGCACAAACACACTCAGGTATTTTGTGAAGGCTTCAGTAGGTTCAGATTTACTTCCAACGAGTTGCCTTTGGAGCCGCGATGTTGGTGTTGTACCATAACAGGAAAACAAGGACTATTCATTCTAGTACCTTTTTCCAGCATGTTCTCAAGAAAAGTGGGATCTGCATGGGCTTATAAAGTGCATCAGACTTAGAGCCATTGTCAGATACCCCTGACCCAAATCCTAGTAAGTTCTCAAGTAGATAAGTGACATATCAATGCTCCAGTTTTTCTGTCACTGCTATGTCACACACAACTATTGAAGTGAGGTTTTCGGTAATCCAAGTCTCAGAGGAGCGTGCTGGTAATTTACAAGTTAGTGAAAAAGTTTGTGCTTTTTAGACGTCTCTCCTCTCCCTCAACTCCACTGCTCGTTCACAAGTCATCACAATGAAGAGAAAAAATAGATTTCACTAACACTTAGCAACGGACCTCTGAAGCATCCGGAGTTTGGAGAGCTGATTCACAACAAACCTCTGCACTTGGTTTGGAGGCCTCGCAGTCGTGGGGGGGGACTCCGCACTCGGTGCAGCATCTCCGCATTCTCATTGCAGAGATTACGCCCCGAGTGCTGAGACTTCCCTACGACTGAAGGGCCCGCACCACGAGTACGGAGGCCGTTGTGAATCAGGCCCGGAGAGTCTGGACATTTGATTTTAGTCTACTCTTGCAAAGCAATCTGAATTTCAACCCAACTATGGAAGGTCTCCTCTCTGCTCTTGTTTATTGTGAGAAAATAGCTTAGAGCCATGGTGTCCAGCAGACGACCACTCTTGGCCTTTTGCATGATACAAATGAATTTCCAAAGCTGAGGGTGGACAATTACTGTATTCATTTGTCTCTGGCTGCCAAGGCAGCAAATCATGACTCTCCTATAACTTTAAATAAAACTACTTAGCCACCTTTTGTCTTCAGACAGAAGGACATCTATGTGAATTTAACATTGGCATCTTCCACCAGTCCCTAGATCCTAACCTACGGTCAAACTATACACTTGCCTAAAGGGATGCACACTGTATCCAAACCCTCAGACTTTGGCAACCTCATTCACAGGAAATGTTTTCATGCCTAGTGGAAACAACTGGAAGAGCCCACAGAACTGAGGTCTACGGGGCAGGCTTAGGGCCACAGCAGAGCTCATAATGTCAGTGAGTGGTCCACAATCAAACAATCAAACAATCAAAGTGAATAGTAACTCAAAGCAATGTACTGGTCTGTAGCTCCTGTGCATTATTTGACCCGTAAGGGTCACAACTAGTCTGCCTCATCGGACAGTCTATTTTTCACAAATGTGTGGTCAAATCCGGCCACAGCAAGATCATCAGAAACTGGAAAAAGATTGCAAATGAATGTGAATGGAAAATAAAGAACTCTGAGCTGCTACTTATGTAACACCCCACACGTGTAGTGTTGCTTTCACTAAACAAACTGTTGGTGTTTCAGATGTTGAAAATTGCTTCCATGCTTCTTTTGTTGTTCTGTTAAATGTCTGCAGGTACCAACTGAAATGTAGGCAGTTCCTTTAACCCAGCCATGTAAAGAAACACTAACCAGGGAGAAAGAGAGCATTCGGTTTTTGTTGGCTTTGTAACAAAGAAAGCTTTTAGATGTAGTTTGTGAGAGAAACAGGGATTTTAAGTAATTTGCTCCAGTCACTAGTGAACCACGTTTATGGAAACATGCATGAATAAAGCAATACTATGCTCCAGTGGTCCTGTGGTCTGCAGACCACCTGGGGGGGGGACAAGCTCTACGGTACCTATTGTGCAACAACCGAAACAATATTCTATGCTTTTTCATGGAGCAGGGAGTTGAGAACTCTGAGAATCTTTGGAAAAGCTTCCATGGTGCAACCAGCACTCGTGATTACTCTGTTGACGCAGATATAAGCTGTGACCCTCCCACCCCCATTGTCTTTCTCCTGTTTGGCAAAGTACCGTGTTGCCTGTTTGATCATTTAGAGCACAGGCATCAGCTGTATTTTTGGGTGGTCAGCGGAGTGGCACTGCTCACAGTCATGTGCACTGGAGGGCTCTCAAAGCATTGAGAGAAGCGTCTTTACCACTGTCTAGCCACCTTGAGAGTGCCAGCCTGTTGAATCAGATAAGTGGAGGGGACACAAGCTGTGTCCACTGCAGTGAAGTCGGGATGCTCGCAGCTCAGCTGATCTTGCAGTTTGGGTTCTTCCTCAGGCCTAATAACAAACTCCATCACCCAAATAAATGAAGAACCCATCCACGGTCATAGAGGTGAGTACTCAAGTCATGACTCAGGCCTCTTTGGGGATGCAACATTTTCACAGGCACACGCATTCTTCCTGAGGAGCGAACCAAAAGCTATGACACGATTTCTTCTATCTCCTTGATACATTCTGGAGCTTGACTTCACAAGACCTGGGGTAGAGTCAGCTTCACCAGTATACTCTAATCATGGGGGCGCACCATTCAGTTAATGCTGCGGGGACACCTTGGGATCCCAAGGCATCACCTTTAAAGAATAGTGCAGGGTCTTCCCATTTGCTGCTCAGAATATCTTTGGCTCATCCTGCCTAGGCATTAGCACAATCCCTCTCCTGGCAGTCTCTTACTTATGCAAGGGCACCTCCAATGCCCTTCCCGAACATATGTGAATGCTCTCCCTAAAAGCAGCCCCTCCTGGCAGTCTTGGTCAAAGTTACCCCGGTTACTGGTCTCAAACTTGACAAGGGGAGGTGTCTGTAAATACCCTAACCCTGGATCACAGAGAGTTTTTCAGTAGCCACCACAGTGGAGAACCTGTATTTTGTTGAAGAACCTTGGCACACTGGCTGTAAGTTTTTGTCCCATCTTTATATCAAATTTGCAGAGAGTGTATTCCAATAGTCAGCTTAGAGACTGGTTCTATGCAGTTCAAAACATTTTGCTTATTCTACCCAGACTAGTCCAGCCAAAGCCTTAGTTTGAGGCTGTTGGCAGAAAGGCGTAGTGGAGAAGGAAGTTCTGGCAGGAGAGACCCAAAACAAGGGTAATAAAGAAAGTAATGTTGCACTACTTAACTTCCTGTTAACCTTTGGGGAGCAACCCTTTCAGTGAACAATGACTTAGAAATGGGGAGGGGAACTCCTTATGCTTCAAAGGGGACCTCTCTCTGCTCACATCCGCCCCAATAGTCTAACCCGCTACAAAGGATCTCTGGAATCTCCGAGAGGAGCAAGACACCAAGTGCAACTCACATCTTGGTTCTCTCTCATCCTCCATCTTAGGTAACATTTGGACATGGGAGACAAAACTGGATTGACATCCATCTTCCATGTGGATGGACGAAGGACTAGCTGTCAGGAGAATGGCAGATCAATTTTAATAAGCATTGGCAACACCAACATTTTGCAGTTTTTGTGTCATGACTAAAAACATTGTTTTAAAAAGCCTGCAGAAGTGAAAAACAGAACAAATACAATCACTTTCTGTATACAACGTATTTATGAGGTAGAAAATGAATCTATGATGATTCGGTGTACTTTTTGAGATGCAACCTAGTCTCTTACTCAAGGAAATGCAAGCACTTTGTAAGATATCGAATGCTACCAACAGCTAATAGCATAGAGCTAATAGCATGGGATGAGAGAGTGAGCTCTCATAGGTGTTTCCAGAAGCTACTGTATGTATTTTTTATTTAAGCAATTGTTAACTATAAGCTGTGCTATCAAGCAATACCTAAAAAGATGAGAGAGGCCGATAGCTTGCTCTCTATGGCAGAGACAGGTAAAAGGGCCTGCCTTGCCACTCTAGTCATTATCATTGCCACAACTGTCCATGCGTTACAGCCTGCACAGATCAGAGTAGTCGTGCTCCGTAAGAATAGTGCACATTGTGTGCACTTCTGGATTACAGGGCCCACTCTGCTTCTTAATTAGTTTCAAACAAATGCCTCCAGTGCACACACTTGTGTAGCATGTGCTGAGGTGGGGATCCAAAATATTCAGTTTGCTATACTGAACATAAGGCAGTGGTGCATGCTCTTCAGAGATATGCAGGGGACCTTTCTCCATCCCAACACACATGCACCGGTATCAATATGACAGTCACTGAGATAGAGTGGAAATTACATTTACACTTTTAAAAAAGAGCAAAAACTGACACTTTTTGAGAGAAAAATTGACAAATGTGCAAAAACGCGTCACGTTATAGAAAATGATGAAAACATTTTTTTTTAGTTACTGCATCATAAAACCATGCAGAAAAAGAGTAGTTTAAATGATATCATGCGTATAAGTAACATAGGTTGTGAGGTATTAAAGAAAAAGTATTTAGTTCCCTTAACTTGAGATAGAAAATGTGTGCATGATGAATTATCAAGTTATTGAGTTTACCTCGAATTAGTTTCAAATTGTATTTACATAATAGAATAACAAATAAGATTTTATGAAATAGTATGATAAATTCTAGTATTGATTATGAATTTTATAAAAATTGTGTGATAACATGTGCACCAAAGTGACAAAAAGAAAATAGGTGCTACTCCTTTCTACTAAAAGATGCATTAGTGTAAATTTCAGAGAATGTTCTTTACACGTGCTAATAATAATTGCTTGAAACAAAAATGTTTATCGATATTTATAATTAATTTTGACAAAAGTAAATGTTCTCAAGTGCATCAGAAATTGTGCTAAAACTTTGACTTGTATATGTTTAGCCCAAGTTAACATAGCCAAACTGTACTCATGAAGAGTTCGGCTTGGCTATGCACGCTGAGTATGAGAAAATCACTTGATGTAACAGTTAACTGAATCAAGTTCTTTCCCCTCTCGAGATTCTCATGTATTGTATAAAGATTCTGTTACATTTATGTTACTACTTTCAGGACAGCTGCCTGGGAATCAGCCCTTTTGAACTTTTACTACAGGCTCTAGCTAAAGGGGCATTGTTTAACATTTCGTACAGCAGAATGAATTAATGACTGTTTAATGGTTCCACCTATTTCCTCTGCATTTTGTGTCCTCTTTAAGTCACCCCATCTACATTCCACATGAACTGACCCATGAATTGAGTGGTCTTATCTAATGAGGTGACACCATCAGATGTCATCCCCGAAAATGCACAGAATATAATGTGATGAGATGAGAAAGGTGAGAAAGGTTTTGCAGACTCTTGACGATTCATTTGTGGAGAGATACTCTTGTGTAGCTGATGGGGGTGATGGATAGCTGCTGTTCTGCATACAGGCAAATTACGAACTGACTGATGAGAGTTGCAGAACTTTTTTTTTTTTTTTTTTTTTTTTTTGAAAACCTTTATTTCGAAATTCAGGACACAGCTATTCAGCCGACAGCCCGAAGGTTCGGCAGCATTGCAAGTTAGATACAGTGATGTGTCCCCAATACAGTTCAAAGAGTAATGCAAAGGTCCAATTTTAAATAAACACAGAAAAAACACACAACAAACCCCAGCAAGGCAGAACATTGAAAGCCCATGGCGAAAGCCCCCAGGGGAGGCCGGACCCCACTCATCTACTAAGTATAAGACTGTGTGCGGAGGAAGAAGGGGAACAGCAGAGGCCCAGAACGGTTACTAAAACCAAACTGTGCTGGAAAGTAGGTCAGGGGGAAAGCTGTTCCTCGGGAGGTTCCAGTTCCGGGGCAAGACATATTCCCCCCCTGTATTGGTTCCACCGCCCCCAGATGGCATGCCACTTCTGGGGGCGACCTCTAGAGCAGTAGACCGTCTTCTCCCTAAACATGCTCCAATCCATGTTCTCCTTCCACGTGGTCAGTGTAGGGGGTCCCGAGGAGCCCCATAATCGCGCGATATCCCTTTTAGCTACCATGTTACCCAGAGTCACCCATTGGGTCTGCGCCTCATCGAGGTCAGTGGGCCCCCAGACGTTCAGGAGGCAGCACCGCGCCTCCGGCTGTACCACAATGCCCGTCACCTCCCCCATAACTGCATGGACTCTCCTCCAGAACTCCACAATGACACCACATTCCCAAATGATGTGCAGGAAAGTACCCACCATACCACATCCCCTTCTGCACAGGCCGTCCTCCGAGAATCCCATGTGGACCAGCCTTGGCCCCGTCACATACACCCGGTGCAGTATTTTAAGCTGTACCAGCCTCAGACGTGACGGGATCGCAACCTCCTTAGGCGAAGAAACCGCTGACTGCCAGTCCTCATTATCCAACTCAAGGCCATCCCTGGTCCACTGTTCTCTCAGCCCCAATAGCAAGTCTGCCCGGACGTTTATCAACTTCTTATATATGAGCGAAATCGTGCTCTCGGGCATATGACCATCAAGGACTCGGTCCTCAAGGGGAGAGGACTCCGGCACCTTCTCACCCTCCACGAGGACTGATCGGAGGGCGTGACGCAGCTGGATATACCTAAAATACTCTGAGGGCCCTAGCTCAAACTCAGTCTGCAACTCCTCGAAGGACTTCACCCTCCCCTTATGCAGCACATCTCCCACCTTGGATATACCTATCAGATCCCACTTATCAAAGCCCTTCGTATGCCAGAGTCTTCCCAATCTTTCCGATTCAAACAATGGGGTAGCGAGGGTTAGCCTATCCTTCCAGCCCAGCGAGTCGGTCGCCATCTTCCATACGCGCACCGCCACACCTGTGGGCCCCGTGAGGGACGAGTCTAAGGACCGCGAATACAACGCCCTGTAGTAGTTGCCGCCGCGCAGCAGCCACCTATCCATGGCATACCCAGGGCTGAGGGCAGGGCCATAAAACCCGTGGTTGATCGCGCTCAGCTGCGTGGCCCAATAGTACCGTCGGATGTCCGGGAGCGCAATGCCCCCATCGTACCATGGGAGCGTCAACTTTGAAATAGCTATTCGCGGCCGCCCATCCCACAGCAACGTCCGTTGGAGGCCTTCGACCTCCCGAAAGTATTTGGCCGGTACCCAGTCCAAGGTGTTCTGGAGGGCGTAGAGGAAACGGGGAAGAGACATCATTTTGAACAGGGCCGCACGCCCAACAAGGGAGAGCGGCAGCCTCCGCCAACCTTCAACATCTCGCCTCAAGCGTGCCAAGGGGGGGAGCAGATTCCTCTCATAGCGCACAGCAGGATCCATGGATATAAAAATCCCCAAATACACGAAGCCCTGCTGGGCAACCTGTATCGAACATGTTCTAGGGATCGGTGGGACCTCGCCACTAAGAACGTACAAGTACGATTTGCCCCAATTAATCACAAGCCCCGAGTTCCTGCCGAACGATGCGAGTACGTCACAGACCACTATAAGTGACTTCTTAGGTGAGGCAAGATACAGCAGGATATCATCGGCATAAAGCGAAATACGGTCCTCGTGATCAGGCGACCACCGAAGGCCCCGTATATCCGGGTGCCAACGTATCCACGCAGCCAACGGTTCGAGGGCGAGGGCGAACAACAGAGGCGACAGGGGGCAGCCCTGCCGAGTACCCCTACCAAGCTGAAACGGAGTAGATGCCCGACCATTCACCACAACATTCGCTAGTGGCCCCTCGTACAGCAACCGAACCCAACTCACAAACCCGCGACCAAAACCAAACTTGGCCAGCACGGCCCATAAATATGCCCACTCCACCGTGTCAAAGGCCATCGTGGCATCAAGAGATGCCACAACAGCCGGTTCACGCAGCGTGTCCGCCCTGGCGATGACGCCATGTAGCCGCCTAAGGTTCAATGCTGTGTTTCGGTGCGGGATAAAGCCAGATTGGTCCGGATGGACCAAATCGCCAAGTACCCTAATCAAACGGGTAGCCAGGAGTTTGGCCAGAATTTTCGGCTCAGCGTTGAGGAGTGAAATGGGCCGATAGGAGGCGCATCTATCTCGGGGTTTACCCTCTTTATGTATGACCACGATCGACGCCAGCCGCTGATCCAACGGAAGGATCCCATCCCCCCGCGCCTCCAAAAACATGGCGCGCAGGTGAGGGGCGACCCTATCCGGGAACAATTTGTACAGGTCGATCGGCAGTCCGTTCGGTCCAGAGGCCTTACCCGAGTTCAACGCGCGAATCGCCCCCGCCACCTCGTCAATCGTGATGTCACCATCCAAATCGTCCCTATCTATGTCAGAGAGGCAGGGCAACTCGATATCACGGAGGAGATCAGACGAGTCCTCGGGCGGCCTGTCCGACACAGAGGAATAAACCCTATGAAAATACTCCGCGAAACACTCCACAATCCCCTCAGGTTCCACAATCGCCTCTCCCCCCTCTCCAATCAACTCTGGCACCACTCTATTGACCCGTTCTTTCCTGTCCAACCACGCCAGGAGTTTCCCTGCCTTATCCCCAACGTCATAAAGGCGGCCCTGTTGTTCCCTGCTGAGGGTCTTGGCGGCGTTCGTCACCAGGTCCCTATACTCCGCCTGCTTCAGGCAAAGCTCATGCAATGAGGACTCTGTAACATCATCCTCCATATCCCCCTCAAGGGCCGCAATCTCCTCCTCCACTTGCCGCACCTCGCAATCCCTCCGGTTTTTGGCAGCCACCACCAGGGAGAGGGCCTCCCCCCGAAGCACGGTCTTAAAAGCTTCCCACAGCGACACCGCCGAGTCCACGGTTCCCAGATTGTCCTTAAAGTAATTATCTACCTTCTTTACCAGGGCGCTGCGCATCTTGGGGTCTCGGAAATACCATGGGTTGATGGGGGCCACCCTCCCTCCTCCCTCCCGACCTAGATCCAGCCGGATCCACACTGGCGAGTGATCAGAGATACCACGTGCCATGTGCCTCGCCTCGGATATCAACGAGGCATGTGCGGCCAGAGTGAGCAGGTAGTCAATCCTGGAGAGGCTACCCTGCGCCCCGGAGTGAAACGTGTATTGACTCTGTGTGGGGTGCCGGAGCCTCCAGCAGTCTATCAGACCAAACGTATCCAGGAAGTCTGGAAGCCATTACTGAGCCCCCCCTGTGTCCCTGGGCGGGTATCTATCCAACAGTCCGGAACCCACAGCGTTGAAATCCCCTCCCACTACCAGCATTCCCCCCGGGAGAGTCAGCAAAGCCCTGCCCAGTTCAGCAAATGTGGAGGCCTGCAGGGCCGGCGGGACATAAACCGAAACCAAAACCAAAGTCCTTCCTTCCCACCTCCCCGCCACCGCCACAAACCTCCCCCTATCGTCAACAATGGTGGAGTCCACCTCAAAAGGCAAGGATGCTCTAACGAGGATGCCCACACCCCTGGACCCAGAAGAGAATCCCGAGTGTGCAATGAATTTATACCCCTTCCTATTCAGGGCATAGCACGTATTGCCTATGAGATGCGTCTCCTGCAGCAGGACAACGTCTGGCATTGAACGTTTCAGAAATTGCAAAACAATCCCCCTCTTGATGCGATCCCCTAAACCATTAACATTCCAGCTTATAACACTTAAGCCTCTACCCCCATCCTCAAACGGAAAGAGGCCCACCCCACACCCGAGGCGCCACCATGGAACAGTCCTGAGGATAATCATCATGCCTTGCAGAAATAAACCCCCCAACAACAAACTCAAAATCCCCATACCTCCCCCCACCCTGCACCCCTGCTGCAGCTTAAAAAGCCCCCCCAACTTGCAGTGTGCCTGTCGCCCTACAAAAACAAAAATCTACATAAAGTACCCTAAGGGAGGAAAAGAGCACCCCTCGTCCTCCCGCAACCCTCCACAGTTACTGCACTCTGTTCAAATCTTCAAGTATGGTCAAATCAAGTCAGGCCTGCTTTGAGATTTCAGCCCTGTCCATCCCGGCCACTGTCTCCATGCTCGGCTGTGTCGTCCCCGGTCCGTCGCCGGGGCAAAGCGTCCAGCCATTCGTCGGCCATAACAGGAGAGTCAAAAAAGAATGTCCGATCTTCATGCACCACCCGTAGTCTGGCGGGGAAAAGCATGGCATACTTCAGGTCCAGTTCCCGAAGTCTCCGCTTCACCCCCAGGAAGCTCTGTCTCTGTCTCTGCACCTGCTGGGTGAAGTCCGGATAAAAATTCACCGACGCATTCTGGAAGGGGACTGGGCCCGTCACCCTCGAAGCTTGCAGGATAGCGTCCCGATCTCGAAAATGAAAGAGCCGGGCGACAATCGGCCGCGGCGGGGCACCCGCCTTGGGCCGTCCGCCCGGCACCCTATGGGCCCTTTCCACCGCAAAAAACTTTCCAAGGCCCTTAGGCTTCAGATGATTGAGGACCAAATCTTCCACAAGCAGGTCCGTCGAAGCCTCATCCGAGGACTCCGGGACCCCGATGACGCGCACGTTGTTGCGCCTGGACCGGCTCTCGAAGTCCTCCAGCCGGCGGGCGGCGAGGTCACTCTCGGCCCTCAGCTTCCGGACCTCGTTCTGCAAATCCGCAACATCATCAGTGAGGCCCGTGGTCTTGTGGTCCAGGTCCTTAACGCGTTCGTTTGTCTTGCCCAGGTCCGAGCTGATCAAGTTGACATCCACCAGGATGGCATCCACCTTATGCGCCAGGGCCTCGAATTGCCTCCCCATCGAGGTCTGCATCCCATCAAGCGCGCCCATGACATCCTGCAGGGAGAGCTCCGGTGTCCCAGGCGAGTCCTCCTTCTGGGCATCCGCCGCCTGGCTCGATCCACTCGGCGATGTCTTCAGGAGGGCGTAGCGGTCCATACTGTTGACTTGGGAATACGTTCCCCGCCTGGTGGACTTAGTCTTCAGCCGATCCCCTTCTGCTTTGCCCGACATAATGGACTCCAGGCAGTCCAATGCAGTGAAGACCGTTCCCTCTCAGAGAGAGGAATAAGGAGTGAGCAGGTCCGCCTCGTGCTGCCAGAGTAGCCCGCCGAGCGTCTTTGGGGTTATAAAGCCACCCAGAGCTCTACAGTGTCCGGGCAGACAAAGGGAACGAAATCGAAAGTGAAAGAGCGAGGGCCTCCGTCCGACAGTTCACACCTCACCAGGCCGTTGTTGATCAACTAGGAGTCGGGCATCCTGCCAACTCTAGCCCCTGGCATCTCCGGGAGTTAGGCCGCAATCTTTCGCCAGTCATAAGTCCGGTTCCCGATGGGCGATCCGACCGCGGGTAGCATCAATCACCTCCCTGACAACTCAGCAACACGGTGCCATGCATACCAGCAGGATTAGAGACAGGATAGTCGACGGAGGGCGCGAGGGTCTCGGGAGCTCTAAGCTCACGCGGCCATCTTGGTCAAGCGCTAGGCTCCTCCCCCGGTTGCAGAACTTCTTGATGCAGACTGAATTGGCTTCCTTTTCAAATTAGTACAAAAGGCTTCATGTGCTCAGGGGTCTCTCCCTTCTGGGACCACTAGAACTGGCATTATAAATCCTTTACTGAACTTGTGAGCTTTGGGTATTTGGGCTGTTCATTAAATGTTTTATTTTGTGTTTGATGCACTTATTCTGCTAAAGGATTTGATAAGCTAATATATTTACTAAAATTGACTCAGTTATCACAATGTAGCCACTTAAAGTGAATCAGAATTCTCAATTTAGATTTACCAATGACTTAAGGTGAACAGATTAGAGAGATTTCAGGACACCAAATATTAATGCTGATATTCTGTATTGTTTTATCAGAACCTTTAGTGTGTAAGATTGTATCTTGTTTACTTTTCTTCAGGAGATTTGGGCCTGCAGTGTTGATCTTAAAACGTTATAAGATTGTGTAGAGAGAAATTTACATGAGTTTGATTTTTAATTTTTAGCCAGTCATCCAACTCCTGGTCCTCATTGGATGACTACTGAAACACTTTTATATCCAACCCCGCTCAGCACACAGCAAGGCCCATTGGAGGAACAAAGAGGGCGGTAAATGATTAAAGCTTTAGATCATCTTAGATTTCATAAATGAATTATTTGATATGGGCATAGTAAACGGTACTGCTACAGTTAGCCCGGAGTATGAGAATGAATATGAACTTTAAGCACAAACAATGACCCCCTGAATGGCATTCCAGCACTGGTGAGAAACAGGAAAGGCAAGCAAATCAATCTGGAAACAGCTAAAGCGTGGAACGTACTTAAAGGAATGACCTAACAATCAATTTACAATGAAAGACTTTTCCCTTAATCTGTTGAGGAAGAGGGTTCAAGCCTTTTGCCATATAGACAGAAAAAGTGGTGTCATCTGAGCAAATGTTGGGGTTTTAGGGATTTTTAAAAGAGCCATCATCCTAAATCTAAAATTATGTGAACAAATTTATTTTTGTTATTCTTGTTTTGCAGAAAGGCAGGTCCAAGCAAGACATAATTGCAGCCTGGATCACTGCTTTATTACAGTGGGTAGGCAAAGGAGGTAAGTTACTTTAAGGTCATAAAGATCCCAAAGCAAGATTCCGTAGGTTTAGTTCATCTGTAGAGCGAGAAAATGTTTGGGATCAAAGATAATACCTAGGTTTCTTGCTGTTTCAGAAGGTTTGGGTATAGGCACAAGATTATTAGGCTCCCCCATTTTTGATCAGCTGTTTGAGTCATTGCCAGTGTAAGAAGCTGGCTTTTTTGTAGTTGGCCAAAATGAGGTACACTATGTAGAAAGTCCAGAAGACCCTTATTGGCTTAGAAGGTTTAAATTAATAATCCAAAATGCTCTCATTTGTGGTAGTGTGGGCAAGCAATTTAGGCAATCAGAGGGTAGTGTTAAGTATTTGCTGAACACACAGAGTCAATAAATAAGACCCACACTTAAGAAGAAACTTACCACTTGATAAGATAGATTTGGAGCTATTAGATTTGCTCTTATGCATCGCAGTCAAGATTAAACTCACGGAATTTAAATCCTATCATCTTTTATCATACCACACTTGGTAGGCTTGGGTGTCATATCTTCGAGGAGCTCACATTACTCTTAAGAGGAAACAATGTGCACCGATAATCGCTAATAGTGTATACCATTCTTTGAATAACTATACGGATTTGTCTGCTCAGGGTTTGGTAGTTCATCATTCTTTTGGGTCCCATTCTTGATTTTGCCATAATAAGTGTGGCAGATGTCCCATTGTACCCCCCGCCCCACCCCCATAGCCTCTCCTCTCCTTCTCTTTTCTTTCTCTTTTCTTCTTCCTTGCTGATATACTATATTTACCAAGTGATACACATTCTGTCATACCTGACCTTACTGCACCATATGATGGTCTTTTATCTGACTCATCTTCATTGGGTTCATATTTAATACCCAATGAACTTCAAATACCTACTATTTGTTATAATATATATGGTAATTTTTTTATATGATCACTTCTTACCTTTTCATCCCAGTTCAGGTACTGTTTGTCATGTCGATGCACACTAACCCCAGATTCGCTGGGGGAGGGAACTAGAGGCTGATTAGGGTAATAGGAGACGGCCTGCCTCCAACACAACTTGATATACACAAATGGGGCCGCTCCTATCCGAATGACCTAGAGAACAGCTGAGTAGTGTTAAGTGACTGTGGACATCTCACTAAAAATTACGGACTGGCCTCACACTGTCAAGATCCACGAGAAGGATCAGATGGGGAGACTTGAGAAACAACGCTCAGCCTCCATTAAATTACCTGATCTGAAGTACCCTCGTTGGAAGAGGCTGAATCCGTGTTGGAGATCGTCTCTCCGCTTTGTGTTGCATGAATTACGTCGTTCCGCCATTTTCCAAGAAAGACCGGTTCACTACCACTGCTAGAGCGGTGCGCGGTCTAGTTGTTCTTTTTTGAAGCAGTGTTGACAGTTAACGCGCGTGCGTGACTACCGCACAGCGCACTTCAACTGAGGAGAAATTCTGACAGGAGCTAGTTTTCCGCGCTCTGTGCCTTCTCTTCAGTTTCTCTTCGAAGAATTCAGAATACGAGCCGAATTCCTGACTCTTAATGGGAAGTAACTTGTGTTATGAAGTTATAGGTTAATTATGAGTGTTTAACAAAACATAATCTTTCTTCACCAGTTCAGAAATACAATATCCTGGAGGAAGAGAAGCTGGTGGCAATTCAGAGTTTGGGATCAGTATGAGTAATGCAGTGAAATGTAACTTCTGTCAAGAGAAGTTCTTTCAACCTTCAAGTAAGAGTGTTTAATTGTGTAATGATCATCAACTCGCAACTTTTACCAAGACCATCAGACTTTGAGTGAACCAAAGACTACTTCAGATAATTCTAAGTTTGTAGATATATATGGAGAAATATTATTTGCAACAGTGAGAGTTTAATCTGAGGAAGAAACTTAAAAGACTTTTGAGCCAAGAACCTGCAAGTTTATGGAAAGACTTAAACCTGCATTTGGCGGGGTTCTTTCAGTTAACCAGAGGTGCATAATAACATACATTACAGACAAGACAGTCAGAGAGGAGCTAGCCTTATATGAGATACGGGTAAGGAACACTATAGTGGGGAGGAGTAAGGGTAAGAGTATAGAGAGGTTAGCAGTAATAAGTGAAGAATTGTGTGCTTATATATTGCAGAACTTCTACAGAATCCCAGAAGTAGGAGCCAGTATCCTGAAGGCGTGTCTCTCTTGTTTTGTCTTCCACTTCCCCTTTCCCCCTCGGGCAAGGTCTAGTGGCAGAGGTTGTTGCCTGCTACTGGTTTTGGTCGTGGTGGATTTGGGGTAAGGTCATCTGTTCCTGAGGGGACCGCACTTGATTCCAGCAGTTCTGACAGATTGAAGTGCCTTCCTCTTTAGGGGAAATTAGGTCCCCTCCTGGACAGTATGGCGGAAGGTTTAGATTTGAAGGCCTTAACAAACATTTTAAATAGTATTCAGGAACAGTTAAATAATGCCTTGGAAGAAAACAAATCTTTGAGGGAGGAGGTTAGAAGGTCCAGTCAGGAGTCCACTCAAACTCGGCAAAGGTTAGATGAGTTGGTTGCAGCAGGCTCAGCTTTCAAAGGAGTTCCCTCTCATTCTTTTAACCCTTCCCCCTCCGACATATCTACTCAAGTTATTCATGCCATTTCACCCATCATTCCTTTAGCTTTCCCAGAGAGATATAGTGGGGACCCCCACAAGGCCCAAATTTTTTTGACCCAGTGTTCCTTGCACTTTTTGTGTCGTCCTGTAATCTTTGCGGAAGATCAGGCGAAGGTGGCATTTATTTTGTCGTATCTGACAGGCGATGCAGCCGCCTGGTCTATGTCTCTGGTCACCAGAAATGATCCAATACTATGCAATTTTGACGCCTTCAAAGTAGAGTTTGCACGAATTTTTGATCGCCGTTCTGCCTCACAAGCGACGGATAATGAACTACTTGAGCTCAAGCAAGGGAGTCGAGACCTAGTAGGATATTTAGCGAACTTCAACAAGTTGGTGGTAGAAACAAATTGGCCGGAGGAGAAAAGAGCTGCCATTTTTTACAGAGGCTTGAAAGATGAGTTAAAAGATGCCCTGGCACAAATTCCTCAAAGACCCACCGAAATATCAGAGTTGATTGATTTGGTGTTGCAATTAGACCATCGATTAAGTGAGCGTCGAAATGAGAAGAAAAAGGATTTTCGTCCTTTGCCTCCTCGTTGGGATCGAGTAAAAACTGAAGGCCACAAGAGTGCTGAAGGAGGGTCTTCTGAAGAACCTATGCAGATTGGTTCGGTGAGGGGGCCTTTGACCAAAGAAGAGAAGGATCGTCGAAGGAATGCTCAACTTTGCCTGTATTGTGGTTTGTCTGGTCACTTTGTGAAGGAATGTCCGAAAAGGCCCAAGACTTCTCAGCAGGGAAAAGGCCGGCTTCACCCGTAGACGGAGTTGCACGGGTGGAAGCGTCTATTAAGTCAGCTCCAGAACCACAGCAAATCGTGAATACTTTGCAGTCTGCAGCCCCTCATTTGGTGGCCTCCTTCACAGTGAAATTCCGTGATAAAGAGATCAGTAAGGTCTCAGTGATGATTGACTCAGGGGCCACCGGGAATTTCTGCGACATAAAATATGCTCGGCAGATTGGAGTAAAGTTTGTTGAAAAGCAATTAGTGGAAGTGGTGCGCGCAGTGGATGGCACCAATTTATCATCAGGGCCTATCACTCATGAAACCGAATTGGTCCAGCTAACGGGGTTAAATGGTCATTCTGAATTTCTAGTGTTCAATTTAATTGACGCGCCTCAATTTCAGTTGATTCTTGGCTTACCATGGCTAACCGAACATAACCCGCGCATTGATTGGAGCAAAAGAACAATAGTTATGGATTCCTCCTTTTGTCAAGAAAATTGTTTTGGTAATCAAATTAGACCTTTTGAAGACTCTCCAGTTAGAAATCTGGTTCATCATCATCCAGCTCAGATTTGTACCGTGGGAACCAAGGAAATTCCTTTGGAATATAAGGATTTATCCACAGTGTTTGATAAGAAAGAAGCGGAGAAGTTGCCACCCCATCGCCCTTATGATTGCAAAATTGAGATTGAGCCAGGAGCTGTACTCCCGTGCAGTCGCATCTATGCCCTCACCGAAACTGAGAATAGATTTTTGAAGAATTATTTGGACCAACATCTAGCCAGTGGATTTATACGCCCCTCTCAGTCACCAGTCTCCTCTCCTCTCTTTTTTATCCCCAAGAAAGATGGTGATCTTCGAGCATGCATAGATTATAGAGCCCTGAATCAGGTGACCATTAAAAATCGCTATCCTCTTCCACTGATTTCAGTCTTGATGGATCAAGTGAAAAATGCCAAGATATATACCAAATTGGATTTGCGGGGAGCGTATCATTTAATCAGAGTGGCTCCCGGAGATGAATGGAAAACAGCATTTCGCACTCGGTACGGGCTATTTGAGTACCAAGTAATGCCCTACGGGCTATGCAACGCTCCTGCTGCCTTTCAGCATTTTGTGAACGATGTGTTGGGAGAATTTCTGGATAAATTCGCTGTTGTCTACATAGATGACATTTTAATCTTTTCAGACAATGTGGATGAACACACGCAGCATGTCAGAGCCATTTTAACCAGATTGTTGGAAAACCACCTATACGTGAAATTGGAAAAATGTGCCTTTCATGTAAGGCGTGTGGAGTTTTTGGGATTCGTACTGTCTCCCGAAGGAGTGAGCATGGATCTTACAAAAGTCAGGGCAGTGCAGGAATGGCCTTCCCCAAGATCGGTGAAAGAGGTTCAAAGTTTTTTGGGATTTTCGAACTTTTATAGAAGATTCATTCCGAACTTCTCCCAGAAGGTGGCACCCATTACTCGACTTTTGAAAAAAGGTGTTAAGTTCATTTGGGGAGCTGAAGCTGAAGAAGCCTTTCAATTCTTGAAAAAATCATTCATTCAAGCCCCAATTTTGTTGCATCCGAAGACAGAAGATCCATTTTATGTTGAAGCTGACGCCTCAGATGTGGCTATAGGGGGAATTCTCTCTCAGCGTCATCCTCAGACTGGCCAGCTTCACCCTGTGGCTTATTATTCGAGAAAACTGACTCCTCCAGAGTGCAACTATTCAATTGCCGATAAAGAATTGCTGGCCGTAAAATGTGCATTCTTGGAGTGGCGGCACTACCTGCTGGGGGCGAAACACAAGGTTACAGTGTTTACAGATCATCGGAACTTGCAATTTCTAAAATCAGCTCGCACTCTGACAGCCAGGCAGTTAAGATGGTCTTTGTTTTTTGCTGACTTTGATTTTGTCATAACCTTTCGGCCAGGGGTGAGCAACGCAAAGGCAGACGCGCTATCAAGAATCCACTCTGATTCCCAGGAATCCTCTAGAGAACTGCAGAATATTATCCCAGAAGAAAAGATAATTCTAGTCACCAATACTTCTGAGTTTGCAGTCAAGATTCAAGAGGCTATGACCAACCATGAAATGAGTGACTGGATCAGAGGAGCAGAAGGTAGAGAAATCAGAGATGGACTTCCCTATCAAGATAATCGTTTATTCCTTCCAACAGCTGAGCTTCAAGAAAGGGCGTTGAAATCTTGCCATGATAATCTGCTCGCAGGGCACAAAGGAATTCACAAGACCTTGGAGTTGGTGGAAAGGAATTTCTGGTGGCCAGGTATGAGACCACAGATACGACAATATGTGACCACTTGTGACAGATGCCTAAGAGGGAAATCTGATCGAAGGCCTCCACAAGGGCAGTTGTTGCCACTACCTATCCCACCACACCCTTGGCACACCGTGTCAATGGATCTGATTGTTGATCTTCCCCCAAGTCAAGGGTTTAATACCATCTTGGTGTTAGTGGATGTTTTTTCTAAAATGGCGCATTTTGTCCCGTTGAAAAAGGTTCCTAATGCTCCACAATTGGCCCAGCTTTTTTCCCAGCACATAGTGAGGCTACATGGAGTGCCAAAAATTTTAATTTCTGACCGAGGCACACAATTTGTTTCTCATTTCTGGAGAGCCTTCACTAAGAGATTAGGGATAGACACCCGCTATTCCACTAGTTTCCATCCAGAAACAGACGGTCAGACAGAGAGGGTTAATCAAGAGCTTGAGCAGTATCTTCGGCTTTACCTATTGGATCAGAAGGTTGAATGGTCAGAGTTAGTTTGGGCAGCAGAATTCGCTTATAATAACGCCAAGCACTCTTCCACTGGCAGTACTCCCTTTTATCTAAATTATGGCAGGCATCCAACTCTCATATTAGAGAAAGAGGAAAGTCCAGTCCCAGCAGTTGTGCAGTTTGTGTCTGAGGTGCAGGATTCTTTTGCCAGAGTTAAGGAAAACTTGACTAAGGCAAAGGCTTCTTATAAAAAGCAAGCTGACAAGAAAAGGAGAGTAGCTCCGGATTTTAATCCTGGAGATAAGGTTTGGCTGTCCACAAAAAATTTGAAATTAAAAGAGAACCGAAAATTTCAACCTCGATTCATTGGACCATTTATAGTGGAAAAAATATTAAATCCAGTTACAGTCAAAATTCATTTACCTTCATACTTGAAGGTGCATCCTACATTTCATGTCTCCTTACTAAAGAAAAGTCCACCAAATGTAAGAATTCGTCCAACTCCTAAACCCATTTTAGTACAGTCTGCAGAAGAGTTTGAAGTACACAAGATTTTGGACTCCACTTATAGGAAAGGCAAACTGTACTATCTGGTTGACTGGAAGAACTTTGGCCCTGAAGAACGATCCTGGGAGCCTCATACCAACATTCATGCTCCAAGACTCATTCGAGAATTTCACAAAGTTAACCCCACTAAACCCAGGTTGGGGGGATGCTCTTTGGTGGGGAGTACTGTCAAGATCCACGAGAAGGATCAGATGGGGAGACTTGAGAAACAACGCTCAGCCTCCATTAAATTACCTGATCTGAAGTACCCTCGTTGGAAGAGGCTGAATCCGTGTTGGAGATCGTCTCTCCGCTTTGTGTTGCATGAATTACGTCGTTCCGCCATTTTCCAAGAAAGACCGGTTCACTACCACTGCTAGAGCGGTGCGCGGTCTAGTTGTTCTTTTTTGAAGCAGTGTTGACAGTTAACGCGCGTGCGTGACTACCGCACAGCGCACTTCAACTGAGGAGAAATTCTGACAGGAGCTAGTTTTCCGCGCTCTGTGCCTTCTCTTCAGTTTCTCTTCGAAGAATTCAGAATACGAGCCGAATTCCTGACTCTTAATGGGAAGTAACTTGTGTTATGAAGTTATAGGTTAATTATGAGTGTTTAACAAAACATAATCTTTCTTCACCAGTTCAGAAATACAATATCCTGGAGGAAGAGAAGCTGGTGGCAATTCAGAGTTTGGGATCAGTATGAGTAATGCAGTGAAATGTAACTTCTGTCAAGAGAAGTTCTTTCAACCTTCAAGTAAGAGTGTTTAATTGTGTAATGATCATCAACTCGCAACTTTTACCAAGACCATCAGACTTTGAGTGAACCAAAGACTACTTCAGATAATTCTAAGTTTGTAGATATATATGGAGAAATATTATTTGCAACAGTGAGAGTTTAATCTGAGGAAGAAACTTAAAAGACTTTTGAGCCAAGAACCTGCAAGTTTATGGAAAGACTTAAACCTGCATTTGGCGGGGTTCTTTCAGTTAACCAGAGGTGCATAATAACATACATTACAGACAAGACAGTCAGAGAGGAGCTAGCCTTATATGAGATACGGGTAAGGAACACTATAGTGGGGAGGAGTAAGGGTAAGAGTATAGAGAGGTTAGCAGTAATAAGTGAAGAATTGTGTGCTTATATATTGCAGAACTTCTACAGAATCCCAGAAGTAGGAGCCAGTATCCTGAAGGCGTGTCTCTCTTGTTTTGTCTTCCACTTCCCCTTTCCCCCTCGGGCAAGGTCTAGTGGCAGAGGTTGTTGCCTGCTACTGGTTTTGGTCGTGGTGGATTTGGGGTAAGGTCATCTGTTCCTGAGGGGACCGCACTTGATTCCAGCAGTTCTGACACACACACCACCTGGTGTCATGCTTCATCATCGGCCAGTCCTCGCCCTCTAAAAACTTGGTTTGATAGAGGGCGGGCATACACCTGACGACAGGGATGCACTTCTAACTAAGTGGGGCCCAAAGTGAATAAGTGAGATTAAAAGCCATTATAGTAACCTCATTCTCTATTTAATGGTTATGGAGACTATATGGTCTATAAAAACAGGTGTACGGCGCAATTGGGAGAAATTATTATTCCCTCGCCGTGTGGTCATTGGTATGAAAGTGGGTCGACATGTTTCTGCCTAATGTCAACAAAGGTACTCGGCATTCATCAGGACCTAAATATATTACCAAGAAACGGGCTCCACTCTTACCAAATTATTGGTTAAATTGAATCATCGGTGGAGAGACCATGGTTACTCTCCACTGTGTGTATATGGGTCAGAAAAGTACCCTGTAGAAAAAAAAGGAAATATAAAATAACACAAACTCAGCAACCAATAGGTTATGGGGTCATTCTCAAAGAATCAGAACAGGCGCAACTGTATCTTATCTAATGTGCGCATAGTGCAAGTGTAAAACACGTGACTGGCATACGTGAATACACAGGTGAGAAGACACACGGGGAACACAAGTACTCCCCATTTCTTACCTACAACCTAAACTCCATGTACTCCATGGGAGGGGGAGTAAAGGAGAACCCCTATAGTCAAACTCTGAAATGGCAAAAAAGAGAAACTAATTTAGGCAGTATATTGAAGCCAAACAATGGTAAAAACGGTAAAAACTGGAGAGGGGGGCATGATATTATACACCATACCCTACTTAACATGCATCCCACTCTCATTCATCCAGAAAGCTGCGTCTTACTTCATCAAGGTGCGTTCTCCTCGGGATCACCTAGCTGTGTACCACACTCCTCCCCGGTGACAAGTAAGCGGGGGAAGAGCTTTCTGTTAAATAGCCGTCTCAATTGGTAAATTAATGGGAGGTACTCGATAGTAATGTAATCACGAGACTCAATGATGTGATCCGGTGTCCCATTCATTCTCAGTGTTGGAACTGCCTGGCTCGGCCTGTCTTCCGGGGGAAAGAGCGTCATAACATGTGACGCTACGGAGCAATGTATCGAAGAAACCTGCAGAAACATTGCCCAAAGCATCCAAGTAGTCCCAAAGGAGGTGTCTAATTACTGGGATCAGAAAAAGCTCGATGCGCGTTTAAAGGAGGGAATGGCAGCACCGCTTCGTGTGTGTAAAGAGACACTAACGTTACCACCGGGGGAGGGGCAAAAACCGGAAGACTACGTCCCAAGTGCTGGAGGGAGCGGAAGTCAGGCACAGTGCCGAGAGTAAGCCTCGTTAAAGCATTGTTTGCTCAACTGTCAGGGGCTTCTCGAGTGAACATTACATACAGAGAGGCCATGTATATCAAATATTAAAGTGCACATAGCGTGATGTAAGACAGTTATTTCAATATCAACATATAAATTGCTTCTATTAGCGGCGGAGACATTCTATATACAAAAGAGGCTACTACTATCTTAATGTAAAGGAGCCATCCTGACATTTCCGATCATGATATACTTGTAAGGTAGACATTACGTATGGAAAGACCATGTGTACCATAAATAAAAGTACACATAGAATAGTGTGAGAGAGTAATCTTAGTGTCTACGTGTGGACTGCTTGTATTAACTGGGGAGACACTATGTTCAAAAAGAGGCTAATATGATTTCAATGTAGAGGGGCCACCCTGACATATGTGATCTTGATATGAAGGCGCCACCCCAGACAGAAAAGGGGTATGTAAACCATATAGCCGTAAAAGGTAGGAAACCACTGCCGAGTGTCTGGTATATGTTGTGTAGGGAATATGGAACGAATGTTCTAGGTGTTATTTATTCCCATCCTGATATATCAGGTAATTACCTTCCCACTTGAAGCCAAGGAATCGCGTCATTCAAGCCTACGTCCCATGTACGTAAGCGGAACACCCAGCGTTGTTCCCTTTGAAAGAGGGCTTGGGTTATGTCAGTCTTTCTTTTTTGCATAACCTCTAAAACCACCCATCTGATATCAGTGTCTTTGTGGTTTGCCTCATGGAAATGTTTAGTTAGTTTAGTATTGGATCTGCCGCATCGGATATTACTGCGGTGTTCGTTGACTCTAGTTTTTATTTTTCTAGTAGTCATACCCACGTATCTAAGGTTACATGGGCATGTCAGCAGATAGACCACCCCCTCGTTGTTACAGTTGCTAAAGTTCTTTAGCCTCCAAGGGTTCCCAGTTCCAATGTCCACTTCTTTTGTCATGTATGTCTGTGAACACGCTACACAATTCCCACATGGGAAATGACCATAGGGTTTCGGTTGGCTCCAGAGTGTCCCTTGATCCATGGTTATATTCTGATGTACCTGTGCCTGGACCAGGTCATCCCGTAAGCTCTTGCTACGTTTAAATGCAAAAAGTGGGGGTTCCCACTTTTGATCAGAACTGTTCAGAATAGACCATTTTCTCTTGATAATATTTTGAATCCGATTTGATACAGGAGTGTAGGTGGTTACACAAACAATCCTGTTACTTTTCTCTTTATTAGTAGTTTCCAGGAGACTCTCTCGATGGTTATTCCTAGCCCTCTTTTTTGCTCTCTTAACCATAGTTGTAGGATAGTTCCGATCCAACAGTTTCCTCTCTAGTTGATTGGCTTGTTCATTGTAAGTACTCATATCAGAACAGTTCCTACGTATCCGGAGGAATTGTCCGACAGGTAGGTTCTGTCGCAGTGCTTTAGGGTGAAAGCTTTCATAGAGCAGTAAGCTGTTTTTGGCAGTTGGTTTATTATGTTCTTTGGTGTGAATCCCATCTGAACTCATAGAAATCACCAGATCAAGAAAGATAGCTTGTTTATTGTCAATGGAGTATGTAAATTTCAAATGTTCATCTTTGGAATTTACCCATTGTGTGAAAAGGATAGCTTCTTCCATAGTGCCACGCCAGATGATAAGAATGTCATCTATGTAGCGTTTCCAGGTTTTGAGTTGTGCTGCATAGGGGTTATTCTGATTAAAGATGTAATCCTCTTCGAATTGGTGTACATATAAACATGCCATGCTCGGCGCGAAAGTACTCCCCATGGAGGTACCGGAGATCTGGTGGTAGATTGTACCTTCAAAATCAAAGAAATTCTCAGTAAGGGCAATTTCTGCACATTCTAAGATAAAAGGTATCGGAGTGATGTACGACCATTCCATATTCAACAGAATATGTTCGATTACAGCCAGGGTACGTCTCTGCGGAATGCTGGTATACAGCGCCTCAATATCCATAGTAATGAATATATCTTCAGTGTCGTTTATCTCAAGATCCCGTAGATGGCACAGGACATCTTTTGTATCACGTAGATATGATTGTGATTTCTGGACAATATTTCACTTTGGGCCCCACTTAGTTAGAAGTGCATCCCTGTCGTCAGGTGTATGCCCGCCCTCTATCAAACCAAGTTTTTAGAGGGCGAGGACTGGCCGATGATGAAGCATGACACCAGGTGGTGTGTGAGGCCAGTCCGTAATTTTTAGTGAGATGTCCACAGTCACTTAACACTACTCAGCTGTTCTCTAGGTCATTCGGATAGGAGCGGCCCCATTTGTGTATATCACTGTTTGTCATGTACCTCTTTTTAACTTTTTAATTCTGATTTGTATGCATCAATTTCTGATATTTATGTATTGCGTATATTTTTGAAACTGTACTTCGTTTTACTCAAATACAATAAAAAACTTGAACACAAAAAAGAAGAAACTTGAGACCAATTAAGAAAAATAATAGGTATTTGTATATATATTTTAAACACCAAGAACTTCATAATCGGGTAAGTACTTTTCAGATATCAATTTTTACAGGTAAGTAAAAATGTAACACAAATGCGTTTTTATGCATTAAAGCTTTCCCATGGAGAAAGCTTTAATGCTTTCGTAGTAATTTAGGGGTGCTAGGGGGCTAAGGTCCAAAGAATCACCAGCAGTTCGGGTTTACCTGTCCTGGAGTGTCAGGGTGCAGAGGTGCTGGGCGGGTGGGGAACCTTGCATGCTACACTGTAGGCAAGGGGGGGACCTAGAAATAGGCTGCAGAGGAGGACTTGAGGACGGTTCTGGGAGCTCCCAATGGGGGGGGTGCGGAGTTCATGAGGGTCCTGGTAGTAGGGGAAAAAGCCAGTTGTTGTGGACCGGGTACAGAGGGTTTTGGTCAGCTGGATACGTGGGTCAAAGGTACTCACAGTTCCTGGTCAGACGTCCAAAGAGGGACAAATAAGGACAGCTGGGCCACTCTCGGTGTTGGCCTTTGCGGTGCTGACTTCCCTCATTGGCTGTTTGGTCTTTGCCGTGTTAACGTCCAGACTGAACTTCAAACAAGCTTTGGTTGCTGCAAGGGGTCCGATACCCCAGGTATTGGTGCAGGTCGGCTCCTGGGGGCTCTGGCATTGTCACACTTGGTGGGGAGATGGATCTGCTTCTGGGAGCAAGGTGACCTCATCCTGGGCAGCTGCTGCATCGGTGGACCTAGTGGTCATCAGACGGTGAACTAGACGTTGCAGTTAGTGCCTGCAGGTAACAGGGACTTGGCCCTTCCACTTCAAGGGAACTGATGATGGCTTGGTGAAGTGCTGGCAGCTCTCAGAGACTTTTGGGGGATCCACAGCAGCAGGACAAGTCAGATTGTCATGATTGTCGGTACAGGAGTAGGTAGGCACGCAGAGTTTGGTGCCAAAGTCCACCGGTAGTCCTCAGTTCTCACTTCTTCAGCTCTTGTTTGTCCTTCTTCTTTTGTCAGGTGAATCTGAGTTCCTGGTATCAGGGGGCCACCTAAATGCTGAATTTAGGGGCATTAAGTGGAGTGAAGGTAGTTGCCAATGGGCTACTTACCCTTGTGGGTCACTATACCCTTTTATAACCTCTTCCTCTGGAGAGTGGGCATAACCCTTCCCAGAGTTCCTAGTTCCACTAAAACAATATGGTGGACCACTTCTTTCGTGGAGAACATCAGGCTGCCCACCTTAAGAGTGTGCCCTTAGTGTGGCACAATTCATGATGCAGCTCTTATGGACCCTCTTTAGTGCCCTGCCCTTGGTACCAGGAATAAAATTTACAAGGGACTTATAGAGGTGCTTAAGGTTTTGCCAATTGGGGAACAACTGAACCTTTCCTTTGTTTTATGGAAAGAGCACTAGCACTGGAGCCCTAGTTAGCAGGAAACCAGTGCACTTCAGTCAAAATTGCATCAAATACCAGGCAAAAAGTGGGGATGACCGGGTCAAAAAAGGGCACTTTTCTACAGCCTAGCAACTAGCAAGTAGCTCTTAGCCATACTGAATGTAGGTTCATTTTGAATCATCCAGTGTGCCACTGCTGACAAATAAGTTTGAAAATTGAAACGGATGAGGTCAGCTTCCTTTCTAACCTGGACAACATTTGAGTATGGCCAGCATAGCTATAGAAGGTGAAACTAAATTAGCATATCAAAGAGGTAAGGGGTGTCTCAAACATGTTAAATAAAGTGGGACTGATGGATGACCCGTTGGACAGCACAGGACACCTTTTTGACTGAGGATTGAAATTAATCATGAAATAATGATTGTGATATGTCTTGCAAAAAGATCTAAGCCAGCTCAGCACACTGCCCCTCCCCCCAACCAAACTACCTCAACCTGCACAATATTATAGGATGTTAGATAGTGGCAAAAGTGGCAAACAGATCAAGTAGAATAAGAAAAACGGTATTGTCCTTGTCAGTAGCCAAATAGAGTTCGTCAAGGACAGCCATCAAGCCCAGTTCAGTGGAGTGGCCTGGTCAGAAGCCAGATTGAGCTGAATTGAACAGCTTGTTTTCTTCCAAGTAAGGGAATAACTGTGAATGGATCAGACTCTGCAAACATCTGGAGGCAAATGTTTGTAAAGAAATTGGCCTGTAGTTGTCAGCCTAGTATTTTAGCAGGAGTTCATCCATAAACTCGAGGAAATATCAGACTTCCAATCATGTTACATTTTAGAGAATTGTTGGAGTGAGAATATTTTTTTTTTGCTTGTGGTCCCAAACAGCACTTCACATGTCTCCAGGTAATCGTTATACAAGAAAATTCAAACTTATCATATTAACACTAAAACAGTAACTCATATTCACTTCAAAACTTTCTGCATTATCGAGAAACAAATAAATTAGACTACTTCAAATACTCAACCCTCACAATATGCCTTTCTTCTTATGCCAACCTCAAAATCCAGCCAAATTATTAAACCTACGCATACAGATCCAACTCTTTTTCTATTAAGAGGCATACTGGTGCATGTCCTAACCCTACACTTAGAACTTATCTCACAAATACCCCAAAATAATCTCTTTGTGTTCCAGTCACTCAAGGAGGGATTCCACTCTCTTTACTCAATTTAACCTACATATATCTGGTTTCCTCATGTTATGAAAGCGTTCCCACATGCACTCTGTAAGACTTTACGTGGGCTACGCATCCTTATTGCTATGTACAGTGCTCCACTGCCCATCAATGCCAAATATACACTCTATAAATAAAACACACAAAAAAAAATATTAGAGGGGATGCATGCTTAAAATCCTGAAAGGGACCACATAATATACAAGTGGAAATATGTGCGCAAATAAAATTGATGTATTCATCCCTACCCATCCTCAAAACATCAGAAGACACTATGTTTAGAAACGTGCAGCGTTTGTTGTTGTCATTTACAGACCGAAAACACTTTCATCACACTATTATAATTCGATAAAAACAAATACACACTTTTCTCAGGTCTCTACAGTTTTGGAGACAGAAGGATAAAAAAATCACAACTCTGTATCATTATAGTAACCAGTCACCGATAATACAATGTGGATGGACAAAGAGAAAATGAAGAGCAAAATATAATCAGAAATAGAACTTGAAACCATCAAAGATATGGTTTTGACATATTCCTTTAAACTGGCAGCCATTTTGTAAATCCTGTCAAGGTAGACAGAGAAGCAAAGAAAGTCAGTAGCTAAAGGCAAACAAACATGGATCCTCGACTGCTTTGTCTTCCTGTATACAACCAGTTTTTGAAATGCCCCGAAACTCCTCACTAATGTAACTATGAGCAGAAATAGATGGAGTTTATGTTCTCTCGAATTTGTTTCTGACACAAGACTGTCAATCCATACCTACTTCCATGATCCCAAAACAACGGCATTTACACTTTTTTTCGTCTTATATTGCCCATATGCGTCGAAAGGGGCTCACACAATCTTGGCCTTCAGAAAAATAATTGACTTTGAGCCCGCGATTCTATGCACCTTAGACAGGTGACCAGAAGTCAACGTAATCATCTGCCAGAGCAGATTTCTTAAGATGACGAAAAAATACATCGTTTTAAAAAAAAATGGACAGGATAGGTTGCAGCGAGCAATGGTGCATGACCTATGATTAGCACTTGACATATTGCATTTCTCATCCTCGTTTCCAGCCTGAGCTTCTGTGTGTTTTATATTCAGGTTGCCTGTCAAGGATGCAGTCAATTTAAAACAAGAATGAGGCGCCTTGGGGGCCCTCTTGTCTGACTGGTGTCACAGAGCTAATCAGCAGTGCTGCACAGCGCGCCTATATATTCTGTCTTCATATTTTCTTGCAAACACCCATCATCTTTTCCTGTTTTTGCAGCATCCCTCCTGAAATCCAGAACATCGAAGCCAACATCTATTTAATGCCTATCGGTACATGCAAATCTCCCAAACTTCAAATTAGTTTTGCTGTCTGAAGCATTCCTGAGGGTGCTGCAGAAATATTTATTTGTCTCAGCCGCACACAGGTAACTGATGCCGCATCCCCTCAGAACTTCAGGCAATTTGTAAAATTGACTTACTGTTCCGTCACGTTTTATCGCTGCTTCACAGCCTCCATCTGGTAAAATAAGTCAGCACTGCAGAACAGCAGAGCCATGTTTGCAAAAATCACGAGAGACAATTTTTATTTTAGTGCTGAAAAGGAAAATGCTTGGGGCACAGAACTGGTGCCAGCGATGGACGCTCGAGTAGGTGTTCTGGGGGGAGGGGTGGTGCCGTCCTCGCCTTACTTCTGCAATCGAAAAGTTAGTTGAACAAACATTTAGTAAAATTTTCTGGTTATTGAATACTTGGATAGGCCAATAGCCTATGTAGCTCACTTTGTTAATGCTCTGTTTGTAGTGCCCAGAAGCTGCACACCAAAGACTCTAGCGTTTGAATTGTACAATCCCTAACTCACCCTTTCGTATAGATATAGCTTATAAATAAGGCTACAGTGCTTAATTTGAGCCGGTGGTTTCCGGTGCTCAGCACCGGCACTTAATCATCAACACCTGCGCTTTTCATGAGCACGAGGTAAGGACACATCCATTTATGGTAGGCACGGGGAGATTAATTTACCCAGAATCACAGCATGTTGAGCCGATGCTGAGACTTGAACCTGGTTCCCCAGCTCCCAAGTCGGCAGGTCAGGCCATTACCCCACATCCTAATTAGTTGGTTCTTTTTCAGGTTGTGCTAACAGGAGAAATGGGCTAGTGCAAACTGCCTCCTGACAAGAGTCCCGGCACTCATTTTTTCACCCATTAACCACTGGGGCTACAGGTAAGAGTCAAACAGGAAAATTTGAAGAGAGTAAAAACAGAGTAATTGCTGTATTTACTCAAGTTAGCCCTGTCAAATATGTTGCACTTTGGTAAGGAAATTGCTTGAATTCTTGTTAATTATTGATGCTGCCAATCATTATTTAATTTGAAGTAGCGTTGTTTTAAAAATGCCTATATAGCCAGTGCTAAGAACGCTTGTTCCTCACAGTGGCGTATCTAAAGCTTTTGCTGCCCGGGGCAGTCCCTGAGCTTGCTGCCCAGTGACAGCTGGTGCAGGTAAGAGCAGGGGGTTCGACAGACGACGAGGGAAAATAAGATTTAAAAAAAGAAAACCACTTACCTTGCACTCGCTGAAATTGCTCACCTCACGTTAAGTGCCGCGGCCCCCATAAAAGTGCCACCTGTTACACACAACTATTCCCAGAGACCCCTTCCCATGCCCCTTTTTAGGTCTCGCCTGACCTAGCGCATGCGCTGGTCTGGCGAGACTTATTGAGAGGGCTCCAAAAAGTGCTACCAGGCCAGCCTAGAGCTACAGTGCATGTGCGCGGGCGCGCGCGCCGCAATTTACCGCGATTTCTTTCACTTTCGCCGCGGCATGGCCGCTTTGATGTTTGATCGTGATCGCGATCGCGATCACTTTCACTTTCGCGGCCGCTTGGCAAAGCCAATAGGTCTCGCTTTTGGGACCTTATGAGTATTTAGTTATGCAACTGTTGCGTGGCTAAACACTTATAAGGTCCCAAAGGCGAGACCTATTGGCTATGCCAATGCTTGTTGACAGTTGTGGTTACCGCTGCTGCTGTTCATCCTTTGATTTTTTTTTTTTTGTTGCAGAGTTGTATATAGCACGAACTTGACCCGAAACCAAATCGGGTATCAGAGCGCTTTACATAGCACCAGTTACGTTACATGAGGACACATATTCATTTTTTTTGTTAGGCACGGGGAGATTAAGTGATTTGCCCAGAATCACAGTATGTTCAGCGTCATTACCGAGACTCGAACCCAGTTCCCCAGGTCCGAGGTCGAGCGCCCTAGCCGTTAGGCCAACTCCTCCCCCAAGATTTAATATTGATGCTCTATTTTGACAGATTGCTACTGCAACTGTATGCTTATTCGCTCAAATTAATGAGACTCAGCTGAGTTTCATGAACTACCTTAATGGGAAGTTTGGCTGCTTTAATTAGATTTTGAGCTTTATGCTTTCTTTATCCCTCTCTTTTCCTTTTAATTCAAACTCTTCAGGAGTTCTACTAACTCCAAAATTCTGGTCCTGTTCTTTAGCATAGGGTGTTAGTCCTTTGTGGAACACGCTTAGGGTGTCTCCAAAGGTGATTTCACTGCCTGCAATTATTGCTGCTTTGAACTCTACCTGGCTGGGATGGGACAACGTCCCCTCCCCCAGCTACCTTCGAGCCCAGGAAACGGCAGGACTCTTCAACACGTGCTCTAAGCTGCCGGTAGCTGCCCGCAGGGCAGGTTTCTCCAAAGGCAGTTACCCTGCCCACATTTACTGCTATTTTGCACTCTACTTGGGTGGGATGGGACTACGTCGCCCAACTACCTTTGAGCGTAGGAAAGTGAGGGGCTCTTCGACATACGCTCTTTAAGTGCCAGCAGCAATCCGCAGAACAGGATGCATGTGGGTCACACCTAGGCCTGCGCCAGGGTGAAGACCGGGCCAAGACTATCCTGTCATAGACTGGAAGAGGCTGGGCTCAGCCACCACCCTTGACTTCAGTACTAAGAGGTATCTACATTTTGTCAGACACACTACCAGTATCTGATTAGTGACAAATAATAATCTTTGTGAGATGCAGCATCCCATCGTCAATGATGGGGAAAAAAGATGCTATAGCGGGAGTCCCTATATATATATATATACATCCCCACTACAAAACATACCTCTATACACCGCATGTTGGAGAGGGTGATAGGGGTAGTAAACACAGATTGCCCTTTCAGAGAGGAGGCTATCTTAAAACGTAGGTTCTACTGCTATGGCATCCCAATATACATTGGTGGCACCCCCAGTTTCGGACATAGTCCCCACCCCTTCTCAGGTTTTCTTGTGCGTGCCTAGCCTTCCCCCAAATGTGTTTTTATTGATTTTTTACAAGCAAACAAAAACATTTTTTCACAATACATTTCAAAGGAAGCAAGACAAGCCGTTACCAGGAAGTCAATTGGAACAAAACTATGCAGGATACAAGAAGGAGAAAAAGAGATAGAAGTATAAAATAATCTTTAGCTTTACATCCACAGAAGTTACAAAACTACACAAATTCATTAATACATAGATAAATAATAAATACGAATAAAAAGAAAAATGTATCAAAACTAAAAACAAATATCGCTAAATCAGCCTATAACTTAATTAAGCCCACACTCATTACAGACCTAAAGTGCCACGTGAAAACAACAAAAAAGAAAAAAAAGAAAAAACAGGGGAAAAAAATAACCCTATGCAGCCCCACTATTATAGTCGGAAAATGTCTATGTTTATGGAAACAGAGCCTCTTCTAAACTAAGCATTCAAGAGTTCATTCAGTTGGACATATTAGCCCAGATTCTTTCTCCCAATCGACATTTCAGCTGTCTCTTCAGGGAATACAGGCTAGACTCCAAATGATAGATTCCCAGAAATCTGGCTCTTCACATTTCATAGGCTGGTTATTTAGCCAATCTAAGGCCATACGCAATTGGGTCACTGCAGTTGCCACAAAGATCAAATACCCTCCTTTCCTCAAGGTCCTATTAATTTGTGTATCATCAATCAATCTTAACATCATCATTAGGGGTGTGAGATTAACCGATGTACCAACAATAACACTCAACAAGCATTAAAAATGCAATAGGTCTCGCATTTACGTGAGTTTGAGCTATTGGCACTGTAAATGGCAATGCCTTTTATTTATGTTTTGGTTTTCAAAGCATAAATAAAAGACACTGTCATTTACAATGCTAGTAGCTTAAAGTCGCGTAAATGCGAGACCTATTGCAAATGCTTGTTCTTTCTGTATACACAGGCTAACCTGTCTTTTCCCTAAACATCCTGAATCCTGTTTTCACAAAGTTCCCCAGACAATAAATGTCCTCCTCTCTTGATAGCCTGCCGGTAACCTCTCAGATAGAATGCCAGTTCTGCCCACTGCACCTCTTAAATGTCGTCGGCACATCCTGCTAATAGTAATTATAAACGGCCACAAGCAGCGGCAGTATGAAATGTTTATAAGTCGTGCATCACTTTTCTATCGGTGAATAGTGCGCACTAATTAGTTAATCTAAGAGGTATGATTAACTTTCCAGCTGCACCTGCACTTTGCCCTGCACTTTGTGACTCTCCAGTGGCCGGGGGCAGAGGCGCTCTGCTCTGCAGGCCTCAGGAATATTCTGCGAGCTCTCGATTTTAAGACTAAACAGGGGTGTGTGGGTCAGCTTCAGCAAGGCCACAAACCTCAAGTAGGGGTGTAGCTAGCGTTGATGCAGCAGGTGCAGTGACACCGGGGCCCGGAGTCGTGAGGGAACTTTAAACCCATTGAACTCCTGCAAGTGCTGTATTTTACTGCCACAGCAGAAGTCATTGTTTACTTTATTTCGGTCACAAACAACCATAACAGTACAGTGCAACAAAAGTAAATCACAAAAAAGACATCTTGTTACATGGAATAAAAAAAACTATAATACAATAAAATACATTTTATTTAAAATGATCTAGTGAACCAGGTTGTCAATGGTTCCCTAAACATCGTCCAATTGCAAAAGAGAAAACCCAGTCTTCCTTGTCTAGTGCAACTGGCCGCGTGTGCAAACATTTCAAGGAAATCAGCAGAGACCAAGCTTTTGTATAAAAACAAATGCTACTTGTTGACGGAATAGTTTCAATGCCAAGACACATTTGATTTACATGGCAAATTCTTAGTTCAAAGTGACGCATTACAGGCATTCAAAGCAACAGGGATCAAATAAACATGCCAACTTACGCTTCATAAAAAATGTATGTGTAATATATTAAGAGAAATACCATGTATAAAGTATCACAATACCCAAATCATTGTTCAGAGGAAAAGCCAATCAACTATAACGTTTCTAGCACATTTAGGCCTATGTGCAAATCATGCAAGGGCGTTAGCATGTACAAAGTCCAGGCTATTATAAGAGAACAAGCAAATGTTTGGGGGAATAATCCAAAGCCAGATCACATTTGGCTAACATATTAAATTCATAAATCATGATGGCTAATATCAACGATTTATCATAGAGTAAACATTACAGTGCAAAATGTGTTAAAAATGTGTAAACGACAGCAGTTAATGGGGTCATTTTCCTAGCTTGCAGCAGGGCCCGTGGCATCCATGTTACCTATTCACCCCAGGGGGCCTCAGCACATACAAATAACACAGACAAACAAGTGGGCGTGCGGCCGAAAGTGAAAGTGATCGCGATCAAACATCAAAGCGGCCACGAAAGTGAAAGTAATCGGTAAAGCGCGGCGCACGCGCCCGCACACATGCACTGTAGCTCCAGGCTGGCCTGGTAGCACTTTTTGGAGCCCTCTCAATAAGTCTCGCCAGACCAGCGCATGCGCTGGGTCAGGCGAGACCTAAAAATGACCCCATCCCACATGTTAGCTGTCTTAATTTGGGACATGTGAAAAACAGATGGAGTATTTCCACCTGTTCTGTCCCACATCGAGTACATTTACCATCTACTGCCCCTCCCCATTTATAGATCTTCGATTGGGGTATAATACAAAATAAAATTTCTCTTATAATGTTGCGACCTCAAAGTTTATGATGATAAAATCTTCTCTCCAATTTCAATTGATTCCTGCAAAAACACCCCTTCCTGCTCAAGTCTTAAACTCCATTTAAGATTCTGGGCCTCCAAATCATCCGCTTGAGTTTGTGTGAGCAGCTCATGTTTAGTGGCAATTCTGTATCACCTTCTGATTGCCTCAATTAGGGGGATCTTAGTCATCACACTAAATTCATTAATCCAGAATCTGTAAAAACTTATGGGGGATCCTTATGATGCAGTAACAGCTACCTAGACCCTGGTACCAGCAAAGGGAACACGTAGATACCACAAAGACTTAACTCCTCTTACAAACTAGGTCAATAAACAGGCGGAATCGGTCTCAGAGCATCCTCCTACTGATCAAATTTGTAACGCTTTTGAAGAACCAGAATTATCTCATGGAACATTGCTGGTCTTAAGAACAAAGTGCTAACAGCTGACTAGTTGGAATACATTGAGCAAGTCAACATATGTATATTCCAAGAGACCTGGGCAATTGAACCCTAGTTTAAAACAAGCTACATTGTTTTTCATGTCAACGCATTGCCTTTTACCTGTGGCAAGAATTCAGGGGGTTTTCTGATCTTGGTCAAAATTGACTTAAATCTATGCATTGAAGTCTTGAGTAGTTTTTCTCCAGATATTTTCAGGTTAAAAATTTACCTATCAGATTGGGGATTTGTTTGTATCTGTTCAATGTTTATTATAGGACCAGGAGCACGGAATCACCAACCCTAACCACTTTGCAATACACTATTAGCTCTATTATTCCCAAGAATATGATTGTGAATGGTGAAGATCTGAACATCGATTTTGAACGTATACATGGCTTTTATTTGGTCAGAAAAGAAGAGGATGAGAGTTGGGACATACCCTCTCTTAGTACCAAATTCAATGTCCTGAGCTCAGGGGCTGCTATACAGGTTGTTCGCCTTGCAGTATCAAATGGGTTGAGGGTAAGAATGGCAGGTCTATCTCAGACAAAGAGGGTGCATCTACATTTAGGAAAGGCAATAATTTTCACATTTGATCAAGGTCTCCATGTGGGATAGAATAGAGGATTTTAAAACATATGAAAGAGTATAATAATAGTAATAATAATCATTTATAAAGCACATGGTTACCCCATACGGTGTGTCCTCAAGCTGAGACCTGGCCTAATCTAAACTACAACCAAGCAATCTAAATCGGAAAAGCACCAAACACTAAGAAGAGCTAAACAACCAGGTTTTGAGTTTGGTCCTAAACAGAGGATTCTGCTCTTAACTGTGCCAGGAGAAAGTTCCAAGCCTTGGCAGCTAGGAAGGAGAAAGAGTGTGCCCCAGGTTTGGCCCTAAAGACCTTGGGAACTTGAACCAAATTGGCCTACGAAGATCTCAGATTACACAGTGGAGAGTAAGGCTGTATAATAGTGCGTAGGTATTTAGGACCTTTCTGGGAGATAATTCAATGGGTCTTTTTTAAAGTTTTAAGGGTTCCAAAGCATTTCTCTGCTATGCTACTAATCTGATTTTCAAAGGATAGTGTGGGATCCAACCACACTTTGGGCTTGGGTTCAGGGATCTGGTCTAGGGCATCAGGCCACCAGGGTGATAACCATACAAATGGGGCCTTTCCCATAATAAGGATCTCTGTTTTATTGGCGTTGAGCTTCAAACAGCTGTCAGCCATCCATGAGGCAAGTTCCACCAGGCAAGATTTAAACTGTTGCGCTGAACCGTCCCCATCCTGGGAGAGAGTCACGATCAGTTGAGTATCGTAAGCATACAACACTAATTTGACACTGTGTCTCTCAATGTTCTCTGCTAGGTGCGGATGTAAATGTTAAACAAAGTGGGACTCAGAGTGGAGCCCTGTGGAACTCCTTGTTGTAGAGTAAGAGACTCTGAAGTGAAGGGTCTCTGGGCGACTTGAAAAATGGGATTAAGCAGGAAAGAAGCAAACCATTTTAGCGCAGAAACCCTGACACCCGACTCTTCAAGCCTCTGAATCAGGATGCCGTGGGACATGGTGTGGAAGGCCACACTCAGATCAAACAGTATTAAGGCTGAAGTTTGACCTACATCAATGCTTTGTGTTAAAGTTTCGGTCGCAAGTAATAAAGCAGACTCTGTGGAGTGAGATGCCCTAAAGCTTGATTGACAGGGGTGAAGCAAGTCACTGGATTCGGTGAAACGCATTAGCTAATTATTCACATGTATTTTGAGAATTTTAGCAAAGAAGTGCAAGAGCGAGATGGGTCTCAGATTATCCAAGGTCATAGGATCAAGGGTCAGTTTCTTGCGAATACTGAGCACAGGTAAGTGCTTCCTTTTCTGGGGTACATACCCAGAGTGGAGTGACATAATAATCAACTGTCTATGGTGGAGTACAATGGGGGCATGCCTAGGCGCAGTATTCTGGGCCAGGCCGGGTGAAGAGGAGATCCAGATTTGATTTGTAAGAAGAGTCCATGTAGCTCCTCTATGGAGGGACTGGTGAAATTCACAAGCCACACTGACAGGTCAAGTTTCCTCCTGTGGCTACTACATCGCTTTGTTCCTTAGCCTTGTGTGGGAATGTATCATAGATTTTAGCCACTTTAGTAGCAAAGAAGGTAGCAACATTGTTGTAATTCTCCTTAGAAGGAGTTACAGTGGTGGATACTCATTCGAGGGATGATAGTGAGTTGAGTATGGCGAATAGTTCTTTAGATGATTCATCGGACCTATCAATCTTCTCCGAGTAGAATTCTCTGCAGGTGTTTCTGATAAGCTTGTGACATTGTTTAAGTTCTTGTTTGTGGTTGAAGCGGCTGCTCTCGCTATAATCAATCAGCCAGGCATGTTCAAGGCGTTTACATAATTTCTTGGCTGCTGCTAGGGACTCATTGTACCAGGGTGCCAAGGGGGAAATGTGTGACTGACGTTGAGGGGCCAGGGGGCTATAGAGTCTAAAGCTACAGTGAATCATCTGTTGATGTTCAAGTCTGCTAGATCTACATCCTCACCAAAATCAGGGGGTTGCGGTGTTACTATTATAACGAGAGATAGAGTTAGAGAGTGGAAAAGAGAAAGGAATCATCAAGTGATCAGACCAGGGAACTGTGATAGGGGTATCCACCAATAGTGTGCGAAAATTAGAGAAAATGGTGTCCAAGGTGTGTCCTTTCACATTTGTAGGTCTAGAGACTCGATGTACGAGGATTAGGGTTTCTAAGTCTCTAATTAGGGATCAAGCCCCATTGCAGGAACTCTCCTCAAAGTAAAGGTTAAGGTTGTCTAGAGTAATTAACTTGTTGTGGCATACAGCAAATTGAGAAATAGTGTCAGCAAGGGTCGATATGAACTTAGACGCCAACCCAGGAGGGCGATAGATTAAGAGATCTGTTAATGTACAGTTGCTGGAAATCGTTAATGGGAAAAGAGCTGCCTCACACTCAGCTATATCCACAGAAGAGAGGGACCATCTGGGTTTTCGTATTTGTGGTCTGCTGGATTGCTCTTTTTGTTTCCTTTGCTGTTACATTTTGATATCCAAAAATGAACCTATAATATTCCTGTTGTTTGGATTGCTAACTTAGAGCATTGGCTACTATGTAGAGGTTCTCTATTTTCTAGCAGAACATTATTAAGCTGTCTGTATCTAAGGGGACAGATATTTAGCCCTACTTTTCTTATTCTGTAACCTAGGACTTCTGCCCCCTGTTGAAGCTTTTGGCTCTTTGTGTGTAGTGCAGCCAGGCATTATACATTGTTTTACTTATCTTCTGCACCTTCCTCATATTGTAAAATGGAAAAACTAATAAACAGATTCAACAGAAAAAGAGCAGAGATTCACAACTATCCCCTACATCTTAAATGTATGGGATGCGGACTAATAATCATCCTGCCCCTGTAATAACAACCATAATGCGAACACTTAGAAACAACCACAGGTCCATCAAATGGCCTTTTTTCCTAACGAATGTGGAGACCTTAACTGAGATATATGCAAAAACAACAATTGATGGACAGAATACAGAACAATGTCATACATTCAACCCAGTCCAAAGATCTGGGCCTAAATCAATTGTAGTTTTGCTCACAATGCCATTCCAGTTTGAACCTAGCCATATGAAAACCAGTCTTGACCCTGTGCCCAATGGAAACAGTCCAGCCCAAACTGCCAGGCCAGGTCCTCCCTGGACTGGAAACAAGCATCCGTGGACCGGTTTTGGGGTTTCACCCCATATCAGCCAGGATAGCTTGAGTCCAGTGGCATGGAGAGCACGGGGACCACGTCTGGGCATACCCGTCCCACTCAGGGTGACAAATGCAAAAAAAAAAATTGATGGACAGAATGCAGAACAATGTCATACATTCACCCCAGTACAGAGAATTGGGCCTAAATCCATCGTTTTTTGCTCACCATGCCATTCTAGTGTGAACCCAGCCATATGCAAATCAGTCTTGACCCTGTGCCCAATGGTAACAGTCCACCCCAAACTGCCAGGCCAGGTCCTCCCTGGACTGGAAACAAGCATCCTAGGACCGGTTTGGGGGTTTCTCCCCTCATCAGCCAGGATAGCTTGACTCCAGTGGCATGGAGAGCAAGGGACCTACGTCTGGGCATACCCGTCCCACTCGGGGTGACAAATGGCATGGCAGTTCGGGCTGGACTGTCCCCATGAGGCACAGGGTAAAGACTGATTTGCATATAGCTGTGTCTGAACTGTGGTGGCGAAGTGAGCTAAAGAACGATGATGGATTCAACCCAGATCTGTGACTGGGGTGAGTGTCTGAAAAGTTTCAGCGCTCCGTCCATCATCTCCTTGTGTTTGCTTTGTTCGCCCTAAGTTGGCAGGGCATGCACGGATGTGGGTCCCTTGCTCACTTTGCCACTGGACTCAAGCTAGCCTGGCTGATGAGGGCTGTTAGCCCAAAACAGGTCCCATGATGCTTGTTTCCGGTCTAGGGAAGTCACGGCTTGGCAGTTTGGGCTGGACTGTTCCCATGAGGCACAGGGTCAAGACTGATTTGCATATAGCTTTGTCTCAACTGGGGTGGTGAAGTGAGCTAAAGAATGATGATGGATTCCACCCAGATCTGTAACTGGGGTTGAGTGTCTGAAATGTTTCAGTGCTCCGTCCATTATCTCCTTGTGTTTGCTTTAACTGAGCTATATAACCTATTTGTGATGGCTTTGTCTCCACCTACAGTCCCTACGCCCACCAGGTTCCCAATAATTGATATCCATACTAAACTAGCAGCTTCTTTGAACTGATTTTGACTAAACCCCGGATAAGGAAACACTTTGCTTCTAGGGCTCATAGTACTGACAACAATCTGTGGTTGACAAAGGACTGTAGTCGGGCCAAATAAGCCCTGTTGATCGCATTGAAAACTAAAACCCTGCTTGAGGTCAGTGTAGCGAGGGACAGGTATAAGAAGACACTAAGGTCTGCACGGTGTAAGTGGGATGATGCTAGCTGGAGTGACTTAGTGGTGGCTGCAAGGTCCGGCAATAACAGGACGTTCTGGAAAATTATTACTCATGGGAGCATGCCTGATGATTCACAGATTGATTGTTACTTGAATCCGGGAGTCTGGGTGGATCATTTCACTAAATTATATGACTATGCTCCCGATGAGCACAATGCATTCACTCACCCTGCCCTAAATCTGGCTCCTTTAAATGTACATTTCACACTTGTGGAAACTAGGGCAGCTATTGTTGCATTCATACAAGGCAAGTCACCTGGACCAGACAAAAACACTGGAGAATTATTGTGCCACGACTGGTCAGTTTGGGTCCCACTCGTCAACAGCTTAAGTAATGCCTTAGCCTTAGGTGCTCTGTTCTCTGATACCTGGAGGAAAAATGCAGATCCCCATTTATGAAAAGGGGGATTGGAAGAGTCCTGACAATTACAGGCCAATATGCCTCTTGGACATTTTACAGAAAGTCTATGCAAGACAGTTACTGAAAAAATTGAATGACTGAATTAAGAAAACAGATATTCTGACTCCTTAACAGGCTGGGTTTAAACCCAAAGTAATAATAATTATAATAAATCCGTATTTGTAAAGCGCAAACTACTCACCCTTACGGGTCTCAAGGCGCTGGGGGCCATTGTGGAAATTAAGTGAACTATTGCCCAGAGTCACACTGTGCTGAGCTAAGCTGCCGCCGGAGCTGGGGATCGAACTGTGATCCCTGTGCTCCGAAATCAGCTGCCCTGGCCACTGCACCACACCTCTCCACAGTACCATAAACCAAGATTTGAGGCTGCTCTTTGTTGTCTGGAAGGATACAAAGCTGAAAGAAGGTCAACTCTATATAGCATGTGTAGACCTTAAAGCAGCCTTCGACCTAGTCCCCAGGGTATTGCTATGGGCATCGCTAAAGAGCTTAGGGGTTCCCAAAGCTGTACTTGACCAATTTATAATGTTACACCAAGATAATTATGCCCAAGTGTGACAGGGTCTCCAGGGGCAACTGACAGACCGAATCCCAATACACAGAGGGGTGAGACAAGGGTGCGTGTTGGCCCCTACTCTCTTCTCCCATTTTGTCAGTGATGTTATAGTGGCCAAACACCAAGGTAATATTGATGCTCCTAAATTAGAAGGGGTTAGGTTACCTGCCCTCTTATTCACAGATGACACTCTCTTAATCTCTCAGACTCCTATGGTATTGCAGCAACTACTGGACACCTTCAACACTTTTTGTGTAGCTAGGGGTCAGGAGAATAATGTAACTGTTAGACTTGGGATCCTTGGTGTGGTTTCCCTGATGTTTTGCCCCAACCACCTGCATTGTTGACTGTGTACTGGGTTTTGTTTTTTTCTGGTTTAGATGATTTGGGCACTTAACCACTGCTGATCAGTGTCAAAGTGCAAGTGCTCCCTGTGTAAATTGTGATTATGATTGGTTATCCATGATTGGCATATTTGATTTACTGATTTACTGTTAAGTCCCTAGTAAAGTGCACTGAGTGTGCCAGGGCCTGTAAATCAAATGCTACTAGTAGGCTTGCAGCACTGGTTGTGCCACCCACACTAGTAGAGCCTACTGTAGAGCCTGCACATGCAGTTGTGAACTGCGTGTCGATCTGGCAAGGGCAACCGCTTGCCAGGCCCTAACCTTCCCTTTTCTTACATGTAAGTCACCCGTAAAGTAGTCCCAAGGTACACCCATGGGCAGGGTGCAGTGTGTTTCAAAGGTAGGACATGTACTGGTATGTGACCTGTCCTGATAGTTAAATACTGTGTACTTCGTTGTTCATTTTTGAAAGGCTGGCTGTACCATAGGATATTTTTGGAGACGAACTGTAACATTTTACATGCATAACTTTCAATTGGGAACAGCTAGAGATTTGGAATGTAGGCTTTCTGAACTCAGAATTTAATAACATATTTTGGTAAAGGTGGTTTTTAAATTGTGTGTTTGAAAATGCCACTTTTAGAAAGTGATACTGCCAAAAGGGTGACGCATGGCGCCCCAGCTTCTTCACTGCTCAATTGAGGAACTTTTCCTCTTGAAGTAAACCACATATTTTTTTCACTCTTAAACAAAGTAATCCCAAGCTTTTAACTGTCAAATAATCCATGTACTCCATATTTATTCGATCACTCCAGAGACAGGTAGGTTAAAATAGAATGCTTTATTCCACATTTTCAGATGCCATATGCTGCCAATCCAAGCTTAAACATAGATACCTTGCTGTCAACCATCCTTCGAGCCAACAAAGTGATGCGCTGTTTTGCACGCAGCACCCATCATTCAAAGCACATGTAATTATTTATTAAGGGAAGGAGTGCACCTGCCTCTCTACATTTGCTTCGCAACTTTTAGAAAGTGGGCATTTTCTTGTTTAACAATCCTGTGCTCCTCTGCTTGTTTGTGTAATCACGGTCTGGTTTTGGAGTGACAGGAGTTGGAGATGTGCATTCACTCTAGACAGTCACATGCGGGGCTGAGGCATGTCCTGCCTTCCCTGGCTGACTCATGGCTGGGCTGAATAGACCTTTCTGCATTTAGAGTGGTGGGAGGAGTTTTAATTAGCACCTAAATAGGCTGTCTCCTTTGCAAAATGCTTTCTCCACTGCCTGTAGAGTAGCTGGACCAGGGAGGACAGAACTGGTTTTTACTGAGCTAAGAGACTCTTGCAACAAAGACTTCAAAGACAAAATGGGGTCTAAATAAAAGACCTTACACCCCAGAACTTTAGAATACTTTTTGACTAAGAGGGCCCTGCCAAGAAGAAGAGCTGAAGAGCTGGCAGGAGTACTGCCCCTATGTTGTGTTTTGCTATGTTGAGTTGGCCTGCAATTGCTGCTTCTGTCTATGGGTAGTGGAAAGGACTGGACTTTTGCCTTGCTGTAGTATCCTGCTTAATACAATTCTCCAAGAGCTTGAAGTAGAGCTTGTCTCCTGTTCTGAAGTCTCAGGGACACAAATAATTCACCTCCATCTTGCTAAACAGCACCTGGACTCCTCTGCTGGACTCATGATTGCCAAAGGTTGCCAATTCCAGTTCCTGGGTCCTTGGAATTGTGTGGTTGGTGCTGCAACGCAAGAAAAACAACAATGACACCATCAGCGACACCACCAGTGATGCTGTGACCAGCACCGAGGTCGTGGGTACTGCTTGAGAAGTGCTCGACATTCTGCTCTGCCTGCAATGGAGCTCTAATGGCAGCTGATGTCTGCAAGATATCGATCTCTCCGACGCCAGTGCTCGCACTGATGCCAGTCATCGCCAGTGCCTGCACCTCAACATCATGGAGCCGATAACCAGATTGGGTGACTACCTGAACTCATCGACACCGCACTGCAGAATGGAACTGACACCTCGCCGCCAATGCCACCTCACCTCCTCTTCCAGCCAGGACTCGCCGCCTTGCTCCTCTGGGACTCGATGTCTCCCCTCCCCTGCAGTAGTAAAGAGCCGGCCTTGCCTTGGCCATGGACTCCTCATCTCTGTCACACTGTGCATCATATTTTGACTTTGTTTACCAAGGTACTGTTACTTGGGGATCTGTGTGACAACATGGCTGACCCGCGCACCTCAGAGTCAGTGCCGTACTTTGACTTTGTCTTTTACAACGTCATAATAGCCCCAGTTGGAGCTATAAATTTCTTGAGCTGTAATTTTGCAGTAATCCTTTAAAAGTCATATTTTAAATTGTGGATGTTGGAATTTTGTCCTTTTGGTCTTGTTTGGTTTGGATAAATATACTTTTCTAAAATGGTGTAGTGTCCATTTGTAGTGTTTTCATTGTGTTACTATCTGTCTGAGCGCAAATACTTTAAACATTGCCTTTGGGATACGCCTGTCTGCTTGTACCAAGCTAGCATGGCAGTGAGCAGGGGTTATCTTAAAGTGTGCAACTCTCTTTTTCTGATTAGAAGCAAGGGTCTGTACTTGGACAAAGGTGCATACCTCTGGCAACTAGAGACCCCCATTTCTAACAAAAACTAAAATTCATAGCAGTTGGGCCTTGGACAATGGGAAACTGGAGCGAGTTTTCAGATTTGAACATCTGGGTAATAAGCTGGATAGCAGGGTTTCGTGGTCCCCCCAGATCCACAAGCAATAGGCAGGGCTTCAGCATCAAGCCTTGACCATCTACACAAAATACCAGGGAACATCAAAGCCTACTTCCTGCTACAGAGTTATACAAAATAAAGGCTCAATCAGTTGATTTATATGGTGCTGAAATCTGTGGCCAGGTGAAAACTGATACGCTCACTTTAAGCGTGAAAAAGTTTATCCATTCACTCCTTCACCTTCCCAAGAGCACTCCCTAATTACGCATGTTCCTCAATGTAGCACTTAAAAGGGTGGGACATATTGCCCGGCTATGGCCTCCTTTATATTTGGTGAGGATCTGGACCACGAAGGAGCTCAAACAGTACCAGAATGCGCTAGAGGAATTGTTGACACTCGATAAAGACCTAACCTTCCTCTGGTTCAGACATGTCAAATCTTGGCTATTAAGGCTGGGCCTTGAACCTTCTAGTCTGATCCAAGATCCCTAAATACAGACGCAAATGAAGATTAAAGACCGCCACTAATATGAAGCCTTTCTAGACATCCCTCAACAGCAGCTGGCAAACTTTCTGTACCTAAAGTTTTGATATGGCACCTCGAAACAGAGTTATTTACGTCCATGTGGAACGCTGGAAGGAGTACTGACCCTAGTGACATCTGCTCACTATGCAGCCTGTCGACCAAAGAAAATATACATTATGTTTTGTTTTTTGTTCTGCCTACATTACGCCCAGAAGCAAATGGATTCACCCATTCAACAACTGACTAGGAGTTTGGTGACACCACAATGCTGTAAGGATGTTGAGGGAGACACATCTACTTTCACTGTGGCTACCTTAAGCAAACACTCATTTCCAGTAGGGCTGCTGAGGAAAGAAAATGATAAAAAATGTGAAGTCTCGATGAGTTGTTTGATTGGTTAGTTTGTCGGATTATATCAAGCATAGCAGTTCTCTCTTTCCTCACTAGCCCACAAAATTGCCTAACTTTGCACAATGTAGCTGCCAAGATTAGGTGTGCACATTTTAAATTCTTTTATCTGAGTTTCAAGAATTTTGAAAAATTGTATACTGTGTACGAACCATATAAACTGCACTAGCACTTTAGCATGCACAATATTATCTGATGGCTGTTATAACATATTCATGGATTCCTTTTATTTTCTATTTTGTATACCAGGATCTTCATTATTGTCTATCAATATTGCAGCTTGACAATAGACGAGTTGTTTGAGTGGTTATTATGTCAGTTTATCTTCAACATAGGAGCTATTTCCCCCTGGCTAGTCCACTTAAAGAACTGCCTAATTCTACACAATGTAGTTGTTTTAATTCCTTTATTTGATGTTTAAGAAATATGAGCATTTATAAGCAAGTATGAACTATAGCAATTGCAGTAGCACTTTACTTAGCACACTATTACTTGGACGGTTGACATAGCTTGTCTATGAAACCCTATTATTTGTTATTTTATACATCATGACTTCTTAGTTTGACACCAGATTTTGTATGTCTATAATATGTGTCAGATCATTCTTTCTAATAGAAATGTCTATTGATTGTATGTTTTATGGAAAGAAATTTCCAAAATAAACTTTACTTATGGAACACGCTTGAAGCATTGATAGTTTGTTCTAACAATATTTTAATGAGATATCCGTAAATATTCTTGAATTTATTGACTAATCTGAATAAAAAGAATGAAAAGAATCTTACTAAATTCTTAATGAGAAATAAAATCATAAAACAAATTTATACTCCCAGCATTGACTGAACTGATAACTGTCATTGTGTGTTAAATTATGATGATGATGAAATAGCTCCTGGTTAAAAAAATACAGTGGCAAAGATTTGCAACCTGAAACGAGTTATAGTCAGAAGCCAGCGCGGGTACAGGCCTTAACCCTGAAACTGATGGTAATAAAAGGTTGAACCATATTATTGGCATTGTGCCCCAACTCCACGTTATCAGTAGCATATTGAAGGGATAGCACAAAGACTATGCACGGGTGACTTCTCCTGGCATCTGTTTCCTTCCACTTCCGTCCATCATTCCACTGCAAACTCAGCAACATCTGTCAGGCCGATAGAACAATGTCTTCCTATCCCAGTAGCGGTGCCAGTGCAACAATGGCTGCCTCCAAAGCCTCCTCGTGCCACACCATTGTCTCAGTCCATTGAGGCGCAACAGGCAAAGAGCTTACCAGGGCCAGATTGGGAGCTGGGATGCCCAAAATCAGACTCTCTGACAAACAGGGCATGCCGCTCCCACAACTTCATGGGAGCAAGTCACCACCACAAAGCTGCCTCACCAACCTCCTGGCAGCACAGCAGCATGCCCAATCCAGAAGGGTCCCCTCTGACACGGTCAATCTCCCCGGGATACTCTGTGATAAAGCAGTCAGGCAAGCCAAAAAGAAGGGTGCGGTGTGGGCGAGCAATGGGGAGGCCAGGATACAATTCAGGCTCGGGAGTTGTATCGAGTTGCTCCCACACAGCCGTCTTGGGAGTTACTGGGACCTGCACTCATGAACAATGCACAAAGGCAAGTGAAGCGGGCTCTAATTGAGGATTGATGAAATTCCTTACTTCTGAAAAGATGCAAATTCACAGGCAAGGTGTTGTACCATACTGCAGGTGTTTTCACCTGAAACGGTTAATGGATAAAAAACAGTCTGCATCACATGTCCACATTATGTATTCAGCTTATTTGTCATTAATAATTTGGTGACTCTTCTTCCTCGTTTGTGTATAATTAGTGCTCCCACTGTTCGTCTTACCATGTCCTTGGTCCTCCTTTGTCATAGGTTGCTCAATTGCCTTTTTTCCTCCATTGGAGAACTGTCTCTTGGCTCATGAAGAGAGCCGCATCACAGTATAATATTCCTCTTGTAAAGCAAACTGAGGAAAGAGTACATGTTGCAAGCTAAGTGGGTCCTTATCAACGTCTCTGACCATTCTTATTTTAAATCCTGTCACACTCCTTGGTGCTAGCTTCGTGTGTTGGTCTCTTCAACTACCATTAGCACAGTAAAATCAATTACAAGAATACCACACATGAGAATCTAAACAAATGTAAAACTGTTCTGTGAAAAAGTTCGAAAACAACGGAACTAAAACTCAGATACCCAGTATCAAATCACAGGTCCTAAGTATAAGGAAAAAATGCAGACCAAGACATAAAAATTAATAAAAATAAAAAGAACGGAACTGATGGAATGTTTATAAAAAAAAAAGAAAGTAATGGGAAAAGGAAAGCATTTAGGTCACAGTAATCAGTTTTCTGTTTCTGGTTCTACCCTATAAATAAAAAAGAATAGGGATGGGAGACTACAGTAAAAGGAAAAGAATTAAAATAATGGTGCAGGGGAGGATGGAAGACAAATTTCAGGTAGGAGCAAAGGAGGACAACACTGGCCCCCCACCCTGAATAAATCATAGTTAAGTATTTTGCCACACCCACTCATACACATAAGTAACTATAATGAGATGTGCCTAGATCCACCTCATTTAACCTAAAAAAGAATGCCAAACTAAACATTCAGCAAATTCATTACTACAACATTTGAAAGTTAATTCTCCCAGAACCGCAAATTAAGAAAACACCGTGTGTGATACTAAAGGCAGAAACACTACAAATACAAGCAACACAACCACATAGCACGAACACTAGATCAGTCACCAATTACAATGTTTGAAGATTGGGCATTGCTAACAGGGTATCCATTGCTACCCAACAGCTAGTGATGTCATTTTAAAGTATATTTAATGAATCTTATTATGGTTGGTTCTTCTGTGACAATGTATTATATATTGTATGTGTCTTTTATGGTTAGCAAATAACCGAAATAAAGTTTTTGTTTTTTTAATCTTATTAAATTGTTCTTTTTCTGAGGTTCAACCCAGGATTTTAAGTGGGGAAGGTCCGACTGAGGCCTCAAACCCAGCAGTAAGTAAGAACTGAGTTTGAAACGAGTCCCTGATAATAAGGCTCTATATATTAATTTCCTTAACTCTACTGGCAAAGAAACGGATACATTTTTCAACAATGGCTGTAGAACCTCTTAAGGTATGCAGTGTCAGAGATGCAATCCTTGTTTACATTCAGCAAGTCTTTCTTCATCTTGCATTCCCGAAGAGCATTTGCTTTGTTAATGATGCTGTGTTTCTGTAGTTTTTTAAACAACTTATGTATGACTCATGTGAAGTTTGCACTTTTAACTGAGTTGCCTCCAAGTGTGTGAGTGAGTTCAGGGTGTGACTGTGTGTTTATGATGGCCCACTATTGATAGTCCCGAAACTCAGACAGAAGACAGTGTGAGTTTTGCACAGTGCCTGTCAGTGGGTCATAAAGGTTTGCAGACTGCATGCACATGGAATCCTAGGACTCTGCAAAGTGCATAGAGTGTTAGCCACACATCTGCCAATCGTAAGTCTGGGAAAGTGTGAGATATGCAGATGTAGGATTTCAGAAAGATGTGGGGAGAAAAAGGTGTCAAGCAGAGAGACTGCTGTGGTGTGGTGGGAACAGGACTGTCTGAGGCACTACAAAGGCCACTACACATTTCACAGATCTTAGTAATATTTAATTCACTACCTCAACATTTCAATTGTAATTATTCACAACACAATCAAAGTTGTTATTCTTTTTCTGATACAGTTTGCAAGCATTGACAACGGCAATATGGCTGACTTGTTTTAGGTGTATGTGTTGGTTGTTCTGTGGCATGTCTGGATGCAATAACAGAAAGTGCAGAGAGAGGCACTCACATACTGGTCAGGTTGCACACTGCTTGAAGCAGTTTACGTGTTTTAAGTTACGCCCTTAATTGCACAGGCTTCTTGGAAAGAAATCATAGCTACACATTTTTGCTACGCCCCTGTTAGAGACCCCAACTATCCTTTTTAGCCCACTTAAGGGCTGGCTCAGTTCTTTTCTTAGCCATTCAGCCCAACATGCTGCTGTAAACCTAACATTTCCTGAGGGCCTAGGAATGGGATGCATCATGTTAGCACATTACATTGGAACTTGACCTGCTTGTGATCTCTGCAAGATATGCAAGCTTGCTTGGGTTGCTAAACCTATTAAACATTTCAAACGCAGGCCGAGGCACAAAAGTCATGCTGCTTCGTGGCATTCAGCTGACAACTTCTGTTTTGTTTTACTTGCAATTGCCTCCCCTAAAATGATGATGGTATTTTACATCCCATCCAAATAAATGTTACTTTAATTCCTTTTGCGTAGATAATTATGGGGTGGTTGACATTATTGTCTGGTAAACAACCACAATATAGTAATCTGTACTCACTCATAATGCATTTATGCACAATATACTTTTCCTATGTAGAAGCAAGCAGCATTGCAATTTAGCGTTGATATCAACATACTACATGTTACTGTTTAATAAATAGATCTTTTACTGCAGTACAATGTACAAAGCTTGCAGCAGGGTTGATGTACAAAACACTGATTGAATTTGGCATGCAGGATGATCTGCAGCTTGCCATCTGTGCAATAGAAAACAGACACGGAGCACAATTCTTCTGCCTCTTTGCTGTCTCTCACGGTTTTGGTATGGAATTGAGATTTCCAAGACTTTTAAAAGTGAGGAACACATACAGTGAGCCTGATTCACAAAATGCATTTTGTAGTATGTAAAATAGTACTACAGTAATACTACTCACAATCTACATAAAGTTTTTCACAAACGTATGGTCGGAGACCTCTGTCTCTCCTATCTTTTCTATGTGGAGATCTCCGTCACAATGGTGGAAATCTGCACACACGTAGGTAAACAAATTAGCAGCAAATGTGGTAGGGACTATGGCAGTGGTGGGAAAATAGGTAATATTAACTACTAAATGGGACAGGTAAATGGGAATTTAAGGAGGGATTGGGGGACAAGCTAATCAAAACACTCACCCACAAAAGAGTAAGACTACTGTACTTCTCAAAACACACTTCTTTAGTTACTATAGCCCTAAAGGTGTCAAAACATGCTCAAATATACTCAATCTCAGCCTTGCAGTAAGTCAAGCACCACACATACCCAACCACTGGTACTGCAACACAGACCCATAGAAAATAATGGTGGCAGTGAACTAAAATTACACTCCAAAAGGTACTGTTATATCATTTAAAGTAGTTCAACACTTAAAATTACACACGTACACATATATATTATCTACTGGCGGTCGCCAGTAGATAGTTATAGTTAGGACCGAGTTCCCATAGGAAATCAGAAAATTCTATTTTGAATAACTTTGGCGCCGGTTGACTTATCTTCGTGACATTTTCAAAACTAATGGGGCGCTCCGCTCAGCTCCTACCCTGAAAGTCTCGGGGTGATTCGTCAAGCGGGGGCTGAGAAAAAAGGGGGGTCCCAAAACGCGTTTTCCCCATGCATTTTCCCATAGGACCTTTAGTCGAAGGTACAGCCCGAACGGCTGAACAGAATTACTTGAAATTTGGCAAAGAGGTAGTCCTCAGGTCAGGCATGTGCCTTTTGCATATATGGTGTCAATCTGTTCAGTAGTTCCTGAGAAAATTGCAGTTAAAAGTACATAAATATCTATATGCGCGCACCGTGCACGCACAGTGCGTGCACGGTGCGCGCACCAAATGTCCGCGAGCGTAATTCTGATTGGTGGTTAGATGTCAGTCAACATTCGAATCGGTCGAATTCAGGAAGTGTCGGACGCCATTTTGTGTGTGACAGTGAAAAAGAAAGGTGGAGAACGTGAAAAGGGGGCAGGGTAGAGAGTTCCTGACCCCTAGCCTTTGTCAGGGGGTCCCTGAAGGACCCCGAAGGGTGAAAAAAACATTTTATTTTTTTTCAAAAAATCGCGGGGTGCGCGCACGGTGCGCGCACGGTGCAGGCACTGTGAAAAACCCTTAAAAAAAACAAAAACATTTTAAATTGTTTATAAGTTTATAGAAGATATTAACTATGCTGTTCAACTTTATCCAAATTCAAAACAAAAGAGCTGAGCCATTCCATATTAAAGGATACAGTCAATCTATAACTATATACATAGGTAGTTTATTGTAAAATAAATATATAAAAAATATAATAATACATACATAAATTAACATTTAAAAAACCTTACAAATTCACTAAAAAAACCATAGGTTTCACACACGTTATAGTTAGGAATTAGCATTTAAAAAACCTTGCAAATTCACTGAAAAAACCATAGGTTTCACACATGTTATAGTTAGCTGGACATTTCACTCGTAAAAAACCATTGAAATTCCCCCGTTATAGTTTGTTCAGCTAACTATAACTCGCGCGACCGCAATCCAATGCTGATGACGTCACATATTACATCACTCATGACATGGTCAGTGACATCACTCATGACATCACTGATGACATCTCAAATGACATCACTGATGACATCACTGATGACATCATCCAGTGAATATGTGTCTTTCTGAAAAATAAATATTTTTTATATATGTATATCTAAAGGTTAATGGAAGAATAAATGGGTAAATATAAGTATCTAAATGGATGTTTTTGTTTGTAAAATTAATTGTATAACTGACTTATTAACAGTATCTTAGTGAATACAGTGATGTAATATGTGATGTCATCAGCAGTGGATTGCGGTCGCGCGAGTTATAGTTGAATGAATGAATGAATGAAGGAAGATTTATATCGCGCAACTAAGCCCGAAGGCATCAAGGCGCCTAACAAAAGGATCAAACAGACCAGAGCTACTCCTACGGATAGGCCTTGGCAAAGAGCCACGTCTTTAATGCCTTTCGAAACATAGGGAGATTATGCTGGAATTTAATTTCAGTAGGGCAGGAATTCCACAGTTTTGGAGCTAGTAACGAGAAGGCTCTCCCTCCCCATTTAGCTCTTTGAAAGCGGGGAACTGAGAGCAGATTCCTTACCTGGGAACGAAGGTTTCTGCTCGGGACATAGGGAGCCAGCAAATCCTTTACTCCTTCTGCCCCGCTGCCAGCCAGGGCCCCAAAGGTCATACAGAGGATCTTAAAAGCAATCCTATCTTGGATAGGTAACCAATGCAGACTCTTTCTTGCAGCGGTGGCTGACGAAATCCTAGGAGCGTCCAGCACGAATTTGGCTGCCGCATTTTGGGCTATTTGCAAACGCTGAACAAGGCTCTTATTAATGCCAGAGTAAAGGGCGTTGCAGTAGTCCAGCCGTGAGGCGACCAATGCAACCACAATCTGTCTGCGAGCATGCGGCGCCAAATAGTGTCTGATCTTCTTAAGGGTTCTGATAATACCCCAGCAGGTGGAAACAGTCCTGTTAACCTGTTGGGACATGGAGAGCGCAGGATCAATCATCACCCCCAGATTACGGGCCAGGACCGTATGTGTGGGACAAACAACCAAGGAGGGGGGGCCACCACTCTGAAGACCAGATGTCCCTATTTCTGCCACAGAAAAGGACCTCGTTTTTTTCCCCGTTAAGTTTTAGTGAATTATGAATCATCCACTGAGAAACTGCCTCCATGTAGTTCCTGAACCTAAGAACAGGGGAGCTGACCGAGTGGGCGAGGGACACCATGATCTGGGTGTCATGTGCATATGACACCACTTCCAACCCAAATGATCTTATTAACCTGGCAAGCGGGGTCACATAGAGGTTAAAAAGGGTAGGACTTAAGGCCGACCCCTGCGGGACCCCACATTGCACAGGTAGGGGTGTAGATAGAAATTCACCCAATTTGACCCTCTGCACCCTCTAATTTAAGAAGGAAGCCAAGAGGTTCAGAGCCAGACCTTCCACCCCAATCTCCCTAAGACGAGATATCAAAACCGAGGGAGATAGGGTATCGAAGGCGGCTGTCAAATCCAACAGGATCAGAAGGGTGGTGTGGCCTGAATCAACCTCCGTGCGGATGTTGTTGAGCACTACCGTAAGGGCTGATTCCGTGCTATGGTGTCTCCGGAAGCCATGTTGGGACTGGTCAAGACAGCCCGAACTGTCTAAAAAAGCCGTGAGATGTTCATTGAGATGCGTTTCCAGCATCTTCGCCGGGGCGGGAAGCAAGGAAATAGGGCGAAAATTTTTGAGAATTTCCGGATCTAAGGTTGGCTTTTTAAGAAGGGGCTTCACAACAGCACTTTTCCACAGAGCAGGCAATATACCCTCCTGTATTGCCTGGTTCATAATGGTAAGAAACGGGGGCAGGAGCGTTTGCCGACATTCCTTAAAAATTTTAAGGGGGCAGGGATCCAAAGGGGATCCTGACCTGGTCTTACTCAACAGCACATCAAGCTGTTGCAGAGAGAGCAGAGGGAAATGGGACAGGTGCGCAGACAAAGCTCTGCTACCATCTCCCCCGGCAGAAATATCCGACGGGGGCGGGCTCAACACTGCTCTCTGCAAGGCAAGGGCCGAGTAGATATTGGCTATTTTGGAGTGAAAGAATTGTGCTATCTTATCGCAGAGAGCCAGGGAGCTAGAAATGGGATCGGGCATTTGCAAGGTGCAGAGGGAGTCTGCAATTTTAAAAAGATCTCTGGGGGAGGTGAGAGCAGAGGTCAGCTTGGAAAAATACTGAACTAACTATAACGGGGGAATTTCAATGGTTTTTTACGAGTGAAATGTCCAGCTAACTATAACATGTGTGAAACCTATGTTTTTTTCAGTGAATATATATATGTATATATATATATATACACATATATATATGTATATATATGTACATATATATATATATATAGAGAGAGAGAGAGAGTGAGAGAGAGAGATATAGAAAGAGAGAGAGAGAATACAATGATATATAATGGGTGACCGTGTAATATGGTCCAATAGTTGGTGAAATCGAGTGGTTTGTACACCAGAACCCAGAGTTGGTAATATGGCATCTGTTATGTATATTTATTATGGTACTTGTTTATTTTGGGATCCTTAGCTACCACTGAGCACTGACAGATTGCTTACCTTTCTTGAATAACTTATAAATAAAACAATGGGCAAAGGTGAGGGTCAGTGGATTTGGGCGTTTCTGTTGCTGCAGCATTTACTGCATAAAATAGCACTAATTCCTGCATTTTGCCACATAATTTACAAAAGTTGTAGATGTCATCATAAATGTTGGACCTGATTCAAAAAAGTAAATGTACACTTTTGTGTAAGTTTATGTTTTGTTTTGCTACTCATAAACTATAAGTTAAAAGCAAATTTACAACTGCAGAAAGTTCACAGTTGGGGTGAAGAACTAAGCACATAAAAAGATAGGCGTGCCCTATCTTTTTATATGCTGAGTTCTTTGCCCCAACTACGAAGTCACAGTATGCATAAACTTACTGTTAACTCGTAGTTCATGCATACCAAAAAAACTAATTTACTCAAAAATGTAAGTTATGTTTGTCCATTAGGCAAGTTGTTTCTATCTCTATTGGGTAAAAATAATACTGACATGGAATGTGCCACAAAATGTCACTTTTTTTGCATAATTTTTCGTAACTGTGCCGCATAATCCTAGTAAATGTGATAATGTTAAATCTCTGTGGAGTGGTTGGATGGCTGTCATAATGATGTTGAAACCTGTACTTCACATACAACTGTGAAATATTTCCCATATTTTGGTTCCCTGGTAAATATGAGTTTTTACAGAACTGCTTATATATAGTCATCAATGAAGTCATTTGAGATGTCATCAGTTATGTGATTTAACGTGTCATCAAAAATGTGCTAATCTAGTACTGGAGAATTTCAGTGGGTTTAGGTTTTTAAATGCTAATTCTTGTCTTATTCTGTTACCTAACTAAAAAATGTCTTTCACAATCATTTTTATTCAGTGACTTTCTCAACTTTTTTTTACGTAAGTGAAGATCTTACTACAATATTGAACCATAACGTCACTTTAACATTTGGTTTTTTTCATGAATTTCTGCGGTTTCTGATCATATTCTAAATGTAGCATGTGTAACAACTTCCTAAGGTGGGCAACTCTACTGCACATGGCGTGCAGCCATATGAGGATGGGGGTTGGGTACAAGACCTGGCGTCCGGACAAATCTCACGGTCAACTCTCTAAAAGCATCCAACCTGATCCCCTCTGCACCCAACATCTACTTGTATACAGATGAGATTTGATGCAAGGCTTTGTCTTTAGACAATTTAATATTTTTCATGATATTTGAAATATATTTTTTAAATTTTGGGGTTTGAAACTTTTAAAAAACATTTAAAACCTATTTAACAGCGTGAACCACTGCATTGTTTACATTATTAATTATTTTCTTGTGTTTTTTTTTTATTTCTAATGCTTTTAATACAACTTGTTATGTTTTATTTTTAAGTGGTCCTTTATCACTTTCTCAAAAATTCAATTTTTGGTCTTCCTAGAAGTTACTACTCTCAAACGGTGTTTGCAATATGTAGCAAAATCATGCATATTGACATTGTCCTCCTTTTGCTGTTGACATAGCACTTCCACTGGTACAGTTTCTTCTCTTGCTCCTTGTGGGGCATATTTATCAACAAGTCATACAGCAAGTAACCTTGCTGCAATAGCAGTTTTGATGCATTTCCAGGTCTACCACTTATAGTAAATCTGTGAATGCGCCAAGATCGATGGGTGTTGCTTGGGAACATCCACGCACCATCCATGGAACGCCTCCCTGGGGCAGAGTAATACAATGCAGTGATTTGCTGTGTTACATTACTCTGGATTTATCGCAGGGTGGCTTAGTGTGGCTTGATAAATCGCACTTAAGGGTTGCGTCAATTCTGCACCCCATTGCATAGTGCAAAAGCAACACAATCCTATGAAAAATATGATCCTGTTTTCTTTCCATCTCAGCTTGTGCTATCTGGTTGGGGTGCACAGTCCGAAGGTGCTTCCACATCCTGATCATTCCTGTGAACTACTGGTCAGGTATGTTCCTATAGAGCATTTATTTGCATGAAATGCATGTAACTTCATGTGCATTTTTTGGCCCAGTTGGGAAAGGACATAATTTCCACACCACCGATTGCTTTCCAGGCGTAGTTGGTTGTGCTGCTGTAGCTGTTGAGGGTCCTACAATTAGTTTATCATCCTGCGATGACAGAGCTGTGCAAAGACTGGTGAATGGTCTGATCTGTGACTGCTGCTTTGAAGTTCTCTCTGATACCATGATGGACTTTGATTGTTCGCACATCAATGTGAATCTGCAAAACAGAAATGTGCTAATGGTGTTCAGAAATTTTGTTTGAGCTTTTATGTCTATAGGTTTCTTTCTGGCCTATCAGGTGCTGCTCTTATTTTAAATATTTGGATGTTTCGTTGGTACTGCAGTAGTTTAGCAGAACCAATGATAGAGTGTTGCACCACCCCCACCAGGCCTTCCCATTTCAGTGTCACAGAGAAGTTTTTTGAAAAGTTACTACGAAGGGGTTACTTTTTCAAGTTTGAGCCTAAGGGTTCTACGACAGGCCCAAATAATTAACTGCAGCCAGGCTCTGCACACATTCCCTCCATGGAGCTGCCAATCCAAAGCCTTCAGCAGAGCTTGGTGTTAACACCAACATAAATATCCGGTTTGTAAAACAACTAGCTATTTAGCACGATTTCTCTAATGAACTCCGACTGGTTTTAAAAGGACTTTGTGCAAAGCGCAAAGTGCAAAAAATGTAATTTATGGCATGGTGGGAAATGCATCAAGCTTAACCGCTGCCTGTGAACGAATGCTGCCATCCTGTACTGTGTGCCACAGCAGGCTCCACTAACTCTCACATTCCTTTGCATGAGAGCAAAATAAGCAAGGAAACACAATGAGAACTATGGTTGTCGGAAACTAATGTTAGAGGTTCCTGTAGTTGTAGCTTTTCTTGTTCCACTCCCCCCACACACTGACCATAAAAAATGTGGAAACCTAAAAAATGCGAAAATGTACAGTTGGCATCAGGATTTAGTACTAATTTTGGAAGAAAATGCACTATTATCTTGAACTCAGAAATTATGGTTAAGAAAAACTCATGCGCCTCAATTGAATCTCGCCCGGACTCCAGCTCAACATGCCTGCATCCATGTTCCTGCAGTGACATTTCATCTCACTGCACTCATGTAACCCCTGCAACCCTGGCCTTATTACTAAATGATCATTCATCCACTCCGTGGTATGAACGTGCAGACAGACTTGTACCTTAGACTAAGTCACTGGCTCCACTTTGGGCCCCTCTGGATGTCTGCTTTCCAATAAATATATGATACCCCTCGGCGTTATCAGAAGCAGGGCACACGAGGGTAAAGGGCACTTGTCCCATTCGAAATTTGAAATCCAAACAATTCCAGAAAATCAACATGGGCATGAGTATCCAAACCCAAATAAGAGTGATAAGATTGGTAAAACATTATTTGTTCGTATAGATTTTACTTGACAAGTATTTTCAGGCACTGAGTGCTTCAAATAAGGGGATTTGAAAACCAATAATGGAACAGAGATTTTCATAACTAAGCAAACTTACTCTTCAACACATTTCCTCTGTAGTATTTTTCGTGAGCTCGAGTGTCATGTGTCCAGGTTAGACACAATGCTAAGGCCACGGTCCAAAGAGAGGCCACTTGGCAGGCACAAGAGGAGGAGTAGCGGGTACCAGAACCAGGCGGCCATCTTTGCTTGAATCAGCAAGGGGCAGGGCTCATAATGTATAAAGTGCAGAATCAATGGAGAGGCTTTAGCTCCACTACTCCTGATTAGAACTAAACCTACTTTTGAACAGGTGCTCTTAAATATATATGGTTATTTGCAATAGGCAAGAGTGGGCAATGAGGTGAGAACAAGGGAAGCTTGGGACTCTTTCAGTACAAGGGAGCTCATTGTCTGGGGTGGGCAGTGAGCAGTTGACTGGATGGGCAGAGTAAAAAAGGTGTGGATCTATGGTAAGGATGCATTCATTGGACAGTTGAACGAAGGTGCAGAATCACAATATCATTGTCAAAATACTGTCTGGCGCACTTATCCTTTACAACAATATCAAACCATTGGAGTTAATAATAGAAAATCTACAAGTGGGACGATATTTTAGAAACGATGTTTAGCAGATAATAGTTAGGTCAGATGATGCTTCCGTATACACTATTCTAACATACACCCTGGACGAGACTTATGCCCAATGGACATATAATGGGCATACAAAGTAAGAGGCCCCTGAATAATGACGGAGGATAGCATAACATATATGATATGTAAGGTCAAAGGTTAACAGATGTTACCAAAAGATGCAGAACATGCACATTTAGGAGGACATATAATAATTAAGTTGCATACCTGCCCTCTACTGAATATGACATTTTTTAAACTGAAATTCTTTATTACGTGATTGATAAAAGTCTTTGCAATTGAGCTAAGAATACAAAAGAAAGCCCCTTTACAAAACCCATAAAAAAACTCATTTCATTACGATGAGGTTAGTTTAAAACCGTTTAAAATGTAATAATGTGTTTATGCTTTTGAGTTAGTACTATTTACTATAAGCGAAGATTGTAAAATCTCTTTAAACTAGCCTAGATTTAAATTGAAAGCCAAGGGTTTCCATTTAACAAACGTTAATTTATACTCTTTTTTTCTTACTATACCCTAAAGGTTCACAACAAATCTAACAAGAAGACTGCTTAACAGATAAGGATTGAATTTTGGGTTTTGGTGTTTTTAGTCAATTCAAGTACTAGCAGGATGGTTTAGCATAGTTTTTGCTATTTTCATAAAATGGACCAATCTACAAGCTAATTGAATGTCTCCTCCTGCAAAGCAGGCTTTTACTGCTTGCTGAATATATACTGAATATGAACATTTTACTAAGATATGAAAAGATCAGCTGTTGCACTCCCCATTCTCAGCTTTTTTTTTTATTAATGCAGTTTATACAGCGCCAACTTGGCCTGTGAGCATTACAGCGACAATTAGAATGTGATATAATGCAAACACAATTGCAGAAAATAAAATTGAAATAAACATTATGAGAAATTAGAACATAAATAAACTAGTGAATTTAACAATCACGGCGATAATAAACAAAGAAATAAACATTAACATTAAAAACAGAGCAAGCTATTAATTTTAGGAAGGGAGTGAAACAGAATTAAAGAAATGTAGGCATTCCAACATAGCATGAGTTTCAAAAGGTCTTGGCTAGAATCCGGGACCAATAAAGGAGGCAGCTTCTGCAAGAAGAGTGGGAACCACAGAGGAGGCTATAACAGAGGGGAATGAGGGTGGAGGGGAATAAGAAAGAAGACTCTATTAAACACCTGGAAGAAAGGCTTTTGTAGAATAGATGTGTTAGCTCATTCTTCAAGATATTTTGCAAGGTGGGGGAGAATTTAAGACCCCTGTGACATGACCAGAAATCTTCTGTGCCATTGTAAGGTCTTTCTTTGAAAGATGAAGGTTCTAAAAGAAAAATTACTGTGCTGTGTATTGTCCTGAGCCCACCTGATACCTTTAGTTTTGAGGCTAGGTACAGAGGTGTGTGAGGCCCTATGAGTACTAGAAGCAGTCTTGCACATTTCTGTGTCTTTCAAGGGAAGGCACTGAAGCATTAAAAACACTGAAGAAATGTAATAACACTTCCCATGACAAAGCAAGCCCCTACATGAAATGCTACTTTGGGGAAACCCAATCAGAAGAACTGCTTAATCAATCCTTGACCGCACGAGGTAATGTACAAGAGTCTTGAAGTCTTGCTCCAGAATGTACTGCCAAAGCTGCCAATGATGCATTTTTTTAAAAGTACTTTTAACTGATTTAAGTTTGAGTCTTATATCTAGGGTGAAACCTAAGGATCTAAGTGTATACCAGTGAATACCAGTTTGCAGTCTAGAAAATTACAGAGGTTAAGCCAAGACTGGACTGCTGGAATGTCGAGTGGGAGGACACTATGAAGAGAAAATTGTAGGATGAGCACTTGTAGTAGCTAGGGTGGTACTGACATAATTGCTCTCATATTACGGTGGAAAGGACATCTGGCACTTTTCGGGATTTGGAAACTTGTGTAGGTTCCAAACAAGAATAACCAGGGAATAGAGCTAAACCAAATCAAATGAAACTTACACCAGACAGGATGCAAAGTCAAAATCCATGAAGGTTTAGTTAAAATGTTAGAATCATTACAGAAAGCAAAAATAGTTAGTTCAAATCAAAAGGTCAACAAATCTCAAAATGCAAATGAATGGAAACTAGCATAGGGTAATAGAGACCTATTCTAGTTAAATGGCCAAAACCAAATATGGTTTAGCAGCAGGGAACGTAATGCAAAAATATACTAAGTTTGGAGTAAAGACCGTCATAGTGATGTGCTCGGTAGAATTCTCAGAAAAGTCTTACATCAAAAGCAGAGACTGCTCTCTCAGTAAAGGGAAAAGTTCTGGCAAGCATCCACAAAATAACACTTTTCATAGGTTTAAAGGAGTAGAGAATCATGCCCTTTACATGGCGCAAATGACACCATGGGCTGTGCTAATAAAGATACATTGTCAAAAACCAATCAGCTTTGTAAAACTTATATTACATAACACGGACAACTCTAGAAACACTCCCATAATAAATAATAATTGAGAATCTCTAACCTACATACAAGGGAAAATTAAATTATACTACTGAACAATAAACTACTGAAAGGATGAATGAAGCACGGTTTCACCAGCAACCTGCATAAACATTCAATATTTGCAACATTGCATGCAGGCTTCCTCCAGGAACATCAGGAACACCAAGAAGAATACATTTTAAGATACAATAAAAACAGGACCCTAAAACTGATTGAATTAAGGGTATTTTACAAATTGCTGAAGGGCACATTTTCAACTCGAGCTCCACAGACAGAAAAATGAGAAACCTTGTTATTTTTAAAATGTGTTATTTAAAACAGTAGCAAGTGGATTAGAGGCCTAGCCATGTCAACTTAAAACGCTTTGTTATGCCAACTATAGTTTAGTTATAGCATGTATCACCTATTTATGTTTTCTAATCACACATTATTATTAGTAATAACGTCAAAACACAAAACACGAAAATTCCCAAACCAATTTAGAGAAATTGTGTACATTTTAATAATTTGACACCAAAATGACAAACATCCAATCGGTAGAACCGGAGTTATAAATTATTAATGTTTCAAGTGAAATGTAGTGCCTAAAAGATCAAAGCACCAACCATGGACATCTGGTCGCGTGAGACCGGGTCAAAGAAAAATGTTAAGGCTGACCACAATGGAGAACGTTTTGGATACAAGAAGTGGATTGGGCCCAGTCAGCACTTACCTTCGGATTTAGAATTTTTTTTAAAGAAAAATGTCTGAAAAGGTAGAAGTTCAGCGGGCCGAGGCTGCAGGAGTGTCCGAGGAGGAAGCATTCTCATTGGATGGTCATGGAGCAAAGCACCTTTAGCACCACAACCAAGGGTCCAGGAGTGGATGGGGACCTCATGGTGGGTTCAGGATTCACTCAGGTTGGGTCCAGGTGCGGGTTTGAGAGAGAGGGAAACTACTATGTCTCTGTGGCACTGAACAGGAGGCCAGCAAACTAGCCCTTAGAGTCACTTCTACCAGTCCTGGGTGCAGGGCTGGCCTCTGAGGATTCAAGGAAGCCTCCAGGCAGCAAAGCAGTCCTTCCGGGTCCAGAAGCAGTCTGGCAGAGTGCCCATGGGTCCCAGCAGCATGAAGTCCTCTGAGAGTCCTTCCACAGGTCCAGTATTGAACTGAAGAGTGGGTCTGAACGTTCTATTTTATACCCTGGTGCCCTTCTCGTAAGAGATGGCAGAAGCTTCTGGTAAGGGTCTTTGAAGTGCGTGAAATTTCATGACTCCCCTGCCCTGCCTGCAGTGACAATACAAGGCAGTTAGTCCTTTTTTGTGGAGACAGGACATAGCCTATTCAGATGCAAGTCGGTCTGTGCACAGCTTTGCCCCCATCATGCCAGTTGATGGTCCATGAAGGCACTCCTAATCCCTCTATTGTGGGACTGTCTGGGAGGAATTCATAAAGTGTGTCAGCTACACCCATCATGTGACCCAAGACAGGCTGCAGGCACAAAGGCCCAAGGGCAGGAAAATGCATCTTTCTAAAAGTGTCATTTTCAAAGTTGTAATGAAAATCTAACTTTGTCATTAAAGAGGGTTTATCATTACAATTCCATAGGTACCAAACATGACATTTCTACCTCCTCTTAATTGGGAATTACAGCCTTTTAAACATAATAAACCAATCCCTAGTGTTATTCTATGCGAGGGATAGGTCTCACAGTAGTGAAAAACTAATTTGGGAGTTACTCACTACCAGAACATATAAAATTAAAAGTACATGTCCTGCCTATTAATTACACAGCACCCTGCCATATCGGCTACCTATGCAAAAACAATAGTTGATGGACAGAATGCAGAACAATGTCATACATTCACCCCAGTACAGCGATCTGGGCCTAAATCCATCGTTTTTTTGCTCATCATGCCATTCCAGTTTGAACCCAGCCATATGCAAATCAGTCTTGACCCTGTGCCTCATGGGAACAGTCCAACACGAACTGCCAAGCAAGGTCCTCCCTGGACTGGAAAAAAGCATCCTAGGACCGGTTTCGGGGTTTCACCCCTCTTCAGCCAGGATAGCTTGATTCCAGTGACATGGAGAGCACGGGACCCACGTCTGGGCATACCCGTCCCACTCAGGGTGACAAATTCAAAAACAACAGTTGATGGACAGAATGCAGAACAATGTCATACATTCACCCCAGTACAGAGATCGGCTACCTAGGGCCTACCTTGGTGGTGCTGTATGTAAAAAGGAAAAAAAGGCAGTTTAAGCTTGGCAAGAGGGTTTAAATGTCAAGTCGACATGGCAGTGTATAACTGCATTCAGGCTGCAGTGGCAGGCCTGGGACATGTTTTAACGTGCTACTTAAGTAGGTGGCACAAGAAGTGATGCAGGCCCACTGGTAGCATTTAATTTACAGGCCTTTAGGTATATGGTATACCACTCTACAAGAGACTTATCAGTACATTAAATACACTAATTAGGTGTATGACAATCAAACCATGTTTTATGGAGTGGGCACAAGCACTTTAGCACCAGTTAGAAGTGGTAAAGTGCAGAGAGTCGTAAGGCCAACATAAAACAATTCAGCAAAAAGTGGAAGGAAAAGTCAAAACGTTTGGGGGTGACACCGCAGAGAGTCGAGGTCCAACAGTGTGTATAAACAGAAGAAAGATATACTTTCATTTGTTTCAATCAGCATGAAAAATGGATTGGTTGAATAATTCAGCATACTGTGGAAGCAGTGTTAGCCTTTAACCGTTTATCCATATCGACTATGTCTCGGTTTTCTTACAAAAATTTGCACCTTATAAACCCTGGCCCAGATTAACAAATGCTTTGTGTTTGGTTTGTGTTACTTTTCTAATGCAAACCTGACACAAGTGTTCAGGTGTCATTTACAATTCAATGCAAATCGCGATTTGTATGGAGTGTAACCCAAAGTAATACAACACAGCACAATGCTCTGTCTTTCCTTACTTTGCATATAGGGCATTTCATGGATGGTGCATGGGTGTTCCCAAGCAATCATTCATAGTTTTTTATACAAATCGCTATCTACAAAGACCCGTAGACAGTGATTTGCGCCAAAATCCTGTGTTTCCTGGAGGCAGGCTTAACTAGGTAATGAGTGCTGCATTGTAAGCCCTAAAGCATAGTTTTTGGACTTGAAAGGACTTCTTCCAATACACAATTTATGATTCAGACAAAGCAGACACCCTTGCACTGTGGCACAAGGGTGTATGTGCTGGCACATGGCTGCTAAAGTGCGGTAGTACAGAGTAAGAGCAGAACAGCGCCACATCTTAGCAGATAAGGAGCTGCTCTGATCTATCATGTTTACGCAGCGCACCAGCCTTACTTGCTGCCTTCGGTTTAGTGACTTCTATGTAAATCTGGTCTCGCGACTTCACAATAGTAAGCAAATGGCACCAATATTAGCAGAAGGTTCATTAAATGAATGGGTATTGTAAATGAGCTAGCCTCAAACAATTCAGCACGGTGGAGAAACGCTGGAACGAGAACATGGGGAGGCTGCCGCTAACAACCGATAGCTGCTAGAAAAATAGGCAGTAGCGGTCTGTGGAGGGAGTTCCGTAGGGCGGTGAGGCAGGGCGGGGGAGGGGCAGGGTGGGGAAATGTAATCACCGGAATATGGATGAACGGAGGTAAGTACACATTTAAATAAATAAAACAAATTTCATTGCGCGCGCTGCATTGCATTTTGCGATGCAGCGCGCACAAAGGAATTAGTTTTATTTATTTAAATGTGTACTTACCTCCGTTCATCCATATTCCGGTGATTACATTTCCCCACCCTGCCCCTCCCCCGCCCCGCCTCACCGCCCCACGGAACTCCCTCCACGGACCGCTCCTGAAAATAGGCTCATAAGTGAGGAACGTTATTGTGCACCGCTCCTATACCTTCATCTTCTACAGACAGTACATTCAGGAAAATCTCAAGATGTGTAGGATTGTAATTAAGGTGCAACAAAGTCGCCAACGCCCCCTGAAAAGCATGCACCACCCAGTGGCATTACACAGGCCCCTGCAGTGTGGCGGGCCCTTAGCTGCAGGGGGCCTCAGCACAGTACTCAGGCCTGAGAGCTCCGGATTAAATCCAGAACGGGCCCTCTTCTGGATCATTGAGGGAGCCTTGCAGGGGGCCCCCTCAACCTTTGTAACGCCACTGGCTCCACCCCCGGTTTGCATTGTCCTCTGGTCTTGGCCATACTCGGAGAACCTGAGAGGCCTGGTAGCTCTTCTCCAGGTGTTTACCTAGTCAAAGGGCTGCGCCTTGTCCTTTGTCACTGTTGGTGAACAGGCACTGGAAAGCTTGTCGCTGTAAACAAGGCGTGGATGACAGGCAGCAGGAAGATTGCATTCATCCCTGGCATTAGCACTTAAATCACAAAGGACCCCAGAGCATGAATTAATTCCTAATTTGGTAATGAAATAATGCTTGAAACACGTCAAGCCTCCCAGGCAAACAGTGGCATCCGCTTATGCCTAAAATCAATTGAAATAGAAAAAACAAAGAGTCGACGATGCCAGACTCCTGCTTGGGGAATTGAATTAATGGAGATCGTCACTTCTTTGCAGTAACAATGTGACAAGCTCAGGGGGCATGCTTTGTTTCCTGCAAACTTTAAATAAAGTGTCTCTCTGTCTTTGATGCCAGTGGCCTTTTGGACGGATGTGTTGACTGAACGCGGTCTCACTTCTCATCTTCATCCTGTTTTGAGTCCGTTTTTTATTCTTTCAAAATCCAGTTTTTTCCAGGGCCTTTAGGCACATGACGTCTGGCAACAAAGAGCAAATAACAAAACGTTGCCTTTTAAGGCTACGTTCTCCTGGAAGCGAAACAGCAAAAGAGCCGATTTCGTGTAAATATCACTGTTAAAGAAGAGCAGAGGATGATTATGCGGAATGACACATGATAAATGAGCTGCACCGCGCGAAAAGAAAACATGAGCCAGCGGCTTCACTGCCATAAATAACGCGAAGCGGGCTCTGCTCCTAACCGTGCCGGGACAGCTGAAGCATTGAAGAGGCAAGGACAGGACACATCACTTTTCCTTCTGGTTCATTTGACTCCTTTAAAAAGTTTGAGGAAATTGCCTAATACTTCAGAAACCTTTCAGAAGGAAAGGTAAAATGAACTTTAATACTCCAGGCAAAATTGCATTTTACCACTGGAGTGATTCATCTTCTTCAAGAAAAATGACATTTTCTCGACTATTCTTTTACTTGGTGCCATAAGGTTGCTTGTTGGCTCAGCTTACAGTAGCATCAACCCTGCTTCACACGGGTGCCCTTTCCTACTGTTTTTTTCCCCTCAGTTTTCCTGTTATTTGTGTGATTGTCTCCAATGTGGGCACCTTTTTGCATCTATTAAGTGATTTGAGTAAGCCTCAATTTGTTACTCACGATATGCTAGTAATGTTCTCCAAGCAAACAAAATACCTGCTTCATGTTGCCTCTCAGCTGTGCAGCACACACTTTCAAGCATGTGGCTGTTGTGGCTTTTAACTGTATTCTTTGGCTGCTGTTGTGAGACTCTCGACAGGTGTTACAGAGAGCTAATAACTCAGCAGGGATGCCATCGTTGTCTAAAAGTTAAGCGCTGCTGCAACAAGCTCCTTCTGTTTCTAGGCTCAAAGATGGAGATGGGCACCATTTTATAAAAATGTATGCGCTTTTCCAATGACTTTCAGGCCCTCTTTGGCTAGTAATATGCACGGGAGTACCTTAGCTAAAATTGTCATAGGGAAGGATGGCCTCCTGGGGACACGTACATAAAGGGAAGAGGCTACATTATGACATAGTGAAAACTAGGGTAGGGCAAAATAATCCGTTCTGCCGATGGCATTGGTGGTATTTTGAACATTACTCTTGTAACACGGAGTTCCAGCCCAATTCGGCCAAAGACCACGTGGCAGATTTTTTTCTTGCGCGTGGCTCCAAAAAGGTAAGTTGGCAAGCGAGATTTGGCATTATCGGTTGCTAGGAGAACATCCGGCAAGATTTTTCTAATGCGGGCGGTCGCGACCAATTCATTCAGCAGCAAAATCATTCGAGAAGCTGCGCCCTATGGCGCGCTGCATGGTGCCGTTCATGCTGATTTTTCAGCGTGGAACGCACTCCCAGAGCTAAACCACAGCAGGATTAGCATGATATGCCTATTTCAGCCTATTGACGGAACTCTGCAGGATCTCCCAGAGTTTTTATGTAGCTCTATGGAATTCCAAAGAGTCAAATTCCATGAGTTCTGCCCACCCCTAGTGAAAACCCATGAGGCAACAGAGTAGATAGCGAGGAAAGGGTAGCTGGCTCCAAAGAGATGCCGTGAGGGTAGCTGCTTAAGGGGGAGGGACATAGAGTTCACCAATAGCATGGCTACAGTCAGGGTAGGACAATCAGAAATGGCCTGAAGGGCCGGTCTGAACGGTCATTGTGTGAGCCAGGTGTTTTGGCTTTTTGTGGGCCTGTTTTATGGTCTGCTGGGCCAGTTTTTAGTGACGATTTCCCAAATATAAAAATAAATAATGACTGCAGCATGTTCAAATCAATTCAGTTTCCCAACCTTAAAAAACAGCTATACAGCGTGTCTTTACAAGATCAAAACTGCTCCAATTTCCAAATGGACTTTCTTAGCCATCTGATTCAGTAATAGGGCCACTTTTATTTTGGTGCCTGCGGCTGTCTTCTGTCTCAATCTGATCCTGACTACAGTACATGTTCCACTTAAAGAATATATAATGTTTAACCTACCCAGCATTTCATTGTGGCTTGCTGTACAGAGAGTACTCCTGAATGAGCATTAGGTGGAAGGTGGTGTTGGAATGAAGAAGTTTTAGCTGTATTGTCCATGCATTGTACGTCTTAAGTTAGAATTTGCGGCACCATTTTATATTTAGCCACCATTTTGAGCCATGATCAAAACTAACTTCGGTCTCTCTGCCCCAGCTGAAAGCAGCTGCGATAGTCTTTATTTCTCCAAGGTTGAGCCTTGCTGTACTAATGAATACACTGTTCTTGTTAGTGCATACCTTTCCCACTATATAGGCCTGCTCCCACCCTTAGAGCGGTGGGCACCTTGGTGCTGAGATAGCATGTGCCCGGTCTCAGGATTGAAACTCATACTTCTGTATCCCCTTTGTTCACCAGCTCCCAACTGGAAATTTCCAGTTAGGGTGTGTCTCTATTCATTCTGAATTGTACATAATGTATCGCCATGCTTGCTGAAGTCAGTCCCTCTGCAGCAATCCCAGGGGGCTGGTCAGGCTGGACTCCACTCGAGTGTACCTGAATAAAATATACCTGGTTTGTATTCTCTTCTGTCTGACCGACTCTTCATGTGTATGGCTGAGAGGTGGTCGCAAGTGACTCGGGTGGCCCTAATCGGGTCACTTCCTTCAGTGGGCCTGGATGGGGACAGTTGTAGAGGCACTGCATCATTTCCAGGCAGAAAACCTCATTGATCAAGGTGGCAATTCACACTTCACAGACAATTTGTATTGCATCAGTTTAGGAACTGGATTCGAAATCCACATGTAAGGAGTGTTTTTCAAGAGGAGGGGCATAGCAGAGACAGTGATCTGGGACTGGTGCAGTGTGAGATCAGACGCTGATCCCTGAATAGCTGAAGGATTGGTTCTCTGCTGTGAGTAAGAGACTATGTCCAAAAGGCAAAAGCAGCAGCGTCTCTCTTTCCATTCCACATGGCTCATATATACTTGCTAACCGCTGCTGGCATATAGTGTCTCATTTTGTGAGTGAGAGTCACTGCAGACAGCAGTCCCATTCAGCCCAGCATGAGAGATTGCATTACCTCGGCATGGTCAGTTCTACTTTAAAGCCACTATAAGCATTTGGTTTATGGACCCACAATAAGTGGCCAGATTAGGATGCCAGAATGCAACATATGGTCTAAACAACAGCCTTGTTGTCATGAGTAATAAAGCAACAAAATATAAGTATAAAATTCTTCCAGGGGTTCCGAAAATTCTTGCACAATGTTATGATGACAGCAAAGCAAAACAAATGAATGTACAAGAGCGATTAGTGAATAGCTCTGTATCTTTATGAAAGGATAAGGCATCTGAACCTCTTTACATCCTAAACAAGTCCATAAACAAGCAACTAAAATGCTGTGCCATCAAAGTAAATACATCAATAATGCACATTGATTCCAAATCACAAACTGCACACCATGTTGCAAAGTGACAAAATGACTACTTGAGTCACCATCTCAAAAGCTTATCGGGAATAAAGTGGGTGAATTTAAGCTACCCTAAAGAGCCACTAAATTGATAGGCAACCCATTGAAGCAATAAAAACTCATGAAAGCTAATAGCTGTAAGGGGCTGACCCATTTCCCATTTTCTCTCTGTAAATATTATTACACCTCTGAGCATACCTGGCGCACTTAGGGCGAGAAGGCAAAAGACACACAATTGATGGACGGACGGCAGAACAAATCAAAACATTCAACCCCAGTCAAGAGATCTGGGTTAAATCCATCATTCTTTTGCTCACCATGCCATCAATTGTGTGTCTTTTGCCTTCTCGCCCTAAGTGCACCAGGTATGCCCAGACGTGGGTCCTTGGCTCACTGTGCCACTGGAATCAAGCTATCCTGGCTGAAGAGGGGTGAAACCCCGAAACCGGTCCTAGGATGCTTGTTTCCGGTCCAGGGAGGACCTGGCTGGGCAGTTCGGGCTGGACTGTTCCCATAAGGCACAGGGTCATGACTGATTTGCATATGGCCAGGTCTAAACTGGGGTGGCATGGTGAGCTAAATAATGATGGATTTAACCCAGATCTCTTGACTGGGGGGTGAATGTTTTGATTTTTTCTGCATTCCGTCCATCAATTGTGTGTCTTTAGATTATCGCAATGGCATATATCTACAGCTCCAGATACTTTCAAATCACCAGCTTCAGTTAGTACAAAACATGGCTACTCATACCTCTATAAGAGCAAATATGCCACCTATGTCCAGCCAGCTGCACTGGCTACCTGCGAAAATAAAGATTCTTTTCAAAGCTATGACTATTGCCAATACTGCAGTGTCCCAACATCCTCCAGATTCATTAGCAAAACCGGTCTTCTATCTGTGTCCCAAAGAGAGCCTTATGTCCAGCTCATGTCTGTAACTTACTCTCTTAGTGGTTAAATGTTAATGTGTGGAGGCATTTAAATCTGTCCTTTCAGGGGAAGATGCCCAGAATAGGCCCTAAAAGATTCCTGGCCTTTAAGCAGCTATTTTTGACACTGAGACAATAAACTTAATGCACAGAGGATGACAGCATAGGTGAATGAATGTAAAGTGGTTTCCAGCTTTATGTACACAAGGGATGACACAGAGGGTGTCGACGTGTATGATGATACTGGGATTGCCCAGGAGTTTTAAAAGTATTATAGGGACCTGTACAGTTCTTGTTTGTCTCAGCGACATCCAACATTGACTGTTTCTTCGCTGATCTAACTCTCTCAAACTTTCAGAGTAGCTAAAAATATTTTGGAGGAAGGTAATACATTAGAGGCTATTGAGACAGTCATAAATGAATTGCAATCCAGTAAAGTATGTGACTTCTGACGGAACTACTTAAACAATTATCTGGTCACCTTAATGCTGAACTTCCGCAATTCAGGAAGTAAAAGCAGAAGATGCGCTGTCAGACGATTTGAGCCACCTCTTTAGGATTCTAAAACATAAACAGGATGTGCCTTCTATCACTTGTCAGTCCTACCAGGCCATGCCAATTTGAAGCATGAAGGCTAAGATTCTCACCAAGCTACTTGCAAAGAGGCTTCAGGGACCTTTCTGCTCCACTTTTCGTGGTGGGGATGCCTGTCTAATTTACAGATGAGCACAACAACTGTTAAATATGAATTCAATATTCATTAAAAATGGCTACTACCTGCCGCCTACCATTCTTATAGCTTTGGGGGCCTGGAATAGTCAGAAGTGTCAAACTTGTAGGAGTGTGATGATTGTAGTTGTGTTGATACTGTCATTTGAAGCACTGGCAGGTGCAATGGGTAGGTCAAGTACAGTGGGCTTCTGAGGAGGGCCAAGGAGCTTTTTTCATGAATTAGGCACTGGTGCACGCACATGTAGTGATGCATGTGCTCACATACAAAGTGACACTGGGTCTGCCATAGCCTCATGATGCAAATGCATTCAAGCATGATCATACATTTAAAAAATGTTTTGACTGTGCAGCAGCAATAACCATTTTTTGTTTGCATTTGGTTATGCTAAACAGCATCAGTAAAAAGCGATGCCAGACCCATAAGTCTGTATTGGCAAAAAAGACTAGGCATGTTGGCTTTGCCACTGCTTGTTTTTAATTTTCTGATTCTCCTTTCATTCATATCTGTTTACATTGATTACAATTGCTGTAATATTTTATATTTAGATTTCATCGTCTCTTAAAAGCAGATGTTAGCTGCAATCAACATTTCAGTTTTATAGCCCCATAAAAACCAATGAAATACATTTTTAAAAAATATTAATGTCTTCAAGCATAAAAGTAATTTTCCACTTGCCAAAGGGAGGCTCTCTATCTACCCTCTCTTTTGTCCAAGTAATTCATATCACTTTCCAGAAGCCATTCCCAACTAGTAATTGCAAGTCCAGTTTTGGAAGATAAGATCCAGGCCTATAATATAACAATATGGCATTCTTTTTGGGGATAGAAAGTGTCCAACTGCTAATTTAGCGCTAATATATACAGATCATGCAAATGCAAAAAATATATTTCCAGATGTGGTAGATACACTGTATTGAAGGCCAACAAAAAGTATGGCACAAAAGCTTTCCATTAATGGTCACTGCAGTTTGGCAGTAAAATATGCTCCTGGAATTTACAGACCTACAAGTTGGGCAATGCAACTATTTCCATCTTCTGTGAGCCACCTACATTTCTTCACATCACAATATGCCTAGCGTCCACAAGATCATAGCTTGAAAAGATTGGTTATTAGGGAAGGCATAAAAAAATTCCTCTGTCCTGTGCCCAAATTATGACAAACTCATCCTTCTTAAGTATACAAGTCAAACATATGGAGATTTCATCCTGTGGAGTGTGCTTAGTACTTAGGGGCATATTTATGAGAGTTTTGCATCACGTTTCCACAACGCAAGGATCTGAGTCAGATATATCAAGCCACATAAAGCCACCTTGCATGGCTTTGAGTGGTCTCATAAATCCTGAGCATGGTAACGCAGCACAAATCGTTGCATTGTCTTACTCTGCGCAATGGAGGCGTTCCATGGGCGTTGCAGTGGATGTTCCCACAGAACTCCCATGCATTTTGATGCATTCCAAGATTTACAAGGACTTGTAAACCTGGGAATGCATCAAAATCTTACGCTCCCGAGGTGTGGTGTATCTCGGAGAAATATCGCTATTTCTCCTCGTTTTTTCCTCTTTATATGTGTGGTGTAGCACACATCGAAAGAGGAAAACACCTCTCAGGATTGTTTTTGTGCAGGAAGATGCTCCTTCCTGCTGCTGACAACACAGGCACCCTTGCCCCATGGTGCAAGGGTGCCTGCGTTGTCGCTAGGATGCCGAAACAGCAGGAATGCACCGTATTGGATGAATACAGTGCATTCCTGCCCTTTCACTTTGTCTGCAAGGTGACTTGCTGTGCTGCCCTATGCCAAATCCCCACAAATGCGGGCCCTAGTTTGTAAGAGAAAAAAAAGTGCAGAGGCCACATTTTTTTAGAAGCCCATCTCTGGTCCTGCCAAAAGCCATGGTGTCAAAAGGCTAAGGCTGCCTAGTCTTGAATCCAGCTAATCTCTCTAACTTGAACTGAAATTGGAAACGAAGAATAAGACGATCAATTGATTAGTTTGTTTTTTTATTCGCTGAGATATGATGTATATTGAACATAAATATGTCATAGCACCCACCCCCTGCAACTACTTGCTCAAATTAAGACGCTGAGCACTGTACCATTATGTTAGTCAGTTGTTCCCCTTAAAGTAAACTCTGTTTCTGTTTATATTTGCTCAAGTTCTCACCAGAAATATCTATAAAAATATTAATAGTAAATCTCATGACATACTCATTCTCCTCAAAAGAAAGAAAATTGCACACAGCATTACTTAACAGATGTGCGAGAGATGAAAACAATCAATTTTACAAAGTACTGGCAAGAGGCAGGCAATAGATTGCCTGGAACTATGCGAAATAATTCTTATCTCACTCCATCTCTCTTCTATGAAAAATAATTTCAAGCACTAAATTAATTAGGGAACTTAATTTTCTGCTACATTTGAAACCACACAGTTTATGAATTTAAATTAAGAGAATGCTTTCACCAATTAGTATGCATCGCGGAGATGGTTGGGCGCGTGCTTAGCGCACCAGTGATGAACCGCCACAGAGCATTAATACCATAATGGGGAGAAAGAGAACATTACCCCTAGAAGGAAATAACAGCCACTTGAGCAACTTTCACTCTTAGATATAAAGCACTGTCTTCTCATAATTCTCAGCTTTAAAATCTGATAGTTGAAAGCTTTGGCTATTTTATGTAGAATAAAAGAACCAGCTCCAAAGAAGCTCTTATTTGTTGATAACATTAAACATTAAACAGGCAGGGGTTTCAGTGGGCTCCTTACCACCGCGACGCCAACTGCAGCCGATTTCTCACTGCTAATCAACGTGTTCACACATACTTCTGTGGAATTTCCATAATCCCAAATCGAATGTGTGAGGGTGTCTCGGGGGAGATGTCGGCGATAGGACACATTGAGCAAAGCAGACGAGCAGCACGATTTGTTCACAACGGGGGGCAGTTTCAAACAGACACAATTTGAAATAACGAGAAAGTAAGCAATTTCTTTTAGAGGGTAATGAAGGAAGCCTCTTGGGACCCGAATTGAGCATTTGAAAGCTCTTCCTGTGTGCCCATGTAGTAGTTTATTCTATACATGTTATTATCGTCTCTAAGAGAAGGGCTTTATTTATGTGGGCCGGGTCCTGCCCGGTCTGGGTACTAACGGTAATTAAAAATGGTGACTGAAGTGGGTCCCTTTCTGGCCCTATATTCTCCCTTTAATTTAGGGGTGGGCGGAATTTGCGAAATTCACTTTCGCAAATTATCGCGAAAATGTTAAAATTCTCCGAAACACGCGGAAATATCGCGAAGATGCAGAAGTTTTTTTCCTGCCCGTTCGAGGTATGTTCTGCGTGGTCGTGGCTCGCCAAATTACCCATGCGGTTGCTCGCGGGCGCGGCCATCTTGTTTTCACTTGTCTTGCATGATCGCGAGAAGAAAGACGTGATCGCGCGACGAATGATGTTACTGCGGGCGCGAACTGTCGCGAGACAGCGCAAATGGCTACCAACAATCCAACATCTCGTGGAGAACGCGACCGGATCGGGAAAACTTGTCGGCGAATGCGGGGATTCAGGTAAAGCGATCGGGCGCACGCAAGAATGTATTATTTTACAGCGCGAGCAAGCAACAAATTTCTGTTAAAATGCGGATTGCGGAAATTTTGACATTTTCGCGCTCTCCGCGGAACGCGAAAATGTCAAATTATCGCAATTTCCGCGAGCGGAACGGATTTTTAGCCCAGGCCTACTTTAATTGCAGTAAATCACTGAAAACAGAAGATGGCATGTGTTCTGCACTTTTTCTTTGACCTTTGTGTAAAACTCAACGCCCAGGTGTTGTGAAAGGGCAATAACAGGTCTATATGTGGCAGCAAAAAGCAGACGTGTGTTGGGCGGAAGTTGCAACGTTTCTGCTCTGTTGGAAATCATCTTTATCCACACTGAAGCTCTGGGCAGTATATTGTATTGTATGGGCATTTATCTAGCACTTAGTACCTTTGGAGATAGTGTCTCTACATTTTTTGCTTTAACTCGCCAGAACATCTATTTGCTCCATGGATTTTAAATGGAAATTCCATGCTCGGCTAGCATTCTTATGCCAATGGAGTTTTGGGGAAGGTTAGAACACACTAGTGTAGGATTTCGTATGGTGGTGTGGCCGGAAGCCTATGGGAACGATTACGTAACGCTGATTAACAGCACTTGGAAGTCACAATTTAATGCAGATTAATAACAGCAGTGTATATTTACAATTATAGGTGAGCCTCAGTGGTCATTGTGGTCTTCCACTTGAATATTTTGAGGCAACGCCACTTGAATATTTTGAGGCAACGCCATAGGCAAGAAATGCGCATGCGCGGGCTTCCGCGCATGCGCATTTGTCAGAAGAAGTTTGAAATGGAAGAGGAAGCCCCGGAGACGCCGCGTTTCAGGTAAGTTTCTTTAATTTAGTATTTATTGTAAATGCGGGGGTTTGATTTAAAAGGAGGGCGGGCGGGAGGCGGGTGGCACGTAGTGGGGCTACGCGAAGCACGTAGTGTGCGTAGATTTGGGCACACTACGTGCTGCTTCACGTAGCCCAACTACGCCCACCCTTAGAAGGAATCTCTTGTCAGGAAATATGGTCTCACCCCAGAAAAGCACAGGTTGAAGTTCAGGGGCAATCAGAAACTGTATCACCAGTCCTGGGAGAATATTGTGGAGTACTTGTGTAATGCACACTACTCCCTCCTCGACACTCCACAACACTCTACGCCACTCGACCCTACATCATTCTACACCACTCCACTCTGTGACACTTCATTCCACTCTCTTTCAGTCATGCTGAACAGCAGCCACTCTGGAATGCATCTTGGCTAAAACACATTGGTAAAGTCAATCGCTCTTTTGTAAGCAAGACTTATTGGCCTCATTGCCCTTGGCCATGCTTGTTTAAATAAAAAAATATTTTTTAAATGTGCTATGGTAAAACAATCTATTGATCCAGGTTCTTTTATGTAATGTTTTTTAAGTTATAAAAGTCCCCAAGTAACATATGATATTTCACTGTCATTATTCATGACAAAATATGAGTACATGTTATTATAAAACCATAAGAACATATCATAAATACCCAAATTATTGTACAGTCATTATTAATTAAAGTATTTATTAAAACATGCATGCAATCTACCGCTACACAGTACATTCCTTGAGGTCTATAATAATTTTACAACCTATTGTAGATTTCCTGCAATCAACGACAACCAATGACAGACTATGCAAGTTGTTTTCAACCTCAGAACCACATATCTTTCAAAGTCAATTGTTCCTATTAAGGCAAAACCTACCCCCTCCAGAGACACTTTCCTTTATGCATAGAGGCACTTTAGTTTTCCAACCCCAGCAAACAACAGTACATACAAAGGTTGGATACATTTGAACCTAACATTGGCAAAATCTGGAAGGCTCTCAAAACTGAATAGTCATTTTACAACAAAGTAACTTCAACACATAGAAAACCCCGCAATGTCAATTTCATTAAAGTGAAGGCATTGTGAACTGTGACCTCCAGTCTGTATTACATTCACATGTTGCATTAGAAAACCCATTCCACAGTAACTGATGGGCACGTATGCAAAATAGTTTAAATTTGCTTGACTGATTAGCTTTAAAGATTGAATGGGCATCTCATTAAAATACAAAGCGTTATTTTCGGGAAAAAAAAATGCGAAAACTATCTTTACAACCTATGTTGGCCAACCTACATGCAGACAGTAGCAGTTAATTAAATTCCTGCATTGAAGCTCAATCTTATACAAGAATACATGTTGTAGCTAAACTCAAAAATCTCTATTGTTCCATTGAAAATATTATTGTTTCAACATAAAAAACATACGTGGCAAGCAGTTTAAATCAATAACTAGTTTAAATTCCCATTCAGAATGACAAATTAGGTTGATTATAATTCTACAAATTTCACCTTGTACGTTAAATCAACAGAGGGGCCCTCAACAGAATTTTTAAATGTACCACTGATGCCAGGAAACACACAATAAACAGTATGTTACGCAACATCAAAACACCAATGATTAAGTCCTTATTACTATACAATGGTCAATTGTACATCGGTCATTATATAGTGGTCATCAATGTTTCCTCTCCACAGGTTAAACAATACATTAGCCACCAATGCCAGCCAATCTGTGTGTATTTAACATTTTTAAGCTAACGCAACAATTTAGTCAATTTAGTGACTGTAACATTCTACACCCTTTTCATCATACCTAGGTTCATAGAGTCAAAAACTCCAACATACCTAAATGCACATTTATAAGGATTAAATACAGAATATTTTGCCACACCTCTATTCGCGGTGGTCCTGTCTGCCTACTGTGATACATCTGTGAGCAAGTTAAGGTTAGGCGCTTCACATGTGGGGTCCACAAGTAATGAGAATAGTTACCTTTAGGTGTGTCCAGTGGCTCAGGAGAGTGTGGACAGAGGAGTCCAACTGAATTAAGATAGGTATAGAACTGACAAGTGCCCATGGATAACAGGGCACTTGTCCATGTTCTATGGCCTAATTAGGGGAGCCCTTAAAGGCATTGATCAGTATACCCTGGCTTTTGGCTCAAGAGGTGTCATGTTGGACTTGGCCCTTCCTGCAGTGTCCTCTTCAAACATTTATGCCTTCACCCATCTGTTTTCTGAACTTGTTTTTGTTGCCCTCTAGGACTCTGCACACTTTAAATATGCTAGCCACTGCTAAAATGCTTGGGCTCTCTCCTTTAAACATGGTAGAATTGACTTATACCCAACTGGCACATGCAATTTACTTTTAAGTCCCCCGTAAAATGGTACCCCATTTACCCAGCTCTGTAAATTAAATGCTACTAGTAGGCCTGCAGCACTGATTGTGCCACCCACTTGAGTCCCAGGCCTGCCATTGCAGAATAGGTGTGCATGTCCTAAACTGCCATATCCACCTGGCAAAATAAACCTTTTTCCAGGCCCAAACATTCCTGTTTAAAACACATAAGTCCCCCCATGATAGACACTGACCAGCACAGAGGGCAGGGTATAGTGTATTTGAAAAGTCGGCCCCCCATGATAGACACTGACCAGCACAGTGGGCAGGGTATAGTGTATTTGAAAAGTCGGGCATTCACTTTCAAGTTTTACATGTCCTAGTAGTGAAAAACTCTTACATTTGTTTTTCACTACTATAAGGCCTGCCTCACCCATAGGATAACATTGGAGTTACCTCATTACACCTAATAAGCTGTAACCTCCAAGTGGGAGCAGGCAGATAGATTGACGTTGGCGTCTATGGAATTGTAATTAAGAGCACTCTTTTTTCGTAAAGTAGTATTTTTAGTCACAATTCTGAAAATGCCACTTTTAGAAAGATGACATTTTCTTGGTCTAACGATGTGGTGCCAAAAGTAGAGAAAACCTCTTGGCCTGTCTATCTAATGTTTACCTAGGTAATCACTCTGACTGGACATTTCCCCTTAACATAAAATCTCACTGCACACATTGTTTTTCTTGTTTTATTTTTGTTTATTTATCAAAAATATTTTTTTCTTTTCCTATAGTGTCAAACCTTTTACATATATAATTTATATAAGATTCACAAAAACATTGATACATACGACAGAGTCATGATGTCATTTCAGTTTTTCAAAAAGGCCATTAATGGCTCCTATTGATTTAGAGGCAAATTGTAGTATACCCCCAAAAGAAGTTTATAGAACATCATCAACCTTCCAATCTCACCTTTCATTCTACTCATGCAAACCATCAATCATACCAGCACAAGAAAAAAGTCACAATAAAAAACACTTCTGAAATGGAGTCCTGCTCGTGAATTCTATTTATCACAATTGTCAAAGGACACAGTTTTGACATTTACAAGTCCATCAAATTTATTCTTTGTTGAGTATTCTTTTCAATTAGGTCTTGGGTAGGACTTCTAGAAGTGTGATGAATGGTCTACGCACGTGACAACCTATAAGTTTATATCACCTTCTTCAGGACCAAAAGAGAAGTAAACTTTTCATCTGTAGAGTGGTCTGGGGGTCTATATGTATTTAAGAGCATTGAAGCATCTCTGATTGGAACGTCTGGATCATAGTCAGCAGACGAATATATTCTTGCAGAAGCAAATTCCCGAATGTGATTTTGCTCTCAAACGAAGAGACACGATTAGTGCAATCCGATCTATGTTTATGCAGTCAAGATATGTTTTCCATGTTATATTGGGTATAATGGCTCCATCTAATTTTAAAGATGTCTATCGATGTGTTGGAATGACGTAGTATTTCTGGTCTCTCGTTCTAGCAAGGTTATATTTCCTAGGTTGGTGGTCCCCAAGAATTAAGACAGTATTTTTTCTAGTATGCACATGTCCCCGTAGATTCAGACTGTTCTGCCGACAAAAAATAAAATAAAACAGAATAGTCTGAATCTAGGGCCAATCTAGGACCAAGAATTGGACTCAAAGGGTCATTAGGCTGACTTCCTGTTCAAGCTACAGGGATACAACAAACTACACGAGGCCTTCCCAGCAACTGCCCAGCTAGCCAGTGGCAACTAGACCTGGACTGAACCCTGTTGTCCTTAACACCCTGCAAATCTCTAAGTGCCTCCCCTAAGCTCTTGGGGGCTTTAGAAGTGTACTTCTGTGGAGGATTGAGACTTAAAGGACCAGGTCAAAAGTTAAATCTTTGACATAGATGAACCTGGTTGGTGTATCCAGCCCACCAACAATTGTGGATGTCCTCAAATTGTGCCTAGGTCCCACTCTCCTGCGACCATTGACTATCATTGGCACTTTGATAGTTGTTGATGCTATTTCCATTTAATCTTTTAAAATTCATGTCTCTGGATGTCATTATTTGATTCTTGTCATTTTGGTGTAATTATGTTTATTAAATTTTACTCTATTTTCTAATTTGATTTGGGATTTTTATTGTTTCCAACTTTCCCCTTATTAATGTTTTGGTACTGCATAAAAACTTTAGACATTGCCCTCAATTAAGCCTGTCTCGTGCTCAATGCACAAACATGTCCAAGATAATGCTTTACAGCAATGAGGTGGATGAGAAGGGAGGTTGCCGACTAGCTAAGTGGATCCCTTCCTTCACAATGCTGACCGTACGGGAAGCTCACCCCCCTGTCAACACCACCAGCCTCAAATAACAATAAAGTGAACCATGCAGGGCTAGAACAAACATCTGATCAGGAATAAAGGTAATTTTGCAATCCAGTTTTGTGTGAGTGAGCCATGTTCTAGCTTGTGCCTTCATAGAAGTACAATGGCTGAGAGGACAGGTCTCCAATGCGATCAGAGGAGGGGCAGGACAATCTTTTAGCTGGAGCTCCTCCATGCACATGTGACCTCACAAGTTTTCCTCCAGAAGTCAATTTCGGTGGAAAAAAAAGAATAAAGAACTCTGCCCAATGTTTAAGCAGGTATCCGCTCAGAAATTAAACTAACCGTGTAGCTGGCAAAATATATTTGTGTTCTATATTAAATTAATATAGGAAATTAAAAGTAGCTTAGACCCTCACTTTCTCCATTTCATTTGTTTCTTGTTCAAACCGCTCTCTCAAGCAATGAGATTTCACTACGAAGAGCACTGGATTGACGTTGCTATTTTGCTTTTCGAGTTTGTAATTTCCAGAATATGTGTGCTGTTTTCTAGTACATTTCACCACTTGCGTTCATCCTTCAAACTTCAGGCTTGCATCTTCGCCTTTCCCTTAAACAACTGCAGTCCTAAAAAAACGGGAATTCAGGATTTCTAGAAACCTGGGTTCTAGAAGCGTAGCTTTTGTTGGTTAAACATGTCCAGTGCCACTGGGGCCCAAGGTCAGAGGGGTCCGCGTCTGTGTTTTATACTAAAAAAAAAACAACTGATGGTATCTATTTTCCTTGCTTGCTTTAGGGCCCTTGGTACCCTTACTACGTCACGATCAGCCTACTTCTCATTGACCTTAAAACATCAATTCATGAGACTACATTTTGGCATGTGGGAAACAAAGGATCTCATCCCTTCATGGAAAGACCAAAGGCAATACCGAGGCTGCAGACTGTGCGGCTATAAATATGAATCTCTTCAAAATATTTTCTGTGCATGCCCAAAGTTATTAAAAGAAAGGAACATACTATTAAAAGAAATATTTAACAACATGAAACATTCGAACAAGTAGAGAAGCAGTAATCATCTGGCTAGGTGGGTTCTCAATCCCCCTAGTCTGCAGAGGGGTAAATCTTTTAAATCTGTATTTAAAGGAAATAGGTCAAAATCCTGAGGAAACCCGAACAGACTCCTAGAATTACTGGAAAACTACAAAAGAACTTGCTAAGAAATGAGCTGTTTTATATATGTTTCCTACTATGATATGGCTTGCTCAATTTTAACAGAATTTTTTTAATTGTCCAATAGATGTTGCATAAGGACTAATAGTTTTAAAATTCTATCAACGATTATTTATTTTCTTCTCATTAGGATGTCGATGTGCTGCAGAACATGTTGCTTTGTGTAATTTTTTTTTTTTTTAAGACCGAACACTTATAAATAAAACTGTTGTAATACCCCCTATCTATTTTCTTCAACTTGGTCCATACTGTGAATTATTATACTCTCATGAATAGTGAAATGTTGTGAGCTATTTCAAACACACTGGAACCGTACCGACTAAAAAGATTTTAATAATGATGTTTGTCAAAACAGTTTAGAGGAACGACTTAAAAAAAAAACTGTACGAGAAGCAAGAGTGACTCTAAAGCAGGTAATGTAAATAAGCATGCACTGAATAATTGAACACAGTGTGGTGTCACTGCCTCCAGAGCACTACATATTTCACCCAAATTAATTAAATACCCATAGCTGAGTCCACCAAGACCAAATCCTATCTTTGCATTGGTGTGAACATGGAAACCACAGACACATGCTTTGTACCCCCAAAACTAGGGATTTGGCAGGAAAAACACTGCTGTAAGTGAGTACCAAGATATGATAGGACAACATCGAAACGTTTGGTGCTTCAACATGACTAAGTGACAAGCCAACTTGCTCAATGAGTGGACAGATGTGTGCGGCTGTATTGGTAAAGTTGTTGGATCTGACAGTCGATACCGCACAGAAAGTTTGACCGTTTGTTTGAACTGCAGCAGGTATAGGATTGGTGGCTGTGTACACCTCCCCTTATAGGCAGTGGGTTACTGCAAGAAACTCACAGTTGACCTGCTCTTCAACCTAGATTTGTTCTGGAAAACAAAGCTAATTTATGCCACAATCAACGTTACAGTAAATGTGGTCGGTGAGGTGTCCTGCTCAACGGATCTCAAGCTGTTAACATAGCCCAGTCGATGAATGCATCTGCTACATATGTGTGAGCAACTAGCAGGATATCGCTTATCAGCGATTGCTATATCAGGTAGCAATGTACTTAAATAATTCAGAGGAATTGTATGTAATGCTGTACATTTCAGGAGGTTGGGTGGTTAACATCAGCATCAGGGTGCGACATTGTAAAATGTGAGGGGTAGTTAGGGCTCAGCTTGAAGGTACTTCTGAAGAGCTCTCAAGTGACCAAAACCTAATTTTGAGGTATCACTTAAGCAGAGCATGCACTGTCTCTTACAAAACATTGTAAGAGACAGTGCATGCCCTATGGGCGGTCACCTCATAATCCTGCGGTTGTATTCAAGGTCGGGCAGCTCCAAACTGATACGGTGTCGGACGGACATAAGTTCGCCCGACATCGTAATTAGGCCCATATTAACAATGCCAATAGGTCGCACATAGGCGAAACCTATTGGCTTTGCAAATGTTTTTTATTTATTTAGTTTTTACCATGCTACCTAGCAGCTGCACTGCGGACCAGCATGGCTACAAATCATTGGTAAAGAGATAGCTCTCATAGGGAGAGCCTTATGGCCTTGCCCATGCTTGTTTTTCTGTGTTTGAGCAGCTCAGAAAGCTTTCTCTTGTGGTATCCGATACTGGGGATGGTAGACTGCAGTGTGTCTATGGAGCTGGAGAAAGGAATCTAGGAAGAGAAACTTTTATTCTATTTCTCTGTGTATTTACAGCGCTATCCTCCCACCACGGTCACCCAAAAAGTCAAGTCAGCCACGACAGATTTATAAGCGTTTGGGGAGATCAAAAAGCAAGAGTTCTAATGGCAACTTTTACTATTATAGTTATCCTATGTACACGAAGGAATGCACACCTAGGCTGCATGTGAAGAGTTAAGTTGCCTGTAGATTATTTTGGCCTGACGCTAGTATGTGTAATTTGGTCTGAATACAAACCATCTTCACGCCATAATGCATGCCTGTAGACTAAAGGTGACCCCTGCTTCTGCGGGGGTCAACCATTGTCATTTTCAGTTTATTTCCATATGGATTGTTCAGCTTTTTTCTGTTGGATGTGCAATCAAGTTACTGTTTAGTATATGAAGGAAGTCGTGCATTATTTTGCAGTTAGACACAGCTTGGGGCTTCCAATTTCCAGGTGTGCTGATGTTGTCTTTGTGCGTACCTGTGTGGCCACTATGGTGAGTTTTCATATTAAAGTGGGTTTTTTTTAACTCTCTGTGGTCGGTGTATTTCATATTAATGTCAACAATCTTATGTTTGCTGTCTATGTGGTATATGCGTGGCAGCCCCGTCGCAGATGGCTTTTCCTATAGATCAAAAGTAATTTTTAGTGTAGTTCTTGTCAAAGTCGGAGTGAGACAGAAGATAGCCTTGGGTGCCAGAATAAAAGTAGCCTCCGTTAGGGAATCAGATACCTAAAAAAGTGTCCTACATTCCGCAAATCGACCAGTTTAAAACTTGTAAAGACGCTGTATAGGTGTTGTCCAAGATATGGGAGACTGCATGCATTTCTGTTTGCTGGAGTTTGGGTTTGTGGTAAATACAGAAAAACACAGCCACAAAGAGACAAAAACTTCCCCACAAACTGACCTGTCAGACCAGCCCTTCTGGCACTGCCGGACTGCCCTGTAGGCCAGCCCGACCCTGCGGTCTAAAGATGGCGCCCTGCTAAACCGAGCAGAGTTTGCAGGCATCTTCTGGTTCTCTTGCGGTCAGGATCTTTCACTCAGGTTCTGAGACTTGGTTTGCTTTTGGAAGCTTCCCATTAGACATATTTGTGGCATGTCGCACGTGAGATCTAAGCTCTTATCCGACTGTGGTTCAAATTAGATCGTTTTCTTCCCTGCAGCGCCCTGTAGCTTGCTTGATGAATTACTTGTGTTTTTTGGCAGACATAGAGTAAATGTGACCTTGAATTGCACCGGTTCCTTGTGGTTTTATTGTGCAGTGCTGCCGTGCAAACCCTTATAGGTCACTTTTGTAAGTGAAGTGCATGTGCTCAGTAATGACTGCCGTAAGAAGTTGGGTTATAGTCGAAGCAAAACATCTGTCTTTTATCTGCTTTTATGTTAGCTGTACTTGCTCAGTAAAAAAATACAGGTTACTTGGTTCCACGATAGCAAATATGCTTCGCTTTCCATGTTTGCGTCTTTTTCATTCAAGTAGCACACCCTCACCCAACCATCAGCGTCACCCACTGCACGACTCTTATAGTCAGTCATTTTAAGCACTGGACCACACATCCAGAAATGCCATCTCAGCCATATACAAAAGAAGTGCTGTAAACAGCCAAGCTTTGGCAGTACTTCAATGTTTAGTCATTCCAATGAAGTATTAATGCCTTGCACAGGAGGGGTCTGGAGGGGTTCCCGCAGTCCACTCAAGATGCCCTAAGCACAGTCCTGCACACGGTGAATGCATGCTGAGTAGACGTGCCTGTAAGGGCCTGCATTTCTCAACAAGGATGAGCTAGCACAGAAAGTGTCATGCAGGACACAGCTTGGGGGAGACATTTCGTTCTGGGACCTGCTGATACAGAGGAACGCAAACACATGCAGAGACGCAGCCGCAAACCAGCTTGTATCTAGTGCTGCAACATTTAATGCAGCTAACCCCAGAACATCAGTTTGTTATTGGTGTTAAAAATGTGTATATGGCCAGGCCCAGGTGGCTACCAGGGGATAGATTTGGGTAACCAAGAACTCTCTACCTGCCAATGAGGTAATGCGGCAGTGAAATGCAAGCCACAGTTACAATTTAATAGAAAAACTTTTAATCGGGGGAAATATTTGAAAGATCACTGAAGATCCTTACAATTGTAAGACTTTTATAAGAGTTGCTTGAAAGCCATGGACGCCCACCTGCTTCTAAAGAACAGACAAGCTAACTTTGGCCGGTAATTATAACACAGGCATATACGGCCACGTGCATTCATACACATACAGGCATACTCACAAACACACAATCAAGCACACCACCCTCGAAAAAACATTCGATCCATGCACCACCAATATTTTAGCACACCTTTTCAGTCTGAGTTTAATTTGGAATCTTCGTTTTCCTTTAACCCTGCCTGTTCACCTATCACCTTAACATTCATTTCATCACCGGTCTTTTGAGACCATCACCTGTCGTCCCTCCTTTCCCTGTCCATTTAGTCAGTTCTTCGTTCGTCCATGTCTTTATCTTTACATCTCCAGCCTGGCTCCTTTGTACGCCCTGCAGAGGGTCCTTTTAAAAAGGATACCCCTTTCATCTGACTGTGTACATGTGTGAATTTATTGCTGTGTTTTTATGAGGGTCTGTATACCTTCCGCCTGTGTGTGCCACTATGAGCAGTCTGTATGTCATTATGGACATTTTGTATCCCCTGCATGTGTGTAGAAGCATGATCGCTGAGGTCGTGCATATAAACTTTGTGAAATCAGACCTATTGGTTTTGTCAATGCTCATTACTTTTCCTGTTCCAAATTCATTGTATTTCTTATGTTTTTCAGCCACAGTACCTCCTTCGGCGCCCTTTCCAACTTGACTAATTCCCCCGGAAGTAAGAAACGTCGCTCGTTTTAGTTAATTGTAATTGCCAATCCTACCCTACGGCTCCTAAAAGCAATCACATGATGTGTCTTGCTTCTCCTGTAATTAACAGCCCCGTGTATCCTCCAATTTCTTTCACATTATTTTATGTATTTGTTTTTAAAGTGTAGCTACACACCTGTGGGCATGTACGTAGTCACTGGCGCAAAGCATGTAATCCAGCCGGTGCTGTTTTCCCGAGAGTTATCGAAGACGTAATAAGTAGAAGGAGGTTTGTTGTGACTTTGGGAAAGAGATAAACTGTGTTTTGAGAACAGATATGAAAAGAGAGGGTAATATGGTTCTGATTCTTTAACGAGCGGTCAGCTCAAGCAAGGCACGAGGGCGGGAAAGGAGTGCTAGCAACATGTGGAGAAGCAGGGAACACACTGTTCATCAGTTATAACACCAGCTGTCTAGGGCTTCAGGAGAGCAAATACTATGACATGACAACTCACTTCTGAATGCTTACGACAATACTATACGTTGAGGCTGATTAAATATGGATATATTTGAATATATATATGAATATTTGAGATGGTAAACATCGTTAACCACGAATCCTTTTCCCCCGCAGGCAATTACAACACAATTGTAACAACGCATACCATTACTCCGCAAGTCGAAACAACGACTTGCGGAAGAGACGGAAGGTATTGGTTTTAAAATCCAACACCTTCCTTACTGTTGCACATAGTGGAGTTGGAATAGTAAATTATACTATTCCAACATTCAGCGCCCCCCCCCAAAGCAAGTCGTTGTTACGACTTGCGGGGTAATGGTATGCGTTGTTACAACACGGTCGTTGTAACGACCGCTTTGTAATTCTCTGCGGGGAAAAGGCATACGTTGTACGGAGGCATATTCATTTGAGATCAAGTTCTAGGGAGGAATACTAAAAGTGCCTTAAAAAAATCTACTGTTTCATAAAAGAAAGTCCACAAAACTGATGTTTATCCTATATTTAAAAATATCTCTACATTTCTAAAATACCAAGTCAGTTAAGGCATTTCTTCTTGAATGAGTGAGCTGTAGGTGAATCACAGTGCTGTCTTTGCTACTACAAGATCTGCTACTCTAGTATCCTGCTTCCCTGTTGCCTGAGTGAACGGGACTGGATCTGCAGCTTGAACTCAGGACCACCAGAATGACTCCAAGGGCTGGTTGACTAGCCTCATGATCAGAGCCTCAGGAACAAAAAGTATCCAACCATCTTGAGTATAGCACCTGGACTCTATCTACTGTGAATCTTATCCCCCAAGCGGTGCCACCCCACTCTTGGACCCTTGGAAGTGGGCCTGAAGGTGCTCTGCCAGTCCAGCTGTGGTTTCTTGGGTAGAACTGATGCAGAACCACGCATCTCCTTGCAGTTCTGCATCGGAACCTTCACTGCATGATGTATCGCCAATGTACAACCTCGCGTCGCAGCCCAAAGCACTTCAGAACTGCTACTGTGTGACGCATCCCCTATGCAGGATTTTGCATCCCAAGCCTCCATCAATAACATCCTTGACGAGGACGCAGGACCTCATGTCGCAAGTCTCATCAACGGCTTCATCTGAACAATCGCTGTTTGATGTACCCTCAAGTAGGACCTCAATTCACTTTCCGCAGCTCATAGAAACTACCGCTGCGCGTCGCAACCTCGACCCAGGATCTCAAAAAGCTCTGCAACCAGGATTTAAGGTACTTTGTTCAGCGGTCCTAACTTGGTCCCTATACCCGGCCCGTGTTCTATCATGGCCTGAACTTGTGACTTTGTCCCGGTGCAACCAGATAACCACGGTTGTCGATTTGTGCATCTGGAACACTATTGTCACGTAAATCTTTAAAATTGCATATCTCTGGTTCTCAAGATTGGATTTTTGTAGCTTTGGCCTCAAATAATTTATTGAAATTTACTCAATTTTTCTAAATCAGTGTGGGATTTTTCTTGTGTTGTGTTTCCACTTTATTACTGTTTGAAGTGCTGCATAAATACTTTGCACATTTCCTCTAAGATAAGCCCGACTGCTTTGTGCCAAGCTACCAGAAGGTTGAGCGCAGGTTAACATGTAGTTTGCTTGCTTTTCTCCCTGACAGGAATTGTGGCTGCTGCTTGGGTAGTGTTTCACGCCCTTCAACTAGTTACCCAATTTCCCACAGTGCATTATGTCCTCTTTGTCGCAGGGGGCTTCTCTATATCCCTCTGCGATAATGTCTGTATTCATGTCTCTTTGTTCCAGTCCCAGCATCTGAAAATCACAATGTGCTAGTTAGTATATTTTTCCAATAATACATATAAGTGTAGTCTTGTTTCAGAGAGCATGTCCATTTCTGTCCTGATCTATGTTTTTGTGTCCCTCTGTCTCATTGTCAGTATATCAGTGTCTCTGTATTCCCCGTCCATGTGTCAGTGTCAAAAGCGGAGTTCTCATTGCCCCATTCATTGTGTATTTCTAGATGCTCTATCTATATTGCCAGTATATGTGTCTTCCCTGTCTCAGCTTCAATTGTTTTAGGTTGTTTTAGCAAAGTGTTGTGAGTATAGGATGTTCCCCCTTCTTTAAGTATAGTGATGTGTCGATAGTGGCCCATTATGTGCCCCATCCTATTCTCCAATAATGAAGGATGTCAATCCAGACGAGTGAAGGGTATTGTGGTTTGAATTACAGAAGGATCCTTTTAACTGCTTAAGTTAGGGCACTCATAGGGCTATTCATGAAGATAACTTACACTGGTGAGTAATTTACATGTGTAATTTACTCTTCCACTTTTGAATAACTTTACTACTTTTGGTTGTTCACAAAATCTGAGCATAAAGTTACTCAAAACTGTAGATTTACATAGCCCTATCCGCTGAAAAAGGGGGTGGAGACACATTTATAATTGTAAGAAACTACTGCTAAAAAGGGAACAGTAGTAAGATCAAAAGACATTTGTTTACATTTAAAAAAAAACATATTTAATTTATGAATAAAAGAAAGGTTGGTGAAATATTTTATTATTAAATAATGTTTTATTTTCTGATCTTTTTAACATTACATTATTATCCATCTATATTTTTAACTGTTTTAAATAATTTAAATTAAATGTAACATTATTTCCTACAGGATTTTAGTTTAAGCCTTTTCTATGAGAGGGCATTGCAGTACCTGTGGTTGGCCATGTGTGGTGCTGGACATACCCCAGCTCTCAGCTGGAGTAATACTTGTTTGGATCCCTTTTTGGCTGTTGTAACTTTAGTAGTGCAGGTTGTGAATAGCAATGGGCTTACACTTTAATGGGAAAGTGCTTGACCCTCTCTAAACCTTTCCCTAACCCTCTGTAAACCGTCCTTTCACTGTCCTAAACCTCTTCCATTTAGAAGTACATATGGCCATTTTGCCAGCGACTCACCCTGGTCCCTCTTATATTTACTACTAAGGGCCTGATTCCGATCTCGCTAGGAAAATCCTCTGTACAACTCGGATCTGGAGGGCTTTCCTAGCGAATCGCGCTGTGAGAGTCTGACTAAACGAGTACAATGCATCCGTATGCTGAAGGACTCGGTTCGGTCGGGCTCCCATTAAACTCTATTGGAGCCTGTATACGGAACGCGTACACATCCTCCCATAGCAAAAAGGGGCGGGTGGGGAAAAGCGTACAGCCTGCAGCGGGTACCCCATGGTGCCCCGCCACACCGTGCATGCTTGGATTGGGGAGGACCCTTGGGCACCCCCGTGACCATTTCAGAGGGCCCAGGGTGAAGGGGGGCCTGCTATGGCCCCCCCGAAGTCCGATTACCACAGCTGTTTCGTCTCGCTGAGACCGAGTCGATAGGCTGCATCATACTTGCTCGTTCGGAATCCGGCTCCATTGCACAGCACGATGCAGCTGCGAACGAGTCGGACAGAGAGGATCGGGTTCGAAATGATTTGGTTAAAGCGGACGAGATCTACGCATCGTACTTGGTCGTTCGGAACGGGGGACGATTCGGTCAGAAACATAGGCTCTGAATTGGATTCACACATGCTGGAAATCGTCTGGAAGCCTTCCTAACGACATCGGAATTGGCCCCTAAGTGGTAAACTCAGACGTGTACAGATCTCCCCATTGACAAGATAGGAACAGTTGAATTGGAGATTTACACTTGTAGGTTTGAGAATAGCATTTTGTAGCACTTTAGTAGTACTATTGTGGTACTACTAAACATTCTACAGAATGAAATCTGTGAATAGGCCCCACTCTGTCCAGCACATAACAAATCTACATCAGTTAAATGCTTGGGTTGTGACATGCACCTTACAAATGATGGAGTTCAAAGTGATAAATCTTACAGGGAACTGGGAAACATCGGTTACATCACAGTGTTTACACCGTAATACCTTTACAACGCAGGTTTTAAAACGCAAGTCATTACAATGACTTGCGCTGGATGGCGCTGTAACCTAAGGAATAGTATGATTTACTATTCCAACACCTTCCCTACTGTACGTAGACTGGAGTTGGAATAGTAAATCATACTATTCCTAAGTCCTGCGCCCTCCAGCGAAAGTCGTTGTAAAGACTTGCATTGTAAAGCCACCGTTGTAAAAGTATCGCGGTGTAAACACCGCAATGTAACGTCGTATATTCGAGGGAACTACATGATCGCCTAGAATTTGAATAACTTGATAAAGGTGAACAGTGTTTATTTTTTACCTCCATCAGATATGCTCTTCAAATCACATTATAGGGATATGAAAGAGACATTCAGGGTCAAGGGCTTGTCCTTCGGAAAACAATCTTAAGTTCCGACCAACAAGTAGGACCATTTTACTGTCTTCCAGACATGATTTCCAAAATGTAGAACATCTTAGAGAATTTGAATATGGTAGATAAATTGATTTTCAATAATTGGCAGAAGAGATATTGCCTGTCCATAACTGGGTATGCAAAGTGGAACTGCTGTGCAAATCTGGGATCTCCTTTACACAACTTCTAGAAGACATCCCGCTTTTAAGAAAATATTGTACTGGTTTACTATAGGTATCTAGATATAAGTTGCTCAGACTGCCTCTCAAATTTGAGAAGGAAAGCCAAAGTATCAGCCTCTAGGTATATGAATCATACATTGGGATACAGAACAAATGGTCTTTCAGGATAAACAAAATCGTTTGCCATCATTGCCTCTGGTGACAAACATCTCTGCAAGGAGAGTGCTTGCTGAGCCTGTCCTTTTCTAATTTGTATTTATGAGCTCACAATTATTTGAGACAATCATTATGAAAAATCAGGAGTTTTTGGCGGAAAAACCTTTTCTTACACTTTTCAGGATTGGATTGAACCTACATGGCACACGTCATCTCACTCTCATTCAAAACAGAGATAGTTCAGTGTTTAGTTTGTAACAGGCACAATCTGTATCCAGCCATGTTCAAAATGGTTAACACTTTTTGCATGATTCTTCCTACATTTTTCTCAACTGGCATATCCAGTTAGCAATCTACAAACTAGAATGGAAGGGTTCCTTCACTCTAAACACAAGGAAACATCATGGGTATCCTTGTACATAAATTACTTTTTAAATCAGACTTTGTGTTTCATTAGCACGACACCGAATAAGATTGAATGCTTTCAACATAGGCACACTATATTCATAAACTCTCCCACCATACGCACCTGCCATGGTTGACCTGTAATAAACAGCATTTCAGGCGACACCAGTGGAATACACAAAATGTATTAAATTGTACAATACAATAAAATACAATCAGGTTGTCTAAGGCATCATGCAGGAGCGGCTCCTCCGCTTAGGCGGAGGCGTGTCGCCCGCAGCTCACTGAACAGTTGAAAAAGGAAAAATAAAATGATAACAATGCAATGTTATTATTATTTTATTTTACCGTACTGGCTCAGTTGGTTGGGGGCGGAGCTGGGCTGTTCAATCGTGGTGGGTACTTGTAAAGTGCGCATGACAGTTTGGCCGGCCATCTTGGGCCATCCAGTCATGCACACTTAGCATGTTCTCCACCAGGCTGCATTTAACAGCCCGGGTGGAGAACATGCACAGCCTACCAACCATTGTCTAAGCACCAAACCACGGCACTCAGACCAATCAAACACTGCTGTCATACAGCCTTGTGATTGGGTAGGGGATTCTGGGAGCCTGTGTGCTTCCTGCTGCCAGGGGAAGAGAAGAAGACAGAGGAGATGCAGCGGCCAACCATACCCACGTAGGTGCTTTTATTTTTTGTATTCCCCCTCCCTCCCGCCTGCTCACCAGTCCCGTTCGGTAATAGCCGCTACTGTCATCATGGCCTTGAATGAAAATAGGTCAGTCTAGTCATTTTTACTTTGTTGGAGCTTTCACGGAGTTTACAACTTTTCTGATATCCTCTGGAACAGGGTAGAAGAAAACAAATCTTTTTTACTCCCCAGAGGTTTGATTTATAGAATATTGTTTACTTGGATTATTCACTTGAAAAAGCAATCCGTGGGTTAAAGTATTGCGGGGAATATTTTCCTGACTTAAGTAAAGTAGGACATATGGAGACTTGTATAATCATCAACACACCTTTAATCAGAATTGCATTTTCCTGGGGGCGTGGCTAAGGCGCCGAAGAGGATGGCCGCCATTCTAGAGGGCTCCGCTGTCGCGTAGCGCGTCAGAGTTTCTCCGGGCTCGTCTTCTCGATACGCGACCTCCCACGATGCGGATTTCGCCGCCGGAGCATCTGCTGCTGACAATGTGTCCCTTGTAACCTGCGGGGTGAGCGTTTTTCAACCTTTATTTTTCGTCTTTACCTCAGTGCGGTCCACGAGTGAAGCGCGGCCGCCATTTTGATTTATTATCACTCCTTGTATCACCCATGAATGGAGATTTCTCAGCCCAAAACTTCTCATTTGCCTTTCTTTACCGGATAATATGCCTGACTGGGATATGGTCCCCTCTCCACAGTGACTGTTTCATCTTTAACTCATATTTTTTGAGGAGGTGAATTGCCAGATGTTTTCTTTCGGAACACAGATGTATCTTCTTCAGTGACCTTAGGCTTTTTATTCTTATTTATCCATGCATTGTATTTTGGACTATTTTTAATATTTTGAAACAGTGAATAATATTTACAGATGCTCCCGACATTTTGAGTTCTGATATTTGATTCTTACCTCCCCTCTCCTTACAATGGCAACGTCTCGCGCTGCTCAGAGTGGTCTTCATCAAATAAATTCAAATAGTGGCTCGCAGGAGGACGTTAACCCATTCAGTGTCCTATCGGACAATGCGGAAGAGGCAACAATGGATACTTCTACGACAAAAGGCTCATCTTCGCAAAATCCACCCTTAAGCAATAAAAATACTTCTAAAATCCCTTCCTCATCTGCCTCTACACCAGGTAAAAGAGTGAAAACTAATCCTCCTTCGCCTATTACTTCTTCTTCCATTATCTCCATGGAATTGTTGCTGGAAGAGATTCGCTCTCTTAAACCAAACATGGCAGAGACTAATTTGCGTCTTCAAAGTTTGGAGGATAATTGGTCGCACACTGAGCAAAAAGTTGATGAATTAGAAAGGAAAGTCGCTTCTGTTCAGGCAATCACTGACCAAGTCCCCTGCCTACATAGAGAGATACAAAACCTTAAGCTATAAGTGGAAAATTTGGAAAATCGCAACAGACGCAACAATCTATGCATTTACGGACTGGCGGAAGGTCTTGAAGGGTCTAACCCTATAACCTTTTTTCAATCATTTTTGCCCACGCTTCTTGGACTTCCAAATTCTCCAGCCTTGAATATTCAACAAGCTCACCGCCTAGGCCAAATCTCTCGCTCTCTTGCCACTACTTCCTCCTCATTGAAACCTAGAGGGGTAATTTTGTACTTTCTAGAATATACTGATCTCCTTAAAGTTCTTCAAGCCGCTAAACAGAAAGGGAGGATAACATGGAATGGTTCAACCCTCTTTTTTGCTCAGGATTACGCCAAAGTCACTGCGGATCGTCGAAAAAAGTTCCTAGAGATGAGACCTGCTCTCGGAGCCTTGAATGCTCGTTACGGCTTATTTCATCCATGTCTCTTCAAAGTGACTTATAATAATAAAACCTTGTCCTATGAAGATCCAGCGTTTCTTCAACAATTCCTGGACTCTTGCAGAACTGATTCTATGGACACTCCTCAAGCTTAACTGTTTTCTGTGGCATACATATTGTTGGTCACTGTTTTATCTTTGACGTTTCTCTCATTTGTTTTTGTGTTTCATCAAGCTATCTGCTTTGTTAATCACTCTTATTATTGGTCTGTTTCTTTCAAATGTAGGTTGTGCTTCTTTGGATTTACCCTGTTCGTTTTTGCCTGGAGTTTCTCTCTCTTGGCTGCGTCTCCGTGGAGCCCTTGGTCTGGTGTGCTACCTTCCTCATGTGGTTCCACCCACCCCATTCTCATCGTCTTTATGTGGTATGCCCCTTTGCTTTTATTTTGAAATATCAATGGTTTGTTGTGTACTGTTTCTCTGTTCTGTCGTTCTGTTCCTCCCTGTCCTTTCCCCTTTACCTTTCCTCTTTCCTTTCTTCTTGCCTTGAAACTTAAATCTTCCAATTTGTTTCCTCTCCTCTCTTAATCTCCTTTCTCTTTTTTATTCTTTCATCAATTGTCTTTATTTCTTTCTTTAAACAACAAGTGTCCTATTTAATTGCTGTTATAATAATTGTGCAGGTTCTTTTTAAAGATTTTCCTTTAGAGTTGTAACTTGGAACGTTAAGGGAGTTAATAACCCTATCAAAAGACAACGTGTATTAACTCATTTAGCCAGATTAAATACTGATATTGCTTTAATTCAGGAAACTCACCTGTCTGTCGCTGAAGCAACTAAGCTGAAAAGAAACTGGGTGGGTCATGTCTTCTCCAAGTATAGGGAAGAAAAATGGGACTTCTATCATATGCCATAAAAAACATCAGTTTTCAGTTGTTCACCAGGACAATGACCTAGAAGGTCGCTGGGTAATTGTTAAATTGCTTATTGACCAAATACCTTTAGTACTCTTTAATGTCTATGCACCTGTTCATATTGACAATACGTTTTGGACTCAGATATCTGATAAACTTCTTATGTTTGCTGACGATTATGTTATTTTTGGAGGTGATTGTAATCAGGTTTTAGACCCTATTTTAGATAGACATTCCTCTGTAAAATTTACCAATACTAAGATGCATACACAATTTACTTCTGCCATACGCCGGAAAGATTTAATTGACATTTGGAGGCTTTGTAATCCTGATATCCGGGAATATAGTTTCTATTCTCCCCCTCATCATTAACAATCCCGGATCGATTATCTTTTCCTTAGTAAACCTCTGTCTCAACTTGTTTCTCACGCTGAGATTGGTTCTATTTTAATATCAGATCATGCTCCTGTTTTTGTGGATTTTGATCTAATACCCTTTTCCCCCATGCTGGTAGATGGCGTTTTAATAACGCATTGTTAGCAGATCCTAATTTCACAAGCCAATTCACCTCCTTTGCTTCAGAATTTTTTTCTTTTAATTCCTCCCCAGACTCTTCTCCAGTAATGATTTGGGACTCCTTTAAAGCCGCAGCTAGAGGTTTTATCATAAATTTTGTCTCACGAAAAAAAAAGTTCTTTGAAGCCAAAAACGCTCAGTTATTAGCTAAGATTAAACAACTTGAATATTGTTACTATCACTCCAACTCTGATGTCTCGTTAAAATATCTTATTGAGGTAAAAATCTCTTTTAACAAATCATCTACAGAAGCCGCTTCCTCTTATCTCCTAAAAAGTAGTGCCCGTTACTATGGAGGCCAAAATAAAATGGGGAAGCTGCTTGCTAATTACTTAAAGATTCGTCGTGAGAGGACTAACATAGACTCCATCCGTAATAATGTAGGTGACTCATTATTTAAAGATAATGATATTCTGAATGAGTTTGTCTCATTTTATAAAAATCTTTATACACCAGAGCAACAACCCACTTCAGCCGCTCTCTCCTCTTTCTTTCAATCAATAAATTCTCCTCCCTCTTATAATGCTGACTTTTCTTCATCAGAATCAGGCATCACTCTCTCTGAAATTAAACATGCTGTTTCAGTATTGAAAAGAGGAAAAGCACCGGGTCCCGATTGTTTTACTATTGAATTTTATGCCCATTTTGCGTCTTTCTTACTTCCCCAGCTTTTATTGCTATATCAGTCTTTCGTTAATGATGGGTCCTCATCAGGAACGTTTCAAGAAGCCACAATCTGTTTTATTCCCAAAGAAAATAAAGATCCCACATTTTGCAAAAATTACCGCCCGATCTCCTTAGTCAATTTGGACTATAAGATCTTCGCAAAGATTCTCGCCCTTCGTATTGATCCCATTCTACCTAACCTCATTGGCCCAGAACAATCAGGTTTTGTTAAAGGTCGTTTATCCTCAGATAATTCCAGAGTTTTCTTTAACATTTTAAGTAAAGCTTCCTCTCTTGATTATCCCATCGCTGCAATAGCATTAGATGCTGAAAAAGCTTTCGACAGGATCGGTTGGGATTTTATGTTCCAGGCATTAAAATGGATTGGTTTACCCTTTAAATTGATTTCTCTTATTTCTTTACTTTACTCTGGCCCTAAAGCCTCTATCTTTGTTAATGGAAAATCTTCTGAGTATTTTTCCCTTTCTAGAGGGGTTCGTCAAGGATGCCCTTTATCCCCTCTATTATTTATAATAGCATTGGAACCCTTTTTAACGAAAATTAGATTAGATAATAGAATTACTGGTTTTAAGCTTGACACTACTCATGTTAAAATGTCTGTTTATGCTGATGACATCCTTTTATATTGCTCAAATCCATCTACTTCTCTTCCCGCCTTTCTATCCCAAGTTGATACTTTTTCTCATTTGTCTGGCTATCGCCTTAATTCAGATCAATGTGAAGTTCTTCCTTTAAATATTTTTTGCTTAAAACATGATTTTATTTCCACTGGTTTTTCTTGGAAAACCTCTAAAATAAAGTATTTAGGTTTATGGTTCTCTCCTACGATCCCCGACACTTTAAAGGAAAACTTTGATAGTATTCTTAAAACTTTATCTGAATCTATTGATCGATGGCACCCGCTCTTCCTCTCCTGGTGGGGAAGGCTGGACTCTATTAAGATGATGCTTTCGCCGTTAATTCTCTATCTTTTGTCTATGATTCCAGTGCATATTCCTGGTTTCTACTTTTAAAAAATTGACTCTATGCTAAATAAGTTCCTAGAATAGCTCTCAATGCTCTCAAGGCTGACAAGAACTCTGGAGGTCTCAAATTCCCTGATTTTAAATCTTATCATTATGCTTTTTCTCTAAAACAAGCCTCTCGCTGGTTATCCCTTGATCAATGTGTCCACCCTCCCCTTTGGTTGGATATAGAAAAATACTTTATAGCTCCTTTCCACTTTAAAGAATCTCTTACTTTTACTAAAAATATCTCTTCTTTTCGTTCTCAAGTTATTTCCTATACATGTAAAATACTAGCACCTCTTCTCCCGTCCTCCTACCCCTCTTTTTCCTCATTGGATCAGCAACCCATTTGGCACAATTACTTACTGCGTATTAGAGGTCGCACTTTCTATTGGAAAACCTGGAGACTCAAGGGCCTAATTTGGATTTCACAATTGGTACATAATAATGTTCCTCTATCCTTCTTAACCCTTCAATCAAAATATTCTTTACCCTCGTCTTGTAAATCTCAATATGACTCACTCCTTCCTTCTCTCACACACTACCTTCTTTCTTTACCCCCTGATCCCATTATTCCTGCCAGATGTTCCACTCTTTTTCCTTTATTATCTACTAATTCCTCTGCCTCTTCGTTATATAAAAATCTATTCTTCTTTTCGGACAGGATCAAGGGGAAGGCTGAATTGGCTTGGGAAAAAGATCTAACAGAATGTTGGTCTATACCATTTTGGGATAAATTGTGGTTAAAGATCCACAAGACATCGAGAGCAGCTAATACTTCTCAGACTCTTTATTTTATTTACAAGCGCCTTTTATTTACCCCAGCGAAGTTAGCCTCCTTCTCCGCAGAACTTTTTTCAGCATGTTGTACCTCAGCTGATTTAAAACATATGCTTTTAGTCTGGTCCCAAATTAATAGAATTTTTAAAACCCAAATCTCCTTCTCTCCAACTAATGTCTTTTTAGGCTCCCTATCACCATCCTGGACACATTTTTCCACTAGCCCCTCTCTAATTGACTTATTATTAGCAACGGCCCTCCATTTAATAACCTCTAACTGGAAACAAGCTGATAAAGTTACTTTCAAAGCATGGTGGAATGCTGTTTGTTTTCATCATAGACTTGATACATGCAATGTCACCCCCTTATTCCTATCCATTAAAAGGGATCTCTTTTGGCTCCCTCTATCCTCGTACTTAACTGACATAGCCTCACCCTCCGCTAATACTCCTGATGAAGTCAGAAAACCTCCATGAAATACTTGTTGTCTTTTTATTTTTGTCTTAGATATAAGTTCTGTATTACTCCCTTGATTTTAAAGTTTATGACTTAAAGTTTATGATTATAATGTATTTACTAATGTTTTTTGTGTTTGAATAAGAGATTAAGGTTTTAGTCTTCACTTTTCTTCTCATTGTTTTAAAAGAACTATTGTAATAGATATTTTGATATTTCCCCTCCCCCCCTTATTTTTAATTTTTTTATTTTCCTTTCCGATTATCAGTAATAGGTTAATTGTCTTAAATTTATGCACATCTCGGATTGTGATTTCTCTCATTTAATGTTTTTTCATCTGTTTGCCTCAATTTTTCCTTTAATAAACCTTAGACTTAAAAAAAAAAAGAATTGCATTTTCCTAGATATCATGAATTGAACGGTGGGCATTTAATAAAAACAGTGTATTGGTGGATAATACGATAAATGCAAGTAGCACGTGCAGATCGTCATATTACAGATCCAGGTGGCCTCTTTATGGAACTTCTCAAATAGGTGAGAATGAAAAAGGACAATTTAATGAATACCCTGAAAATACATGTACTTTATGGCAGGCTGCAGAATATATGAAATAGATTGATTCCTAAAATTAAGTCCCAGTAACATGTCACTGTTGGAATGTAATGTTCCCCTTTGTGTTTTTTCTCTAGCAAAATATACATTTCAAGTTATATTTTTTAAAAAAATCATAATATTATGCATTCATTCAGTTTCTATCACAAAACGTGTTCTCTACAACATACTTCGACTTGTCTATACAATTCCCCAATTTCTGCAAAATATTGTTAACATTACAGCACCCATGTTTCAAGCAAAGAATCTCAACAGGTTACTTAATGTTTTCTGATTGGACACTAGTATCTCAGTAAATTTAAATGTGTTCCGTGAGGTTAACAAAACATAAAAATACAAATTCGTGCTTGAACAACTGATAATTATAGACCTATTAAAATGGTTTACTTCTCTATAAGGACACCCACCACATGGTAGCTCTGCCTGCATAAAGATAGCTGGTGTTAGTGGGAATTATGAATGGAAAATCAGTGATGCTGCACTAACTATGGTATAAGATCCTGATTATCAAGTGATGTGCATCAGAAGCTGGCAGGAATTATCTAGTGATACTCAAGCGTTTGAATCTTTGGTTAGATGGGTAATATTGACACAAAAGTAACACATTTATTGCTTCAATCGGATGTTGATCTGCGTGCATGAAGAAATGGAAATTTACTGCTTCCCAAGTCAGCATCTGCTAGGATTATTTTTAATTGGTTTATATTGGATGGGTTGGTTATCTATAATAGAAAACTAATTTAAAGAAGTTTCACTATTTAGATGATGGTATTTACCCCATGGTTAACTATGGAAAAGTTAAACAATACAAAATGTACACAATATTGCACCACGGAAAATGACTAAGAAATCCTAACTAATTCCTCACTCACAAATATGTGAATACCTTACAGTGCTACACTGTGTAGAATGTCTTTCCACTGCACCTGGGAGGGTTGACCTCAAATGACTGGTGAAAGGTGCTCCGGTGAATTAATCTTGTCAAGCTTGTAGATTAAACAATGTTAAAACCAGTCATGAAGGGAAATTTGACCCTGCAGGTAACCAGAATGCAAACTATGCCATTCCACATGAACAGTTTGTTTCACATATCCCAGGGGATGAGTAAACGTATCTTTTGGTACACAACTGAAATCCTGATCATGAGGTGGGCAGGTGACCACACAATAACTTCCCAAAAACCTCTTCAGATGGAAGCAATCCCTACATCAAATCAAAAGGTACACATTCTGTGGGTGTTGTTCGAGAAAGACGACTCCTTTTCATTACAGACAACAGCCATCATAAAAAAGCAACAATTCCCAGCTGCTGATCAGGAGAACGTTATCACCTTGGAAGACGACCTAGATACATCTGTACTGAAATGGAAGCAACAGCATTAAATGCTCAATCAGCCCCAATGCCTACCTTGACTAGAAAATGCAACTATCCTAGTAAATAGTGCAGCCCTAGGAGCATGGGTTTATTTGAATTCTGATGTCAAAAAAACAGAAGTGTTCTGCTTTAGTGGGAATCTACTCACCTATGCGACTCTAATGTGCACATATACTGGTGGTTCAAGTCAATCTCAGGAAATGAAATATGGACAAGACAACAACTTTAAGACATCCTCACTGCAAGTTGTGTTGCCACAATCTGATTGGACAGCAAGATATCCTCCTCTGTGCTGCTGCTAAGTCTCTCACTTGCTTACAATATCATCCTTAATTGAGGTTATCATAGTCACCCTAAGAGAATTGTTGACTATTGATCCTATGGCCCTGGATTGGTTAAATATCCCCTTAAAGACCATTAGCAACTAGTAAAGCTCAATGAATCATCTCCCTGTTTGTTTTACAATGGCACAGACGTTTCTTTCATACCTTTCACACACATAATACTTTTTATTACTTCAAAGCCTAGACATTACTAAGCAATAGTACACTGATGACCCCACCTCAGCCTTAACGTTTTATCAAATATTGACCTGAGACATCGTAAACAATTTCTAAACTCCATCAAGGACCGGGTTACCTTTTTATTTACTCGAATTTGTCTGCCTTGCTGCTCTTGACAGCTCCCTATACAGTCGCTGCAATCAGAACGTGCAGTCTGCTGATGCACACGTTCCATCTGTAATGGTCCAAACAAGACCGTTGCATGTTGTATGTATGTATGCATGTGATATTTCTTTAATGCAAACTTAGCCAAAAGGCTGCAGAATATTGTACATGGTCAAAGACAAGCATAAAGCCAATGAGTAAGAGCAGAGGAAGCTGGATTGTGGGCAGTTAATGAATTGTGGTGTATGGTTTGCTAACGAGGTGAGCCTTAAACTCCTTCCTAGATTGTAGCAGCTTTAATCCTGATACATATGGAGATGTTGCTCCAGATCCTGGGTGCACAGATGGAAATGCCTGCTGTCTTGTTTGTTTACACTTACAGTCTTCAGTCTGTTGATGTCCAGGCTGCAGGTGTGCCAAGATCCACGAGAGATGGGCAGCTTGTCTCCAAGATCAGAGGGATGCTGGTCATGACAGCTTTGTAAATGATGCAGCTCGTTATGAAGATGCTTCAGGCCAGCACGGGGGCTCTTTATTCGAATTAAAGCTGTAGTTGAATGGGCCTCCACACGCAGCTCTATGTAAAATATGCCCTGCACAATCTCATGATTTAAAATACAATTTGTGACGGGCCACTAAAAGTTGTAGTTGGGCAAATGTGGATTTGTGCAAAAGAGTCATAACAGGGCATAAACAAATGTGTGTGTTCCCAAGAAAGCTGATTTCCTGATCAGCACATCTGTGCAAAAGAGGCAGCTTGGGCAGCACTGTGTGCCAACTGACGCATAAATATTATGCACAATGGAATGCGTTGTCATTTCACGTCCAGTCAGGCATCTTTCACTTTTACCATGTACAAAATGGTACATACTAAAGTGCACATCTGATTGGGGTCTTTCCCTAACTCTGTATTGCATTCCATAGTACTACAGAACAGGACCTGTGGATTGCATGGATGGTGCTGCAGCATATATATTTTTTTACATTTTAAAAGAACTACAAATAAATATATCTGTAGCAAGGGAAAGGCAGGGATTAAACCCTTGTGCAGGATGAAGTCAAGGGCAGAAGCGTGGTGTCAGGCTCTGGGCAATCTTTTAAAGTTAGAGCGAAACACTGGGAGCAATCCATGTATGCTATGTATGTGTGTCAGGATTTGCCACTGAACATGTAGCTGTCAACGAGCACTGAACAGTTCCTTTTTGTGAATGAGAACCCTCATGACCATGTGCTTACAGAGCTGCTAAGCAACTGGTGCTTGGAGACTGATCCTTGGTACAGAGGATGAAAACGACTACAGTCTTCGACCCAAGGTGGCTCCTTTGCACAGAGATACTAATTAGTAACATATACTTTAGACACCTTTGGGCAGATCTACAATTAACAACCGATTCGCTCTGTAGTTAATGGAATAACCAGGCAACACATACATGATGGAGTCACATCTGGGCCATTTCTCGTGAATATTTAGAAAGAAAAAAAAAAGTGCACTGGAGTGGGTTTATTTATCTGGCTTACCTTTCATGAATATTTATAAGGAAAACCGCATCACAGCAGCGAGAATCCCTATGAACGATTAAGAGCATGCTGTTGTCTCATGAAACTTTATCAGTATGTGGTATGCTAAATCACCGTGGACAATGTGACCTAAGCCACAGTGAAGCAGTCAGCAAAGCAATGGATAAAATGATTGCTCCATCACGGCGGACTATTTTCCCAGTAATTCTGTGACTTTCGCTTAAGTGCACAAAGTGGAAGTGATATGCCATGGACCACTTGTCCTTCGTCAAGGTTTCTCCAAAGCGTCTCGAGACCCTCACGGGTATGTAGTGCGCTTTACAAATGCCATGATTTATTGATTGACTGCAACTTGTGCTTGTATTTACAGGCAAGCAACAGAGCTCTCAGGTGATTGCAACTCAGATTCACCCAGCATGAATTCATTATACCTTTCATTTGCCGAATGATTAGTTACAATTTGATCTGTACATGGCACATATGGCTCCTATAGGATTGCTAGATTTGCATCATCTCAAGTGTTCAGAACTTCCGCACGCGGAACAAACAGGAATGTGTTCAAGGAATCAGATCCAGAACTCCTTTGGCAATTTTTATCTGGCAGTGCACAACAGCCCCACAGCTTTTGCATGGTTGTGAGTCCAAGCATGGACTTGGTTATGGGAGATTAGGCTCAAGGGTCTGTGCCCAGAACATATATGACACCATGCCAATTTTGACTGGCTACCAAGTGTTTATAACAAACAAATGATGGACGGAATGCTGACAATGCAGACATTCTCCCCCAGTCAAGAGATCTGGGTTAAATCCATCGTTCTTTTGCCCACTACGCCACCCCAGTTTAGACATGGCCATATGCAAATCAGTCTTGACCCTGTGCCTCATGGGAACAGTCCAGCCCGAACTGCCAAGCCATGTCTTCCCTGGACCGGAATCAAGCATCCTAGGACCGGTTTCTGGCTATCAGCCGTCATCAGCCAGGATAGCTTGACTCCAGTGGCGTAGTGAGCACGAGTCCCACGTCTGGGAATACCCATCGCACTTAGGGCGAAAAGCGTTACAACAAACAAATGATGGACGGAATGCTGACAATGCAGACATTCTCCCCCAGTCAAGAGATCTGGGTTAAATCCATCGTTCTTTTGCCCACTACGCCACCCCAGTTTAGACATGGCCATATGCAAATCAGTCTTGACCCTGTGCCTCATGGGAACAGTCCAGCCCGAACTGCCAAGCCATGTCTTCCCTGGACCGGAATCAAGCATCCTAGGACCGGTTTCTGGCTATCAGCCGTCATCAGCCAGGATAGTTTGACTCCAGTGGCGTAGTGAGCACGAGTCCCACGTCTGGGAATACCCATCCCACTTAGGGCAAAAAGCGTTACAACAAACAAATGATGGACGGAATGCTGACAATGCAGACATTCTCCCCCAGTCAAGAGATCTGGGTTAAATCCATCGTTCTTTTGCCCACTACGCCACCCCAGTTTAGACATGGCCATATGCAAATCAGTCTTGACCCAGATCTCTTGACTGGGGGAGAATGTATGCATTGTCAGCATTCCGTCCATCATTTGTTTGTTGTAACGCTTTTCGCCCTAAGTGGGATGGGTATTCCCAGACGTGGGACCCATGCTCACTACGCCACTGGATTTAAGATATCCTGGCTGATGACGGCTGATAGCCAGAAACCGTTCCTAGGATGCTTGATTCCGGTCCAGGGAAGACATGGCTTGGCAGTTCGGGCTGGACTGTTCCCATGAGGCACAGGGTCAAGACTGATTTGCATATGGCCATGTCTAAACTGGGGTGGTGTAGTGGGCAAAAGAACGATGGATTTAGGCCCAGATCTCTGTACTGGGGTGCATGTATGACATTGTTCTGCATTCTGTCCATCAACTGTTGTATTTGCATTTGTCACCCCGAGTGGGAAGGGTATGCCCAGACGTGGGTCCCGTGCTCTCCATGTCACTGGAATCAAGCTATCCTGGCTGAAGAGGGGTGAAACCCCGAAACCGGTCCTAGGATGCTTGTTTCCAGTTCAGTGAGGACCTGGCTTGGCAGTTCGGGCTGGGCTGTTCCCATAGGGCACAGAGTCAAGACTGAGTTGCATATGGCTGGGTTCCAACAGGAACGGCACGGTGAGCAAAAAAACTATGGATTTAGGCCCAGATCTCTGAACTGGGGTGAATGTATGACATTGTTCTGCATTCTGTCGATCAATAGTTCTTTTTGCATTTGTCACCCCGATTGGGACGGGTATGCTCAGACATGAGTCCCGTGCTCTCCATGCCACTGGAATCAAGCTATCCTGGCTGAAGAGGGGTGGAACCCCGAAACCGGTCCTAGGATGCTTGTTTCCAGTCCAGGGTGGACCTGGCCTGGCAGTTCGGGCTGGACTGTTCCCATATGGCACAGGGTCAAGACTGATTTGCATATGGCTGGGTTCAAACAGGAACGTCATGGTGAGCAAAAAAACGATGGATTTAGGCCCAGATCTCTGTACTGGGGTGAATGTATGACATTGTTCTGCATTCTGTCCATCAATAGTTCTTTTTGCATTCCATCTTTTTGTGGCAGGTGCAAAGCAAGGGATCTTCTGTGATCGCACATCCTGCTCTTGAGATTTCCAAGACCACTGAATTGGATATTCTGAATCAAAATGGAAAAACTTAAAATTGCAATGTACTTCTTACATTAAGAATAGTCTTTGCGATTAGGCCAACGTTTTGGCCAATTGCAAAGGGGTGCCATATTTATAGCTAGGTCGGTTGCATAAGCGTAGGAATTGCTATCCCTCTGTTTCTGCTGTCAAGCTTGTAGACTGCTTAGCAAACCATGTAAGACTACCTCTGAACTTTAAGTACCCCTTAAGCTTCTCTGGTTTAAGTACTTCCATGTCATCAATTATTGTTTATTATCTTGCTGAAGCTCCAGGTTTTAATTTTTTTTAAATATATATTCAGTTAAATGGATCATCTTGAGCCATAAAAGCATGGGTGAAGCTTCATCAGTATACTAGGACTGGAATGAGTCATATCATGCCTTCTTTGACCTCTGATGACAGGACAGGCTTGACCTATTATCTCACCCTACAGCCTCCCTTTTGCTGCTCTGGGGATAGAGTGGAAACTACAGAAAGTAAGCCCTGTTTACATTCTGTTCTTGTCGCTGCCTTCGTGCCCCCTGAAACAAGGGGGTGGCAAGGACAGGAGCAGGCGTATCAGCTGCTACCATGTGTCACCTGTCACCCTAAGTGAAGGTTGTGGACAAAGGCACTGCAGAATTATATTTGTCATAAAATATATCAATTCCACTTCTTTTTTTACACTTTACAAACTCGAGCACTTTCCCTATTTTGCTTACGACAGGTATTTCAAAGCTCACTTCTTTATGAAATGTGAAATGTACTTTTACTACAGATATTATTAATATTAACGGGATTGATGAGGGACAAAAAAGATGAGCTCGAGGGATTTAATCAAAGCCTCTGCAGAAAAACTACCGCTGTCATAACTGCGCACATCTATTGCCCAGAAAGTCTTTGAAGGGACGCTTCCTACTTTGTCAGCTAAGGGAAAATAAATGGCTCGGTGATGTTCTTTCCAATGAAGAACAAAATCCTATCACGCCCTAATAAATAAAAAATCACTGGCCTGATGGCAGAATAAGTGAAAGTAGAGGCAGGCCGGGAGAGAACTGTCTTAAATTGGGACAAGGTTCCGTGTAATTGCATTCTGATGGCTAAGGACTGCTGCCAATTAACCTGCGTACAAATCTATCATGCACACTTGGACGGCTCCTGGCACAGGGAGGCTTCGCCCGCACTGGCACAGGCTGCAGGCGGGAGCTGCACCTCTCAGCTCTCCTGGCCGGACTTCATGTCAAGGACACGGGGCCAGGCACAACAACGCCCACTACACACGGACACATTCTTTTCATGTCGAGGCTTTTTGGGAATCAGTCAAACATACTACAAGCTGTGAATTTTAATGTAGCGCTGGCACAACTATAAATAAAAGAGCGCTAGCAGCCATCCAACATCAGTTTTTTCAATTATTAATTGTATTTTGGGTATTAGATGCAGCACAAACTCAGCTCCAGGGAGCAGTCGAACACTTTATTGCAGTATCAACATGTAAAACACGAGCGTTGTTCATTTGAGACAGGATTACAGAAACCAGAATGTATTAACTCTGCAACCATGGCATTTAAACAGCATGCCATGGGGCTGAACTTCAGAGGAAAGTAGAGCCTTTAAACAAGCGCATTACAAAAATGTACAAATTGAGGATTTCTGAGTATAGCAGAAGTCTGCAGTGCTCCCCTGTAAGTCTATCGTGTTGTACTGTATCCACACTGTAGGGAAAAGCTTTGCAAAATATCAACTTCGCATTGGCTCAACCTAGAGCAAAGATTACATTCCCCTCTAGTTTAAAAAAAGGTCTTTAGTGCAATTAGAATATTAATTTGGCTGTATTTGTACACTTTTGTATACTTTGGGCCCTGCAGTGTTTTCCTGGTTCAGCACTTTGAAGTGCTATGCTGTGTCGAATTAAGTCCACTTCTGCATAGCCTTCAGTCTCCCATTGACAGTAGGCCCATTCACAGAAGTAAAGGGATGCGGTCATATCTCAGGTACCACTCGCAGGAGGGGCACCTTTTTGAAGTTTTGGAGGTAAGGGCACAGTTTGGTGTATCAGTTCAAGGGAGAAGCTATAAGCTCTGAGAGAGATGCAATTGCCCAAAGCTTGAAGTCACCATTTTGACAAATCCCAAAATATTGTGCAGGAGGATGAACCAGGGGTGAAGGCGTGCTGTGCCATCTTTGGATTGGGCAGCGATACCTACCTTCTAGAACTCTCCACTGCCACTTTTAACCCTGTACAGAAGGGAAGAAGTATGAGAAGCGCTGAGAACTGCAAAACAGAAGGAATTATAAATGCTACATGGATGAACCCCACTTTAGAGTGAAGAGTCACACTGTACTTATACCTACTTGGACTATATTGCACCGCCTTCCTCATGCAAGGTAGTAGATGGTGGAGTTGCTGGGGACACTGGAGTTCCTCTAGAATCCTATGGATAATACCTCCTGGAGGGACCCCATGACTCCTGCTGGGCACACAGGAGTCTTAAAAGTTGTCAGAAAGACTTGGGGATGAAGGTAGGGAGTGTAACCTGCCTTGAAGGCCACACAATGCTTCTTAAGGAAGAGCCTGGGAAAAGAAGAGAACAGGTCAGAAGTGCAGGAACTGGGTTCTGTGCAGCTTCCTGCTGTTGAAAGGAGGCAGCTGGGTGCTGGAGCTGCAAAGAGTACAGAGGAACTAAAGAGGCAGGAGAGTTGGTGTCAAAGTCTCGCCCTCACTGGAGAGACAGAAATTAATAATAAGTTCAAAAAAAATGTACACAACTTTAGAGTCCATGAGGCATGTAATTAACACCCCTGGAGGCTAGAATACCTCACAAGTAAACACCAGCAAAATCCCCATCCGTAAATGGCCAACAGGGTCCAAAAATTCAGCAACTGTTTCCCCTGTCTTAGGTAACCTAACCAGTGGATCACAAATACAGCCAGGCCAAGAAAACATTTACTGCGCTTAGGGGTTCCTATATAGGGGAAAGGATGTGGCCTAACGGCTAGAGCGGTCGACCTCAGAGCTGTGGAACCAGGTTTGAGTCTCGGCAGGGATGCTCAACATCCTGTGATTCTGGACAAATCACATAATCACCTTGTGCCAAACAAAAATGAATGTGTCTGTAACACAAATGTTGCTCATGTACAGCGCTCTGATACTCTTGGGTTTAGTGTGTGTTATATAAAACAAAAAAAACAAAAAGTAACCCCAGGACAGACCCAGCACCAAGGGAGTCCAGCCAAAGAGTGCTTGGGCTTCCCCCTAGCTCCACTTTTACCCATAGGAGAGTCAGTCCTCCAAGGATTTTTCCAGTGTAGGATGTGTTGCACTTGAATTTCTCAGAAGGAAGGTCAGGACCCCAGGGGATTAATTTGACTTGGGCATGCTAAGCCTCCCTAAAGTCGAATCTCCTCCAGGGAGGACTAGTTCCCAGGGGAAGAAAAAAAGTATACCCTTGGTTGAACCACCTAGTTGTTCCCACTTGTTCCCACAAGCACTTCAGCTGTCAGGCAGAAAGCAGGAAGAGAAGAGCCGACTCACCAGCCTGCCCTAAGAAGTAGTGCCTTCAGGTGAGGAGCAGGCCAGGACTGTAAGACCCACCTCAGAGGCAATGTGCCTGTGGTCCACATGTGCAAGGGCACCCCACCGGCCACAAAATACAGTATGCCAGCTGTCATTAAAAAGAAATAATGCTGAGCAGCCATGGCAACATTACAAGAGAGCTCAATAGATGTCTCACCTGAGCAAAGGATTGCTCCATAATCTCCCATGAGCCCCTATGACAGGTTAGAAATGTGCATCACGTAATCTCCCTGTGCCTAACAAAAATTAATGTGTCCTTGTGTAGCACAAGGTGGCCCAAGAGGAAAAAATGCACCCTAGGACTATCAGAATGCTCCATTTTTTTAAGTTGAGCTCACAGGACACTCACAAGAGTCCCTTGAATCAAACCGTCCAGATGCACAAATATTTTTGTACCTTAATTTCTCAAAAGTTACTGAACAGATTTACACCACATTACAAAAAGCACACTTTTTAGACCAAGATCTAGCTTCCTGACAAATTTGGTATAATACCATTCAGCAGTTTTTGTGATATAGCGTTCTAAAAAAAAAATTCAATTGAAAATGCATGGGGAAATTTAGTTTTGAGACCCACCATTTTTTCTCAGCCCCTGTATACACATATATATATATATATATATATATATATATATTACCTACTGGCGGTCGCCAGTAGGTAGTTATAGTTAGGACCCTGTTTCCATAGGAAATCCGCAACATTCTATTTGGAATAACTTTGGCGCCGGTCGACGAATCCTCGCGAAATTTTCAAAATAGGTGGGGCGCTACGCTCCGCTCCTACCCTGAAAGTCTCGGGGGGATTCGTCAAGCAGGGGCCGAGAAAAAAGGGGGGTCCCAAAACACGTTTTCCCCATGCATTTTTCCATAGGACCTTTAGACACAGCTACAGCCCGAACGGTAGAACAGAATTACTTGAAATTTGGCAGAGAGGTAGCCATAAGGTCAAGGAAGTGCCTTTTGCAGGTCTGGTGTAAATCTGTTCAGTATTTCCTGAGAAAATAGCATTTAAAAGCATATATATATGTGGGCGGAGCCTAACCACACATCTCATCCTGAGATCTGATTGGCTGTCAGCACTTCATCCAAGAAGTGTTGGCAGCCATCTTGGGACCAATATACATGATAGCACCTCATTAAAAAGCATTGCAGTTAATAGAAGGTTTTAAGACTTTAGTTACATTATAAATCATTTGTTGATGGTACCATACTCATTTTAGGAATTGTGGTATGTTCTAAGGTGATTTCACCATGTGAAAAAGCCTTCTGCTGGGATATCATGATTGAGAGAAAAATATTTTCTCATGCTTTTACCACAGAGGTTTGGAAGGTGATCTATAGGCTAAACTGAGAGCTTATTTTCTGTAAATTCACATTATCTTTCTCAGTCATGTGAGAATGAAGTCTGACATTCTCAGTAAAACATGTACATCCAACAAGGGCAGAGACTGTCAGTTGATTCCTTTGTGTTCTACTGCAGCTTCCCAGAGTGTTCCAAAGAACTACTAGAGCGCTAACAGTCCTACTTATGATAAACGTATGGCACACCTGAAGCCATCTTGCTTGGATTAAAGTGGTAACTCTTAAAACATTTAATTTAAAAAGGAACAAAATGAGGGGGTTCATTTTTCCATAAAAAGTATGATTAGTGCTGCAGAAAGAAAAATTAGGGCACATTTTGAGTGACTTCTCAAATCCTCTTCTATTTCATTAAAAAATTCTGACATGCAGACTGAAACATGCACTTTCAATACCAGCAGCAGTTTTCCCTGGTGAGCAGTAGCTTTACTACAGTGATCTAATGAGCAAAAAGAGTGCTAACATTCTGAATTTATGGCAAATGTGTGACACATCTGAATGCCTTCTTGATGGAATCAAAGTAAAAAACTGAAAGTATTTCCTACTGAGGAGACTGCAGTAAATGAGGAAATTAGGAAACTTCATAACAAATAAGTCTCCCAAGATGGCCACCAGAGACAAAAGAGCCCAAATGTAGCCCAAATATCACCCAGATGTAGCCCAAGTATAGCCCAATGACAGAATGTCCCAGAATGTTCTTAAAAACAACTAGAGCGCTTACTGTCTTCATTATGACAAAAGTATGGCACACCTGAAGCCATCTTGATTGGAATAAACTGGTAACACTTAAAACATTTAATTTAAAAAGGGACACAATGAGGAGGTTCATTTTGCCATAGAAATTATGATTAATGCTGAAGAAAGAAAATGAGGGCACATTTTGAGTGACTTCTCAAATCCTCTTCTATTTCATTAAAAAATTCTGACATGCAGACTGAAACATGCACTTTTAATACCAGGAGCAGACTTCCATGGTGCAGTAGTTTTACTACAGTGATCTAATGAGCAACTAGAGTGCTAACATTCAGAATTTATGGCAAATGTGTGACATATCTGAATACCTTCATGATGGAATCAAAGTAAAAAACTGAAAGCATTTCCTACTGAGGAGACTGCAGTACATGAGGAAATTAGGAAACTTCATAACAAATAAATCTCCCAAGATGGCCACCGGAGACAAAAGAGCCCAAATGTAGCCCAAAATCACCCAGATGTAGCCCAAATATAGCCCAATGACAGAAGTGTGCAAAACACTTATTATTTTGTGTTTTTGCAGTGTTATATAGTGCAGACTTGTCAGGTATTGGAGTGCTTTACATGAGCATTGGTTACATCACACAAGAACAAATTCATTTTGGTTGTAGACATGGGGAGACTAAGTGATTTGACCAGAATCACAGAATGTCGAGCTGAAGCAGAAACTGCAACCTGGTTCCCCAGTTGCAAAGTCTGCAGTTCTGGAAGTAACACCACATCCTCTCCCTGCAACATTTAATCAAGTGGTCAACTGGATAAAAAAACATAAAGATAACAAATAATTTAAAAGTGCTTAGTCGCTATTTGAAAACTCAGAAAATATGTCCTTATTTTAGTCTTTTAGAGCACTAACCATAATTTTGATGCCAATAAGACCCTCTCATATATGTAATTTCTAAAGGAAATGCTCTAGGTATTACAGTTTTGATTACATCAAGATGATGTCAGGCGTTCCACACTTTTGTAATAAATATAGAATGTTAGCAATCTAGTTGTTCATTAGGATACTGTTGAGAGGCAGAGGCCAGGGGCACGGACTCTGAAAATTGAAGGCAGGTAGGAGGGTGCAAAGGCAACAATTTAACCACACTGAGCAGGCAGGAAGGGCCGTGGAAGCACAACAGACTATGGAGGGCAGTGGAAAGGGGGGCAGGGGCAACAAACCAACAATACAGGACTTGCAAGAGAGGCTGTTGGAGGGAAGATCTATTACGGGTCAAGGAAGCTAGGGGCGGTCCCCAGATCCCCGGGAGCCACCACAGAACTGAGCAGGAGAGTGAGTCAGGGACAAAAGGGGCACCTTAATTTGAGCCGGGGTGCCTAGGAACGCTTGCTCCAAAAATGAAGAAAACAGACATATGAGACATGGAATTGGAGGCAGAATACAATGGCAGTTTAATGAGAAGATGCAACTTCAAAGAAACCGCAGAATAGAGACATAAAGTACAAAATACAGAATCCAGATAATCATACAGCTGTCATAATATTCTCTGTATCTCAATTAATGTACTGACAGAGAGAGAGAGAAAACACATCTATAAATGCATCATGAGAAACAAGTTACACCAAGGAAAATGTTACCTAGGAACACTCACGTTTACTCTTAGAGCAAGCATTCCTGCAATTACAATACAAAATCTTTTAAATGCAAAAGTAAAGAGAACAATGGTTAAACATAACATGACATTTCATATAGGTAAAATAGAATAAGATACTTCAAGCAAAGCAGAGCAAGACATTTTAAGCAAAGGAAGACAAGAGCTCCCAGCTCTTGGGGAAAACCTGCACTGCCTGTTAACCTACATACAGACGGCGAGGTAGTCCGTCGATATCTGTGGGTGCTCCCTTTTTATATCATTTTGTGGGCTCCTTTGCACGCTACATCTACCTACGTATGCTACCCAAAAGCTTCGTCTGCAGATTTTACCAGACATTTCGTCATTTACCCACTTAATGCTGACAATGGACTGGGTGAAAAGGTCAGTCTCTCAGGCCAATCGCTTATCGTAAGTTCCATAGAGCAAGCAGAAAATAATGGGTATTGTACGGGAATTCAATATATTCATGTATAAAATCTCCTCAGTTCTCCTAACTTGACGCTCTGCGGTTGCCACTTCCTTAAAAGCGGGAAACCTGCCCAGGAAGCAAGTACCAGTCCAGGATGCAGCCTACTGTATGTCGACAGCTTCAGGGGGATGTTGAACTTTGATACCGAGCACGGAGCACTCGGGTAGGGTGGGGGCTACTAGTTTGGATCAGAAGGCCTCGCAGACCTGCCTTCAGACTGCTATACACTAAAATTGCAGAGCTATGGTCAATTTAACAAAGAGGCCTACATATTGAACAGAAGGGCCTACACAGGGGTTTTATGCTGGCTGAGTGGTAAGGATGTCTCAGGATAATTATATAGCAACACAGGACCCGCTGGTCAATTTAATACGGCCTACAAATGCAGCTGGCAGGGCAAGGACAAGGGTCTCATACTTCAGGTGTGGACAGAACGGGCCAGGGGCCCCCTGTGATACAAAATCTACCCTCCTTCAAGGCTGTGGCAATGTAATAGACCATTGTGGGCAGGAGGAAGAGGCAATGGTAGTACAACCATACATGCCAACAGACCCGATTCAGCCAGGAAACGTCCAATGTTTTTAAGCTCAAATGGGCTTTATTTGATCTGTCTCCTGTCTACAATATCCTCTTTTTCAATGTAACTCAAAGGGGAAAATCAATACCCCAGTTTTTTTTCAAAATCTCCCTCTTACCAAGTTCAAAATGTTCGCAAGTATGGTACATTGGATCATGGAAGGAAATGGGAAAGGGACATGGACTTGGATAACAGAGGACAGGAGGGACATGGAGAGGTGCACCAAACTGACCCTGCAGGGCAGGCATCAGGGTTTGCAGCAGCACAATACACCACACAGGGCATGCAGGACGGGAGTGCAGCACAACAATCCATAGAAAGCAAGAGGGAGGGGACAGGACCATGCACATGGACAACAGAGAACAGAGGGGCAAGAGGCAATGGTAGCTAGCTGACCATAATGGACAGACAGGAGAGAAAGCTGCAGCATAACAGACCATAAAGGGCAGGAGGGACGGATCAGGGGCATTACAATGGAACAGACAAGCCAGGAGGGAGGGAGTAGGGCTGGGGGCAAGGGGGCAGGGCAGGAGCAGCAAGATAGCCATGGAGGTCAGGCAGGATGGGCACTAGAAGCAAGACACACCATGAAGAGCAACAGTGAGACTGTGATGGCATACACACAGACCATGGAGGGAAGGTGGGAGGGGGTCAGGGGCAGCTAACTGACCACACAGGGAAGGTGGGAGGGGCCATGGCAGCACAGAAGACCATGCATGGCAAGTGGGAGGGTTAGTGGCAGCACAATGGCTATGATGGGCAAGAAGGAGGGTGGAGGGGCATGCACAAAGGACGATGGAGGATAGAAGGGAGGGTCAGGACCTGTGCACAGACAAGAAAGTTCAGGGGAAGGGACCTCACAACAGACCACACGGGGCAGGCAGGAGGAGCAGTTGCAGCACAACAGACCAGGGAGGGCAGAAGGGTGTGGCAGTACAATGGACCATGTAGGACAGGAGGAAGAGGATAGGGGCATGGCATGTGGACAGGCAGGGTGGAGGTGGCAGGGACAGGTTACAGTCATCTGACAATGCTAGGCAGGTGGGAGGGGAGTGGCAGCTCAACAGAACACTCAGAGTAGATAGGAGTGGCAGGTCCATGGGACATGGTGGGCAAAAAGGATGGAGCAGGGGCATGCACAAAGACATCGGAGGGCAGGGGGAAGGAGAATAGGGGCAGCAAGCTAAGCACAGAGTTTAAGCAGGAGGTCAATGATGGGGCATAGAATTGGGCAATGGAGGGCAGGAGGAGTGGACTGGTACATCATACTAAATTGAGGGCAGTGGCAGCACATCAGACCATGCATGGCAGGAGGGAGGAGGCTAGTCCATGGATTCACACAACAGAGGATAGGGAGGAAGGGGATGGGGCAGCAAGCTAACTGTTCAGAGAAGGCGGGTATTAGGAACTTTATTGTTTTTAAAACATTGTGTCTGTGCGAACTACTTAAAATATGAACAAGTATGCAGCATAATCTCACTTTTATTCAGGAAGAAGAGGACGTTTGTGACTGTGACTCCGGGCTCACTTGGCAGAAACACCCCCTGACCCTCCACCCCCTATCGCAAAATGTAATGCCCGTGAAAAGGGTAGGTGAACACAGTGTTATATAGAACATAGTCCTGAGAGCACGATTGAAAATGAAAACTAGATATAGTGTATGGTATAAACTATGCACCAAAAAGTGTGATATAAGATGAACCGGGCGTGAAATATAATATGCAATACATTGTGCGCAATGACAGATTCATTGGAGAGCGCGAGATAGCACAGGCACTAGCGTGTGCTATGCGATATGCGCCTTGGAGTGTAATATGCACAGGGCAGTGTTGTGTAACCTAACTAGTCTCTAAAGTTGTAATATAAAATATGTGCTGGGGAGTGTAACGTTGCATATGCACTGTGACAAAGATATGGATCCCAGATTGTAATATGTATGGCATAGCACTGTGCGTTATAACATAGGCATCGAGAAAGGCACGTTAGATGGGGCAATATAACCCGTGCGAAGACAAGTGTGGCATGACATATTCACGGGGTGGTGTTACAGTGCACATGGGCTAGAGAGTGTCATAGCATATGCACTAGCTAGTGGAATACAACACAGAGGTGTGTGGCACTCGGCAGGCAATGGTGGGTGTAACACAGCATTGGGCTCTGTCAGGAGCACGCTGTGACTCTCAAGTGATGTTCGTCCCCTTTCCAGAGAGTAAAATAAAAAGTATTACACATCCGGCAGTGGATGTGTGTTTTATTAACCGTGAGGGGGGTTTCTTGCATAGTTTTGGTCGAATTTTTGTCGAATCCCCTTTGAATGGCTTGGTGTGCATGTGTATTAAATGTGCCCGTCAATAGCTACCCATGTTTGTATAAATAAACGACAAGGGTGTCTACCAGGATTAGGCACGGTAGGGCATCAGACATGTCAGAGCTTCACTAGTGGTGTAAATACATTCCACGTGGATTCCTTGCATGCATAGTCGCCTTTTAATGAATATCACGCAAATCGTCATGGTGATAGGTACGTACGGTTTGTCCAGCATGTCCTAGGTGTGTCTATGAATATATATTTTTTAAAAATAATAAAAAACAGTGGCCGGCCCTGGGGATTGGGGTCAAAAAAATATAATTAGGAGACTGGCCCTGGGGGATAGGGTCATCAGGGCCAATAAATTAGAATAAGAAGAGGAACTAAACAGCCCCCCTTCTTAAAAAACTAAAATAAATAAAAGACTGGCATCGTGCCGGAGGCCATGCCCCCTCCGTGCAGCACTCTGCAAACGCGCCCCCAACAGGCATCTCCAGTATGCGCCAGGGAGCTGCGCTGCAGCCAGGTGTTCTGAGGCCAAGCCCCTTTTTACACCTCTCTGCAACGCAGCTCTGTGGCGCTTACTGGAGGTACCTAGTGGTCTAGTTTGACCCTAGGGACCCTTAGGATTCAAGGGAACTTAATCTCTCAATTTAGAACAGCCACAGGGCGCGTTTACACAGTGGTGAAGGGAGGGGACGGGGCCTGAGGTGACATGTGCAAACACGCACTATGGCACGTTTTAAATTGGGGATATAATTTCCCTTCAATACTGAGGGCCCCTGGGGGCTAACTAGCCCACCAAGTGCTTCCAGTAAGCGCCACTGAGCTGCATTGCAGAGAGGTGGTCCAGGCCGTGCCACTTTTTACACCTCTCTGCAACGCAGCTCTGTGGCACTTACTGGAGGTACCTAGTGGGCTAGTTGGACCCTAGGGACCCTCAGGATTCAAATGAACTTAATCTCCCAACTAAAAATGGACACAGGGCGTGATTCCACAGTGGTGAATGGAGGGGACGGGGCCTGAGTTAACGTGTGCAAAAACGCCCTGTGGCCTGTTTTAAGAGGTAGTTTTAATCCCCATGCCCTATTATATACTAGGGGCTTACAGAGGAGGTCATGCTAATCACAGGGGGACCCCAACGCATAATGTTCCCTAGTGTATGTAGGTGTTTTCACTGTATTCTAAGTGTCTTTTAACATAGCACTGGCTCTAGGACTGGTTAGTCAGACTCAGTTACCACCAGTATCCGTCTGAAAAAGTTGAGGGTACAGGATGATTTTGCAACAAGGCTTCTTTCTGCTCTTCTTTTTGTTCTTTCTGCACGTTATCCTTCTTCCTGCACTTATCTTCGTATTTGAGGACTTCTGTTGCTTCTTTCTGCACTTCTTTTGTTTCTTTCTGTGCATTTTTTCTTCTTTCTTCACATGTCCTATCTCTGTAGGCATAGTTAGAAATTAGCATTTAAAAAACCTTTGAAATTCACAGAAAAAACCATAGGTTTCAGGCACGTTATAGTTAGGAATTAGCATTTAAAAAACCTCAGAAATTCACTGAAAAAACCATAGGTTTCAGGGGTGTTATAGTTAGCTGGACTTTTCACTTGTACAAAACCATTGAAATTCCCCCGTTATAGTTAGTTCAGCTAACTATAACTCGCGCGCCCGCAATGCACTGCTGATGACGTCACATATTACATCACTCATGACATGGTCAGTGACATCACTCATGACATCACTGATGACATCTCAAATGACATCACTGATGACATCACTGATGACATCATCCTTGTGATAGAGTGGCAGACCTCCTCTCACCCTAATATAACCTTTGATACACACATTCAAAAATAGAGACTAACATTTTCAAAACAATGGACATACCAATACCAGTTACAACAACCTCTTCAGTAATTCTAAGATCCACATACACATCCACTCATTCACCAACAGTCCTATACAGTCACTCATACATGTACTCACTCATCATATGTACTCATACACCTATACATCCTGTTACACAATGCCACTCATCCATAGAGTTACTCACACACATAGTCACTCATGCTAATAAAGAATCAAACATACATTTACTTGCATATACAGTTATACACACACCACCATACTTACTTCTACGGAAACTTACACATACTTAGTCTTTTAAACAATCACTTATAGAAACACATACTTATTCATACAGGAACTCTTTCAATCTCTCACTCTCACATATACTCACATATATACACCAATAGTCACATATACTAGTTTAAAACATATGTAGTTACTCATAAAGACACTATTGAGACAGTCATTCACTCACTAACACACCCATACACACACTCATCCACCCATACAGTCCTGCACACATGCTGTGTTCAACCCATACAAACAGTGAGTCACTCATTCATGCACCTATGAACTACGTAATACCCCCCACCGAACCATGCAGACACTCAGACTGATACTCAAAAAACCAACTAATAACCTATATAGACACCCATGTAGCTACTCACCAACCCATGCAGCCACTTATACACAAAGTGAGAGACTGATACAGATATTTACATATGTAAACATTACTCACTAAGCCATGTATTCACTATGATACACTTAATCAGTCAGTTACACAATCAATTTTTCAAAAACAAATCATCCATTTAGACACTTATATACCCATTTATTCTTCCATCGACCTTGAGATATACATATATAAAACATATTTAATTTTCAGAAAAACACACATTCACTGGATGATGTCATCAGTGATGTCATCAGTGATGTCATTTGAGATGTCATCAGTGATGTCATGAGTGATGTCACTGACCATGTCATGAGTGATGTAATATGTGACGTCATCAGCAGTGCATTGCGGGCGCGCGAGTTATAGTTAGCTGAACTAACTATAACGGGGGAATTTCAATGGTTTTGTACAAGTGAAAAGTCCAGCTAACTATAACACCCCTGAAACCTATAGTTTTTTCAGTGAATTTCTGAGGTTTTTTAAATGCTAATTCCTAACTATAACGTGCCTGAAACCTATGGTTTTTTCTGTGAATATATATATATATACACATATATATACATAACTATATGTGGGTGTCGATAGATAGATAGATAGATAGATAGATAGATAGATAGATAGATAGATAGATAGATAGATAGATAGATAGATAGATAGATAGATAGATAGATAGATAGATAGATAGATAGATAGATAGATAGATAGATAGATAGATAGATAGATAGATAGCACAGTGGCACTGTGTAGTTATAGTTAGGTTAGAATTTATGTTCACAAATAACTTTTGCAGTTTTTTGACAAATCTTTACAAATCAGAAGTTCATCCACCTTGGCTCCCTCCTGGAAAGTTTCAGGGTGATCTGTCAGGTGGGAGCCAAGAAAAGGAGGGGGGAATACAATTTCCCCATGCAATTTCCATTGGGAGTTTTTAACATTGATACAGAGAAAGCGACTGAAAAGACTTACACCAAATTTGGCAGAAAGATCTTCACCCAAAAAGCATGCTTTTTGTGATCCGGTGTAAATCTGTTGAGCCATTTTTGAGAAAGTAAGATTACAAAAAAGAGAGACATATCTGAATGATTGGTCCCGCTATAGTCCAGCTGACCAGCAAATTAAAATTTCTTTATATTTTGATTGGTCACACAGGTTATTTTTCCCATTGGCCAGCTCAATACCATGGGACCAAGTGGCATAAATGAAAGAATAAATTGCAGCCGCAATTACAGGCCACAGTACCTCATCTGCCTTTCCTGAATCCTTAAGAAAATTAAAGTAGTATAGGTCTTGGTAGTGGTACCACGACCCCCTGACCACTAAGTCCTCCTAGGGCCAAAGTAGATAACAAAAACATTGCCACAACAATCTTGTGATACTCTCACAGGAGATTTTAACAGCTCCTGCAGAAGTTCAGCAGGACCCAGTGTAGCCCTTTGTGGTCCCTTGGGATTCCTGCAAGAGCCAGCATGGACCTCTGTGTGGGAGTCCCATGGGACCATTTTTAAAATTATTTTTAATACAATGGGGGGTTCGGGTCTGTGGGGGCTTGGCCATTCACAGGGGCCTTGACCACCTGTGGAAGTTGGGTACAGGGCCAGAATGCAGGCCCTGACATTACATAACTATAACGTCACTTTAACCTTTGCTTTTTTCAGTGAAAATCTTTATATATTTCAACTTATCAATTCACAAATGGAATGGTTGAGGGTTATTCCCCCTATTCTTGTTGTCCTTGGATTTCCTTTTGCTTTTTCTAGTCGCTATATATGGTATGCATTTTGTTCGGTATGAAAATATTATATTATATAAATTATGTGAATAATGCCCAATGGGTTGTCATTTTATATGATTTGATCCAATGCATTATGCCCATGGTGGCGTTTCTGAACCCCTTTACTTTGGTTTGTGCACTTTTTTTGTTAAAGGATTGGTTTATGTCTAGGCTGACATGTGAGAATTAATTTTGCATGTTGGAAATACACATAGTCAACCCGATTGCGCCCAACACCGTCGCAGAATGGGAACCAACCGACCCCAGGTTCCAAACGCATCATTTGGATGCGACCGCACACAAAGGTATCTAGCCTAAGAGAAGGTATCTGGCATAGGACAAGAAAAGTACATTGTGATGGGCACAGGTTTCACAAAGAAAGAGCCGAGCATATGGTTAGTAAAGTGATGAATTTATGGTTGTATACTAATACATTACGCTTACGGTCAGAACAGACAGCATGGTGTTATATTTAATGGTGAAAATATGGCAATGCTATGTGAACATGGCACAGTGTACCCCATTGATAGTGCAAAAAGGAAAATATTTGTACAAAAATATCAATTTTTTTTAACCCCTTCGGTGCTCATGACGGAACGGTTCCGTCATGAGCCACGGTTGAGCTGTGCTCATGACGGAACCGTTCCGTCATGACCCCGCCCGCGCAAGATTCCGTCAGCACAGCGGCGGAATCTGCGCAGCATGGAAGGGGTTAAACAATCGAGAAAAAGGCATTTGCCTTTACGTGGGCAGACAGCAGACAGAAGTCCCTTTCAACATTCACCGCAGAGGCCCCTGAACCTAGGTGAAGCTATCTATGGAGAACATTCACGTGCAACTGATGTGCTCTGTCTGCCTCGCGTAATTCCCGCTTCCTAACCATTGTCATCTTTAAAAGATACAACCGGGCAATTTAGCTGGTTACGTTTTCTTTTTACACTTGTAAAATGATTTGTCTTTCAGTAGAAATGGGATTTTGATTTCTGAGGTATAAAAAAACTACAGAAATAATCCGGTGCAAACTGGTTCCATTAAAAATCAAAAGCTGGAACCTAATGAAGTTAAAAGCCTACGGAGTATCTCTGATGTAGCCTTTTCACTGCACAGCTTTCAGGGATGAATGAAACTCTCGTCATGCACATTAATACTGAAGGAAAACCTCTTCTATATGGCACACATCTTGGGCAGAATTTCATAACCCTGTTGCTGAGCAGATTGAATTATTGACATGCTTCATAAATAAATAGGTTTATGGTAAGTTGTACATTCAGCTGCCTCTCAAAGAAGTAATATCCAATCTGTCACTCAGATCTCACAGCTGCATTGCCTGGGGAGACAGCGTTCACTGTGAGGTCATGTATGTATGGAGCACCACACGTGCAGGTATTCTGGTGGGGCCGGCACAACAGAGGGTTTGATAGTAGCATATATAAGATGGGAAATATATAGATCAGTCTTTACATCAGAGGCACTACAAAAGCATTTGTACACAGCCAAGAACATATTTGAGAAATATAGTTCTGTCTGTAAGAGCTGTTACATGATGGACCAATGGCCTTGTACATGCAGTTAGTCTGCTGTACCAGTGATGGCACTGGATTAACAAATCCGGTGAGCCCCTGCTGACCTGAACATGGGTCGGGTGACAGGCAAGCTGTAATGGGGCTGTAGCTAGTCAATGGTGGATGGCGAGTCAAGGTGCAGGTGGAGACTGGCAGGCTAGATTTGGATGGTTACTGCATGGAAATCTCGAGACCTCTCTATATGTTAATTTCAATCCTGGGCTAGGACAGGGAGTTACTGATCAACTGAAACTTAGTCAGCTATCAGGATCCGGGGAGAGACTCTTCATTACCTGTTCTCCTCCACATGTGCCATTGAAGGCCATGGAGGATGGGATGACCTCTGGGAGCATTTCAAGCTAGGCCATGGATGACACAGCGTGTGTAAAGTTGGAGAAAAGTTCTCAAAACAGTTTGAACTTTTCATGTGTGCTGCACTGGGAAGAACACATACAAAGAAGGAAAAATTTAAAAATACGTCTATGCATAGTATTTGTACTTTAAGGGTACCCTTAATGTAAAAAAAAGAAGGTTTGACATTGCGCACACACCCTTGCACTATGGTGCACAAATGTGAATGCTGGCACAGAAGTAGGATATCTTAGTAGATAGGGCACTGTTCTGTTCTCTTCCCTTTCACGCAATGCAGAGCAGTAAATTTTGTTGCTGCTTCGATCACTTTTTTAAACTACATATATACTTGTTTGGAGTGTCAGAAAAGATCATTTGTGAGCCTGAGACTCGAAGAAGATGTGCACAGAAATAATGTTCTGCAGTAACTGATACCTTAGAGTGGAGTGTGCTCTTAGATCTACGAAACACTAATGGAGCAGTAATACAGGGATAAACCCCAGGGGACACTAATGGAGCAGTTGATATAAGTATAAACCCTAGGGGGCACTAATGGAGCAATAATACAGGGATAAACCCTAGGGGACACTAATGGAGCAATAATACAGGGATAAACCCCAGGGGACACTAATGAAGCAGGAGATATAGGAATAAACCCCAGGGGACACTAATGGAGCAGTAGATATAAGTATAAACCCTAGGGGGCACTAATGGAGCAGTAGATACAGGGAGTAACCCCAGGGGACGCTAAAGGAACAGGAGATATAAGTATAAACCCTAGGGGACACGAATGGCGCAGTAGATACAGGGATAAACCCCAGGGGACACTAATGGAGCAGGAGATATAGGGATAAACCCCCAGGGACACTAATGGAGCAGTAGATATAAGTATAAACAGTAGGGGACACTAATGGAGCAGTAGGTATAAGTATAAACCCCAGAGGACACTAATGGAACAGTAGGTATAGGGATAAACCCTAGGGGACACTAATGGAGCCGTAGCTATAGGGATAAACCCCAGGGGACACTAAAGGAGCAGGAGATATAAGTATGAACCCCAGAGGACACTAATGGAGCAGTAAGAGGACAGACCCTAGAGGACACTAATGGAGCAGTAGGTATAGGGATAAACACCCGGGGACACTAATGCAGCAGAAAGTATAAGTATAAACCCCAGGGGACACTAATGGAGCAGTAGGTATAGGGATAAACCCTAGGGGACACCAATGGAGCAGTAACTATAAGTATAAACCCTAGAGGACACTAATGGAGCAGTAGGTATAGGGATAACCCCAGGGGACACTAATGGAGCAGTAAGTATAAGGATAAACCCTAGGGGACACTAATGGAGCAGTAGATATAAGTATAAACCCCAGGGGACACTATTGCCTTAAAGACCCAAGGATTACTGCAATGCCCTGTTTAATGAATAGTTTATTTGTTATGAGGCAGTCCATGCCAACAATGAGTATTATTTCTAGGTGTTCACTTGATTCTCTGAATTAGCTTCAGTCCATCCCAGGAGTCAAATGTTGAGAATCTGAAGTACAAGCTCTTTTGCCTCACTGGTGCCCCCTCCATGTAACCACGAGGAAGGTGCTTGCCGGGCCATATATTTAGGCTTAAAGGAACAGGGGGCTGATGATTGAGAGGTTTATAATAGGAGCACCTCAAATATATATCAAACCATCATTTTAGTAAATCTAGAAATCAACGTTTGCTTAGAAAACTCTAAAAATTCTGTAACTGTGACAGATATGCTGTACTATAATTCTACAACATCTAAATCTAACATCTGACTTTATTTTATAGGACTAGTGAATACTCTATGAAGTTGTCATTGCCGCATTACATAATACGAACATCGCACATTATAAACCAACACCTCCTCATCTTCTGGTTCTTTTTCATGCTGTTACATATATTTTTTAAGGATTTTTCGTGGTTGTGCTGGGGTTGATGACTCAAAGTCCACAACCCTTTGTGTCTATTTAAGGAGCATTTATGGCCATATAAAATAAACCTAACTGTATTCTACTCTTTTGCTGGATTATTTTGTTTCTGTTTTCGTCTTTCGGCCCACCTTTTTTCGAATGTGATAAGTGTTTATTCTAGCCTTAGTAGAAAGGTGAAGGTTTTAAATTATGGTTTTCCTTGTATTTAACCTAGGAGGATATTTGTTCATTCAGTTGTAATCAATTTATACATTATTATTGTCCATTACCTCTCTCATAAAAGGAAATGGTTAAATAACAGATAAATCACATTAAATCTTTGACAACGAACAGTGGCAAGAACATTTTTTAATCAGATCCTTGATTTTGTTCCCAAAACACATGCTGAGTGCTTTCTAAAGTCACCTTTAAGGCAGTAAAGTTGCTCAGTAGCTTAAAATGAATGGCTTTTAAGAAAATCTGCAAGCAAGAAGCTATAATAAAAACACACACACTGGTTTGCCTCTCCTAATCCCAGTGGCAATAAAGTTATGCTAAATTTACTATCCAGCTGCCCACTTAGCAATGCAATTTGAACATTCTAAAACATCAGTTCCTTCCCTTTATAGCACAAGAAAGGATAAAGTTGGAGAATCATCATTGGGATAAAGGTGTATTATAATGACACAGATGAGGCACGATTCACAGAGGAAAACTTACACTTCTGTGTAAGTTAATTCACAAAACTACATATTAATAGTAAGTTTATGAGTGGGGAGACTCCTCAGAGAGATCTGCACATAATAAGATAGGTATGACGTTCAGCGGTGGCCGGCATAGGTAAACGCGGTGGGACAGTGGGGTGGGGGAGGAAGGCGACAGACGGACGGAATAGGTATAATGAAATATTCAATTCAATGAAAAAAATTGGTATAATTAAATAAATAAATAATACCTATTCCGTCGTCTTTCGGTCACCCCCACTGCCACGTCCTGCCCCGCCCTACCGCGCTTATCTGTACCGGCCGCCGCTGATGTCGTTTCTTTAATGTGTGAAGTTCTCTACCCTGACTGCGGAGTCTTCCCACTCATAAACTTACTATTAAAATGCAGTTTTGTGAATTCCAAAACAAACGTAAACTTACACAGAAGTGTCATTTCACATTTGTGAATCAGGCCCGGAGTGAATAAGCATGATTTACTCTTAATTTAGTTGTAACTTACTCCATCATTTTTATAAGTGAGACGCACACACGGAACAAGGGTTTGTGAATCGAATCCTTCAAATGTATTTTTTTGTTCCAGTGAAAGGATCTTTGACGGGCTTGAAAGTGCTGGTAGTAGGAGCACGCACGACTGAGTTCACAATTCAACAAGCAACACGAATGTCAGAGCTAAGCAAAATAAACATGTTGTCGAAATGACAACAGCGATACGTCACAAGCAATATCAGGCTTTGTGGGCTGCAGCGAATGAGCTAAGAGCAGGTCTAGCATTGCCATCTGCTCCCTCCTGATAGCCAAACCCTCAGAAAGGGTATATTTTTTTCCAATAAATTTAAAATTACATTTCTAAATTCACTCTAGGACCATAACCAAGTTCCAGTAAATGATGATGCATGTAATTAATTTGACTTGCTCTCTGTTCTGAGTTAAAGGACTGTATTAAAGGTGCACTCGTGTTTTTATCAAATATGGTCACAACACAACAATCACTCCTCACCTTTCCCTTCTACTAAATTATGAAACTGCCTGATGTAGAGAAACATAGGCCTTTGAAATACACACCACTCATTAATTGCCCACTCCCACAGTAATAAACCTGCGCTGCAGGTGAAGGCACCAGTACCTTCTAAGAGCTATACGGGAACACAATAATGCCCCCAACAGATCCCACCGTTTGTAACAGCAGCTCTTCAACCAAATGCATACACCTATGAGCCAAGCCCTGATATAAATGAATCACTTAGAAGCACTGCATGTGGACTTGAGCTTAAAGCCATCATCACTGACTACAGACAAGACTTTACCAAGACTGAAATGCAGCCATCTACAAAGTGTCCTACTGTAACCACCACCGCCATTTCTATGTGAAATACCCAAGCAGATCCACACTGTACATGGTGGGCAAGGTCAGACACAGAAACCAGCGAGTACTGTGAAGAGAACGACTGAAAGTGATGAGCACCACAGCTGAGAAGTAAGAGGAGAACTAAGATTTAACGTCAGACTCAACCAGGACATTTCAGTGTAATGGAGCAGTAGATATAAGTATAAACCCCAGAGGACACTAATGGAGCCGTATATATAAGTATAAACCCCAGGGGACACTAATGGGGCAGTAAGTATAGAGATAAACCCCAGGGGACACTAATGCGGCAGTAGCTATAGGGATAAACCCCAGGGGACACTAATGGGGCAGTAGGTATAGGGATAAACCCCAGGGGACACTAATGGGGCAGTAGGTATAGGGATAAACCCCAGGGGACACTAATGCGGCAGTAGATATAGGAATAAACCCCAGGGGACACTAATGGAGCCGTATATATAAGTATAAACCCCAGGGGACACTAATGGGGCAGTAGGTATAGGGATAAACCCCAGGGGACACTAATGCGGCAGTAGATATAGGAATAAACCCCAGGGGACACGAATGGAGCCATATATATATAAGTATAAACCCCAGGGGACACTAATGGGGCAGTAGGTATAGGGATAAACCCCAGAGGACACTAATGGGGCAGTAGCTATAGGCATAAACCCCAGGGGACACTAATGGGGCAGTAGGTATAGGGATAAACTCCAGGGGACACTAATGGGGCAGTAGCTATAGGGATAAACCCCAGGGGACACTAATGGGGCAGTAGATATAGCGATAAACCCCAGGGGACACTAATGGGGCAGTAGATATAGCGATAAACCCCAGGGGACACTAATGGGGCAGTAGATATAAGAATAAACCCCAGGGGACACTAATGCCTTAGAACCTAAGGATTACTGCATTGCCCTGTCTAATGAATAGTTTTATTTGTTATGAGGAAGTCCATTTCAACAGTGAGTATTATTTCTAGGTGTTCACTTGAGTCTCTGAATTAGCTTCAGTCCATCCCAGGAGTCAAATTTTGAGAATCTGAACTAAAAGCTCTTTTGTCTCACTGGGGCTCCCTCCATGTAATCACGAGGAAGGTGCTTGCTGGGCCATATATTTAGAGCTAAAGGAGCAGGGGGCTGGTGATTGAGAGGTTTATAATAGGAGCACCGCAAATATATCAAACCATCATTTCAGTAAATCTAGAAATCAACGTTTGCTCAGAAAACTCTAAAAATTATGAAATGTTACAGATATGCTGAACATAATTCTGCAACCTCTAAATCTAACTTTTTACTTTATTTTATAGGACTAGTGAAAACTCTATGAAGTTGTCATGGCCGAATTACATAATATGAACATCGCACATTATAAACAAACACCTCCTCATCTTCTGGTTCTTTTTCTTGCTGTTACATATTTTTTTAAGGGTTTTTCGTGGTTGTGCTGGGGTTGATGACTCAAAGTCCACAACCCTTTGTGTCTGCTTGAGGAGCATTTATGACAATATATAAAATAAACCTTCTACTCTTTTACTGGACTATTTTGTTTCCGTTTTCGTCTTTCGGTCCACCTTTTTTCGAATGAGATACGTGTTTATTCTAGCCTTAGTAGAAAGGTGATGGTTTCAAATTATGGATTTCCTTGTATTTAACCTAGGGGGATATTTGTTCATTCAGTTGTAATCAATGTATACATTATTATTGTCCATTACCTCTCTCATAAAAGGAAATGGTTAAATAACAGATAAATCACATTAAATCTTTGACAACGAACAGTGGCAAGAACATTTTTTAATCAGATTCTTGATTTTGTTCCCAAAACACATGCTGAGTGCTTTCTAAAGTCACCTTTAAGGCAGTAAAGTTTCTCAGTAGCTTAAAATTATTGGCTTTTAAGAAAATCAGCAAGCAAGAAGCTATAATAAAAACACACACACTGGTTTGCCTCTCCTAATCCCAGTGGCAATAAAGTTATGCTAAATTTAGTATCCAGCTGCCCACTTAGCAATGCAATTTGAACATTCTAAAACATCAGTTCCTTCCCTTTATAGCACAAGAAAGGATAAAGTTGGAGAATCTATCATTGGGATAAAGGTGTATTATAATGACACAGATGAGGCACGATTCACAGAGGAAAACTTACACTTCTGTGTAAGTTAATTCACAAAACTACATATTAATAGTAAGTTTATGAGTGGGGAGACTCCTCAGAGAGATCTGCACATAATAAGATAGGCATGACGTTCAGCGTTGGCCGGCATAGGTAAACGCGGTGGGACAGTGGGGTGGGGGAGGAAGGCGACAGACGGACGGAATAGGTATAATTAAATATTCAATTCAATGAAAAATAAATTGGTATAATTAAATAAATAAATAATACCTATTCTGTCGTCTTTCGGTCACCCCCACTGCCACACCCTGCCCCGCCCTACTGCGCTTACCTGTACCGGCCGCCGCTGATGTCGTTTCTTTAATGTGTGAAGTTCTCTACCCTGACTGCGGAGTCTTCCCACTCATAAACTTACTATTAAAATGCAGTTTTGTGAATTCCAAAACAAACGTAAACTTACACAGAAGTGTCATTTCACATTTGTGAATCAGGCCCGGAGTGAATAAGCATGATTTACTCTTAATTTAGTTGTAACTTACTCCATCATTTTTATAAGTGAGACGCACACACGGAACAAGGGTTTGTGAATCGAATCCTTCAAATGTATTTTTTTGTTCCAGTGAAAGGATCTTTGACGGGCTTGAAAGTGCTGGTAGTAGGAGCACGCACGACTGAGTTCACAATTCAACAAGCAACACGAATGTCAGAGCTAAGCAAAATAAACATGTTGTCGAAATGACAACAGCGATACGTCACAAGCAATATCAGGCTTTGTGGGCTGCAGCGAATGAGCTAAGAGCAGGTCTAGCATTGCCATCTGCTCCCTCCTGATAGCCAAACCCTCTGTGGGGGTTCTTAGGAAAATACTGAGAACAGCAGGTCAGCCACTAGTGCTGCTGCAAAGTGTTTAGTGCAAGGAACAGAAAGGGTATATTGTTTTCCAATAAATTTAAAATTACATTTCTAAATTCACTCTAGGACCATAACCAAGTTCCAGTAAATGATGATGCATATCATTAATTTGACTTGCTCTCTGTTCTGAGTTAAAGGACTGTATTAAAGGTGCACTCGTGTTTTTATCAAATATGGTCACAACACAACAATCACTCCTCACCTTTCCCTTCTACTAAATTATGAAACTGCCTGATGAATAGAAACATAGGCCTTTGAAATACACACCACTCATTAATTGCCCACTCCCACAGTAATGAACCTGCGCTGCAGGTGAAGGCACCAGTACCTTCTAAGAGCTATACGAGAACACAATAATGCCCCCAACAGATCCCACCGTTTGTAACAGCAGCTCTTCAACCAAATGCATACACCTATGAACCAAGCCCTGATATAAACGAATCACTTAGAAGCACTGCATGTGGACTAGAGCTTAAAGCCATCATCACTGACTACAGACAAGACTTTACCAAGACTGTAATGCAGCCATCTACAAAGTGTCCTACTGTAACCACCCCCGCCATTTCTATGTGGAATACCAAAGCAGATCCACACTGTACATGGTGGGCAAGGTCAGACACAGAAACCAGCGAGTACTGTGAAGAGGATGACCAAAACTGAAAGTGATGAGCACCACAACTGAGAAGTAAGAGGAGAACTAAGATTTAACGTCAGACTCAACCAGGACATTTCAGTCTGGTTGGACAAATAGTGTTGGCAGTAACCTAATAAAACCGTGGCGAAAAAGTGAAATTTGATTAATTTTTGCTAAAGGCATAAAATATGCCTGTTAGAAAAATACCATGGCCTAACCAACAAACCAGCATTGGACAACAATTGTGAGATGGGAAACAGGATGTCTGATGCCAGAGAGAGTGCAGATTTAAGTTTTTTAAATGTGCTCTCCCTCTGGCATCATCTTGATATGTCAATCCCCAGTGTGAAATACATGGTGCTGGAGGGAGCTGTTAATGACGCCCCTCCCCCCATCCAAATGTAAGGTGGCTGGAGAGTAAAGGGGAAGGAAAAGGGCGCGGGGTAGAAAACTAGTTACAGGGGAGGGGCGGGAAGAGTTAAACTGCTACGGAGTGGGGAAGGGAGGATGGAAAAAAAGAGGCTGAGGTAGTGTGGGAAATGAACTGCGGGGGGGGAGGGTTGGAAGCACAAGAAGAAGTGACAGGAAGGGACGAGTACCAGAAGAGACAGCATCACAGGGTCAAGAAGAGGAGGATCAAACAAGTTTCCAACTTTTTTTTAGTTTGAGAGGACTTTTGAAAAAATTGCAGGATTTTTACAAAAGTCCCAATTTCTTCATTTTTTTGCAAATCTAAAAATTTCAAAATCCTGAAGGGTCTGTAAAAAGATGGTAACTACAGCCAATAAGTAAGGGATGACTGGAACTTAAAGTGATAGACACCATAGCTAAAAAATAAGATGAAGACTAAACTTCTGTTGATAGACTCTGTTAGAAATTGGATTTCTGGTTGGCTAGGGCTTGCGCCAAAGCCAGGCAGAAACCACCACTCTAGTCAGGGCAAGGAAGGTACACGCCAAAGATAACCCCTGCTCACCCCCTTGGTAGCTTGGCACAAGCAGTCAGGCTTATCTCTGAGGCGATGTGTAAAGCGTTTGCGCGCGCACCCAGCAACAACACCCAAGGCCCACCACAAAGGAAACTCCACACAAGGTATTCTATAAAAATAGCCTTTGTATTATACACAACACATCAGATAAAAACACACACTTTACAATGTGCCAACAGGCACGGGCAGAATTTACAAGGGATTATATGTACAGGGGACAGGGCCACATGGACCACTGTCCGAAATTAGCACTCTTAGAATTTAGGAATAATACTTTAGAACATAGCACACAATAACATATATAACACACAATCAGTAACTCCTGATAACCAGAAAGTACCACCTACGCAACCCTAACCACCTTAGGAAAATACTGCGCAGGGAATCAGGACCTCACCAGCACCACCTGTACTAGGAGAAAAACAACCACCTAAGTATCACTCTACCTGTAGGGGTCTAAGCACATAAACACAGGATGCATAAAATACATTCAGAGGTGTAAAGCAAAGCACATGACGCCTAAACACATTCAGAGGTGCCGGAAAGGAACAATGGTGCAAAAACTCACATTAGCCACTATCTGTGGCAGTCCCTAGGCCAACTGGCCGTGAAGGGGCAAGGGTGCCCTGTCCCCGTAAAGCTGCGCAAGCCAAAAAGCGTAACAGGTTCCCACCCTAAACGTTGCAGCTGCCCACTAAGTGCTGGGCAGCTGGAGGAATGAGCGTGGGCACCACTGTGCCCTCCTACACAAATCACAGTCACCTGGGGCCCCTCGGGGCTCTAAGAAAACCCTTGTGGCCCCCTGAGCCTCGCAGGCTATGATCAAGAAATGCGCCTCGTGGGAGCCTCACAGGGCTCGTGGACACTGCCACCACGTTGGAGCCACGGGGCTCTAGACACACTGTGGCTCGTGGGAGTCCCTCTGGACTCTACAAAATACTGCCCCCGTTGTTGGAGCCCTCTAGGACTCTTTAAACACTGTGGCCCGCGTGGTGGAGCCTCACAGGCTCTTTAACCAAATTGCCCCCAAGTCGCTGCCCCCTCCACCACGGAGAGGCGAGCCTCGTTGGAGCGGCCCGCTGCCAAGTGGGGCCGCTCGAGAATAACTGCGGACCGGTGGAGCACACCAGCGCCCTACACAAATGATGCTGGCCCCGTCGGAGCGTACTCGCGCTCTGCAGCCAACCAGGCTGCTCCCTGCACCCTCCAGGCCATAGCCCCACTCACCGGAGTTACACTGGCTTCCTCCGCGGCACACAGGGGCTCTCCCTCGCTCTGGGGAGCCCCGGGGGAAAGACACCGGCCTCTCAGTCGCGGCGTCTCTCGGGGCATAATCAGGAGCGCGGGGTAGGCTCCCGCTTGCTTCCTGCTTCCGGGCACGGCTTCCGTCTCGCGGTCCGCCCCCAGAGGGTGCCTGACTTCCTGGTCGCCGGGTCGCGGCGGTGAAACGGCGAGAAGAGCGCAATGTACGGCGGGGTGGGCACCCGCCGTAGGAATAATTCAATAAGCGGGGTAGGCACCCGCCAACGAACGCCACCACAATGTCCCTGGCAGGGTGGGCACCTGCCAGGGGACTTCAGGATCGCCAAAGCACGGGGCAAATGCCGGGTGGGCACCGGTTTGTAGAATTAAAGCACTCCTAGCGCTAAGGATAAAAAGTAGAAGCGCTCTCAGCGCTAAAGGCCAATAAAAGCTCCCAGACGCTCTAGGGAGAATAAGCCCAAAGTCCAGCAATAAAGTCCATCAAAAGGCAGGGGTAGGGGGCAAGGCTGGGCCAGGGGCCAGCTCACAGGGCCCTCCCGGGCAGGAAGGCAGTCCCAAGTGGCGGTTCCTCCTGGCCTCCAGCAGCAGCAGCCCCCCTCAGGATCCTGGAAGTGAACAGTTTCTGTGGGGACACAGCCCCATTTTTATACAGTAAAACCCTTTGTTCTGGGTTCAGGGTGAGGGGGAAAACCAGTCGCAGCTGGTTGGGGAGCACCCTTGATGTGCTCAGCCCCTCACTCTATTCACTGGCAGGGCTAGGGTCGTCAGTCGCACCACAGGGGGCGGAGCCAGCATTGTGTGGGGAAAACCCTGCCCTATTCAGGACCCAGGTGTACTCCTCCCACCCATCTAGCTGCTGATCTCCCCATTCACCACTGGGTGACTCATCCTGACTCTGGGGAATCCCTAGCCCGTCACATGACCTCAACCAGCCAATCACGCGACAAGGCACACATTTCACACTGCACACCGAAGTGCCCACTTCTAGAAGTGGCACTTCCACACTAGGTACATGCATGCCGCACACATCATCGCGCAGCATTCAATCACACGAGTCCGCACATACCAAACTCGGGCCTGCACACCCCACGCATCAGGAACTACTAGGGACACATACATTCCCCATGCATTCCTATGGGAGGGCAGGCCTATCTCACCACATGCACTCAGAGCGCGCACGCACTTTACCCTGGGACACAGGGAAAGTGCGCAGAAACCAAAAATCACCACACCAAGTCACCAATAAAAAGCAAAAAAGTTCAGGGGTGAACCTGCCAGAAGGGCCAAGTCCAACACAACCCCCTTCCAGCCAAAACGCAGGGCAGACCAATCACCACCGTGATGGACTTCCCTGCTTGGGGTGATAGAACACGGACGCGGGCCCGCAACTGCAGGGACACCCTCCGGTTCTACGCCACGGTGAACCCATGGAATTCTTTCTAACACCACTGTCTGGACCAACTGGGCTACCCCACTGGTACTCCCAAGCTGTCCGCGGCCAAGACCAGGCCCTAGACCACCCAGGTGCCCCCGGTCTTTGCCTAATCACAGAGTGGGGGGTAGTAACCCCTGGCACATAGCGGCCATTCTCCACTTTTCCTCTCTGCAAGACAGGACTAGACTGCCACTGGTTCTCCAGCCTAGGGTCTACACCCTCAGGCAGACCAGGAGTCTCAGGGAAGGCTCTCCTCCCCCTACCTCTTCTCCTAGGGTTCCTCCTCCTCTGGCGAGGGGTACACCTAGAATGCCATTCCAACCCAGGGTTTAACCCCTCAGGTTGTACTGGGGCCAGAGGTGGGCTCTCCCACCCTCTGCACCCCCTTCCCGAACCCTGCTCCCTACCAACTGGGGCGGTACCTCTGGAAGAAGAACCGGTCGGGACGCTGATTACAGACGTCCCACCCTTCAGGTCAGGCTGATCCCGAACCTGGCCTTCCAACCTCCGGCCTAGAACCTTTGATGGAATAATCGCCTGGCACTCCAGGACTTCTGGGGATTTACACTCCATCCCCCTGAGGATATCAAATGACACATATGTCGAGCGACTGTCTGTCTGGCGCTGATCTCCCGTCCCCTGTCCACCTGACAGTGCGCGGAGATCCCCCAGAACAGAATTGGTGTCACCCTGGTCACTACACGGGATCCTAGCCCAACTGGGAAGTCTCTGACCCACCGGCTCTTCCACTGGGGAACTCATCCCCCAATCACTCACGCTGGACTCCTGTACCCTCCCTACCGGAGCGGTACTGCCAGACTCCAGAACCACAGGAGCCCTGTTTACAGGCGCTCCAGGTCCTCTACTCACTAAGAGATCTTCCTCAAGTGGACTAACAGGACAGCCTAGGTCCCCAACTTGGTGTTCCCTCATGAAACCATCCAAGTCCTGAGGCAGGGTTTCGGGCGTCTGGGGACCCTCGGTCACCCCCTCACTCCTGCTCCACTGAGCCAGGCAGTGAGCCCCTACACCCTCCTCGCTATCCTGGGACCTAGCTGGGCTACACTGAGCCTCCTCCACCACGCTGGGCTGGAGGATCTCTGACCCACTATTGTTGGAATCACTCACTAATGACTCTAGAGGACCTCTAGCACCTTCCCAATGGTCTGCCTTTTCTGCAAGCTCAAATGGCTCAGACAATCCACACCCCAACAGGTGTTGGCGCAACCCCGGCACACAACAACTGAGCAGGTGTTCTTTGAGAACCAGATCATACAGGCCGTTATAAGTACGTTCCGAGTTCTGCTCCACCCAATCGGACAGTGCCTCATTACATCCCTCCAAAAACTCCTCCCAAGACTGGTGAGACAGTTTCCTACTGCCCCTGAATTTCAACCTATACTCCTCCTCTTGGGAAACAGGTACCATACTCGGGGAACTGGGACTGGGACTCTCTATACTGCACTTTATATCGCTGCCACCACTGGACTCCACCCTCACTGGGGAATCCAGAAAACTACCACTGTGCTCAGGGGACAGGGAAAGGGATGAGGCGCTATCTCCTACACTGGACCCAGCAAGGGACTCCCTACCTACGGGGTCCTCACTCTCTACTGGCGTCCAGGTACTGTCATCTTCTTCTGAATCTTCAGGACTCCCCACAGACCCACCACCCTCCAGGTGAGAGGCCCGGGCCCTGTCTTCCTCACTGCGCTAACGTTTCCATTCACCTGCTTGCCATCCAATCATGTGGTTCCTCAGGTCGTACACAGTGTCTGACTCTCTCACCCCTATGTTTCTCTCTCTACAGAACCTTTCCAACTCCTGCATACTGTAATAAACTAGATCACTGGGATCAAAAGCAGGCTCCATTCTGGCAGACGTTCTAGAGAAAAGATCACACAGGGAACCTAGGGGTCTGCGTTAAACACAGGAGCACACAATTCACAAAGGATTCAGCAAGCTCTCTATCCCAGAGAACTCACACTCACTTGCCTAGTGCCACACACCATTCATCCACACATACAACCCTCCCCTCGGACTGGTAAGGTAGTTTCTACCACCCCTGATTCCTCAACCTGACCACCACGTGACACAGGTACCAACTCTGGGCGCAGGGCGGGGGACAAATATACAGGACACTATTACGCTGCCACCACTGGATCCCACCCTCTGGTGAATCCAGAAAACACAATGCACTAAGGGGGATGATCTACCCTCCCGAGCTAGGGACACCTAACTCACAGTGCACAAAAACACATTTCCAAAGAAATGACAATTAAAATCAAACTTAGAACAATAATCCCTATACCATGTGATTTATCTAAATGCAGAGTTTTGTAGTGCGGCCAGTTGCCGCTGCGGTACAGCGCAAACGCAAGTCCAAATCCCACCGCTGATCACCAATGTTAGAAATGGGATTTCTGGTTGGCTAGGGCTTGCGCCAAAGCCAGGCAGAAACCACCACTCTAGTCAGGGCAAGGAAGGTACACGCCAAAGATAACCCCTGCTCACCCCCTTGGTAGCTTGGCACAAGCAGTCAGGCTTATCTCTGAGGCGATGTGTAAAGCGTTTGCGCGCGCACCCAGCAACAACACCCAAGGCCCACCACAAAGGAAACTCCACACAAGGTATTCTATAAAAATAGCCTTTGTATTATACACAACACATCAGATAAAAACACACACTTTACAATGTGCCAACAGGCACGGGCAGAATTTACAAGGGATTATATGTACAGGGGACAGGGCCACATGGACCACTGTCCGAAATTAGCACTCTTAGAATTTAGGAATAATACTTTAGAACATAGCACACAATAACATATATAACACACAATCAGTAACTCCTGATAACCAGAAAGTACCACCTACGCAACCCTAACCACCTTAGGAAAATACTGCGCAGGGAATCAGGACCTCACCAGCACCACCTGTACTAGGAGAAAAACAACCACCTAAGTATCACTCTACCTGTAGGGGTCTAAGCACATAAACACAGGATGCATAAAATACATTCAGAGGTGTAAAGCAAAGCACATGACGCCTAAACACATTCAGAGGTGCCGGAAAGGAACAATGGCGCAAAAACTCACATTAGCCACTATCTGTGGCAGTCCCTAGGCCAACTGGCCGTGAAGGGGCAAGGGCGCCCTGTCCCCGTAAAGCTGCGCAAGCCAAAAAGCGTAACAGGTTCCCACCCTAAACGTTGCAGCTGCCCACTAAGTGCTGGGCAGCTGGAGGAATTAGCGTGGGCACCACTGTGCCCTCCTACACAAATCACAGTCACGTGGGGCCCCTCGGGGCTCTAAGAAAACCCTTGTGGCCCCCTGAACCTCGCAGGCTATGATCAAGAAATGCGCCTCGTGGGAGCCTCACAGGGCTTGTGGACACTGCCACCACATTGGAGCCACGGGGCTCTAGACACACTGTGGCTCGTGGGAGTCCCTCTGGACTCTACAAAATACTGCCCCCGTTGTTGGAGCCCTCTAGGACTCTTTAAACACTGTGGCCCGCGTGGTGGAGCCTCACAGGCTCTTTAACCAAATTGCCCCCAAGTCGCTGCCCCCTCCACCACGGAGAGGCGAGCCTCGTTGGAGCGGCCCGCTGCCAAGTGGGGCCGCTCGAGAATAACTGCGGACCGGTGGAGCACACCAGAGCCCTACACAAATGATGCTGGCCCCGTCGGAGCGTACTCGCCCTCTGCAGCCAACCAGGCTGCTCCCTGCACCCTCCAGGCCAGAGCCCCACTCACCGGAGTTACACTGGCTTCCTCCGCGGCACACAGGGGCTCTCCCTCGCTCTGGGGAGCCCCGGGGGAAAGACACCGGCCTCTCAGTCGCGGCGTCTCTCGGGGCATACGCAGGAGCGCGGGGTAGGCTCCCGCTTGCTTCCTGCTTCCGGGCACGGCTTCCGTCTCGCGGTCCGCCCCCAGAGGGTGCCTGACTTCCTGGTCGCCGGGTCGCGGCGGTGAAACGGCGAGAAGAGCGCAATGTACAGCGGGGTGGGCACCCGCCGTAGGAATAATTCAATAAGCGGGGTAGGCACCCGCCAACGAACGCCACCACAATGTCCCTGGCAGGGTGGGCACCTGCCAGGGGACTTCAGGATCGCCAAAGAACGGGGCAAATGCCGGGTGGGCACCGGTTTGTAGAATTAAAGCGCTCCTAGCGCTAAGGATAAAAAGTAGAAGCGCTCTCAGCGCTAAAGGCCAATAAAAGCTCCCAGACGCTCTAGGGAGAATAAGCCCAAAGTCCAGCAATAAAGTCCTTCAAAAGGCAGGGGTGCGGGGCAAGGCTGGGCCAGGGGCCAGCTCACAGGGCCCTCCCGGGCAGGAAGGCAGTCCCAAGTGGCGGTTCCTCCTGGCCTCCAGCAGCAGCAGCCCCCCTCAGGATCCTGGAAGTGAACAGTTTCTGTGGGGACACAGCCCCATTTTTATACAGTAAAACCCTTTGTTCTGGGTTCAGGGTGAGGGGGAAAACCAGTCGCAGCTGGTTGGGGAGCACCCTTGATGTGCTCAGCCCCTCACTCTATTCACTGGCAGGGCTAGGGTCGTCAGTCGCACCACAGGGGGCGGAGCCAGCATTGTGTGGGGAAAACCCTGCCCTATTCAGGACCCAGGTGTACTCCTCCCACCCATCTAGCTGCTGATCTCCCCATTCACCACTGGGTGACTCATCCTGACTCTGGGGAATCCCTAGCCCGTCACATGACCTCAACCAGCCAATCACGCAACAAGGCACACATTTCACACTGCACACCGAAGTGCCCACTTCTAGAAGTGGCACTTCCACACTAGGTACATGCACGCCGCACACATCATCGCGCAGCATTCAATCACACGAGTCCGCACATACCAAACTCGGGCCAGCACACCCCACGCATCAGGAACTACTAGGGACACATACATTCCCCATGCATTCCTATGGGAGGGCAGGCCTATCTCACCACATGCACTCAGAGCGCGCACGCACTTTACCCTGGGACACAGGGAAAGTGCGCAGAAACCAAAAATCACCACACCAAGTCACCAATAAAAAGCAAAAAAGTTCAGGGGTGAACCTGCCAGAAGGGCCAAGTCCAACAGACTCTAAATCTAAAAAGTGTGAAGATTACTAGAAATTGAAGTGATAGTGACTACAGCTAAGAAGTAAGAGGACAGCTAGGACTTAAAGTGATGGACACTCCTAAGAAATCAAGAGAGCCAATAATAACAATCTCATTTTGATTTCTAACTAACATGTAGAAACAACAGACTTGAAATGCCTAATTTTCACAGTACATTGAACAATACTTCATGTTAAAATAGACCATTGAAATGTGAGTCCGCAAATCAAGGTAAATTCTTGAAAGTAAGCCACTCAGTAAGTTTTAATCATCTGCGTATATTTAGTTGTGCTTTTGTGGAATAAAGCGATTACCTATGTTTAATTGAAATATGATTCAATTTGAAATGTGTATAATTAATGTGCAACATGGATCATGTCAAAGTTTTGTCTGTTTTGACATCAATCAGCCATGATACTTGGGTGGTTGCAGAATAAACCATCACATCAGGTAATACTGTTTGATACAGGCTGCTGTAGGGTTGGTCATGGCCTGGCCCAAAATACCAGAGGGTTAGCTTTGTGTATTTTAATCTTGATACTAATATCCACATTAGAAGACCTCATTGCGTGTTGGGTGAGAAATACCCAAAATAAATTTGAGAAAGCCAGATAGTGGCCTCCCAATGTGGCCAATAGTGCAGAACACAACATAAACAACTCTGGTTTTATCAATATAGCTCGATAAAATATCATATTGTTGAATCAATCATCACGGATCAGTTCTAAAGGTATTCGTTTCCTTGCATGCTTCATCGACATTGCGCTGCCAAGTCACACTTCAAAAACTATTTAACAAAAATCCACTTGTTTATCTTTTTGTCTGTTGAAAAAGTGATCGCTACATATTGCTAAATATAAAGGATATAAGATATTGGTTGCCCTGTATTTTTGTATCAATACGGAAGTAAAGGCAATAGTTCAAGAACAGCACAATGTGTTTACTTATTCAGGGAAATGACATTTGCACAGGAAAAGAGCGTGTGATGATAAAGGTCTGAGAGTCATATGATGAGAGAAATGTTCTTAGAACTATGCCAGTCCATAACCATTAGAGTACTTATGGATTCAACATCAGCTTCTATAATCAACACAGGGAGCCAATGCAAGGCCATATGAACTTCACAAATGTCATATTTCTTCAACTGCACATCAAATCTCGAATCGCTTTACAGTTTAACAAGGGCATGTGGCAGCAATAAAATGGAACGGTCTTTGTTACAAGTACTACAGTGATTCTGAAGGAAAGGGTAACTGCCCAGTTGGGCACCAAGAGAATTTGGCTGCAGAGAACAGCCAAAATCTCTAGGTGACATACTAAATGTCAAAACAGGCAGGTGGCAGCGGAACCACCAACTCCAATACGTTATTCCCCAAAATCCTATAATGAGAAGAATTATCCTCCTTTCAAGTGGAGTTAATGATGCCCTGGTATCAGTAACAACAGAGGGGGAGAAATATCAGGCCGCCTTGTGCCCTACTTATAATTGTGCCCATACGCTCAATTTTGAGTTCTGAGTTTAATTTAATTTGAGCTGGTAATAGGAATAGCAAGTCCAACTGGAATTATGAGACCTAGAGGAATAGAACAGATCCGGTGGCTTTCACTGCTAAAAGGATATGCTGCTTTTTGGTGAAATACTGGGTGACTCATGAGCAAAAGCAAAGAGTTTCAAGAATGGAATTACTTATTCCACCAATAAATCCTCATTTATAAGGGGAGCCGAGAGACACAATTATTATCTCTGGTAAATACCCCCTCTGAAGTTACCAGTATTCCAGTTCTGGTAATTTCAGGAGCTGACTTATCTGCTATTTGCCAGGGACCGATTATGCAAGTCTGCCTTCACCTATATCAGCATGCTTGGAAACATACTTTGGGAACCACCGGCGCTTGTCTGTTGCGGGACCTCCTCGCACATTAAGGCGATCAAACATTACAACATACATGTTTGTGCTGCTCAGAAAGAAAATGTTTGTGTGTACCTGGAATGTGCCTTACCTACATTTAACATACATTTGGAAATCCCTTACCTGAAAGACGGTGATGAATACAATTCCGGTTTTCTAACTACCATTATGAGCTACACTGATAAACGTATGTTAGTTAAATAAAACGTATGCTGCATCATCTGGTTTATTAATTTAAGTATGCATTTAATTTTTAAGCACTTAATCCTCGGGGTTGTTTACTTTCTCAATCCACTACACTATTTACATCTCCTTGTTAGTGGTGTTAAAACTGCAGGTGTAGGAAAAACATATCATTTTGCTATATCCAATGCAGTAAAACCAAGATACAATTTTTAAAAAAAAGTTCAGAGCTGGAAAGATTAAAAATAAGTTACTTACCACATTACAGCCAACACAGTCAGGGCCATTTTCACAAGTCCTTCGGCGAGCCTGTATCCCTCCTCCGCACGGGACTGTGCAACGTTCCCAGAGACCCCAGCCTGACCAGTACATATGTGGCGGGCAAGGCAAGTGCTCATTGCAATACCTAGGCACAATGAAAACAAAGATACATTTAACACAAAAGAGTTCAGCAATGGCTACACTTGTTACTTGATGCACAACATTCTAACCATGAAGCTGATCAACCATTCAGCAGTATTCATCAGTGCCGCTGATCAGTAATTATTACTGAAGACTTTAACCGCTTTACATGCTACTTTACTTGCACTAAATAATTAAATAATTGAACTCACTACCCTAGACGAGCAGGGTAGGGGTAGGTCTCAAGGAGCACGCTATTCTGCGTGCAAGACCCTCATATGCGTTCCACTCTGCTCTAAGCTTCAAGGAGCCTGCAGTTACACGTATTGGGATCATTATCCAGGTTAAGGTACAATTAATGATTCATTCTGACCGGATCTTTTGACCAATCACCATGACATTACTAAAAGTATAAGGAATGGGGTTGATTTTGTAGGGTAGTTAGATATTTCGGGTCCTGATGAGTCGCCGCTAGATTCGATTAGACTTACATAGGCGAGAAACATTTTGACCATTGTATCCTGTATAAGCATCACATTTTTTTAACTAGGGTAGTGAGTTCAATCAATAAAGTTAATTAACAATGAGCGGCACTATACCTATTTTAAACCACTGCTGTTAGAATTCTTTCACACACTACAAAAATCACCACCCTCTCACCCCCACTTCATCATTCGGCATATACAAAAAGATCTCCAGAAAAGAGCCCCCTCATGGGCCCCCGTCCAGCATTGCAGCGCCGGCCCGATGAGGAGCTTGCTCAATGATGAAGCATGACACCCCCTGGTGTGTGAGAGGGCCCTTGCTCATAATGGAGCACTCCCCCTTACTGGAACACTAGCATCACTTCATCTACCGCCTCTCCTGGTCTTCACAGGAACAGCACAAAACCCATTCTTGGAAACACTAGGTCAAGAATTGCCAGGCAGGGTTCATTAGACCACAGGCTTTGGTTACAATTGTCTTCTGAAAGATGGAAGTGCATTTTCAGGGATTATCTACACAGGAGTATAAGGAACCTGCAATTGCAACCTAATTTCATTTCATAAGAAATGTGCTAATAGTAACACACGTAAACTGTAATTTCTTGATGACAACAATGTCTTTGCAAATAGCTCTTGGGCATGCTTCATCATACATTTGTATAGTTCTAGCGCAACAGGCGCAACTTAGGCACTTTTTGCTACATTTATAGTAAAATGAAATTTATGTTTCAACGGTTTGGAAAATCTTTACTCTGGGCCTTTGCCTTAAATGGCTAGTTAAGGGAATTAATAACGTTTGCAGATGGTGCAAGCAAGCCCAAGAAACTATCATGCACATCATTTGCATGAGCCCATCAATCCTGAACAAGCAACAATACCTTCTATGCCAACCCTTTAACAACCTGGGGAGCGAACATGCCGGCTAGCCAGCATCGCATGCTAAAACGGGTCAAATATAAGACTCAATGGATAAATCATAAAGATTTGTATACAGAATGAGAAAAAGTTTTATAAAAAATGCTACCCATAGATGCAATATCTTAATTCATGTTTCTTGTTTTTAACACAGCCTACGTGCATAATCTTTTATCTTCGTTTCATACTCTCATTATCTTATGGCCTATGCACTAATAATAGTTTGGAATTTGAATTGGTCTACCCAAATATTTACATAGAATTGCTTTTTCACTGGTTTGTTTTGGAAAATATATAGTGTGCCAACTTCTGGAATTCACTGCTCTCTTGACTCTCTGTCAGTCAAGATTCATCTTGTCAACAACACCATATTTTACATTCAAACAACACATGAATTGGGATTTGTGCAACCTCAACATTTATCTTTAAAAACTGCACATGCGTTCTCACAAAATGATACATCGCGTAGAACTTCTAATCAATATGTTACTTTAACATTGAATGACAGCTGAAAAGTGCAAAATTGCACTTCTTATTTTAATGTATATACTGGTAAAATTGCCTAATTGTTAGAAACATTGCGAAAGGCACTGAATATTTGCAAAACACAAAGGGGCCAAAAACAATGCCGGTCGGAAAGCCTCCGACCGCTAGTCAGAAGCTTTCCGACTGCGGTCGGATTCTTTCCAACCGACACGGCCGGTTGGCGGTCCAACTGCCGAATTATGATGCCAGCGGTAGGAGCGTAAACCGGCCAGGCATTCCGATGCGGATCTGACCGTCTCTCGGAGTCTTCCAGACGGTCGGACCTGCACAGTAATCGCCTATGGACGGCGTTTCCACCACTGGGATTACTATATCGGTTTCCGGCTCTTCCGACACTAAAAAGCTGTCAGAAAGCGGCTTTGGGGGCCCCTAACAGGGCTCCCTTGCCTCCACAGCCTACGGTTTGTGGCCGAGGGGGTACCCAGGGCGCCCCTCGGCCCCGTGCCTGCCAGACGGTGAAGGGTATTACACGCACCCCCATTTCATTATGAGAGCCTGTAATACTGCTGGTTTAAAGCCATTGCAGAAGCTCCCGTAAAGAAATGGTCCCAAGACCATCACGGTGTCGGTCGGAGGAAACTGGCGGAAGGGTTGCTCTGAGGAGTTATTTTCTGTCTCTATAAGACTATTTGATCCCAAAACCTATGTTTTGACACCAAAATGAAGTATAGAGATTTCATGGTTCCTGAAACATTTCATCATCTCTGCAACACATCTGCCATTTTTAAAAATGTCGTCCAGAAAAATTCGGCCCAGATCCTCAGTGTCTACCAAAGCTAAATAACTTCTCTAATGATCCAAAAACACAAATCAAAAATGAAAATTTCTGAACAACAATTTTGTTTACGAAGTTACATCAGGGGGCTGGGATTATAATGAAGTTAGATGGCATCCACCATCTCATAAACCATAAACTACGTGCCAAAGTAGATGTATCAGCAGAATTTTGTGCAAATTGTTAAATCAAATATTATAAACTGGTATAGGCTTTCATACCATAATCTGATCAATTAACTTTCACTGAAATATTGAATAAGTGTAAATGGTTGTAGGTATTTGTTGCAAAAATAGGCAGTTATATTTTACTGTACTTTCTAAAAACCATATTCGACACTGAGGGCAAAGAACAATTCTGACTGGTAACTAATTGTTACTTTGCATAAAAACATGCAAAATGCCCTGAAAAATTTAATGGCATGTTTTAAAATGCAACTATACACTTCCAATGAAAACTTTGAAGGTGTGATCCCTGAAAAATGTTTAAACAACTATTAAAATGTATTAATGTACTATATTGGAACCTTAAGAATAACATTTTAAGTATTGTGCAATTACTTAACAAAACGTCTACAACTTAAATAAATGTTTGATTATTACAAATCTTTGTTGCAGTCATCCAATATAACATAATACATGACTTGAACACAACTAGTCGCTAGTGACGCCTGAAACGTCATAATGGATGACAGCACGATTGCATCACACATCATCTCACACACGTGACTTGAGGTTTGATTACCAGCAAGAGAAAGCATTATTAGTATACTCCTACATAGTGCTTTGTAAGCATTTTTGGGTGAGAATTCATGACAGATGTCTCAAACTCAGGCACCATGCAGTTTATAAAGTCAAATATTTTACAGCTTTTCTTTTCTAGTGTATCTTATCTGCTAATTCTGTAAACCACCTGTGTGCTCCTTAAATAGCTCAGTTACTTCTTATATATTAGGAACGCATCTACATGAACACTTGCCGGGTCTCACTGGTGAAAATTCCAGTTGACCAACTATAAATGGCTCAACTGGAGCACGTTGGCACTGGGATATAATAGACTAAAAAACACTATTGCTCGCCAGGCACACTACGCCACATTTGCTGCAAAATTAAAAGACCAAAAATTGAAAAAATTGTTTATAAAGTCAAACTCTTTTTTTTATGGCACGGTTTTACTTTAAAATGTCCAGGGGAATTTGATCTTTTCCTGTTTCTGCGAATTTGGTTTGGTGACTGTGTGGGAATCTGGTGTGGAGTTTTAGCTGGTGATTTGTTTAGGCATTTGAGATGGGTGATGGATGGATGGATGGGTGGATAGCTGGATGGGTGGATGGCTGGACGGGTGGAGACAGACATTTTTCCGACCTCCATTTTTTTCAGTGACCAGTAACAAGTATCATAAACATGAAAATGAAGTGTTAAACTAGTAAAAGTAGACATTCTGTGCCACAAATGCTGATAAATAGATCTTGCACACATGTATTGGCTGAATATTACTCGGAACTTGGCACACATACATTGAGAAAAGGTTGAATACTAGCGGAAGCTTCCGAAATCTCGAGTTTAATATATAACTAATATTTTTATTTCTGAGAAATAGCAGTGCACGTGTACAACATGTAACACCGGAAAACTTCAGCCACAACATTGTCATGGATCGAATAAAATAAAACTTCATATGGACCCATAAAGAGATTAAAGTTGGTCTCGGATTCATAATTGGCAGAGTCTCGCACCACTTCTTAACCTATGCGGCTGAAGCAGGGCCCTGGAAAGCTACAGTGAAATGCAGAACATGTTCGAAGACAGGAAACATCTGGTGGCAGGTCTTGTAAACCTTTCTTGCCAGTGCTATTTGAATTTGTCAGCAGTAAATTGCACAACGCAAGAGCCAATTGCCCCTTATCATGTAATGTTCATAATTTGCTGGTAGCATTTCATAAAATAAAGTCTTACATAACTTCAAGACGCAAACTGCCTGTTAGTGCTGTATTTACAACCCACGTCAACATAAGGGACATTAGCAAAGCTTAAACAGAAGTGTACATAATAAAAAGATTTTGGTTATATTTCTGAAGTTCACAAAGGCAAAGCAGCATTCCACGTTCCATTTGAGAGACCGTTAAATCTCATCGCATGCATCTTGCATCCAATACCATTTTAAAATATACATAAGCAGTAACAATTACAAGAATCAAAGACACCCATAAAAAAGATATCTAGCAAAAAGCCCCCCCAAAAAACCCTGCTAGTTTACCAAAACATGTCCAAATTACATCCCCGAAATTAGAGAGGTGGCCTCCCGCCTAGTGCTTTAGGCATTACAGCCTGGGGACCCGGGTTCAATCCCAGCCTCAGCAGTTGAATCCACATCACGGGATTCGGATTAACTCGCTTAATCTCTTTGCGCCTAAAATGTGAAATGTAACGTATCAATTGTTTTTTTGTAAGCCCTACTTAAAGTACATGATCTTGTAGATTGCTTCCCATAGCCCCAAGTGATGCGCAGAGCTCTGTTTCCTAGCTAGGTTTGTACTATACCAATACATACACACAATTTGCACTTTGAAAGTGTACGGTGGAGAGTGGTGGCAAATGGAACCTCTGAAGTGTAACATTCGGAAACAGTAACGCCATGCAGAAAAATGTAAATTGAACAGATCCAGCTGATCAGCTGCAACCCCACTCATACAATTAAGCTGCATGGTGCAAATATTTACACAAAAGGCCTAATAAAACAGAGACAAAAAAGATGATGGGAACAACTATGGCCGGGATTAGTGCTAAAAAATGGGTTTCTCTTTTGATAAGATAATATAACCAGATGCAGTTTTCTAGATGGCACAGTGTCTTCAACATTTACTTCAGGCAGCTAGTCTGTCCTGCAGGACACAAGTGAGTATTCTGACTTGGTCAACTCAATCTTCAATCCTTCTAAGATCTGTAACTTCCGTTCTGTTAAATTGGGACCTGCTGCTTATAGTGGCTAGAGAATGTAAAATGGTGGCATTAATCATCATATGAAACCAACTCGTTACGATATATGGGATAAAATATCCCCTTCTGTTCATTATACGGATATGGCCTGCCATAGAGGAGTTTTTGGACCAAGTGGCTTGTGTTATGTCTGACACTTTCTTCTGGTCCTGCCTTTTTAGCCCCCAGCACTTTGCATGTTGTGATATTCAATTTTGAAACAAAACAACATGTCCCAGAATGCAATGTGCTGCAGGCTAAAAATGCAGGTATTGTTGATGCTGTGGCACATGACGTGGGGCCCCACCACAGCTGTGCTTAGACAGCCTCCAGAAATTAGCAGAGTTGACACATACTTAAAACAACACCCATTACTTTAAAATCAGAGTAAAGTAATGGGTGAAAATCAGAGGAACAAAATAAATTCCCATAGCCTTCACCTGGGAAAAAATTAATTTTGTTTCTTAGTTGGTCCATCTCCACGCATTCCTGTATGCTGGTTTAGACAGCTTGCATTCCTTCCCAGAAACAATGAGGGCATTTGGAAACATGGCCCCAAGCACTGTCTCTATGAAGTGGCATTTTATTTTACATACATGCAAAGCTTGGGCTTGTGTGCACCAATGTCCTTCAAGCAGGGTGATGATTGCTGTGCCTCATGCATTGTGATGTTAGATGTTGCATGTGTTGGCTTAATACAAATGACTGGGTGCATCATTTCCTTATAACCGGAGAGTTCTCATGTCAAAATACGCTGATTATACAAAGAATAAAGTACCACCGCCGTACATTATAAAGATGTAGCAAGTAATGAGAAGTTCCAAAAGAATATAAAGGAATGAGCCTGAAGGACAAGTTCCTTTATACGGTTATGGAACTCAGAGGTGACTTGAAATATCTTTATTAGGTACGCCAGGGGTGCTTTATCCCATATAATACATGGTCACACCAACAGCTTTCCCACAAACCATTTACATTTAAAACCTTGGTACTTGGCTCTTTCATACGTAAAATGAAACACATGAAAAACCTGTTAGCTATTTGTTAGAACCAGATATTAGAAAAAGTTCAATAGAACCCTGTTTTTTTTTTAAAGTTGCACTAGCTCGGAATGTGTAGAAACATGCAGAAAGATTCTAGCTATTTTCTATCTAGTGAGTGCAAAAATAATGTTCTCTCTATGGCCATCATTTAGGGGTCACAACTGTGATTCCCTGGCTTGCCCCTTGTTACTCTAGGCACTGCCTTTGTGACCCCTGGCCTCAGGGGTGGCAAAATCAGTGCCTGGAACACAAGAGCAGCTTGTTCTAATGGACGTCATTTGGTGCTCCATTTTCCTCCATTTTCTGTCAAATTCTTTATTACGTGAATAGTGTATTAAAAATGTATTATAATGAACGGGAATATGACCGCATCTGACAGCTAAGGAGCGTAAAAATCGCTTTTAAATTTATGTTTTATGCATGCTTGCAGGTGAGTGTGTTTATCTGAGAGGGAGTGCGTGAATGTGTGTGTATGTTTAGGCATGTGCGTGTTTCAGTCAAAGTAAAGGCCAAATGGTGTGTGATGTCCCTTTCGCTACACCATGCATTTTGGCAAATTGATGCCCATGGTTCTCTCTGCTTGTCATTGTAAGTTAAAACAGAAGAAAGAAAAGCAACGTTCTTTTTCGTGGCTTTAAACATCTGCTACAATTATGCTATTTGACTTGACCTGCCTTTCACCGTGGCTGCTGGCTCTGGCAACAGGCATTGTGATTTCAGAATCCAACTGTAATAACTTATAATAGTCGAGTTCTGACATCTTTTGTCACAAGTTTAACGACTATAGAGAAATTATAGACGGGCATTTATACAATGATTAAAGAATCTCATGGATTAAAAGAAAATAAACTACAATACATTCTAAGGAGAATAAAAGCTCCCAATTATTAGCATGCAATCAGGCCTTATAGTAAAGAAAGAGCCAAAAAAAACCTAGGTGTGGTACTCTTTATGTTTTAGGGCTTAAAATTAAAACAGATGATCTTTATCTAACCACAAAGCTAAGTTTTCATTTACTAGGTCGTGCCTGGGCAGTGCAATGCGCTGCTCTGCGAGGCATGCTGTATTAGGGTATGGACTTGAAGATCTGCCCACTCTCCACCCATATTTTTCATTGATATGTGTCATTGTCCACTGTAAACTGTGGATATTTTTGGGTCAATAGGCTTAGTAGTCGGGTCTCATTTTGTAACTTCCCATGAGGACACCCCCTGTTAGGTGTGTTGTTACTCGGTAGGCTTTAATGACAGCCTCCGAGCACTATTTTCTCAAGTAGCTTTGTAAACGCTCTCTCCTACTGCTTTTAAAATCTTTATAGCAAGGGCCCCCGAACGCATTTGCAATGCAATAGGTCTTGCATTTACTAAGCTATTGGCATTGTAAATGACAATGCCTTTTGTTTATCTGTTTTAAAAACAACACATAAATAAAAGGCATTGTCATTTACAATGCCAATAGCTCAAACTCTAGTAAATGCAAGATCTATTGCATTGCAAATGATTGTTTTTTTCTTGTCCCTAAGAATTGCAGATTGAAATAACTCCCTTACATTTGTTTTGGCCGTGGGAGCTCTAGAAATACCAAGACTGTTTGCACATTCTTTATACTCTGGTGGTGTAAATATGAGAGAGAACATGAGGAATCTTTCTGCCAAGCCAAGGTGACCCTTAGTGTTGATCTCAGGTCAGCCAAGAGTACAGTATTGATTCCTGTTCTCCTGGTTTCTCTTTAACCATGCCTTGCTTGCTCATAGCCCGGGTGGTTCCATTTCCCAGTACGTCTGTGAGAGCAGAAAATGTATTGCAGCTAGGCCTGTGAAAAAGCTGCCCTTTACACTGCTGGACTGCCAAGAAGTATATCTTTAGCAGTGATCAGGTCAGGATATTACAGCACAGGTAAACATAAAATGCGAACACCATTTTCTGGCCGAGGAACAAGAATCAATATGAGTGAAAGTTAAAGTACTGGGAAGTAATGTTTGTCATATCCTATGGGGACATAATATTTTTTAACTCGAAAGACTCCAAACAAACTTTTACAAGCCCACGGGTGCTTAAGTGACAGAATGACTGTTACAGGAATGCCCATCATGCAGTTAAAGTGTCAGAAAAGGGAAAGAAAAGTTAGTATACATATGTTTTCACGTCTCCCGGCATATTGGTCCCAATACATTTCCATGAATAGGATGGTTTGATAAAATACCTCCCTCACAGCAACAGCCTTCACTTAGCTAATATTTTATTTAGGTATTTATTTTTTATTTGTATGTAGTTATTCATGTATTTATTCCCTTTTTGTGCATTCCTAGTCTTCAGCATTTGTACCAAGAAAATATATTCATAATTTGAATTACACACACATTTGAAAAACAATAAATAGTATAAAAATATTAAAATAATAAAACCATGAAATAAATGTACATACTATTTCTGATGCAAAAAATATGGTCTTGTGTGCCACATCGAAGTTAAAAACCTTCCTACACTATTAACACTATACAAAAGCCTTTCTTGTGTCACTTCTCAGGATTCTCAGGGCAGCACTATATTGGACCGCCCCTATCTGGCGGCATATTGGGGCAATCAATCTTGTTCGCATTAGACTAAGCACTACAATCAATTTGCATGTCGAACATAAGTCATCTATTGTGGACATGGGGGCGATTGAGCATTTACTACAGAAACCATTTACTATAGGAGTCCCATATCTGAACCTCAGGATCTGTGGGTTCTTAGCTTAACAAAATTGTATTGTACCTTCTTTAAAGCGCATTTCTCTAACCATAGCCTATTATCAGTCAGTCTGATGCCCAGATACACAAACGTCTCAACCCTCTCTAATTTTACCCCATTATGATTATGTGGACCTCGATACCTCCAATGAGAATTGAAAGCCATGAAGTATGTTTTTGCGGCATTCACCTCCAGGCCCCTCTGTTTGCACAAGACTCCAGATTAATCTGACAGGGTCTCCAGGCCCAAAGGTGTCTTAGTGATCAGTAACATGTCATTCGCAAACAGGAGGGCATCGTTTTGGTGAATACCGCAGTGGCCACTAAGGAAGTCCACCACACGATTCATATTCAGTGTGAGTAATGTTGGGAAAGGGTGCGCAGCGGTGCTACCTTCTTCATGATTGGTATATGTTTCTTTACCTCTCCCTGGGCCCCATCTAACTTGTATATAAGATTTGTCCTACAGTGTCATTAGGATGCAAATCAAACAAAGGGGGAGAAAGAGGTCAGGTTTGGTGCCTCCTGTCTAAATATGAATAACCAAAGAAAGCCCGCCCGTACTCCTGTAGTAACTATCCTTCCAGGAATATTGCTTAAGGAAAACGTAAGTTTAAAAAAAAATAACACTCACCCACCAAAAAATCCCTTGGTAGCATGCATTATCATCAGGTTCTTGTCGCCCCTCTGCGGGATGGGCGTGCTATGGCCGATGAAGACGTGGGAGAACTTTGTAGGGTGTGGGCTATATAGTGATGTGAGAGTGGAAGGGTCAAACAAATGTGAATTAAAAAATACCTGGCGACGTGGAACCTAACCTTTAGTAAATCCTTCAGCTGCTATTGTTAAAAAAGGGGGGAAGAGGGAGAAATACAATATAATGAGTGTATTGTCTCCTGGTCTACATGTTTCTAGCCTATCCCCTAAGGCTTTTCTTCATGACCAAACTAAATGATGCCTTTAACCACTCCTAAAAAGCCAAATTGGTCTTTTAAATTATAATTATCGTAAAGTTTTGAGCTAATCATTTAAATACAATGCCTAGTTGGTATATTTCTTCTAAAAGATCTGGAAAGATAGGATTTTGACACATTGTTAATTTTGTTAATTTTGCACGATAATCCTTATATTTAGATTGTGTCGTGCTGCCCTTGTTTTTAGAAAACAAACAAGACGATACAAATGTTATGTGTTTTATATCATCTTGTTCATTTTTTAAAAACAAGAGCAGCACAACACAATCTAAATATAAGGATTATCGTGCACTAGTGAAAAAAATATTTCACTATCGGTTCCACAATTGGTGATGTGTTTTTCCTCGATACACCTTTATTGACAAAAATTAACTATGTGATAAAATCCTATCTTTCCAGATCTTTTCGAAGAAATATTCCAACTAGTCTAGCTGTGCCACTGTAAGAAGTTTCTTAATATTTCTGGCTAGTCTTATACATTCACTATTCTGCAGCAATTACATTTTCCTTGTCTTCCTTGCATTCCTGATTATATCACGTGCTTAGCTTCAACTGGGTCGGACTGATTTGGCTTTTTTAATAAAATGTGTTTTCCATGATTTAAACACCTCAACATGAGCATGAACCACACTGTTGGATTGATTGGGAATGACAGATAAGTATGGATTATAAAGCATCAACCACTTCCCTATACAATCTAGTTAATTGCTCTAGGTCCTGCGGTAGGGAGCACCATTTCCCATTACATTACTTGTGATGATCAATTGCATCCTAGCTGATTGATCTGATGTTTCTAGCAAGGAGAACAGAGTTGTGTTCATAATCAAATGCAGGGCATTATGATCACAGTCCCTACGTTCTACAATTGCTATATCAACCAGATCCTTCCATAGCCTGACATCTAGCAGGATATAGTCGATCCGGCCCATGCAGTTTGGTCTATTGTAGGTGTAATACCCCCTCCTATCGAACAATGTGCACCCACAGCATGCCCTAAGCCCTAGAAATATTGTAAGGGCATCCAGCGTTTAATAGGAGGTATCTAAAGTTTGGAGATAGACCACAGCTCATCTACAACATCAGCTATGGAGGAACCAGGTATGTTCAGGGGCTCAAACATTATGTTAAAATAGACAGCAATTATGATAGGGACACTATCAACAGTTTTATTAATCATCATTTCGAGCCAGCATAATGTTTCAGAGAAACTCATCCCACTTGCAGTGTTGCAGTAAACATTACATTGTTGTCCAGTATCAGATGTCAACTAATGCCAGGAATATTACAAAAATTGGTCTTTAGGATTGTGATCTTGCAGTTAGGGGAATTTTGACCCCTATTGTGAGATTCTCTTATGGTCGTTTTACCCCCTTTGTAGGTGCGTCAGCGCTATAATTCATATTCACAGGCCAAAATTGTGGCATCCCTTGAAAGGTATAGACGTCATATTTATTTATATAGACACCCGAATCAGGGTCTGATAACTTAAAATGTAGCCCAACAATGTTCTAAGATGGGATGTTCAGGCAGCTATAGTCATTAAACATCAAGTTAGGGGACGTATGCTGCTCCACTTACTCTCACTGACACTGACTAATGAATATGATGATGATGATGAATATAACATCCTATCATTGGGCACCTGGACGTTGTAGGAAATTGGGTTACTGTTTGAGCACAAGCAAACCTCAAATTAACCTGTGCTCAACCTTTTGGTAGCTTTGCACAAAAGCAGTTGAGCTTAACTTAGAGGCAATGTGTGAAGTATGTATGCAGCACACTAACAGTAATGAAGAGAAAATCCAACACAAGAAAAATCCAACACCAATTTAGAAGAATAGAGTAGAGTAAAATCTAATATATTATATTATATATATTATTTGATACCAAAAGGACAAAAAAAGTTTGTTAGTAGAGCCAGAGATATGCAATTTTAAAGATTTTCAAGAAATCAAGCGCTAAGAAGCAAAAAGAGCCAACAGTGGTTATCTGGTCGCCGTAGACCAGGTCCAGGTCGCACGTTCACGCTAACCACAATTAAGCGTCGGCGGGATGCAGGACCACAGAGAAAAGTATCTTGTGGCCTGGGACCAGTGATGTGAAGTTGTTGCGTTGAATTGCGCAGGCTGTGTTGTGCAGTGGATGAGTCGCTGACTGTCGATGAAGAGCTGTGATGCGAGATCCTGTATCATCTGAGGAAGCCGGTGAGGCTTGCAGAGACTTGCACAGGGGTCAGATGGTGCAGGGGTTGATATGCGTTGCAGTGGGCCAGTGCCAGCGCCGGGATTTGTTGGCATCAAAGAAGGTGCCAGTGCTTGTGAGGACTTGCACTAAAATGCGTCTGCGTCAAATTTGTTGAGATGTGTCGATATCGGAGAAACCTGTTATCTTCCTGTGGCTTGAATAGGGAGGCAGCTAGCTGACCCTTGGAGATTTCCTGGAGTTCTGGGTCCACATAGGCAGGCTGGATTCAGCAGGGCAGCTCACAGCAGCATAGGAGTCCTGGTTCTGCAACAGCAAGCCTTGGAAACAAAGCAGTCCTTGGCAGCAAGCAGGTCAGCAGGGCAAACTCCACAGCTGGGAAGACCTTCCTGGCAGAGTGTACAGGTCCAGAAGTAATTTGAGGAGTTAGGTTTGAGGGTCCACTCTGTATACGATCGCAGTGGGAGAAGCTTCTAGGGTGCTCCCCCCACAGAGGTGTCTAGAATTTCCTATCATCCTGTCCTGGCCCCAGTTTGTCTGAGGGCACAAAAGACCAATGTGAAACTCTTTGTGAGTGTGCTGAGGCAGAGTCTTTGTGATGTGCAAGTGTGATAGGTGACAGCTTCACCACTATCAAGTCAGAGATGGCCCACCCTGCCAACACCTATCTCACTTTGTTTCACTTTCTGGGGGCAATACACAAAGAACAACTGCCATCTATAACTACTCATCTGACCCAGAATACAGGCTGTGGCACCAAATGGTAGGGACAAGGAAAATGCCAACTTTCTAAAAGTTGCATTTTCTGAATTTTGACTTAAAATCCAACTTTACCATTAAAGAGGGTTTTTACTTACAATTCTTTAGAGACCAAACTCAACAGTCCAACCTAATCTCATTTGAAAGTTCTCACTTATTAAATGTGACAAGATAACCCAGTATGGGAGAGGCAGGCCTTTCAGTAGTGAAAACAAATTTAAGATTTTTTCACTACAAGGACAAGTAAAAGTTAAACGCACATGTCCAACTTTTTAAATACACTGCATTCTGCTCTATGGGCAGTTTATGGTCTACCCTAGGTTCACTTATATGTATTAAAAAGGAAGGTATAGACCTGGCAAAAGGTCTATTTTGTCAAGTCAAAATGGCAGTTTAAAACTGCACACACAGACCCAAGACATGTTCAAAAGGACTACTTACAAGGGTGGCACAATGAGTGGTGCAGGCTCATTAGCAGCATTTAATATACAGGACTTAGGTATATGTAGTACCACTTTACTACGAACCTACAAATAAATAAAATGTGCCAATTGTGTGTAAACCAATGTCACCATGTTTGAAGGAGGGATTACAAGTACGTTAGCACTGGCTAGCAGTAGTAAAGTGCACAGAGTCCTAAAAGCCAACAAAAATGGGTTCAGAATACAGTAGAGTGAAGGCAAAAAGTTTGGGGAAGACCAGGCCAAGTCCAGCAGACATGAACTGGTGAGTCCCTTCATTCACACATGAATCAGTATAGATGTTGTTAAGTTCCCCTGCGGTGATGTATTCAAAATGTTCCTGAATCAGCCAAGCTTAGCCATTCCACTCCATCAAAGACAGAGACCCTATCTCCTGATGATTGGCCATGGTTACTAGTGGGTATTTTAGCCGCCAAAGTCATTTTCACCTTACAGCATTAGCTATATTTGAAATGACTCATGCTGGTATCTGGTGTAGGTGTTTGGAGGTCTAACCCCACTAGTTCATCCACCAACTTACCATTTGATTATACTAGCTCTATGCAATCATATTTGCTTTGTTTGGGGGAGTGATGTTTCACTTTTAAAATGTTCGAGCAGATTATGGAATGGTATTGCTGTATGGTCCAAACACAGTGAATGGATTTAATAATTAGAGAACTCTCATTCTCTCTTACCAATTGAGACGGTTTGGGGACTTTGGTCCAAAAACACCGAACTGCTCTTTACCGACCTGCTCTTTACAGTGTGAAGGAACACATACCCCTTAATTATGGCTGCATAATAGTGTTGTCCAGAGTAGGCATCTCTGCCAAGATTTTGTGTCTCTATTTACGAAGTGAAGGCAGTAGAGTAGTTTCCTGGGTGGTTGTGGGACATATGACTGTGGGGACTAGAATCCTTATCCTCTATCAAAGGCTCAGATTTGCTGTAAGAGGGTAGTTACACTTAACATGATGATCTGCGCCATTTGGCGCATTAACAGATATAGGTTACCTAAGTTTGGTTCTTCCCATTTTAGCGAATGTTTCTTGGCCTTTTAAACTATCCTCGGGCTTTGTGGGAGATCTCTTAATGGATGAGCTGCCACTGCGGAACTCATTTTAGCCCCTAGAAGGGTGGCATATGATGACCTTGGACATCTGTTGACTAGTATCAAGCAGGGCAGATATTACTTATCTTCTTTAATTCCATTATTAGCACTACCAAGGGGCCATCGCCTAAACTATCATCAACCTTTTGTTGGCAGTTCCCTTCCAGAGCTGGCATTTCCTTCCTCATCACATCCACCCACAGTTTCTATTCTGACAAAGAGCATTCACTTCAAGGGGAATGTGAGGTGTGGGAGGCCCTGGGTGCAAGCCCGAGTTCCCCGGAGATTCTATTACAGTTGAATGACCCACTATTGGAGTATCTTGTTTGCTCGGAAGCAGCACGTCATCATTTTTGTTTAAGATTTTTGGTATGACAGGTTGCATTTTTTTAGATACTTTTCAGGAGCTTTACGAGGATTAATTATTGTTTCGTCCTCTTCTATTAAGACCTCTATTTCATCTAATGCACTCCTGTCTGCATTTGACTTGGTGGATTTGTTTTGTTTTGTTATCGCCTGCAGTGGCTCCACAGCTTTTCTTTTCCCCAGCCGTAGAACGGTTAACAATATAAACCAATAACCAATTTGAGCACAGCGTCACTTAGAAGTCCTCCTCCCTATTAGTCCACATGGTGCCAAATCAGTATGCCCAAAACAAACACATGACCTCTGTTTCTTATTCTGGATCCCAAAAATGGTCACGCTTCCAAAGCCCTATTACTGTATTGTTACTGTTGAAAAATAAATCTCAGTGGCCTGTGGAAGCTAACTTTAGATAACAATGGTGGCATTCATTTTGTATAATTTGACATTGTGATAATTCAATGGAGATGGGAATTATATACAAATATAATAATTGCTTGATATCATGTGACAGTCTTAAATAAGAGTTCGAACTTTGCTTTTAGTAAGCTGCCTGTAACACGACACATTGCAAGGCTTGCACAAAGAGTACATTTCCATGTTATTACATTTCTGCCTGCTTGCATTAGCAACAGGCCTCAAAAGTGTATTCAGCCACATTAGCTAATGTAGACCATTGAGATTGCATTTGGGCGTAAATGTAATAGTTAACTGTCTAGATACAGGGGACTTTTCATGTGCACATAGGGTGATTTCCAACGTATTCTTGTGTAACGATGTACTGTAAGTTTCCGAGCACAAAATGTTTCTTCACCACCTACCAGGACATGAGGGTCTAGACATGACCTGTTACACAGACAAATTATAATGAAATGTTGTGGTCGGTGTCTATAAAGGCTTGTGTTTTACTTCTGCTATTCGAGCACTCAGCACCCCTCTGAGGCTCCCGTGCACGTAAAATAAATTCTCTTTATTTTACTCAGGTTGTTGTGACGGGGTTATGATTTTGGGTTCTACAGATCTTTTCAGTTTCCACAGGCCCATTCTCACCTCTTAAAAGACACTCCAATTTGAAAGCAAAGGGTCAAGGTGGGAGGCCCAGCCCGGCTTCTATCTGGCAAGGTTGGGCAAAGATGGGCACGTGTTTGCCCCAAATTTTCCCTGGGCATGACCCATGCATGTCCCAAGAAGGGGGATTGAAAGGAGCTTTATAGTACTAAAGATGTGCAGGACCCTCCTCATCCATGCCCTCCCCCTCCTCTCAGATGCCGCAAGTTGCTGTGGGAACTGAAGTCCTGGACGACATAGGAGTTTGGTGGAGCGGGGTTTGAAAAGCCCTTTATATCGCTGATGAAATGTGGGGCATTCCTCCTCCTCCAACCCCTCTTCTCAGATGCTGCATGAAGTTGTGGGACCTGGAGAGTTAGCAGTATGAAAATGAGAAATATGGACGCTACTGCTAAATGCACATCGAGAGAAAAGGTGAGGCCCAGTCTTGGCCATTGAAGGTCTAAGAGTGGTCAAAGGTGTCACCCCTGTAAATGTCAGGGTTAATGATTATGTGATGTTACTTCATTACTGCGGGTATTTTTCTGAATTAAAGTAAATTAGTACATTGTGAGGTGTACCAAGCAAGATGCAGATTCTTCATGATGCACTAGAACATCGTTTTCACATCATATAAATATTCAACACCTTAGAATAATCTGATTAATGCCTGATATCAGCATTACAATTCTAAACCAGACTGAATAAAAGCCTCAAATCTCTGGTGTAAAAATAAAATCCAACTCAAATGGAAATTAACAACTTGTTAGTGATTCACACTATATGCATGGTAAATTGATTTTCATAAATTTGTTGGCGTATGCCAGGGTACACTAATCTTACACTTGCTAGTCCTCCGGATTGCAAAAAATCCACACTTGTTCTCATGCACATTCTTAAAAGTCAGCAGTGTTCCAAGCCATTTACCCCACTTACAGCAACGAGGATCCTCACAGAGTATATTAAGTCATGCATGGAGGTGCATGGTTAACTGCAAATGTTTGCAGATACCTCCAATGTTACGTGAATATCCACACTTTTTCAAATGCCTAATCCCCTGACGGTGCAATTGGAACACTCATTTCACCAACTTTTAGAATCACACCAGTAGAATATCTGTATATCTTACACATTTCCACTGCCCCTGATTTCAAGGAGCTTTGAGTCACCTTCAGCTACCCGTCAACTGGTGCCTTGGAAAAATCATGTGATTCCTTGCTGGAGTAGATCGTCCTTCATGCGTTTCATCAGCACCAACATCTGATCAGGTCCTGTGCCACCCCACAACCATTGAATGGCTGCTCCCTTTGTTTAGATCATCATTAGATATACATGATCTTCCAAAGACAATTTTTCAAAGCATGTATCCTTTCAATTTTTCATTTAGTGAGACGGATGTTTCTTGGACTATGACTTTGCTCCTCCTTAGTAAAAGTGATACAATTCCTAGATGTATCAGGGGTGAGAGGACGCATGAGCCGATAGTCAAAGTGCACTTCACATATATTGGAAACATACGGTCAAATGGTTTGAAATTACTCTGAATATTCAGCAAAATGTAGACCATTGGCTTGGTGGGATTCATATCAAGAATAATGAGCACCAGGATATCTACTTCTGCTGTTTCAGCACAGACTTTAAGGTTAGCGCGAACATCATTATGCTCATCTGTTTCGGGAAGTTGCAGAGAGGATGGAGTACATTTTTCTCAAGACAATCTAATTGTTCATCAGAAGCCCTTCAGCACTTCTTGACTTCCAGACGGTGTTTTTAGAGAAGAATTTACATGGTGTATATTAGATGTTTGAGTTTGGTAACTAGATGGGAGATTTGCATAGAAACTTTCCAGCACTGAGCTATCTCTAAATATAGTGAGCATGCTGTTGATGTCATGGAAAAAGAGTGACTTTGGGGCGGAGTATTCCAAGTGTGCCTGCTGCCATGGAAAGATCAAGCAGAATGTGGTGGGCTTCTTTGAAAGAACCTTCTCTTGAGAAAATCTCCTGATATTGATTATTTTGAAGATTCCGGACAACCATGGTTATCTGAGAATGGAATGTCAACAGCGTAAATTATGTATAGCTCTTACAGGGGCCTGCACCTATCTTTGAGGAGACATTTGTATCTTATAGAGGAGCTAAAGAAGTCTAATTCCTAATATTTTGTGGCTAAATACTCTGGCTACAGCTATCATTGGAAAGACTCCACCATAAACTGGACTTCATTCTCTTTAGGAGCTAAAGGAGGTGAGGATTGATCACCTAGAAGCAGTAGCAATCTGTTTGACAGTGTACGGCATGTGAGCGCAACCCCCATCAAGATTGGTGCCTGGGATCAACGAGTGGAATGCTGGAGAGGGATCCAACATGGAAACTTTGAAACTTCAGTTTTGATCCATCTCTTTTCAAATGTCTTAAGCAAAATGTGCTCAGACAGAGAGCAGGATGAAATACAATTAGAGAAATGATTAACTTGAAGATGTTTGCTCCTGTCAAGGAACAAAACAATCTAATTATAGAAGCACACAAATCATGTCTAAATGTATTCCCTCTGCACTGGCATCATTATAGTGAGTGGCATTCTGCCTCTGAACAGATGGAGCGGATGTTGAAGAAGCCCTACGAGGGCTCTGTCTCACACTGCAGGAAAACTGTTGCTTCCGCCGCAAGATCTCTTACTACCCGTATCTTTAATGCCGTAGGACTCACAGTGCCAAGGAAAAGAGAGCTATGGAACAAAGCCATAGAAGCCTTTGTCAAGATGGGAAGGTTCACATAAAGAAAAGGAGTATGTGTGCGATTTGCAGTCTGGAGGGTAACATGCCAGATGTTGTACTCTGGAAAACATCTGTCCCACCTGAGCTCATTTTAAACCAACGTAGTGAAAAACATTCAAAATTGAGTATACCAAATTAATCACAGAGCGCATATATATATATATATATATATGCAAAAAAGAAGCAAAGAACTCTGGGTAGTTCTCAAGTTTAGGTGGAAAGCAGCACCTGTATAGAGCACTCTCAACACCAGCAACACTCTAGATCTGTTCATCTGAAATGTCTGCTTTTCTATCATATATATATATTACATTTACGTTAACTCTTGAAATACTCCAATGAGAATAATTAGTATCCTAAATGGAACAACCTATATACACAAGGCATGACAACCGAGAACCAAAAAAGAGCATTTTATCATTTTAAATAATGCAGCAGGACAAAGACTTTTATAAATAGGAATCCCAGGGGCATGCACTTTGAATTTTCATTAGCACTCTTGCATAGATCATGCCGCACAGCCATGAATACACAAACAAACTCCTTCCCTTTTCAGATGGCTTAATGTAAATATTTTCCGTTTAGACGCTTGTGAGACACAATCAATAGCACCATGGGACGCATATGAAAAGAATGACAATGGGGTCAGAATATTCAATGTAATTTCAGAGAGACTGGCCTAGTTTCTGAATATTTTTCCAAAGTCACTAATGGGTCTCATTTTCTTCTGTGCAATCTTCTGCTCCTCCCACGGCGCGTGCGCCAGTAACAGCCAGCAAGCAGTCTCACATGCATCTAGTGCATTAATATGACTATGGTTGATGCCACCATTAACCCTGGCTATGGAATGCAAAGGAGTTAAATGACCGCTTAGAGAGAATGAAATCAGACTAATTGTGGGAGATGACAGGATAGCATTTGTTGGGGTGACACTAGAGGGTGCTAAGGAATACTAGATATGCACTGGGTGACAGGGCTTGTGGCACAAATAAGCAGTTTCTAGAGTGAATTTCTTGGCGTGTGCTGAAGGCAGCAAGAGTAGTGATGGGGCAGTCATTTGTGACAAGAGATACACAATTACAAAATGGCTGAAGCATGCCCACTATTTCCAATATGATCCTATCCTATGTTCCTATGAATTCCTATCGGCTGGACATTTTAATGCAAGCTTTGGACACCTCTTTCATGGCTTCCTCCATACTATAATTTAAAATAATGAGTGTTGTAAAGCAAAGGCACAGGGTATGAAGCTGGCATGGATCTCAGCAGAGCACTTCAAAATTAGAGGGCATTTTCAATAACTTTAGGGTTTTCAGCTCAGAGTTTTAAACGCTTTGATGAGAAAGTGGAAAGAAGCAGCAGGGTCGAGGCTCAAAGCAGAACAGTGATACAGATGGGCCATCTCCTCATGGAAGTTTTTCACTTTAAGGTTCACTACAGAGCTTAGGACTCTGCTGATGCCCCTGCGACTTGCTCTGCTCCTACTCCCACTTGCAAAGTTGATCTGTTTTGTCATGTCATGTTATTTCTTGCCACAGGTCTTTAAAAGGGGGAACAGCCATTTCAATGCGGTTTTTACCACGCGTTGCAATTACATCGCATGCGTTACAACGCATGCGATGTTACAACGCGTGGTAAAAACCAGGCAACCCATTACATCGCATGCACTTTTACAACGCATGCAATGTAATGGCTATCCATGTCGTTGTGAGGAAACTGAGGTTGTTTCCTCACAACGACGTGGACCTCTGACGACGCAGGAAGCAGGAATCGGGAGCAGAGACGGCGACGCTGTAACCACGAGGAAAGAGGTCAGGCTGATTGTGCTTGGGGTGGGGGTAGTGGTTTAGGGTTGGGTAGGGTAGTGTAGGGGTGGGATTAGTGTGGGTAGTGTACTAGTGTTTTAGGGTTTAGGGTAGTGTAGGGGTGGTTGTAGGTTGACTAGTGTAGTAGTGTTTTAGGGTAGGGGTGGGAGTAGTATGGGTAGTGCAGTAGTGTTTTAGGGTTTAGGGTAGTGTAGGGGTGGGAGTAGTGTGGGTAGTGTTGTAGTGTAGTAGTGGGTTAGGGTAGTGTAGGGGTGGTTGTAGGTTGGCTAGTGTAGTAGTGTTTTAGGGTTTAGGGTAGGGGTGGGAGTGGTATGGGTAGTGTAGTAGTGTTTTAGGGTTTAGGGTAGTGTAGGGGTGGGAGTAGTGTGGGTAGTGTTGTAGTGTAGTAGTGGTTTAGGGAAGTGTAGGGGTGGTTGTAGGTTGGCTAGTGTAGTAGTGTTTTAGGGTTTAGGGTAGTGTGGAGGTGGGAGTAGTGTGGGTAGTGTAGTAGTGTTTTAGGGTTTAGGGTAGTGTAGGGGTGGGGGTAGTGTTGTAATGTAGTAGTGTTTTAGGGTTTAGGGTAGTGTAGGGGTGGGAGTATTGTGGGTAGTGTTGTAGTGTAGTAGTGTTTTAGGGTAGTGTAGGGGTGAGAGTAGTGCGGGTAGTGTAGTAGTGTTTTAGGGTTAGGGGTAGTGTAGGGGTGGGAGTAGTGTGTTGTGTAGGTGTAGGGGTAGGGTTGTCACTCACCTTGCATACTTTTACCACGAGTATAGCTTTACCACGCATGCCTTTGCGTTGTAATGGCATGCGTGGTAAAGGCATACTCGTGGTAAAAGTATGCGATGTAATGGCATGCAATGTCATTGACATTGCGTGTTAATACCCGTGTTGTAATGGCACGCATGGTATTAGTATGCGATGTAATGACATACATCCCTTTAAAAGTTGCAGATAATAACACGATCCCTCCTCCTCTTACTGTCCAATTATTATAGAATTAATTGAAAATGAATTCCCTGTTAAATTAAATATAGTTTTAACAACACTTTACAACTCTATCCATAAAATAACCCTCTCCTTTTGTGGAATATCTTTCTCCACATTAAGATTTACTGAAGGATCCCTGTTCTATTAAATGAATGAGTACTGAGTGCTCGAGTTTTGCCCATTTCAAGCTATATGTATTAAAAATATACCCTTGTGACAACATTAGAGGTTACACGTCTCCATTTTGAGAGGCTATACTGTGAGACTCGAGATTTCCTATTTGTTTACTTTTACTGATGATCTGTAGACCAGATTCCTCCTCAGTCCCATTTGTCATGGATGCAATTTGTTAAAATTGGTGATTGCGTACCTCTCTTCACGGTTTTGTCCCACACACACACGGCCGCCATGGCGAGGCGTTGGATTGCTGCAGGAGCGCTGGCGCACTTGGAAGCCAATTCCACAGCTGGTACTGCACGTTGACCAGGCGGTCCAAGGGGTCCAACCGCCATTTCTAAGTGAAATAAATAGTGAAGTAATTTTTAGAGGGAACATTCAGTAATATATCACAATGTATCAGTATCATAGGGTGGCTTATGTACAATTGTTTTGCCAATGGGGATCTGGTGCACAAGACAAGGCTACAGGCGGGCATGATGGTCCAACCTGAGTCCCAGATTCTGCTGAACTTTTAAGTTCAAAATTTCCATTTTCATCCAGGACTGAAATATGGATAATAACAAGTACCGCCATGCCAGCAGAAGTAAAAATAATGCATTTTTGCACAACATTATTTATTGCCAATTGTGGAAGCAACATTAATGTTTAATGTCAAACCAAACATTTCAAACAAATGATACTTTTTGAAAAAGGCTTAATTGAATATAAACACGTAGGATTCTTGTCAATTTACACTTAAATACTTACATAGCAAAATGGCTCAAGTCTATTAATACTTTCACAATCTACATATTTCTTTTACCATATAACACGCACTTCGAATATAAAAAGGGATGTCAACCGAAAATTCTGAAAGCTTCTAGAATATATTTCACACAGGCTTTTCAAGGCTGATATTTCTCCATAACAGCAGCCTGCATTGCCATGCACACCGTGTACCCCATTCAGTGCTTCATGGTATCAGGCCATTGCATCATCTCAAAGTAAATCAAAACTTGACTCTGGTGCCAAGGCATTCTATTAAGCCATGTCTTGAAGGTTCGGTGATTCTCTAGCCAGCCATTTCAGGTGCTTGGATTTGGCTTTTTCATGCTATAGAAATCATGAAAAAATGGCTGAAACGGTAATGTGCATGCATGACAACGTATGAATGAGTTTAAAATGGCAGGCACGCTATAGGTCTTTCAATTCACTGCCCAGGAGGCCAATGCATATATGAAAACTTTGATGAAAAATTGAAGTTACACAATGCCCAAGCTATGCTCGTGGCTGTGCATAACAGGAGGCGTTTTGCAGTCCCCATGCATTCCCATAACACTCTTGTATACTGAGCAACGTGTGTGCATACATGTGCAGGGTCTATTTAGAGTGGTGCATTTTGATCATTTTCCTGACCCTGTCTCTGATTATTTCATACACATGCATACAGTGTACTGACCACTTCTGTAACAACAGCAAATGCAAGAGCAGCAACAATAGCTTTCACCACAGCAGGGACCACAACAGCAACAAGTATTGAAAATGCAATAGGTCTCGCCATTGATTAAGTTAAAGCCATTTGCTTTGCTAATGGTATTGTATTCTAGCTTTTCATTATTTAGTGTATATGTGTGATATGTGCATATATTTGCTCTCCCCTCGCCCCTTTCGTCTGCCTCATGCTATTGTAATCCTCACAGTACGAAATTAACGCACACACTATTCTTCTATTCATTCACCTCCCAAATCTGAAACACTGCTCTTTTCCTACTAACGCTATGCTTTAAACCATTACACAGCTAACAAAACAATTCTAACTACATACAACTACAACATATCACAAATATACACAAAATAATGCAAAGCTAGAATACAATACCATTAGCAAAGCAAATGGCTTCAAGTTAATCAAAGGCGAGATCTGTTGCATTTTGAATGCTTGTTTTAGACAGGTTGCACAGTAGCGCGGGCTGGTGTGCAACAAAGCTGAACGTAAAGAACGTAATAATGCTATGAGGCGGCCAGCGCAGGTGGGAGAAGAAAAACACGAGATGGGAGGGGGGGACAAGTAAGGGAAATGCGGAAGGGGGTGGTAGGGAGTTTGCATCCAAGGAGGAGAGTGTGGGGTGGCATGTAACAAAATCTGGAGATGGGTGCGACTGACAGGGAGCGATGGAGGGGGCCTTAAAGTATATAAAGGGGGAGAGAGAGAAGGCACACTAATTACAGAATGGAACACACTCCTGCTAGCTTTACAAGCCAAGTCGGATAACAGAACGCCGTAAACTGCGCACCAAAACACCGAAGACTAACAAACCCTTATAACACGGGAACTAGGTAGCGGCATGCTAGCGGGCATACACAGATCAGTATTTGACGCATCTGCGCACAACAATGGTGGAGAATCATCCGCTCATTAAGTGATACTGGACTCATTACCAATAAAGGGGAGGAGAGGAGGTTCGCAATTCTTGCAGCTGCTATTGTACCCAGACTGAAAAACATGAGCTTGTACCTTGTAAGTGATGATTGATATCCATACAATGATGCATGTTTATTTCATTGAAAAATTAATAAAGAGTCATGCAGTTCAACTCTTACCAGTTATTTCAGTGGCCTCAAGTCATGCGGCACTTTGACACTTGAGTTTTTTGCCATTGTCACTGGACACGCAAGGACTTAAGCTGCTAACGTGCTGCTCCTAATTTAACCAGGATGAGAGTGGCTGGAGGGGCCACCCATGGGGCCAATTGCCAGCTTCATCAATAGATCTGCACATTTTGTCAAACTCAGTGATGAGGATATTCGCATTTAACAGCTAACTTTCAAAAAGAAGAGAACACAAGGGTCCCCAAAATCGTTAGAAATCTACCTGGTTTAATGAACAGCTACTGCAGGCAGAAATCTATTTGCTTGCGATCATAGTAGGAGTATAATCAGGTTTTGTTTTACAAAAATGCGGTACAAAGGACCAATAGTGTGTACTGACATACAACTTTGAGTTGTGCTTTGCTTTTAGAGGCATTTGTGGCTTGTAGGGTTTGCTGCAGCATTGTACTGTTGTAGTCACCTACTCTCATTCCTAACCATGTACCACTGGAAGTCAAAGTTAATTAATACAATATACAATTTGAGTAGAGTAGTTTATTTCACATTGTGTTAATTGTGAAGTAGGTCCATGTCATGTGTCATGAAACGGTCAGCTCTTCTGTTTGATTTCACCCAGATGCACTTTGCATACTGGGACTTTTGTCATTTTCAGTATGGGTCTACAGGTACCAGCAAGAAGAACGCTGTTCGTTATGATGCCTGCACTGACTGAAGACACCGTACACGCTGGGGGGGGTCAATAAGGTGTATTTGGACAGTTGCCTGGCCCCCAAAGCAATTTTCAGTCCTGTTCCAAACTTGACAGCATGACTGCCATAGACTTCAATGGTACAGTCCTGATGCTGTGGATGCAGGAGATGGAAGATGCTAAAGGATGCTCTGGATGCTGTGCAGCCAACGGAGGTGCCTTTGCGGTAATCCTCGGACCATGAGTCAGATGATGGGCGACTTTGGCCACAGAGGTCGAGGTCCCTCAAAGTCCTCTTTAAGATAGAAGAAGGCAAGCTATGGCGGGGCAACCGGTCTACAGGTTCCCTTACTCAGCAGTCCTAGTGGTTGGTGGAGGCTGGTGTCCCTCTTGGGCTACTAATCTGGACTCAGGCTACATTCCCGGGTCCGGCTGGCTCGGGTGCAACTTTTGGCCATCAAGGATCATTCTCTTGGGCGCCCAGTGGCAGTCAGTGGCGATTCTTTCAAAATGGCTACTGACATGCCAAGTTGGGCTACTTCAGCTTTATTGGCCCTAGTGCTGGTTCCAGGGGTCAGGCAAATGACCCTTGGAGTCACTTCTTTGGGCTTGTGAAGGACTTTTCCAAAAGCCAGTAGCCACAGGCACAGTCCTCTCTATGCTAGTACAAGGTGTTGTAGGTGTAGCCTATCAGACGGTGCTACCTCCCTTTGCTAAGTACAGAGGTCAGCAGGACAGGTCTTCTTGGGTTCTTCTCCAGGTCCAGCATTATCTGAGGCTCAGGGCGAATGGGATGCCATATTTATTTCCAGAAAGTGCCCTGGAGGGATGATGCTGTCACTAGTCAATAGGCCACCAGGTCCTCTCCCTTGGTGTCGGCTTTGTGGCTATATGTTGCATTTAGCAATCCCAATTCTGTCCACTCTCCGAACGTCAGGACCCTTCCTCGAATGTTAGGAGCTTGGTAGCCCACACAGAGGTGTGACTACCTGTGGGCTACACTCCTACAGGAAAACTGGTTTGTGAACTGGTCTTCCCTCTCTGTTCTGGTCACCAGCCTGTCTACATGAACAAATGGCAGCCCATCATGAGTGTGAGCGCCATTTTCTCAGCAAAGGCAACTACGCCTTTGAAGACTGTCTTTTGGGCCAGCACCCTGAGTGGAGTCCTACGAAGGGGAGGTAAGACCTCACCCGTGACCATGCTTTTATTGTTCTTAAGCCTGGGAGTCATTCACACTTTCCCAAGGTGGACAGAAAGCTGCCTTGCGGCTAGTGACCGTGCGAGGCCAGTGGACAAACTGGGTCACAGGGTGATAACTTTCAAAAAGTTGCATTTCTTTAATAGTGACGTAACATTTGACTTGGGCATCAAGTCATATTTAATGCCAACATTAATTTGATACCTTACAGTACCCATCTAAGTAGTCCCATTCAGAAGTTAACCGAACTGTGTGGTCAGCCGGTAACCCTGTGTTAGCCAATGAGGCCACTAAGTCTCCCACAGCAAAATGACAATTTGAAAGTGTTACTGCCAGGACATATACATATAATACATGTCCTACCTAATAATATACGGCTCCCAGCCGTAGAGTCCGATAGGGGTTCCCTTAGGGAGACTTACATTTACTGTTAAGGGAAGCAGGGTTTGCCATTAGTTTGAATGGTACAGTCGAACTAGCAGTGTTACCGCAGCCCTTCCAGTCTGCAGTGGCTGGCTGGGAGCCAATCAGTGGATACTCTGCCTTACATGCCCTGGGTACCATATACTAAAGTTATACGTAAGTCAGTCTCTGCCAAATGTGGTTAGCCAGTACAACGTACACTTTGTAAGGGGTTAGAACACTGGCATTGAAGTCTGGAAAACCCAGCAGCTAGTAGTCCAAGGGGTGGGGGCCAAAAAGTGGGAGGAGGTGGGAAACTTGGAAAAAGCCTTTTTCCTTAAATAGTTTATTACCAAGTAGGGTGTCCAGGCACTGGAGCGGGTGTATAGGCTGAGTGTGTTGAGAGTGAGCTAGCCTCAGAGAATTTGTCAAAGAGCCAGGTCCTGAACTTCTTGCAGAATTCAAGAAGTGAGGAGGAGGCCCTGATGTGTAGAGGGAGGTCATTCCAGGTTTTGGGTGCAATGTGGGAGAATGTCAGACCACCTATTCTGCTTTTGTGAACATCCGGGATGGGTGTGGGAGAGGCTGAGTGCAAGTGTCTGGTGGATGGGTGGAAGTTAAGGCAGTTAAGGTTTGTAGGTCCTATGTTGTGCAGTGCCATATATGTGTGCATTAGGAGTTTGAATTAGCACAGTATCTGTACAGGGAGCCAGTAGAGTTCTCTGAGATGTGCTGTGATGTGGGTGTGTTGTAGGATGTTTAGGATGAGTTTTGAAGCAGCGTTCTGGTTGGTCTGGAGTCAGTGGAGGGAGTAGTTAGGCATTCCGGCATAGAGTGCGTTGCAGTAGCCTAGTATGCTTGTGATATGGGCTTGTGTTACGGTGTGTCTGGTTTAACTAGTACTCCATTTGAAGATTTTACTGAGAATGTGAAAGCAGGAGGAACTAACTTCGTTGCCTCCTGTATGGCATTGAGTGATCTACGTTAGAACCAATAGATGTGCATTCAATGGGCTCCTTTGTATATTAGGCACAGTGATTTCACTAGTTTTTTGATTGGGAGGCAGTGCAGATGTTTTGGGGCTTCTGAATAGGATGACCAATGAGGAAGTCCCAATTTCATATTTGGTGCCACATTCTGAATGCCTTGCAATTTCTTTAGTTGTCCTTTGCCTGCCCCCAGTTAGTGGGAATTTCAGTAATTCAGGCGGCTAAGAATAGTCGCCTGGACTACCACCTGATGGACCTGCTTAGGAAGGAAGAGAAGGATCTTCTTGAATAACTTAACTAAAAAATAACAAGTTGAAACCGCATGACGGATCTGACCCTTCACCGTAAGGTTGGGCTCAGAGTAGATGCATACATTTTTTACAGACATCGCAGGAGGTAGCATACTCAGGCTCTGTCAATGTTGTAGCCACAGAACCTCTGTTTTTTCAGAATTAAATTTGAATGCATTTTACTGCAAGCAACTAGAGATTGCTGTCATATATCCGTGAATAGGACCAAAAGTGTCATTGGTAGTTCTATCTGTAGTGATAAGTGGAATGCCATCAGTGTAATTCATGCATCGTACTCCAAAACGTTTAGTAAGTTTCAGAAGAGGTCAGATGTATAAATTAAACAGATTAGGGCTAAGCGCAGAGCTCTGTGGCACCCCTTGATATAAGGCCCTAAAGTCAGAGAGGAAACAAGGCAAATAGACTGCATGTTTCCCACTCATCAGGTAGGGTTTACAAAAGTCAAGGGAAGCGTCTTGAAAACAGGATTCCAGTAACCTGTACAGCAGAACGACGTTGGAGACTGTATCAAATGCTGCTGATAAAGCTAAAAGAGAACCAGTACAGATGGTTCAGCCTGGTCAACAGCATTTGAAGGCCATCCACCCTGGCCAGCACAGCTGTTTTAGTGCTGTGTAGAGGATGACAGCCTGACTGGATGATGTCCAGCACCTGACTCTGCACCAGTCTCTCAATTAACAATCCATTCACACACTTTTCGAAGATCTTAAACGTGAATAGAATTAACAATATAGGATGGCAGTTGAAGAGAACTGAAGGTACAGAATTAGGTTTTTTTAGCAGAAGAATAATTAAGGCCATTTTCAAAGGGTCAGGGACCTACCCAGAGGATGGCAATCAATTACATACCTCTCTCATAGGGGTTCCAGAGTGCCAGGCAACTTCTGCCCCTGAGATGGCGGCAAGGGATCTAGTGGGGACCAAGATTTCAGTGTCACTGAGATTGAGAAAATGCATAATCAATGGTCTAGAACCACAGCCTGATTAGAGGTGGTGGGACAGGAAGTCGTCCGCTCTGTCCCTACATTTTTGCTCAGAGTGCCCGTCAGTGGTTTGGACTGCCTAGTAATTGTGTCTGGCTCGAGGGCATCAATGATTGCCCTTATCTTGGTTTCAAAGAGGTTTAGCAGCTTAGCCTTGAGCTCTTGTGTGTGCAAGATAGTATTTAGATAACGTTTAGGAACTGAAATGTTTTTCAAGATTTTAAACATTTGCGGATCATGTGACTACACCCAGGAGTGCAAATCAGGCTTAGATTTGTGCCAATAGACACTATCAAGCCCAAACTGCTAACCCATATTCCCTCATGATAACACTAGTGGCCCAGACTAGTTTAGGCCTGTTTGGTCTCATCATTGTGTGGTATTTTGACAAAATATCGAGTTGTAAATATCGGGATACTGAAATATCAGAAAAATATATTCTGTTATAAAAATATTTGGATGCAGAAATATCGATGTCAAGAATATCTTTTTTCAGTAATATCATTGTTAAGAATATCTTTGTTGTTATTATCGTTTTCAATAATATGATGTAAAAAATATTGTATTTTAATTACCTTAATGTGTTTTAGTTCATCTATTTATGTGCTATTATTATTTGTATAATTGATAGTAATACATTTAAATTGAGTTTGTAATAGTAAGTGATTTATAATTTGTTATGTAATTGTTAATAGTACTTGTAATTATTAATTTATTATTAATTATTTAATTGATTAATTGTGTAAATTGTGTAATAATTATATTTTTTAGCTATAAATAGATAGATAGATAGATAGATAGATAGATAGATAGATAGATAGATAGATAGATAGATAGATAATCTTTATTCAGATACAACAAAATATCCATAAAAGCACAATTCATCACTACCAATAGGAAATACAGTACAAGTTTTAAAACATATAAATATACAATATCATCCAATACAAATACAAAATTACAGTAGTAGAAACACGATAAAAAGGTTGGACGGGCTGTAGAGTCTAGCAGCATTACTAACAAAGAATGAAATTTAGTCCAGTGTGCAAAATCGACAATATATTACAAGTAAAGTGCGATAACGTGCAATGAGTCAGGCAATAATAAGCATCAGGGTGCGAATATAATTTGACTAAGGCCCCATTTTCAATTCTACCAATACTAGCAGCATTGTCAAAATAATTGGTTACGGGTAATATTGATGACCATTATAAAAGCAAGGATAAAAAGTGAATTTCACTAGGCGGCTTTCCAAAATTTGAAGCACATTAGAGTTCATTGATGAAAGCACGTGAGCGAACCACAACTTGTAAGAACGTGCTTACTCAGAAAATCAAATCGTCATTTCCTAGCCGTAAAATTTCAAGGTATGCTAATTTAAAATCAAAGATGGCCCATGCTTTAAAGTAGGGGATTAGATACTGTTTTGTATGTCTGGCGTAAAATTTGCAAAAAAGTAAAAAATTTAACAATGTTTGTTTACTGCCAATACCGCATGGGCAACATAACTGCTCAAGGTTACTATTGAATCCTATAGGGAAGCAGAGTGAATATTTTATACTGCCGTCCCTAAAGCGGAAGAGTAAGCTTCTTTTCCATCTCCCTATGTTCTTCCTGAGGTATTTCTGTGGCATGTGATGTTGGGTGCTCAGTACCTCCAGGAGGGACATGTACCTAACAATCGATGATTTATGATACTCTATGTTCTGTCTTTCTTTATGATACAAATCATACAGCGCCCCCCTGAGTGATTTTACACTTGTGCCTTCCAGTGCTAGTGGGCATAAAAAAATGTGCTCCAACTTCACACTCGCTAAACTGTTTTTAACTGCAAAAAGCCAGGGTATACTGCCACCCTTGTCACATTTAAGGCAGTCTGTAATTATCTCTCTTGTTAAAATCGCAGCGGGGTTCTGCCATATTTTTAGCCAGAATATAGCTGGGCGAGACCTAATAAAATCCTCCACATAATGTAAGCTCAATTCTTTGTGGCATATGTAAGTTGGAAATGAAATTTGAGCCCCGGGAATTTTTCTGCAAAATCTATTCTCCTCAATTTGGATCCCGCTGCAATTTACATACCCCAAACTTCAGCACCATAGGTGGCCGTTGATACACATTGCGATTTGTATATCTGGGTTAAGGGTAGCACCACCTCTACTTCTTTTGGCTGCCGAAGGCTAATTATAGAATTAACCGCTTTGGAAAGTTTATTTCGACTATGGGCTACATGGGCTTGCCAAGAGCCTGATTCTGAGAAAACTAAGCCCAGGTAGGGAAAAGTGCTTGTGCATGTTAGTGATTCGCTGCCCGATGTTATAAAATTGATGCAGTGTTTTTTCGGCCCACACATCATTATGTAAGATTTTTTTAAATTAGTGCAAAGGTCCAGTTCGGCCATAAAGGGCACAAATCCCGTAACTAAAGTCATCAGCATATAAAAGCACGGGGAGTAATTTACCATTAATTTTCGGTACATCAGAGGTCAATTTAGACAGGGAGTTATGTAGTTCATTTATATAAAGAATAAAAAGCAGAGAGGCTAGAACACAGCCTTGTCTAACCCCTCTGCCAATGGCAATATCCCCAGAAACCTCCGCATCAATACTTATCCTCACCCGTGTCTTCAAGTCCCTGTGCAAATGCGCCAAGAAATGGACCAGAGCCTCATCCAACCCATAATTTAAAAGAATCTCCCATAGACGTGATCTATTAACAAAATCGAAGGCTGAGGTTAAGTCCATAAAACCCAAGTAGAGTGGAACTTTTTGAGCAATCGTATATTTGCCCAGAATCAAATTTAAGTTCAAACACTGTTCAACAGTTCCAACATTGCTTCTAAAGCCCAGCTGGTTATCTTCAGCCCAATTCCTGATCTTGTTGAAGACAACCCTGCCCAAGATCTTCAAGGTATTGTCTATTAGGGAAATTGGGCGGTAACAGCTGGGATTGGATCGGTCACCTTTTTTGAAAATGGGCACAATAATACTAGTCGACCAGGTACTCGGGATAGCCGTATTGGTCAGGTTATAAAAAACATTGCATAAAAGGGGGGCCCAAAAATCTGGTTCGTATTTTATAAGGTCGATTGGTAGCCCATCCGGGCCTGGGGCTTTATTCCCTATGCTTTGTTTTATGGCATCCTCAACTTCAGTTACGGTTATAACAACCTTTAAAACTAAGGGGCAGGTATGGCTATTAGAGATCTTTATGGGAGCTCTGTAGATTCTGGCAAAGTGCTCCTTCCATAATTCGCTAGATATATTACAGTTTATGGGAGTAATATTTGAGCCCATAGAACTCATGGCTTTAACTTCTTTCCAGAATCCAGTTACATCCTTAAGTGCGGCGGCACTAGCAAGGTTATCCCCGGGTTCTCTCAATATCTCATCTGAGCGTAATTTAGTTGCTTTCTTATAGCATGCTCTCAATGATCTAACTCGGATTGTGTCCCTGGGTGTGACCGCTAATGCTTAACGCAGGTCTCTGTTAGCCCGCGAGCATATGCCATCAAACCATCTAGGATTCTGGCTTAAGTTGGTGACAGGTCTTGAGATTCTGGTGCCTATCACGATCCGGCAAAAACCGGGTACGAACCGTCGGACGGAGCATAATCTCCGCCCGACGCGTACCCGGTCGTCAATTTTTACAAACAAGGAATTACGATTCGCACGGGTACACCATTACCGTACGATTCGTAAAAAAGCCCGACCGAACAAAAAACACCTACCAATGCGATCCGGGAAAGCGCCGACCTGACGTCGGGACGCTCGCAGCCAGCCATTCACGACCCAGGAATCACGATTCGCACCGACGTCACCCCGCACGGTGAATATTTTGCGGCAGCCAAAAACTGCCGGGAAATCAGGACGACGCGAACAAGAACCACCAGTACGCGACGGACAGACGACGCCGCGAACAAGGAGGACCAGTACGCGACGGACAGACATGGACCCGAACCTACGAGTCATCCCTGCCCTCATAGCAGTACACCTCCTCTACAGGTTACGACGCAGACGCCGCAGAAGGTCAGAATAACTAAGGGAGGGGGGAAAGTGGGGTGGGGTGGGGGTGGCACGACCAGGGCAGGCCACAAAACAACCACATAAGTCACACACCACACATGGCCTGGACATACCTGACTCCCATGCCCTGGTCACCACGAGGGGGTGGGGGCGTGTCCTGATAAGCCAGCGACCGCCACAACGGAAGTCCGTCACCACGCGAACCGGCAACACAACCAGACAGGTACGTCCCGTACCCACGCCTGAAGAGCGTGGGTACGAGTCGGACCACGCCCACACACGTCACCCCAACAATGGCGGGACGGATCGCACCCACGTGGCAAAGGCCTGGGTACGGGCCGCACAAACATCACATAGCGTGGGGACGATATGTACGGACCCTACCCCCACCCCGTATGCAAGGAGCGTACCCCCCACCCCAACAGTGAAAGTACGACCCGTACCCCCACCCGCGTATGCATGGAGCGTACCCCCACCCCAACAGTGTAAGTTCGACCCGTACCCTCACCCGCGTATGCATGCAGCGTACCCCCCATGCCAACAGTGTAAGTACGACTCGAACCCCCACCCACGAATGCAAGGAGCGTAACCCCCAGCCCAACAGTGTAAGTACGACCCGTACCCCCACCCGCAAATGCAAGGAGCGTACCCCCCAGCCCAACAGTGTAAGTACGACCCGTACCCCCACCCGCAAATGCAAGGAGCGTACCCCCCAGCCCAACAGTGTAAGTACGACCCGTACCCCCACCCGCGAATGCAAGGAGCGTACCCCCCAGCCCAACAGTGTAAGTACGACCCGTACCCCCACCCGCAAATGCAAGGAGCGTACCCACCAGCCCAACAGTGTAAGTACGACCCGTACCCCCACCCGCAAATGCAAGGAGCGTACCCCCCAGCCCAACAGTGTAAGTACGACCCGTACCCCCACCCGCGAATGCAAGGAGCGTACCCCCCAGCCCAACAGTGTAAGTACGAGCCGTACCCCCACCCACGAATGCAAGGAGCGTACCCCCCATGCCAACAGTGTAAGTACGACCCGTACCCACACCCGCGGACGTACGGAGCGTACCCCCACCACACCAGTGTCAGTAGACTCGTACCCTCACCTCGAATGCATTGTGCGTACCCCCACCGTGTATGTGCCAAGCGCACATATCCTGAAATCGGAGGTGTGTGTGCAGAGTCCACCCAGCAGTGCCCTGAGACAGGAGGGGTGGGTGTGGAGTCCTCCCAGCAGTGCCCTGAGACAGGAGGGGTGGGTGCCCATCACTCCCAGCAGTGCCCTGAGACAGGAGGGGTGGGTGTGGAGTCCTCCCAGCAGTGCCCTGACACAGGAGGGGTGTGTGCAGAGTCCTCCCAGCAGTGCCCTGAGACAGGAGGGGTGGGTGCCCATCACTCCCAGCAGTGCCCTGAGACAGGAGGGGTGGGTGTGGAGTCCTCCCAGCAGTGCCCTGACACAGGAGGGGTGTGTGCAGAGTCCTCCCAGCAGTGCCCTGAGACAGGAGGGGTGGGTGCCCATCACTCCCAGCAGTGCCCTGAGACAGGAGGGGTGGGTGTGGAGTCCTCCCAGCAGTGCCCTGAGACAGGAGGGGTGGGTGCAGAGTCCTCCCAGCAGTGCCCTGAGACAGGAGGGGTGGGTGCCTATCACTCCCAGCAGTGCCCTGAGACAGGAGGGGTGGGTGTGGAGTCCTCCCAGCAGTGCCCTGACACAGGAGGGGTGGGTGCAGAGTCCTCCCAGCAGTGCCCTGAGACAGGAGGGGTGGGTGCAGAGTCCTCCCAGCAGTGCCCTGAGACAGGAGGGGTGGGTGTGGAGTCCTCCCAGCAGTGCCCTGACACAGGAGGGGTGTAACACATGTGTGTGAGGCCAGAATTATCCACATGCATACTGGCTACAAGGGAACATGTCCCCATGAACTCATGTCAACAGACTCCACACACAAGTACAGTGATCACCAAGGATGCCACGATTGTCGCAGGTGGAGACATGGCCCTGCATGCATGGCCAAAGTAGAAGGGCTCCGTCACACACACAGCTCATGTAGACACAGCTCTGCGCTAAACATTGGGAACACCCTGCAGGGAAGAAAGCTGGGTACACAGAGGAAGGAATACACCCTGGGACAAGTGCACCATGCAGTAACTGCTTACATGAACAAAGAAAGTTAGCCAACACCTTGTGATGGCACACAGATCACAGGGTCCCACCAATGAGCAGTACACTACTACATATCCCACACACCCAAACCCTTACACACCACCCAAAACCATGTAGCAGCCCCACCAACACCAATACCAGCATAGCAGTAGTGTGATAATGAAAACAAAATTAAGCTTTATTCAGCATGAGCACAATGTCCGTGGATCGCAGGCAGTTCAATCTTCACAAAGCCCATAGGGCAGTCAATGATTCTCAGCTGGATGGGGGACACAGTGGGATGCGTGTCCCCTACCTTGCCTGCACAGTCAAATGGCATCGTCTTCCACACTGGTGAGGGCATCAGGGGGGGGGGGAAGCAACAGGCACCGCAGGGACATCAGGGCAAAGGGGCGGCGTTGTGGGTGCAGGGATGGAGGACTCCACCACAGGGGGTGGGTCAGTGCCAAAGGCGGAGGCCAGGATGGCACTACACACCTTTGCAAGGTCATCCAGGGAGTCCCCTGCACCCGAAGGGACCTCAGGCCCCAAGGAGGGGGGGGGGTCAGAGGGATGGGTCGCAGCGCCACCGGGGGAGGGTGGAGACAGGGGGGGAGACTCAACCACCCTGACCGGGGACCTCCTTGACCGCTTGCGTGGTGGTGTAACTGTGGGGCTCAGGGACAGAGCGGCCATGAAGGAGTCCTTGGGGGAGATGTGGCCAGGAGAGCTGAGGGGAGGGGATTTGGAGGGAGTGGACTGGGTGGAATGCGGACTCCCACTATGGCTGCGTGTCACACGTTTGCCCCCCGACCCAGTGGGTGTGCCTACCTCACCCTGTGTGTGCGTGTCAGGAGGAGTGCGGTGGACCTTCCCTGCTGGTGTGGTGCCCGTGTCCGTTGATGTGGGTGCATGCCGACGTCTGGGTGTACGTGTGACAGGCATGGGAGTGGGAAGTGTGGATGGGGCAGGGGTAGGTGGGGGGAGGTCGCGCTGCAGGAGACCCACTGCTGCAGTCAGTGTGGAGTCGATGGACCTCAGCAAGTTGCGTTGGTCAGCCTGCGATGAATGAATGCCCTCCAAGAAAGCCTCGATGTTGGTGAGGGTTTTGCCGTGGGCATGGAGGACATTAAGGATCGCAGCCTGACCAACCTGCAGTTGCCGCTGGATGTCCACAGACTCTGCATTGGCGGCAGCAGTGGAGACAGGGGCAGGGGGTGCGGTGCCTGGCAGGAAGGAGACATGCTGTGACCGGGCACGCTGGGAAGGGACACGAGCAAGTGGGAGGCGGCTGGTGGAAACTGAGGGGGCGGTGCGAGGTGTTGTTCCGCTGTCAGCTGCTGGTGCAGCCTCCGCCCACTCGGAGACATCGTCCCCGGACCTGTCAGCTTCGTAGTCTGATGTGCCAGTCGACAGGTCCTCGGCCACACTCTCCTCCGCCTCTGTCCCACTCGATGTGCCAGACCCGATGTCACGGCTGGCACTGGTGCTCGGTCCCTCCGCCTGGTCTGTGTCCATGTCTCCCTCTGTGTCCCCCGACGATGCTGTGGGCAGGGTGGAGAGACAGAAATTATTCAGACACCTGTACACATCTGTCACATGAGTCCAATCTACATAGGTAACATTGCATGGCCTGAAAAGGAAGATCCCTAACATCTACTGAACAGGGTACCGATGTAGGGCATGAAACACACAGTTGGTTGAGCCACCATGCCACTGAAATACCATGGAGAGCATGAGACAATAGCTAAACACAGGAAAAGGAGTCTGACATAGCACCCAGGCCCTGGGGACAATCCAGCACTGCATCTGCACCACACAGCGTTGGCGAAAATACCGATGACCAGGGACCATATCCATGAACTTGAGACACATGCTGCATAGGTAATGCTGAAAACATGCACAACATGACTCGGTCACTGCACATTGCGTGTGTGTCCAGGCACATCACACACTGCCCAGACCCAGCAAGTGGTAATCAGGATTTAACACATAGGCATTGCCCGCCCCAACAAGACCCTACACGAGGCAAATTGTTGAGACACAGGTGGCACCAACATCTCATAGTCTGGGTGATACACACAGGGCCAGGCAAAAAGCAAGATTGGACGCCAAACAGCCAAGGTGCGCCTGTACAAATAATGAGGTACCAGTGCCCATCCTCAGATGAGTATAACAAGACACACAGGCACTGGCAACTGTGAGTATGAAGAAGGACAATCAGGTCAGGCTGCACAGTGGACACCTGTACAAAATAGCACGTCTATATACATGGTGACAGGGGACAATGGCACAGAGCACAACTTACGCTGTAGACACTGACAGTGGCCACGTTTATGATGACACATACACCACTGAGGAAAAGGTGCCCCAGGGGACAGTAGTGGGCACGCAACTACATGCTACTGAATGGTAATGACTGCAACACACGTCACCATCCCTGCACTATGTGTATCGCACACTCATGCACATCATGTCACAGGCCACTACATAGGACATGCGCGCTGTAAGGCATGACACATGAGAGACCAACTCCCATGTCTGGACTCAGCATCAGTGCCAACTGACATGGAACCCACATGCAGTGAACTTGACAGTGCACAGGCAAGGTCCCACAACCTGTTACACACCACCCCCACACATGATGCTACAGACATTGTTCCCGTGGACAAAGCGCCAGCCTACATTACCCTGTGAAGGAGTGACTACACACAGACCAGGGAACACATTGCAAGGAGGGGAAGGGTGGCAGGGGCACAGCGCTATACTGGGGCAAACAGGATCTGCACAGCACCTTTAAACCCTGCCAGTGGATTCATGCTACTGTGCCCTTACAAATGCCGGTGACACACAACAAACACACATGTACCTACCCCCTTCCGGCTGCTGCATCGCCTGTAAGCGCCTCTCCAGGTCTGGAAAGACCACCGGCAGCACACGCCTGTGGAGGTGGCTCAGACGGCGGCGGCCGCGGTTCTTGTGGCTCTCAGGTGAGTCCCCCAGCAGGAGCCGTGCAATCCTCCGCGTCCAGCACCGGATATCCTGCCAGCGTTTCCTCACCTGGGGCAGGCTCCGCCTCCGACCATCCACACCCCTCACGGCACTGACGGCGGTCAGCCAGATCTGCTCCTTGGCAGTGGCGCCTACCTGTGAGGAGGAACAAGTGACACCACATCAATACACCAGCCACATGTCACAGAGAGACATATGGGTACAAATTAGCTGGTTACAACAAGGCATGTCATGCAGCCAACGCATTGCACCTTTGTCATAGGGACATCATCCCCTGGTGAGGGAAAAAGCACTACGTGCCACAGTGGGTACACAGGTGGAATGATGGCAATGTCACAATCAATGATCAAGGCTCACACTGTGCATCACACCCACCCCTCCTGTGTCAGGGCACTGCTGGGAGGACTCCACACCCACCCCTCCTGTCTCAGGGCACTGCTGGGAGGACTCTGCACCCACCCCTCCTGTGTCAGGGCACTGCTGGGAGGACTCCACACCCACCCCTCCTGTCTCAGGGCACTGCTGGGAGTGATGGGCACCCACCCCTCCTGTCTCAGGGCACTGCTGGGAGGACTCCACACCCACCCCTCCTGTCTCAGGGCAATGCTGGGAGGACTCTGCACACACCCCTCCTGGCTCAGGGCACTGCTGTGAGTGATAGGCCCCCACCCCTCCTGTCTCAGGGCACTGCTGGGAGACATCAGGCACCCCCCCCCCTGGGACCCCCCCGACAGTACATGGCATGTGTGTTACACCTGGACGCAATGGCAGAAGTCACAGTCACCACATAGGGACAGTCTGTGGCAGTGGCCTATGCACTCACCTGATAACCTGGTCGCCCATACAGCATGGAGTACTGTGGGAGGATCACATCCAGCAGAGCCATGTTCTCCTCCAGGGTGAATGGCTGTGTCCTCTCCACAGCCCTTGACATGGTTCCAGGGAATCAGTAGCAGCAGCTGGGTCGACGAATGCAAAGATGTGCAGGCAAGTGCTCCCTCATGGGACCTGGCTGCCTTATATGTGCCCTTCTGCCCAGTCTCATGCACAGGAGTACAGAGAGATTGGTCACTCACATTTGCATCCTATGTTTCCACCAATCCCTTCAAACCTAGCAGTCTGTGGGTTCTCTATCGGTTTCATTCTCCTGCATGATGTCAGCCCCACAAACACATTGCAACAAAGTAGACAAATCCCAACTGACTTCTGCTGTGCACCTTCCAGAACAATTTCGAATTTTGAACTTGGTCTCCATGACAACCAGCATGCATGTAGGCCTGAATACTTGTCCCCTATGTAATTTGGAGCATCACACACAGGTACGGTGCGTGTGGGGGCCCTAGGGCACCCCAAATGCATGGCAACGGCCCGTACATGCATGCCTACGCTCTCCATCACTTTTGGTCTGCACGCGTATGCGTACCCGTAGTGGTACGGACCGTACACTCGCATCTACGCTCTCCATCACTATGGGTCTGCACGCGTATGCGTACTCGTAGTGATAGTGAGCGTAGATGTGAGTGTACGGTCCGTACCACTACGGGTACGCATACGCGTGCAGACCCATAGTGATAGTGAGCGTAGATGCGAGTGTACGGTCCGTACCACTACGGGTACGCATACGCGTGCAGACCCATAGTGATAGTGAGCGTAGATGTGAGTGTACGGTCCGTACCACTACGGGTACGCATACGCGTGCAGACCCATAGTGATAGTGAGCGTAGATGCGAGTGTACGGTCCGTACCACTACGGGTACGCATACGCGTGCAGACCCATAGTGATAGTGAGCGTAGATGTGAGTGTACGGTCCGTACCACTACGGGTACGCATACGCGTGCAGACCCATAGTGATAGGGCCGTACACTCGCATCTACGCTCTCTATCACTATGGGTCTGCACGCGTATGCGTACTCGTAGTGGTACGGACCGTACACTCACATCTACGCTCTCCATCACTATGGGTCTGCACGCGTATGCGTACTCGTAGTGATAGTGAGCGTAGATGTGAGTGTACGGTCCGTACCACTACGGGTACGCATACGCGTGCAGACCCATAGTGATAGAGAGCGTAGATGTGAGTGTACGGTCCGTACCACTACGGGTACGCATACGCGTGCAGACCCATAGTGATAGTGAGCGTAGATGTGAGTGTATGGTCCGTACCACTACGGGTACGCATACGCGTGCAGACCCATAGTGATAGTGAGCGTAGATGCGAGTGTACGGTCCGTACCACTACGGGTACCAATACGCGTGCAGACCCATAGTGATAGGGCCGTACACTCGCATCTACGCTCTCTATCACTATGGGTCTGCACGCGTATGCGTACTCGTAGTGGTACGGACCGTACACTCGCATCTACGCTCGCCATCACGATGGGTACACATACGGCAGCACTCCCACAGTGATTTGGGAACATGCACAGGCCCTCTCAGCAGCAGTACGGCGGATTTTACACATCACTGTGGTGATAGGCGACACACATGTAGGAATAGGGCGGACATACTTGTCCATGGATGGACATACTTGTCCAGGAATGGACATCAAGGCATCGTCTGTGCATTACCACATGTGTGGGGCACAGGTGTCACAGGCTGTGATGTGGAACATGCCTCCTGAGTGGAGAAGGCACCAGATGTATGATGAGATGTGTACATGTGTACTGTGTGAGGGTGCAATGTGTGCCAGGCATGCCCTTGACTCCTTTGACATGTGTGCATGTGGGACTGCGCACTTGGGGTGAGCGTCACTGGCATGGCACGGACACCAACACACGGAAGTGTCCCATGATGCCCGGTACAGGGGTCATGACACATGACTTATCACTACCCACAGTGCACAATGTGACTATGCCATATATGTGTCCGGGATTTACATCAGGTTGATGTTGTAGCACCCTCAAAAGCTGCAGCCGTTGCAGCAACCAACATGTGGCTGTGTGTAGATTGTCATTGCACACTGTTCCCAACACCATGCCACATGTGTTATCGGATGTGAGGTGCACATGTATGCAAGGGACACGGAGTAGCGTGACAAGGCCATGTCAGCAAACTCACAAGGAATGTGTGGGGAGTCATGACATGTGCACCTTCATGGCAAGGTGTGTGGGCTGGACTAGTGTAATGTCATGTGACCTGTGGCTCAAGTGTTCCGCTGCCAGTCTCTGCAATCGGCATCACACTTCTGCTGATGTGTGGGTGTATGTCACTCCTGTCTTGCGTCGGGCAGTGCACTTGCACTGGGACACAGCTATTTCCATGGCGTGGCATGGGGAGGTTCTCAATCACCGTGTGTAGCTGGGTCTTGGAAGGAGTGTCACCTTGCATCCATACGTGTCCTGGGCATGTAGCAGATGCCTGACTCCCTATGTGGCATGTGTGTATTGCCAGATTTACATGTGCTCAGTAGACATGAGTTGTTCTCGTAGTGCACTCACTCTTCCTTGTCACTTCCAAATTACTGCAGAGCGCCTCCTGTTGCCCGAAGAATTCCAGACTTGGCCACCATGCAGGAGAATGACAGGATCCGGCTCTACCGCTTCACCCAACCGTTGATTCTGGAGCTGACGGCGAGACTGGCACCACACCTGCAACCGCAGCACAGGTATCCTACGGCACTGACACCCCAGCTGAAGGTAATGGCTGCCCTACATTTCCTTGCCACGGGTACCTTCCAAAATACCATAGCTCATGTTGGTGGCATGTCCCAGAGCATGTTCAGCGGTGTGCTGCATGATTTCTTGGAGGCCATGTTGATTCACCTGGATGACTTCATCAAGTTCCCAACCCCTGAACAGATGACTGAGGTCAAGCGTGGTTTCTATGCCCTGGGAGGGATGCCCCATGTCATTGGGTCCATAGATGGGACACATGTAGGTTTGGTACCACCACACGCACGGGAGGTGGCGTACCGCAATCGGAAGCACTACCACTCCATCAATGCCCTTGTGGTGTGTCTGTCCAACATGGTGATTTCACATGTCTGTGCTCGTTTCCCAGGATCAGCACACGATGCCTACATCATGAGGCGTAGCGGGATGCCTGATATGATGATGCAGCTGCGCAACAAACGGGCATGTGTTGTTGGTGGGTACAGTCTGTCTGTCCTGTATTCTGTTTGGCCGAGCAGCACTACCGCTTCGCCAGTTCTAACGATATCCATGTGCTTTCCATTTAGGGGACGCTGGCTATCCCAACATGCCTTGGCTGCTGACACCTCTCCGCAACCCCATCACGCCGGCCCAGCTCCGCTACAACACCGCCCATGGCCGGACAAGGCGAGTGATAGAGAGGACGTTTGGCATGCTGAAGAGCCGATTCAGGTGCCTCCACAAGACCGGCGGCGCACTCCCATATGCCCCGGCGAAGGTCTGCAAGATCTTCATGGTCTGCTGCATGCTGCACAACATGGCAGTTGAAAGAGCTGTGCCACTCATCCTGAATCAACATGATGAGGACCATCCACCCGTGGAGGACGAAGGGCTTGGCAATGGGGCTAGTGATGTGGAGGATGTGGAGCCGCAAGAGGACATCCGGACTCGGCTCATACGCGACTTCTTTGCTTAGTGGTGAGTACCAGTGTCTGAGTGTGCACGCCTTGGTCCCCGTGTGGCATGTGTTGTGATGCGTGTCTCCACCTGCATGTATGGCACGTGAGTCAGAGGTGTGTGTGGGTGTGTCACTGGAGTGATGGTGGCAGTGATGGTAGTATTTCCCCACTCATAATTGTGACCTAGCATGTTGTCATCCATACATGTGTCGAGTCAATGCACATGCAAGTGGCTGTGCTTTTTGTGGCTGACTTCTTGTGTGTCTCTCTTCCCCAGGTACCTGCGCATGCCGTCTTCTGGTTGCATTGTTGTGGCACTGCTATTCCTCATGGACATGGCATCGTGGGCTGACTCAGCGTTACAGGCACGGACACGTTTGGAAGTCTCCATGGGGTAAGGGATGCATCTGGGGTGTATTGGGTGTGGCAGTTGTTCACGATGTGTGCACACTGCCCCGGTCGGGGTTTGGTTCCTCTGCAGACATGTGGCATCCCCATGGGACACGACATGCAGCTGGGTACACCTGAATAGATGGGCTGCCTGGTTGTCAGTCATCAGTGATGGGATAGTGGATTGTGATGAAGGCATCAATGTGTGTGACACTGCCCTCGGACACATACGGTTAACATTGTCTTGACATGGCGTGGGACTTCCACATCAGCGGATGTATGGTGTATGGCAGTCTCTCCGTGAGCAGCTGTGGGTATTTAGCTGTTAGCCGACACTTGTGTGCCAGTTCCATGGCTATCACGCATTTGTGCTGCAGAAGGGGGGTGCCAGTGTTGGAGCCACATGTTACTCCACATGATGTGTTCATGTGTACTTCAAGTTGCCTCTGCAATCCCAAAAACATGACTATTAAAGGTGTCCCTATGCCTCCAAGGTGCCTCTTCTCAGTCAATGCTGGTGTGTTGGCACGGTGCATCCTGCATGTCTGGCATGGTATTCCCTGATTGTGGCTATGTGTCAATGTGTCGAGTGGCAAGATGCAAGCTGTGTGTGTGTGCTGAGACTGTGTATTGGGCATGATGTCCATGACTGTGTGGGTATTGTGACATGTGCCATCCCCATGCATCCAACGTTGTCCATGACCCCATTCTCTGCATCCACCGGACTCAAGCTTGCAGGACATGGTTCTGCCACCTGTCTACACGTACCTGGGTGCCCCCCAGGACACGGGCCAGGATCCCTGACCTCTGCGCATGACTGTTGCTGTACTCAATGTGTCTGTCAGCACGGTTGTTCGGCCACCCCCTCAGCTGGTTCTGACCATCACGGGTGTGTATGGTGCTCCATGTCTGTCTTGCCTAAAAAACTGTGACCCATGTGTCCTGTGCCAGACTCAGGCCCCAGGGTGTGGATGGTTGAAGTGAACAGATGACTCAGGCATGTTTAGACTGTACAAGACACATGTTAGGTAATAATGCTACCAGCAGGCATCTACTCTTAATAGTGTGATTTATTATTGGGGGGGGGGGGGGGCAAAGTGAGGGGCTTTCCGGGATTAGGGAATCCAAAGTTCAGTAGGGGAGTTGGTGTCCTTGCCATTGGAAATCCTCAGAGTCCATGCCACAGTCTTTGTCAACATTGGTCAGCCAGTGACCAGCAGGGCCATGTGGCAGAGAATGTCTCTTGATGCAGTGATGCTGTTGCTCCAGTGGGCCAGGTGCCAGGCCAGGTGTCCTGGGAGATGGTGATGTAGCAGCCACCCTCACGGTCCTTTCCGTGGACGACCCGGCTTCCTGCGGGGAACCTCAGCAGCAGGCCGTGACGACGTCTGGGATGCTCCGTCGGATGTTTCCTCCTCCTCCTCATGATCCCTCCCTGTGGGTGGTGATGTTCTCCGCCTTCTGGCACAGGGAGGGTCGGCCATGGTGTCGGCCATCCGACGGAGTTCAGCGTGAATCCCCTGGGACGCCGTCACTTGCTCAGCCTGTCTGTCCTCCATCCTCCGTTGGTGTAGCTGTAGACAGGCTATTAGCTCCGCATGTTGCTGGGCCTGCTGGACCTTGATCCCCTCGAGGACGGACACAATCTGGGCCATGCCCGTGGTGTCCTGCCGGTATGAGTCCAGGATGTTACGGACATGGGAAAATACCGGATCCCCAGCCAACTGGTCAGGCTCGCGCCTCCGCCGTCCTCCACTCCCACCACCCCTGCCCACTTGCGTCTGGCCTGCACTTGTGGGCACATCGGGTCTCCGGGACCCCTGAGGGGTGGCATTGGCGTTGTCGCCTGCCTCCTCCTGGGTGCCCGGGACACCGTGTCCCTCCTGGCGAGCCTGGCTGCATTGTGGTGTTGGGGCAGGGATCCTGGGTGTCTCCTGGGATGTGGCAGGAGTGGGGGTGGTGGTTGGCACGGTTGTACCTGACGCAGGTGCTGCAGGTGGTTGGACACCAGAGGGGCCAGGTCGGTCGGGGTCGTCCGCAGAGTGGTGAGAGTGGTCGCTGCCGGTGGGATCGGTCTCCTGCAGATCCGGGTCCTGTGAGTGTTCCCCCCCAGTGTTGGGGGGTGCAGCACGACGTTGACCTGTGTGTGAGAGAGACAATGTTAATTTGGATCCATGCAACATCCATGTTTCATCCGTTACAAAGTTGGCACATTTCCTCTTGGAATTAGGATCTGTCTTGCATTCCACTCACAGTGCACTTGTGCATGTGTGTGTCCCTTGGGCACCAATTTGGCCCCTTTAACTATGTGTGGCACAGTCTTACTTGCTGCGTCAAGTGTGACTGCAGTCAGCAGTGGAGTGTGCATGTGTGCCGAGCTATGCATTTGCGCCTTCCTTGTAGCACTGTACATGTGCACATGGAGTGGATCCACACACTTATATGATGCAGGTGGCTGTCCTTGTGCTCGTGTACAGGTTGTAACATGGCCCTGCGTTTTGCCATGATGAAGAGGGGGGGTTCTGGCACTGGCCACCCTTGTCTACATGCACGCAGTCCACCTGCTGACGAGCAGACATTCCCACACACCAAAGGACTGATTTGCTCTCCCTGTGTCTCCCTCCCTCTCTGTCCCCCTCTCCCTCCCTCTCTGTCCCCCTCTCCCTCCCTCTGTGTGTCAGCCTCCTCCCTCTGTCCGTCTCCCTCCCTCTCAGTCCCCCTCTCCCTCCCTCTCTGTCCCCCTCTCCCACCCTCTGTGTCCCCCTCTCCCTCCCTCCGTGTGTCAGCCTCCTCCCTCTGTCCGTCTCCCTCCCTCTCAGTCCCACTCTCCCTCCCTCTCTGTCCCCCTCTCCCTCCCTCCGTGTGTCAGCCTCCTCCCTCTGTCCGTCTCCCTCCCTCTCAGTCCCCCTCTCCCTCCCTCTGTGTCCCCCTCTCCCTCCCTCCGTGTGTCACCCTCTGTCACCTTGGCCCAGCTTCCTGGGCACACACTGTTAGCAGATCTTTGAGTGGCCCTTGGCCTGTTGATGTGAGTTTGTTTCTGATCTCCAGGCACCCATTTTGTCTGCTGTGTGTCTGTGCGCTGCTGCTGTGGTGGTGTGTGCTGCCACTCTTTCACACTGTTGGCTGTTCATTAGCTGCTGGCATGTGCAAAACAGTGCCTTCACCCCCATGTGTTGATGCAAGGCGTCCGCCATTTGCTGGCAAGTCATTCCTGTGTTGGGACACAGTGTTTGTCTGGCTGTGACCTAGGCCATACGGGCAGAGGGCATTGTTGTCTGCTTTGGAGTCGCACTATGTGATTCTTGGTGCCCAGCCTCCCGCCATCCGGGTTACCGTGTCATGTGTTGTTGTCTTCTGTGGCCTGTGACTTGACATTGTCCAGCTGGGTGCATGGGGCATGGTGGCAGCAGTGGCATGTGCCTGCTCATGGAGTGTGGTTGAGTAATGCGATGGCTTGTGGTGGTTGCGTGCCTGTTATTAATTTTGGTTGTGGTTGCAGTTCCCCCCATGTGAGGTGCGTTGTTTGTGTACTCACCCGGGTCTCGGAGTCCTTCTACTCCTTCAACTGCCTCCACCGGCAGTATGGCCATCACCCTCTCCTCCCAGGGATGGTACTGTACGGCTCTGCGGGAGGGCCCTCCTCCGGTGGCGTTGGCCTGGTCGTGTTCCTCCTGTCTCTTGGCTCTGACCCTCCTCCGCAGATCGTACCACCTGTTCTGGCAATCCTGCTTGGTCCTCCTGGTGTCCGCAACAGCATTCACAGCATCGACGATGGTCTGCCACATGGCTGTTTTGGCTGCCTGGCTGGTGCTTCTGACCAATGTTCCAAAGATCTGTGGCTCGACTCTGAGGATTTGATCAACAAGGACCTCCAACTCTCGGTGACTGAACTTTGGATTCTTGGTAGTGGGCATGGTGAGGGGTATGGGTGGGGATGGTGTGGGTGTGGGGGGGGTGTGGATGTTGGGGGGGGGTGTGGATGGTTGTGTGTGTGTGTGAATGTGATGAGAGGGTGTTTGTGAGGGTGGTCGTGTGAAGGTGTGCAAGTGTAAGATGTGGTGTCGCTTGTAGTCTGGTTCAGTGGTGTCTGGCAGCAGTGGGTCTGTTGCAAAGGCTCATGGTTTGTGTGTGTGGGCCCTTTTCATTGGTCCATGGGTGGGTGTGGCAGTGTTTGAATTTTGGGTGGGTGTGTTATAAGGAGTGGTGGTGTATTGGGCCTCTGTTTGTTTTTGACAGTTGCAGGTCAGTGATTGTGTTATTTTAGTGGTTGTTGGCCATGTTTAGTGGCTGCGTGCCTTTCGAATGGTGTATTGTTGAGTTGTTTTGTTTTGTCCTTGTTGTGTACGTGCGTTTTGAGCGTGTGTACGGTGTGTACATGGGCCATTTGGTTGTACGATTTTGTCCTTGTGTGTGGCTTTGTAAGACTCGTACATGCGGTTGTGATGTTGGGGCATGGGGTGCGCTCCGTACTTAGGAGGTTGTGTTGGGGGTGCGCCAGGAACGTACTGGGGTGGGGGTACGACTGGAACGTACTGGGGTGTGGGTAGACGGGGCTATGACACGTCCTGGGGTGGGGGTGTGGCTCGCATGTACTGGGGTGTAGGTACACGGGGGGTACGACACGTACAGGGGTGGGGGGGTGTACATGGACGGTGGTACGACACGTACTGGGGTGGGGGGGTGTACATTGACGGTGGTACGACACGTACTGGGGTGGGGGTACGACTGGAACGTACTGGGGTGTGGGTAGACGGGGCTATGACACGTCCTGGGGTGGGGGTGTGGCTCGCACGTACTGGGGTGTAGGTACACGGGGGGTACGACACGTACAGGGGTGGGGGGGTGTACATGGACGGTGGTACGACACGTACTGGGGTGGGGGGGTGTACATTGACGGTGGTACGACACGTACTGGGGTGGGGGGGTGTACATTGACGGTGGTACGACACGTACTGGGGTGGGGGTACGACTGGAACGTACTGGGGTGTGGGTAGACGGGGCTATGACACGTCCTGGGGTGGGGGTGTGGCTCGCACGTACTGGGGTGTAGGTACACGGGGGGTACGACACGTACAGGGGTGGGGGGGTGTACATGGACGGTGGTACGACACGTACTGGGGTGGGGGGGTGTACATTGACGGTGGTACGACACGTACTGGGGTGGGGGTACGACTGGAACGTACTGGGGTGTGGGTAGACGGGGCTATGACACGTCCTGGGGTGGGGGTGTGGCTCGCACGTACTGGGGTGTAGGTACACGGGGGTACGACACGTACTGGGTGGGGGTACGACTGGAACGTACTGGGGTGTGGGTAGACGGGGCTATGACACATCCTGGGGTGGGGGTGTGGCTCGCACGTACTGGGGTGTAGGTACACGGGGGGTACGACACGTACTGGGGTGGGGGTACGACTGGAACGTACTGGGGTGTGGGTAGACGGGGCTATGACACGTCCTGGGGTGGGGGTGTGGCTCGCACGTACTGGGGTGTAGGTACACGGGGGTACGACACGTACTGGGTGGGGGTACGACTGGAACGTACTGGGGTGTGGGTAGACGGGGCTATGACACGTCCTGGGGTGGGGGTGTGGCTCGCACGTACTGGGGTGTAGGTACATGGGGGGTACGACACGTACTGGGGTGGGGGTACGACTGGAACGTACTGGGGTGTGGGTAGACGGGGCTATGACACGTCCTGGGGTGGGGGTGTGGCTCGCACGTACTGGGGTGTAGGTACACGGGGGTACGACACGTACTGGGTGGGGGTACGACTGGAACGTACTGGGGTGTGGGTAGACGGGGCTATGACACGTCCTGGGGTGGGGGGGTGGCTCGCACGTACTGGGGTGTAGGTACACGGGGGGTACGACACGTACAGGGGTGGGGGGTGTACATGGACGGTGGTACGACACGTACTGGGGTGGGGGGGTGTACATTGACGGTGGTACGACACGTACTGGGGTGGGGGTACGACTGGTACGTACTGGGGTGTGGGTAGACGGGGCTATGACACGTCCTGGGGTGGGGGTTCGACTGGAACGTACTGGGGTGTACCTAGACGGGTGGGGGTATACATATACGGGGGGTACGTGTCGGACGTACGGGGGCTGGGGGGAGTGTTGGGCGCGTATGCGGGCACATGTCTCCATGGTTGCTGTAGGAGTTCGGTGCGGACGGTGTTTTTTCCATACGGTTGTAACCTCGGACGCACGGGATGGATCGTGATTCCTAGGTCGGACTTGGTTTTTCACGTTTGTAAGGTAAATCGTCCGAGGACGTGTCGGACACATTTTCCGACCCGGGGACGTGTGGGGAATGATTCCCAGTGCGGTTCGTATGGACTTTTTACCATGCGAATCGTGATTGCCAGTTCGTACGGCACTTGTACGATTCGTACGGTAAAAAGACCCGATACGAGTCGCACGGGGGAATTTTTTACCGGATCGTGATCGGCACCTCTATGTTTAATACCAGCACATAAACCACTAAAGGCCTCAATAAACTCTGCACCTGAGGTGCTGCTTGATAGGCACATCTCTACCAATAAGGGATGTGATTTTATCATGCGTGCAAATAGTGCTTTGTTGTCTATGCCCTTCCAAATCACTCTAAGTTTATCAGTTGATGCTTCCAAATGCTTGGCCCCTATTTCCCTTTGGGTAGTAATTTTAGAAAAAAGTCTGATTGTTGTTAAAATTGGGTTATGGTCACCTTGGCTAGTGCATAGAACCTCGGCCTTTGCTAAAATGTTTACCAGTGAAGATGATATAAAAACATAGTCTATGATGGATGAGCAGCCACGTCCTCTATAGGTAGGCAATGGACCCTTAATTGAGTCGACGCCTGCTTTTTCCATTACATTAATTAGGTTACGGGAAGATATAAAATTGCAAAGTTCCTCCCATCTTTTACATTGGTTGACCCTAACCGGGGCAATGGATGTATTATCAATACCACTATGCAATCGTGCATTGAAGTCACCGCCTAGACAGATGCCGTCCAATTTGCCATACCTCTGCTCGTCCTCTAATTTATCAATGAATTCAAACAAGTTAATAAAATTCCTATTTGGTAGTGATGTAAAATCATTATTGTAAAAATTAATAAAACATATCGTGGCCCCCAGTGAATAAACCGTGGCTTGAAAGTTCTCATTATTTGTCACCAGAGGTTTTATACTGCCCCCAGCTGAAATATTTATCCATGTCGATAACCCCCCGGATGGGCGACCTGTTTTGGGGCTGGATACAGTGCTATTATAACATACAAATCCTTCAAGGAACAAATCGTTTGTGCACCATGTCTCCTGGAACATCAAAATATCATATTTACTGACTAGATCAACCCACTCCGTGGAATTCAGTTTAGATCTTAGTCCTGCGATGTTCCAGCTTAGCACATTTAGGTTAGGATCAAGGGGTCTGGGTTCAATAGCAACCGGGCAGACTGTTGAAGGTACCACTAAGTCTAGTACAATAGTCGATGGTTGACTCGGTAGTCAGTCCTGGCTATCCAGACTAGAAAGGACGGTAAATCAATTCTGTGTGGTGTATGTCGGGATAGTAAAATTACAAGTCCCCGGAGGAGGTTTGTAGAAAAAACCCAGGGGTAGTGAATGTATAAGGGTTGGGGCAAAGTTATGGTGAATTTGTGCTCTTAATAGCCATTTCACCAGGGAGGGACGTCTAAAATTCACGACTATGCAGTCACCAGTAATGTTCTTGTCTGAGGGTCCTACCCATCCTACACGTCGCACCATTAAAATTTCATTGGCGTTCACCATCCCTAGGCCCTTATACTTCGATAACCAATCGATACTTTTATTCTTGAGTTGTTCCCAAGACTCTGATTGGTCTCTCTTCAAGGGAGGGGCGCTAGCTAAAATTACGACATAAGGGCAGGCTTCAGGTGGTAAGGGAAGGACATCTTCAGATGGGTTCTCAGCCCGGTTTTCAGAAATAGAAGTAAGGTGTGGAGCAGTTGCTATACTAGTAGGTACCGGGGCCGATGGCACGGGAGTGGCTGATGCTAAATTTCGGGACAAACTATTGCAGCACCTGGCAATGGAACCAGTAGCTGCATTTGACAAGGGCATCGAACTGGGGGTAAGTTTGGGGAAATAACTGCTCTTAGAGTTGCCACGCTTATCACATGCAGTATTAACAATGGGAAGTGTACAATCACCACTCTCCTTTGATATAGCCTGATCAATTGTCTCCAATGATTTTGGGTACTGTTCCCCCCTGATTTTATCAACAATAGTGACAGCTTTTTTATGAGTATCCGGTTTCTTAACCAGATTTTCTAATCTGTCCAGACGTTTAAAAAGAGCATTAAATTGTTTATCTACCAAATTTTTTAAACGGTCATAAACAGAATCCATTATGGTGTCAATTGGGGTATCTCCCGACCTTTCACGAGTGCCATGGGCAATTGTATGCTCAGTTTGAGTATGGATGGAATTGACTGCTGCTTCTGATGTGATCAAGTCTACGGTACTAACATTTGTTTGCTCAATGGGGCTCACAGACACGGCAGTAGATCCTCGTCTCCAAGACTCAAGGGTGTAGGTTGAGTTTTTGAGCGTGGAGGCTGTTTCCTCTTGTTGCTAGTAAGGTTTGACATACCTCTCTTCCTTTTTTCCCCCCACTGCTTTGGTGACCGGAGCCAAATTTCCAATACTAGCATTGATTTGAGGCCGTGATTGGCAATCGGGGATTTCCACATCGTCCTTATCAGTCTCAAAGCCCACAGACAGCATTTCTCCATTACTGGGTGTTATGATTAACACATTGGGTGATAATGGGAGAGGGGCAATTGAATTACCCCGCTCAAATCCTCCAGACGGATGCAATAAAGGTGCCGGGTGACCCATAGAACGTCTCCTCTCGGTCAGTTCGATCTCCGATGAGACCATACTAACAGCTTTTTCGAGCATACTTTCAATAGTAGTAGTAGTTGAGGACTTTGAACCAGATGTAGCTGTACGTCTCCCCATAGTACTCAATATCACTCACCTTACTAAGGTGCTTAGAGGGATGGCCCAGCCCGGCCTCCTTCGTCCTCTGATGGCCACGGACGGCCCGCCCTTTGCCCGGGCTTAGCCCAGCGTCCACCCGCGTGCGTCCCGCGTTGCGGGTGGGTGCCGGCAGCTAAGTACCCTCAGTAATAAGGAGGAGGGGCTGGCGGTCAGCTGCAGGCCCCGCTGCTCTCTGGGGCTTGGAGTCCTCGCTTCTGCCCCCTCATTTCGCAACACAAGCTGGTGCACGATGCGTCTCCCGCGAAGCGGGAGGCGCGAGAAGTTGATGTAGCCCCCGGTGGTGAGGAGGAGGGGCTGGCGATCAGCTGCAGGCCCCGCTGCTCTCTGGGGCTTGGAGTCCTCGCTACTGCCCCCTCGTTTAGCCACACAAGATGGTGCGCGATGCGTCTCCTGCGAAGAGGGAGGCGCAAGAATTTGATGTAGCCCCCGGTGGTGAGGAGGAGGGGCTGGTGGTCAGCTGCAGGCCCCGCTGCTCTCTGGGGCTTGGAGTCCTCGCTTCTGCCCCCTTGTTTAGCCACACAAGCCGGTGCGCGATGCTGATTAGCTATATATTAGGAGCAAGTTCCTGAGTTTGTAGGTGTAAAATGTGGGAAGTTAATTAAGGAAGAACTATCTATTATTAATGTATTAATTATTTAATTGATTATTCATTGTGTAAATAGTGTAATAATTATATTTTTTAGTTATATATTAGATGTGAGCTTATGGGTTTGTAGGGATATACGGTGGGAAGTTAATTAAGTAATAATTAATTATCAATTATTTATTTATGAATTATGTAATTGATAATTATGTACATTATTTAATATTGATGTATTTTAGTTATATTTTGTTGCAGGTTGCTAGGTTTGTAGAGGTGTACAGTGGGATTTTAATTAGGTAATAATTAACAAATAATTAATTGTTAATGAATTAATTAATTGAGCATCAATTATGTAAATTGCTTTATAGTTATTGATTTTAGTTATATTTTAAGTGTGGGCTGCTAGGTTTGGGGGGTATAGAGTGGGAAGTTAATTTAGTAATAAATAAAAAAAAATGATGATTATTACATTTTTAATAATTATGTAATTGCATTTTATTTGTATATATATAATTTCTTGGGGTTTATTCATAATGTTTATATTATATTAAGATTTTTAACACATGTTGTAAATTAATAGGGTTGTTCAAATATTTAATGCGCTTGAAGTGAAGTAATTTCCCTACTGTTGCACAGGCTGGAGTAAGAATAGGAAATGTAACCCCTTCGAAGTTCAATGCTTCCACTACTGTTGCACAGACTGGAGTGGGAATACTACCTTTAATCCCTCTGAAGCCCCAAGCTTTCCCTACTGTTGCACATACTAGAGTGGGCATAGCAAATATTACCCCTCCGAAATCCAGGGGCGGAATGGCCGTAGCAGCCACCAGGCATTGTCCCAATGGGCCAGAAGAGTGGGAGCAGTTTTTGTTACCAGGGGACAGTTTTGCAGCAGTGCTGCAATATCGCCCTCCTGTAACAAAAACAGCAGCAGTGTTTCCCACCGGCACCCGCACACACCGTGGCCAATCCGACTTAATTGCCAGGGCTGGTTTGCGTTCTCAGTCCGGCCCTGCCGAATTCCAACGCCTTCCCGACTGTTGCACAGACTGGAGGTGTAATGGTAAATCTTACTCCTCCTAAGTCTAATACTTTTCCTACTGTTAACCTGTTTGGAGTGGGTATCCTAAATGTAACCCCTCTAAAAGCCTACGTTTTCACTTCTGTTGCATGAACTGGAGTAGGAATAGTATATCTATTATTCCCAGACTTCAATATTTGTCTTAATATTATTTAAGTAATCTATTATTATTATTTATTTAGTTTTTATTTATTTTATACTTGTTTAGATATATATATATTATTTTTAGAATATAATATTTTTAGTAAATGTCTTTTTGGGGATTTTAAAGTTTTTCATGTGTTAATGTTTTACAGTTGATTTGGTATTTTTTTTATTATATGTATATATATCAACAAATGCCCAAGAGCTAGAGAAGCACTCGACAGCTCGCCCACCATCAGGTATTCAGAATCAGCTTGCCTTGATTTCCCAGATTCGTATCTTCATGCCTGACGCGTTTCGCGGCTCTGCGCCGCTTTCTCAAAGGCAATTAGCAAAAAATGGCGCGGTGGACGCTTTCTTCATTTAAAGTGTAAGGCATATTTTTATTGGATAGTTACCCCTTGTGGGGCTCGCTCAGTGCGTCAACTTATCTGATGCCTGATGGGACCTGTAGTCCTTAAAGCAATTAAGTTCAATCCCTGAGTGGGTTTCATGCGCCATACTGTTAAAATTAAAGCTGCATTAATGTCCTTGGTAGGTTTCTGGAAGCTCCAAGCAAGACTCTTTTCAATACGGCTTACTGTGCTGACAGGCGTGGACGCAGTTCCATGCCTCAGCCCTTCATAATAAGAAGTGGTGCATTCTCACACGGCAGGGCGCCGTGTCGATTTTTATATAAACAAATGCCCAAGAGCTAGAGAAGCACTCGACAGCTCGCCCACCATCAGGTATTCAGAATCAGCTTGCCTTGATTTCCCAGATTCGTATCTTCATGCCTGACGCGTTTCACGGCTCTGCGCCGCTTTCTCAAAGGCAATTAGCAAACAAATGGCGCGGTGGACGCTTTCTTCATTTAAAGTGTAAGGCATACTTTTATTGGATAGTTACCCCTTTTGGGGCTCGCTCAGTGCGTCAAATTATCTGATGCCTGATGGGACCTGTAGTCCTTAAAGCAATTAAGTTCAATCCATGAGTGGGTTTCATGCGCCATACTGTTAAAATTAAAGCTGCATTAATGTCCTTGGTAGGTTTCTGGAAGCTCCAAGCAAGACTCTTTTCAATACGGCTTACTGTGCTGACAGACGTGGACGCAGTTCCATGCCTCAGCCCTTCATAATAAGAAGTGGTGCATTCTCACACGGCAGGGCGCCGTGTCGATTTTTATATAAACAAATGCCCAAGAGCTATAGAGAAGCACTCGACAGATCGCCCACCATCAGGTATTCAGAATCAGCTTGCCTTGATTTCCCAGATTCGTATCTTCATGCCTGACGCGTTTCACGGCTCTGCGCCGCTTTCTCAAAGGCAATTAGCAAACAAATGGCGCGGTGGACGCTTTCTTCATTTAAAGTGTAAGGCATACTTTTATTGGATAGTTACCCCTTTTGGGGCTCGCTCAGTGCGTCAACTTATCTGATGCCTGATGGGACCTGTAGTCCTTAAAGCAATTAAGTTCAATCCCTGAGTGGGTTTCATGCGCCATACTGTTAAAATTAAAGCTGAATTAATGTCCTTGGTAGGTTTCTGGAAGCTCCAAGTAAGCCGTATTGAAAAGAGTCTTGCTGTGCTGACAGGCGTGGACGCAGTTCCATGCCTCAGCCCTTCATAATAAGAAGTGGTGCATTCTCACACGGCAGGGCGCCGTGTCGATTTTTATATAAACAAATGCCCAAGAGCTAGAGAAGCACTCGACAGCTCGCCCACCATCAGGTATTCAGAATCAGCTTGCCTTGATTTCCCAGATTCGTATCTTCATGCCTGACGCGTTTCGCAGCTCTGCGCCGCTTTCTCAAAGGCAATTAGCAAACTAATGGCGCGGTGGACGCTTTCTTCATTTAAAGTGTAAGGCATATTTTTATTGGATAGTTACCCCTTGTGGGGCTCGCTCAGTGCGTCAACTTATCTGATGCCTGATGCCTGATGGGACCTGGAGTCCTTAAAGCGATTAAGTTCAATCCCTGAGTGGGTTCCATGCGCCATACTGTTAAAATTAAAGCTGCATTAATGTCCTTGGTAGGTTTCTGGAAGCTCCAAGCAAGACTTGGAGCTTCCAGAAACCTACCAAAGACCGCCACTCTATCACAAGGATGATGTCATCAGTGATGTCATGAGTGATGCCACTGACCATGTCATGAGTGATGTAATATGTGACGTCATGAGCAGTGGATTGCGGGCGCGCGAGTTATAGTTATCTGAACTAACTATAACGGGGGAATTTCATTGGTTTTTTACGAGTGAAATGTCTAGCTAACTATAACATGTGTGAAACCTATGGTTTTTTCAGTGAATTTGTAAGGTTTTTTAAATGCTATTTCCTAACTATAACGTGTGTGAAACCTATGGTTTTTTCAGTGAATTTGCAAGGTTTTTTTAAATGCTAAGTTATGTATGTATTATTATATATTTCTTTTAAGGTTTTTCACCGTGCGCGCGCCCCGCGATTTAAAAAAAATGTTTTTTTCACCCTTCGGGGTCCTTCAGGGACCCCCTGACAAAGGCTAGGGGGTCAGGAACTCTCTACCCTACCCCCTTTTCACGTTCGCCACCTCTCTTTTTCAGTGTTGCACCCAAAACAAACAAAATGGCAACCGACACTTCCTGATTTCGACCGATTCGAATGTTGACTGACATGTAACCACCAATCAGAATTACGCTCGCGCACGTAAGGGTGCGCGCACGGTGCGCGGCTAGAGATATTTATGTACTTTTAACTGCAATTTTCTCAGGAACTACTGAACAGATTGACTCCATATATGCAAAAGGCACATGCCTGACCTGAGGACTACCTCTCTTCCAAATTTCAAATAATTCTGTTCCGCCGTTCGGGCTATACCTTCAACTAAAGGTCCTATGGGAAAATGCATGGAGAAAACGTGTTTTGGGACCCCCCTTTTTTCTCGGCCCCCGCTTGACGAATCACCCCGAGACTTTCAGGGTAGGAGCTGAGCAGAGCGCCCCATTAGTTTTGAAAATTTCGCGAGGATTCATCAACCGGCGCCAAAGTTATTCAAAATAGAATTTTGAGATTTCCTATGGAAACTCGGTCCTAACTAGAACTATCTACTGGCGACCGCCAGTAGATTATATATATATATATATATATATATATATATCTCAAAAAAGGAAGATGAACTGTGACTACGCTGATCATGAGAGCGGTAGAATACTGACTTTCAGTAAAAAGTATGACCATCTGTACAAAGCGCAAAACTCTAATATGATGCCACCTCCTGTAAATACCATCAGCACAGTGACAGATAATTCCACCATCAGCGACACTGAATCCGATATCTCTGGAGGCAATATATCTGGTGAAGAGCGTAACCCTAGACAAGTCAATTTTTTAGACGAGTTTCGGGTCCTACGGAAGGATCGACAGACTGTGAGAGACAACCCACCACCGAGAACACGGGGACGTGGACGAGGAAGGGGCAGAGGACAGGGAAACGTCGCAACAGAAAAAAGAGACTCAAACAACGCTGGCAATACAGGCAAAGGAAGGGGTGCAATGGGAAATCGCAGAACGCGCTCCAACAAGTATTACTAATGGATATGGACACGGTAAATAAAACTGTAGTCAATCTATCTAAGAGACTAATGAGCGATGTAGAAAAAAGAACTCTCTACCTTGGTCTTTCTTACTGTCCTTCCTCTACTTTTAATTACACTGACACCAGGATTGACCTTTTTAAATATGTGAGGAAACTCAAACTTAGAAAGTGGCATAAGCTTAAGAGACAGGGACAGAATCAGACCAGAAGGAATAGTAACAATATGTCTGATAATAATCTTATGATTAGTGATATAGATACTCTTATCACCATGGCTGTATTGACACAAAACAGTGAGGTTAGCGATGCACAGACCAACGCTACACAGATTCTGGAAAATATGGAGTTGGATCAGGGGGCTGCGGCATGCACTCAGTTTAAGGCTAAATCCACATTTGTACCCCTACTCCCACATGACAACATTGATACGTTCCATGATTGTACCAGCAAATCACTCATGGATCTTAGACTTAAAAATAAAAAACATCCCCAGAGGTATTCAAAATAATCTCTCTTTTGCCCAGAGACAGGCATTAAGGCATTAACTGATGACACCAATATTGTTATCAGGGGGGCAATGTTGTTATCCTGGATAGAGAAGACTACATCAATGAGGCCTTACGTCAACTTGATGATACTAAATTCTACATACATGTCATTTTACAATCCGAGCATTATTGACATTTGGGAAACATTGGTTACATGGAGAGACAAGGGTCTGCTTGAGAGGGAGGAATTTTGTTACCTGAAAAAAGATCATCCCAGGCTTCCCATACTTTACCTCCTACCCAAACTACACAAGGATAGCACTAGACCACCGGGTCGCCGAATTGTTTCATCGATTGGGAGCGTCAATGAACATATTTCTAAATATGTTGACCATTTCTTGAGAGATTTTGTGACACAACTACCTAGCTATTTAAAGGATACCAAGGATTTCCTTTGTAGAATTGAGAATCTTGTTTGGAATCCTGATTATCTCTTTATTGTCCTGGATGTGCACTCTCTGTACACGATAATAGATCATCAGCAAGGTCTGGAAGCATGTGAATACTTTTTGAAGCACAGGCCTCTTAGCTATCGTGAGCATAGCCGGATGATAATAGAGATGACTGAATTTTGCCTGAAAAACAACATATTTTCTTTCAATGGCGTCCTCTATAGGCAGGTTAATGGTACTGCCATGGGTTCTTGTTTTGCTCCCAGTTTTGCGAATTTATGTATGGGCTGCTGGGAGCAAGAAATCTTTGCCAGCACTACCCTCAAAGAGGACCTCCAGAAAGTCATCATGTGGTTGCGCTACATAGATGACTTGTTTATCGTCTGGAGGGGCTCTAAAGGGGAGGCTGAGGATTTCATTGATAAACTGAACACCAATGGTTATAACATCCTTCTTACAGGAAGCATTAATGCCAGCAAAACAGATTACCTGGACGTTTGCCTAGAAGTAAAACATGGCAAGGTATGCACTTCTCTCTTTCGGAAGGCCACAGCCGGAAACAGTGTCCTGCATGCCCTCAGCAGCCACCCGGAAGCACTCAAATGGAATATACCCTACGGTGAGCTGCTGAGGGCCAAAAGGAACTGTAACGACGTTGAGGCGTACTCGGAAGAGAGGGATAACATCATCAGTAGGTTTCGCACCAGGGGCTACCCTAACTGGGTCCTGAACAAAGCAAAGGATCGTGCGGAAGGAGTAGAGAGAACTAATTCTCTGCGTGATAAACCTGATGGCAGCGAGGATGAGGACAGTGTAGGCACACGGATGATTCTCACTTACAACTCAGAGCCACATAAGATCAAAAGCATATTTGCCAGACACTGGGATATTCTAAAATCGGATGGTGTCCTAGGGACATGCATGGCTGAGAGACCCACTATAACATAGAGAAGGGACAGGAATATACGTGATCTGGTGGTCAAAAATTATATCACCAACTATCCGACAACCGTTGCCCATGGCCTCATAGGATTTTATCCGTGTGGCCATTTTAAGGCATGTAGACATAGCAAGTTCAAAGGTGTTCTGGAGTACAGGGGAATATCAAGAAGAATCACACAGTTCCTGACGTGTAGTACTAACTTTGTAATTTATGCCATCGAATGCACATGCAAACTTTGGTATATTGGCAGTACCACATGCTTGGCTAAGAAGAGGGTCCTGGAACATCTTAGAGCCATCACTAATAATGACCCCAAATACCCCGTTGCTCAGCATTTCCATGAACAACATTTTTCCAATGTTTCTGACTTGATTTACCTGATTCTTGAACACATCCCAAAAAATCCCAGAGGTGGGGACCGGGTACTTACTCTCAGGCAGCGGGAATCTAGGTACATTAAAGATTTCCAAACCAAAAGCCCAGGAAGATTGAATATGGATGAGGAATTGTCCATTCATCTTAAAGAGGGATTGTAGTCTTTTGTATGCGAATTGTCCATGCATTGTGCGTTGGTATATAGATACGGCTGTGTCTGTAACCCACAGATTTTAACCCTTCAGAGCTGCTGTTGGAAACGATTGCGGCATATGGAGCAGGAGGAGGGGGAAGGCTCCATGTGTGTAAACCGTGTTTTTAAGAACTGTGGAACCACGAGTCACCAGCAGCCCACATGGGTTAACCCCTTGCATGCCCGCCCCTTTCCCCGCCCAGTGCCGCGCCTTGCATTAGCGGGCGGAGTTCATGACGAGCTGGACTCGTCATGGGCACAGCGCCACCGCAGCCCATGACGAGTCCAGCTCGTCATGGGCACTGAAGGGGTTAAATGTAAGGACTTCCAGTCCCATAATGCTTGGTTCTACTCACCTGAGTTCAAGTATGCTAATGGAAATAAAGGAGGGAAAATACTGGAACTCGAGTGTTTGGTGATTCGTGCACAACATACCTTTGAGGAAGGGCGTAGGCCGAAACGCGTCAGGTGATGCGGTTACCACAAGATCTTCCCTGTGCTGTATGTACCTCCTGGGAGTGCGTCTCAATCGGAGGGCAACTCTTTCTTCACTTATATATATATATATTCACTGAAAAAACCATAGGTTTCACACACGTTATAGTTAGGAATTAGCATTTAAAAAACCTTAGAAATTCAGTGAAAAAACCATAGGTTTCACACATGTTATAGTTAGCTGGACATTTTACTCGTAAAAAACCAATGAAATTGCCCCGTTATAGTTAGTTCAGCTAACTATAACTCGCGCGCCCGCAATGCACTGCTGATGACGTCACATATTACATCACTCATGACATGGTCAGTGACATCACTCATGACATCACTGATGACATCTCAAATGACATCACTGATGACATCATCCAGTGAATGTGTGTTTTTCAGAAAAATAAATATATTTTATATATGTGTATCTCAAGGTCGATGGAAGAATAAATGGGTATATAAGTGTCTAAATGGATGATTTGTTTTTGAAAAATTGATTGTGTTACTGACTGATTAAGTGTATCTCTCACTTTGTGTATAAGTGGCTGCATGGGTTGGTGAGTAGCTACATGGGTGTCTATATAGGTTATTAGTTGTTTTTTTGAGTATCAGTCTGAGTGTCTGTATGGTACGGTGGGGGGTATTACGTAGTGCATAGATGCATGAATGAGTGACTCACTGTTTGTATGTGTTGAAGACAGCATGTGTGCAGGACTGTATGGGTGGATGAGTGTGTGTATGGGTGTGTTAGTGAGTGAATGACTGTCTCAATAGTGTCTTCAGGAGTAACTACATATGTTTTTAACTAGTATATGTGACTATTGGTGTATATATGTGAGTATATGTGAGAGGGAGAGATTGAAAGAGTTCCTGTATGAATAAGTATGTGTTTCTATAAGTGATTGTTTAAAAGACTAAGTATGTGTAAGTTTCCGTAGAAGTAAGTATGGTGGTGTGTGTATTACTGTATATGCAAGTAAATGTATGTTTTATTCTTTATTAGCATGAGTGACTATGTGTGTGAGTAACTCTATGGATGAGTGGCATTGTGTAACAGGATGTATAGATGTATGAGTACATATGATGAGTGAGTACATGTATGAGTGACTGTATAGGACTGTTGGTGAATGAGTGGATGTGTATGTGGATCTTAGAATTACTGAAGAGGTTGTTGTAACTGGTATTGGTATGTCCATTGTTTTGAAATTTTTAGTCTCTATTTTTGAATGTGTGTATCAAAGCTTATATTAAGGTGAGAGGAGGTCTGCCACTCTATCACAAGGATGATGTCATCAGTGATGTCATCAGTGATGTCATTTGAGATGTCATCAGTGATGTCATGAGTGATGTCACTGACCATGTCATGAGTGATGTAATATGTGACGTCATCAGCAGTGCATTGCGGGCGCGCGAGTTATAGTTAGCTGAACTAACTATAACGGGGCAATTTCATTGGTTTTTTACGAGTAAAATGTCCAGCTAACTATAACATGTGTGAAACCTATGGTTTTTTCACTGAATTTCTAAGGTTTTTTAAATGCTAATTCCTAACTATAACGTGTGTGAAACCTATGGTTTTTTCAGTGAATTTCTAAGGTTTTTTAAATGCTAATTCCTAACTATAACGTGTGTGAAACCCATGGTTTTTTCAGTGAATTTGCAAGGTTTTTTAAATGCTAATTCCTAAATATAACGTGTGTGAAACCCATGGTTTTTTCAGTGAATTTGCAAGGTTTTTTATATGCTATTTTTTTTTTTATTCTTCATTTTTTTCAAACATATTTTTAATTTAATTTTCTTATCTTTTATAAAGACTATGCTTAAATTTTTAAAATCCTTAAATATTTTTTTTATATATATTTTTTAAAATAAACGTAAAATTTATTTCCAGTTTTTTTTTTTTTTTTATTTTTTTTTTTTATAGTACGCGTACCGTAAGCTCACGGTAAGCGTACGGTTTACGCAACGCCCGTAATCTATCTACGCTGCTTGCGTATAGTTACGTACTTTGCGTAGCCGCGCGTACTGCGCGTGGGACGCGTGCGCGCTTACGCAACACGCGCACGTTACGCGGAAGTGCCGGGAAATGACTGTTATGCGCATGCGCGCAAGCGCGTGTCTTTTTTACGCGCACGCGTAATTTTTGCCGTAAGCGTACCGTAAGCGTACCGTAAGCGTACGGTAGGTCATGTGATCTTGAAACACAACTTTTGATTGGTTGAAACTACTTTCAGTTCTAGAACTCTCCTACACCACACCCATTCCCCTCATTTCTGCTTGTGATCCCTTGGGAGAAGGAGCTGGTTTGTCTTTGGGATACGATGGCAGAACAGCAGAGCTCTTCTGAGAGTGAGGCTAGCACCAGCAGCACTGTCTTGAGGCAGAGAGCGAGGAAAGTAAAGCCTTCTTACGTTTGGGAGTATTTTACTTTTCCAGAAGGCCAGCAAAAGGTGAATGCACCCTTAGTTACTTGCAAGCTGTGTAAGCGTGTACTTTCTAGAGGTAATCCTAACAGGAAGTATTCCTTTGGGAATCACACCATGAAGAGACACCTCCAGGAAGTACACAGAAGGACACATGGTCATCTTTTTGGAGGTAACTCTTCAGAAAGACGAGCCAGTACATCCACAGCAGCTCAGCCTGGACCATCATCTGCAGGGCAGACTCCTTCTTCTGCAGGTCAGGTGAGCCCTTCATCTGTGGGGGGAGAATCTCCTTTTGCTGGCCCTCTGGAAATTAACCCTCGGTTTGCGAGGGTTGAAGTACGGTGCGCCACTTGTCACGATCTAATTACTTATAGGGAGACCAGTGTTTCCCTGGTGAACAGTAAAATAGATCAGCACACTTGTCGTACCGTCTAATATTCCCAATCTTTCTTTCCTCTGTCCCTGCATGAACACAACGGTTCTTTTAAGAGCCAACCTTATCTTTCATCTTTTTTTTTCTTTTTTTTTAAAAACTTTTTTTTTTTTTTTTTACCGTACGCGTACGGTAAGCGTACCTTTTTTTTATTTTTAAAAAAAAAACACTAAAAATCATTTATCTCATTACAAAGTCCTTGAGAGACTACAATTTTTATTTTTAACTTACCATACTCACTCAAAAAAATATTTATTCATTTGTTTTTTTTAAAAATAGTTTTTAAAATGGTTGTAGTTTCCGAAAATTTTCTATATCGATCTGAAAATAAAGAAAAAAGTATTAATATTTTTTATCCATTTTATAATACAATACACATATTTACATTTTTTTAAAAATATTTTTGCCTTATTTTTGCTGTTTTCAGAATATATTGCATTTCACTATTAATTGTGAAAGCAATTGCATTCATCATTTTACAGCGGGCAAAAAAAATTAACAATCACAAAGATTGTAATAAAAAAGCCCAGAATCTCTTTTTACTTAAACTTAACATTAAAAATATCATCTAATACCAATAGTTATTTCTTTAAAATACCGTCTGATATGTTTGTTTCAGAAGTATAATCACAATATTATATCTCAAATAACTCCACAATACATCTGATTCCATTTCCTTTAGGGCAAATAGTATTTTTTTTTTTTTCCTGGAATAAATTTCCAAGGGAAAACCATTAAAATTCTAAAGTTTAATCTGTCCAGATCTCACCAATTCTCTGTAACATTTTGGTTCACGAAAATTTTTTGAATAATTTATTTAGTCCACAATAGAATTGCTTACTTTTCCACATGGCCAAATAGTAATTTTTTAAATCATTTTTGAAAAAATTTCCAATGGCAGTCCAATAGCATTCCATAAATTAAAATGTGCAGAAGTTACCGATTATCTCTAAATTATTGGTTTTTGAAAATTGCATTAAAATTTAAAAAAGTCCACATTACAATTGGTTATCTTTCCTTTAGGCCAAATGATAATTTTAAAAATCTTTTTTCTACAAAATTGCAATGGTAATCCAGTAAAATGGTAAAATTATTTTGTCCAGATCTTGCCAAATCTCTCTAAAATTTAGGTTTCAGGAAGATTAGATAGGAATTTGCTAAATCAAAAGGCAAACGTTGTTTGAAAATCAATTTGGAATCATTACACAGTGTCCAGCCTTTTTCACATTTTAGATAAACTGTGTAATGTCCAGAAGTAACAGTAGGTCCATCATGGAAAATTATTGCAACAGTTACAAAAGTTTTTCCTGAAATTGATAATTGCTGTCCTGTAAACTTCTTTATTAAAGTATCCAATTTTGATTCATCAGCTCTACATCGTTGCATCATTAAAATTACATACTGTCCGTATTCCCTTAAAATTAATGTTGAAAACATGTCAGAATTACACTCACCACATTTCATGCTATGATTAGCATCTTTAACTAATTTTGCAAAAGTGACTGTTTTACTCTCTGGCAATGTCAAATAAATAAACCTTTCATTATCAACAATAGAGCCACATATATTATAACAATTATCACAACTATGTTCCCATTTATAAGAGAGACCAAAAAAAATGTCAATGGGAACTCCTTCTTCTTCCACTACCTGAAGAAAATACATCAAAAATTCGTGTGCATCTTGCTGTTCATTTTGAGAAAACTGTGTTCGTCCTGAACATACATCTAAAAGTTTTCTAATTTCAGTAGCACTTTCTATTTGAGTTTTATCTTTACTCAGCTTTTGAAAAAGGAGACTGAGCTCTGAACAGAATCTTTTTCCCTGATTTACTATTATCTGCTCTTGCAAACTTTCCAGATAAAATGCAACATTCAGCACTACATTAGCGTAGCAGTTGACACCAGAGCTATTTTCAAAATGACATCCTACAACCTGTTCTTCATTTTCCTTATTCTTTTTGCTTGCAATTACATCACTCCTCTTTTTTTTCCTCTTCTCTACATCTTCATTACAGATATTCTCATTTCTCCTTTTACGAGAAACTACACGTTTCTCCAACACAGGATACTGACCTAAATGAGGAGCATAGCTTCTTCTTAATCTATTATACTCCTTTACACAGTTTGTATCAGCACTAACTTTTGAGTCATCAAAGTCTATCATGAATAAACCTGATAATGTTTTGACTCGTGACAAAGCTACATATGCCATACCTTCTTTGAACACAGTTGAACCAATGTTCACAAATGCACAATCTACAGTCAATCCTTGAGACTTGTGGATAGTTACAGCATATGCTAGTGAAAACGGAAACTGCTTCCTACGTACATATAAGTCTTTCACAAGCATGAAACGAACTGAACAACGACAAATGTCTTTAACTTCCTCTATCTGATCAAATTTTATCTGTAAACATTCAATTCCTTCTTTTTTCTGATAATTAATAAAACCCACAACTCTTCCCATCGCTCCATTCACTAAGCCTTTCTCAACATCCAAATTTCTCCTTAAAAACACTCTACAGTTCATGCAAACATAAAGATTTTTTTCTAATCCTGCTGTTTTGGAGATGTTCTTCTCTAGTGAGTCCAATTTATTTTTCAGTTTGCCTGTTACTGTGACTGTAATTCTTCCATCCTCAATTTTGTCCACTGCTTCCAATTTCCTGATGTCTTCCTTTTCCAATTTCAAAAGCTCCTCATTAAATATTGAGCATTCACGTAGAGTTGGCATTAAGCAGATGACACTTTTGTTTTCTGCAATATTCTTGTATATTTTCTCTGCAACTATTTCTTCCTTTGGAAATAAATTATGTAGCAGCCGACTCTGTAATGCTTTTTTCCCAACATCTGTGAGTAGTCCAATCCTGATATCTTTCAGAATACTTCCATATTCTTCATCGTTTGCTTGCCTCATATTAGTTGTAAGTTCCTTGTACTCAAAGAAGGACCAAATATTTGTATTTCCAATGCTTCCCAATGACTTCTTCGTGTCTTCATGTGTCACAGTATTAAACACTGGTTGTCCTTTAACTGGAGTAAGTTGCAAAAGATCCCCAAAAACTATGACGTGTTTTCCACCAAATAACACGTCATAGTCTGTCTTCAAAATTTGCTGCATTCTTAAATGCACAAAGGCAAGCATTAAGTTTGATACCATGCTCACCTCATCAATAATGAGAACTTGCATCTTCTTCAATACTCGTGAAACTTCCAAGGATGCTTCTCCAGTTAGCTTGTTGAATTGTATTTTGTTCTCATGCTCCACTGGTAACATTAGCAAACGATGTAAGGTGATTCCTTTTATGTTATATGCTGCTAACCCAGTTGGAGCAGTAACCACACAAGACAAAGTAGAATCCGTTTTTTGCTTTAGGTAGCTTCTGATGACTTTAATTAGGAAACTTTTTCCAGTGCCAGCTTGTCCGCTTACATACATCCTGATTGGATGAAATGATGTGCATGAGCACTCTTTTTTGATATGTAGAAATCCGTGATCAATTTTGTTTCTGATCTCTTCATAAATTTGTTGCTGCTCTTGATTCAGTTGTCTTTCCAAATTTTCTAAGTCTATAAATTCTTCTTGAGCTAGATTCATAGCCGTTTCCACTTCATTCATGGCTATTGATGCTTCATTTTCAACGATTGGTTGTCCTAGGGGATCTTGACTGTGTGTTCCTGAACTTTGGCTGTCCTGAGAACTGTCTCTAGCTATTTCTGCTGCAATTGTAGTTTCCTGTTCAATTTCTTCATTTAACATTTGCAGATAAGTTGAGAATGTACTGCATTGTATGCTGTCTTTGCAAGCATTAAAAGAATCTTCATAGCTCTGGAATTCTCCCAGTAGTTCATCCTCTGTACGCCATGGTTTAAACAACTGTAAAAGAGCCAAGTAGTAAAATTCTTTCTTGTCGGTAGTGTCGCAACTCAGCTTCCGGTGATTTATCAAACTTCCTTTGGTTTGCTTCACCAAACATCCTTCTTCACCAACAACTTTATATTTTCCACTGTTGATGTCTTCTGCAGCTTTCCGTGAATAAATGTAGTTCTGCAGCACTTCATAGAGACACATGTTCTCCAGATGATGACTTCTCTTGGGATAATATGTGTCCAACATGTTTGTTTTCAATATGTCTGTACTTTCTGGGTCATTCTCGGCCAAATATTCAATTTCTCCAACAGATTTCAGTACCCGATTTCTCATTGCTGCAAGGCCTAAACTTGCCCAAATTATTCTTCTTGACTTCGAGTAGAGACTTGCAGAAGATAACCTATCTGAACATTCGTAGGATCCAATTTCTCGATGCGATAACATCTTCAAACTAAAACTGTACAGCTTCTTACTGACAGTCTTCTCGTGAGAAATCTCTTCCCACATTTCCTTCAATTCTGTTTTTTCTGATTTCGTAATGTAAGACGTTACATATCGAGCAACAGCAATGGAATTGTCAGCAACATACTGTATATCCATGTTAGCGTTCCACATGGATAAAATGACTGGGTTGTAGTCATTTATATTTTTTGATTCTTCTTTTCTTTTAAGGTTGTAGGTATTCTTAGGTGATTTTCTTGTGATAGTATGTCTCACAGCTGACATAAAACTGTTGACTCTTCCATTTGTAAGAACAGGTCTAGGAAATCCAAATCGACATTTAGTGTAGTATTTTTCTTTGCTCTTGTATTTCCGTCGACAGTATTTTCCACACCGATGACTTTGGAAACGTAGAACTTGCTCCTTTAACTTGTTCTCTTCTGTGTTTTTAGGTATAGCACATGTTGCATATTCTTCAATGTAAGATAACACTGCTTCATCAGTATCTGTTCCAAACTTTGGGGCATCCTTGATCCACAGCAGCATATGAATATGAGGAGCACCTCTTGCCTGGTACTCTTTTCTCCAAAAGAAATCCACTACTTCTCCAAGGGGTGGATTTTTTTTATTGCAGATGAAGGACATCATAGCCTCAAATCTATGATTGAAATATCTGCAAACATTAACCGGATCCAATGAGCACAGTTCTCCTGCTGTCTTGTATTCGATGTTTTCAATGTTTGAATTGGCCTCTCGTAGAAAATCCAGTAAATCATCCCAAGCGTACTCGGCGCAGCTTAGGGTAAGGAACCATGTTGGTGTTCCTAAGTTGCGTAACATGCATTTTAGTTCACCATGGCGTCGGTACCAATATTCATTTGTCCCACGCTGACAAGCCATCAGATTGATCAGTTGTGTTTCCAAATGATCATCTCGGTGCTGCACTTTCTCCATAAAATCCTTAGCAGACACATTTTGTAAATGTACTCCACTTTTTAAAATGTGATTTACTGCATAAGACAGTGCAGACAAGTCGCTTTCAAATAAAAGATGGAACAAATAAGGGATACTTTGTCGAAATCTGGGATCTTCAGCATATAGTCTTGTAGTCCGATACTCAGAAGCTGGAATCTGTTCCGGACGTTCATCGTATCGTCCTCCTTTTCCTTTAGGAAACAGCTGGGGAAAACATCGAGCTTCCAAGCTCTCCTCCCATACACTCACAGGATTTCCTTTTGCTTTCTTCATCTGAAAGAGATCAATATTGTCTCCCATAACTTCTTTCGAATGGAGAGGATGTATGCTAAAATGTTCATAAATTTCTTCTTCCTTTGACTTGTCCACTTTTTCAATTTGTCCAGTTGGTGTTTCTGTGTCTCCTTGTAAATCTTCTTCTTCTTCTTCTTCTTCTATATAAATTGATTCATACCATTTGTTATTTTTTTTCAAATACAAATTTGCTCTTTGTACTTTCCGCACATCTACCAGCTCCTGCCAAATCTTCTTATTCTTTGTAGGGACACCATTAACCAGAATAATTAATGGTTCAGTTTCCAAAGTATCTGCATCAATAGTTTCCATATTTTTTTTCAAATCCAAGGGCAAATACACCACTCTACCTTTTAAACCTCTCAGTAAATCTGAAGGAGGTAATTTACCAGTTTTGGGCTCCATACGTACTATGGTCTGGAACGGATGAACACATTGAATGAGTATAGACTCATATGTATTTAATTCAGAAAGTTCAGCAGGAATAGCATCCAATTCTAAATTATTATGTACAGCTCTGGTCGGCATTCTATTTTCCTCTAACTTGTTGTAGCAGTATTTGCAAATACGCTGATCTTCACCCAATTCAAAACAATTTTCAAGAAATATATATGTGGCAAAATCCATCCACTTATAATTATCTTCATTTTCACTCTTTCTGTAGAGATCAACATTCCTAGTTTGTTTTCTATAATGAGTTCTGCGGCAACAAATACAAGTAACATTTGGTCTTTCATTAGAGACTATTGCAAATTTTGTTATGTGATCATTAAATGTGTTACTTACAGAGGGTTCTACATTCTCTTCCACTTCTGCCTCATTTATTGTGTCCTTCTCTGCACTGTTTTGTTCAGGACCAAAGTAACAAAACTGAATTTCATCAACAACCTTCTCTACATCTGATACCGTTCCTCGGAACAGAGCCCTATTCAATTCATTTAACTTTATTGCTGGACTTTTGGCAAAATACAACCGTCTCACAAACTTTCTTATTTCAGTATGATGAACAGCCAGCATCCTAAAATGATGGAAAACACTATTGCACACTTTTCTAGATAGACAAGCAAGAGAATGACCCTGCAAACCAGTATTCTCTCTCACTCTGCATGGATCCAGACTTTGAAGCACCTTAATCTTTTGTTTTACACTTTTTTTACTATATTCTCTTAGAAACTCTCGAAATCTGTCAATAGATTCCTGACGCACAGTGCAAATACTACTACAATTCCAAGTGTACACTGGGGCTTTAGGACGTCTCCCCATTGCCTCATCTGCCATCACTTGTACCTCATCTCTTGGAACCATTATCTCCTTCTCCATTATGCAACCGTTTTTTACTTCGTATGAACGACCTCTGGTGTCAACTGCATGCAGCAAACTATTGCTTTGAAAATAGCTTTCTTCATTAAAAAAAGGTTCACTACTTGAACTATGCATCCACTTTCCTAAAAACACTTTACAAAAGTTTGTTCTGTTCACTACTCTTTTGCTTTTGCTTTGTGATTTCAGTACATTAACCATTTTATCTAATGTACGCATCCTATTCAAAATTAATATGAATAGTTTCCTTTTTAATTCTAATGCTTTTGCTGCAATGGCTTCAATTTCTTTTTTTCTCTTATAATATTTAGCCTTCTGCTTATATTTCTTTATATCCTTTATCAAATTGGACATAACTCTTCTCTGAAACATTTTTCTACGTATCTCTTTAAATGCTGTTTTTCTGTTTATGTTAAACTTTTCAATTGCAGAAGGTATATTTGCATTAACTAAATCCTCAATTTTTTGCTGTTCTGTAGGTTTTGTTACATTTTTCCGAGAACAGACATTTTGTACATTTTTGTTTGTTTTCAATATTTTGTTTAGGAATTGTCTTTTTTGCTTACCAGAAGATTTTTTCTTTTTCCCAACATCAGCATCTTCTACTAACTTTGGTCCTCCAGTTGTCCTCAAATATAGTTTTTTTTTTAGAGTTTTTTGAACTCGAGATTTTGTAGGCATCTTAAATTTTGTTCACTGTTCTTCAGCAATACCTGAAAAAAACTAAAAAAAAAATCCTTTATTGTATTTAAATATATTACTACATTTCTTTTCACAATAGTCACAAAACGAAATTTCTTTGCCATTTTCAATGCACACAAACTGCTCTTTTTTTAAAATTTATTTAAATGCACATGTCCAAGCTTTTTTTTTTTTTCAGATCACCACCGTGTGTATTCTCTGTGACTGCCTACACTCCAGCAGGGGCCACCAGCCTTAGTGATGCTGAATGTATTTGCATTACAGACTTAAACCTGAAAACCCCACTCGCTTCTAATTACTGTGCATGACTATACATGGCAAGCACATGGGTGTGTGCTAAGCCTCTGCTTCTTCCCCCAAAAATTCGCTCCTCTTTTCCATCTACTGCAACTGTGAAATCACCAGAGCAAGACGCAATAAATTTCTGCCTATAATTCTTCTATGCACACAGAGTCATGTTTTCACATTAGTGCCAAAACGAAATTTCTTTGCCAATTTGAAAGCACACTTACTGCTCTTTTTTTTTCGGGCCAAGTGAAAATCTCTTTTTACACTTTGAAATCACTTTTACAGACTGACACATTCTGAAACCTTTTTTTTAAATTTATTTAAATGCACATGTCCAAGCTGTTTTTTTTTCAGACCACCACCGTGTGTATTCTCTGTGACTGCCTACACTCCAGCAGGAGCAACCAGCCTTAGTGATGCTGAATGTATTTGCATTACAGACTTAAACCTGAAAACCCCACTCGCTTCTAATTACTGTGCATGACTATACATGGCAAGCACATGGGTGTGTGCTAAGCCTCTGCTTCTTCCCCCAAAAATTCGCTCCTCTTTTCCATCTACTGCAACTGTGAAATCACCAGAGCAAGACGCAATACATTTCTGCCTATAATTCTTCTATGCACACAGAGTCATGTTTTCACATAAGTGCCAAAACGAAATTTCTATGCCAATTTGAAAGCACACTTACTGCTCTTTTTTTTTTGGGCCAAGTGAAAATCTCTTTTTACACTTTGAAATCACTTTTACAGACTGACACATTCTGAAACCTTTTTTTTTAAATTTATTTAAATGCACATGTCCAAGCTGTTTTTTTTTCAGACCACCACCGTGTGTATTCTCTGTGACTGCCTACACTCCAGCAGGGGCAACCAGCCTTAGTGATGCTGAATGTATTTGCATTACAGACTTAAACCTGAAAACCCCACTCGCTTCTAATTACTGTGCATGACTATACATGGCAAGCACATGGGTGTGTGCTAAGCCTCTGCTTCTTCCCCCAAAAATTCGCTCCTCTTTTCCATCTACTGCAACTGTGAAATCACCAGAGCAAGACGCAATACATTTCTGCCTATAATTCTTCTATGCACACAGAGTCATGTTTTCACATAAGTGCCAAAACGAAATTTCTTTGCCAATTTGAAAGCACACTTACTGCTCCTTTTTTTTTCGGGCCAAGTGAAAATCTCTTTTTACACTTTGAAATCACTTTTACAGACTGACACATTCTGAAACCTTTTTTTTTAAATTTATTTAAATGCACATGTCGAAGCTGTTTTTTTTTCAGACCACCACCGTGTGTATTCTCTGTGACTGCCTACACTCCAGCAGGGGCAACCAGCCTTAGTGATGCTGAATGTATTTGCATTACAGACTTAAACCTGAAAACCCCACTCGCTTCTAATTACTGTGCATGACTATACATGGCAAGCACATGGGTGTGTGCTAAGCCTCTGCTTCTTCCCCCAAAAATTCGCTCCTCTTTTCCATCTACTGCAACTGTGAAATCACCAGAGCAAGACGCAATACATTTCTGCCTATAATTCTTCTATGCACACAGAGTCATGTTTTCACATTAGTGCCAAAACGAAATTTCTTTGCCAAATTGAAAGCACACTTACTGCTCTTTTTTTTTTGGGCCAAGTAAAAATCTCTTTTTACACTTTGAAATCACTTTTACAGACTGACACATTCTGAAACCTTTTTTTTAAAATGTATTTAAATGCACATGTCCAAGCTGTTTTTTTTTCAGACCACCACCGTGTGTATTCTCTGTGACTGCCTACACTCCAGCAGGAGCAACCAGCCTTAGTGATGCTGAATGTATTTGCATTACAGACTTAAACCTGAAAACCCCACTCGCTTCTAATTACTGTGCATGACTATACATGGCAAGCACATGGGTGTGTGCTAAGCCTCTGCTTCTTCCCCCAAAAATTCGCTCCTCTTTTCCATCTACTGCAACTGTGAAATCACCAGAGCAAGACGCAATACATTTCTGCCTATAATTCTTCTATGGACACAGAGTCATGTTTTCACATTAGTGCCAAAACGAAATTTCTTTGCCAAATTGAAAGCACACTTACTGCTCCTTTTTTTTTCGGGCCAAGTGAAAATCTCTTTTTACACTTTGAAATCACTTTTACAGACTGACACATTCTGAAACCTTTTTTTTAAATTTATTTAAATGCACATGTCCAAGCTGTTTTTTTTTCAGACCACCACCGTGTGTATTCTCTGTGACTGCCTACACTCCAGCAGGGGCAACCAGCCTTAGTGATGCTGAATGTATTTGCATTACAGACTTAAACCTGAAAACCCCACTCGCTTCTAATTACTGTGCATGACTATACATGGCAAGCACATGGGTGTGTGCTAAGCCTCTGCTTCTTCCCCCAAAAATTCGCTCCTCTTTTCCCTCTACTGCAACTGTGAAATCACCAGAGCAAGACGCAATAAATTTCTGCCTATAATTCTTCTATGCACACAGAGTCATGTTTTCACATAAGTGCCAAAACGAAATTTCTTTGCCAATTTGAAAGCACACTTACTGCTCCTTTTTTTTTCGGGCCAAGTGAAAATCTCTTTTTACACTTTGAAATCACTTTTACAGACTGACACATTCTGAAACCTTTTTTTTAAATTTATTTAAATGCACATGTCCAAGCTGTTTTTTTTTCAGACCACCACCGTGTGTATTCTCTGTGACTGCCTACACTCCAGCAGGGGCAACCAGCCTTAGTGATGCTGAATGTATTTGCATTACAGACTTAAACCTGAAAACCCCACCCGCTTCTAATTACTGTGCATGACTATACATGGCAAGCACATGGGTGTGTGCTAAGCCTCTGCTTCTTCCCCCAAAAATTCGCTCCTCTTTTCCATCTACTGCAACTGTGAAATCACCAGAGCAAGACGCAATAAATTTCTGCCTATAATTCTTCTATGCACACAGAGTCATGTTTTCACATAAGTGCCAAAACGAAATTTCTTTGCCAATTTGAAAGCACACTTACTGCTCCTTTTTTTTTCGGGCCAAGTGAAAATCTCTTTTTACACTTTGAAATCACTTTTACAGACTGACACATTCTGAAACCTTTTTTTTAAATTTATTTAAATGCACATGTCCAAGCTGTTTTTTTTTCAGACCACCACCGTGTGTATTCTCTGTGACTGCCTACACTCCAGCAGGGGCAACCAGCCTTAGTGATGCTGAATGTATTTGCATTACAGACTTAAACCTGAAAACCCCACCCGCTTCTAATTACTGTGCATGACTATACATGGCAAGCACATGGGTGTGTGCTAAGCCTCTGCTTCTTCCCCCAAAAATTCGCTCCTCTTTTCCATCTACTGCAACTGTGAAATCACCAGAGCAAGACGCAATACATTTCTGCCTATAATTCTTCTATGCACACAGAGTCATGTTTTCACATAAGTGCCAAAACGAAATTTCTTTGCCAATTTGAAAGCACACTTACTGCTCTTTTTTTTTCGGGCCAACTGAAAATCTCTTTTACAGACTGACACATTATGAATCCACCATGTGTAACTACAACAAAAACAATTCCCATTTCTATTATTCATTTCTTAAGTTACCACATACATCCCCTCTCAAACTGTAAACTCACCTTTAAATTTAGTTAGTTGTGAAAGAAATGTGTCACTCAAACAGCAGATTATCAGAGCCAGGATCTCTGTTCTGTACACCTCTCTCCTCTCAGCAGAACCAGATAATGGCAAACTTTCCCTCTATTTTTCCACACATATACATGTAAGTTTCAAATCTCAGTGCTTCCCCCTTTTTTTCAAATGTAATGACACATTTCTATTGGTTGAAAACCAACCCTTTTCCAAAAGTACCCTGCCCCCAACTTGACTTCTGCCTAGTACCCTTCCCCCAACTTGACTTCTGCCTGCTACCATAGCAACAGCTCATGGAACACTGCTGTGTGCAGTTAGGTCAGAAGTTCAAAACACAATGTTTCAATTCCACAGAGCAAGAGTGCTTGACTTTTCAAACCTAACTGCAAATCCATAGTACTGTTCTTTGGTTACACATTTTTTTGTACCAATACAAAACATGCTTCTATTAATTTTCACATACAGCCTATTTTTTATTCTAGAATGGTATGAAACAGCCAATCAGTTCTTTTTGTTTTGTAAAAAATATGTATGCCTCCATTTCCAAACTGTCTTTATTTTCATATTGCCATTCTACTGAAAGACACCTCCTGAGTGCATCCAGTTCTCCTTTGAAGATGTTCACAGTGTGGATTGTAGGGCACAGCTATGTCTTCTGGAGTGAAAAGTTTGCAGAGAAAACAGATATGGTGAGAGACCTTGCTTTGCCAAATGTAGACATTAAATGGATTGGTCAGAGAGGGTTAAAGTGGCACCAATTGATGCCATTGGTGAAATCCTTCATGCAAATCCAACACCCTGACCTCATAATAGTGCACTGTGGTGGCAATGACCTAGGCACTTTGACTGGGGTAGGTCTGGAAATGCTTATGAAGGACACCTTTGCACAACTGTTTACACTTTTCCCTAAAACTGCCTTTGTGTTTTCCAACATATGCCAAAGGCAAAAATGGAACTGGTCCAATCATTTCTGTCCACAGATTGACAAAGCAAGAAAGCACGTCAACAAATCTGTTTCTGCTTTCCTCCGTGACTATGGTATGGGTGCCATTTACCACAACAACTTGCGTTACGACATGCAAGACATTTATAGAGGAGATGGTGTGCACTTCAATGATGAAGGGAACAGAGTCTTCCTCTTGAACCTTAGACTCTGCATCGGTACTTACTTGTAAGTACCACTAAAAAAATGACTCCATAAACACAACAGCTCTTTTTAGAGCTCCCTAATTTCTAAACTCTTAAATCTGATTTTCATTTATTTATTTTTATTTTTTTTACCGTACGCTTACCGTGAGCTTACCGTACGCGTACCCCGTGATTTTTTTTAAAATCAATAAATGTTTTTTTTGTACTTTTCTGTCCTTCTTTGACCCCCTTACAATTGTTAGGGGGTCTGTAACTCTCCTCATTGCCCCCTTACTTTGTTTTCACTCTTTTTTTTCAGAGTGAAATACACAAAATGGCGGCCGCCGCTTCCTGGTTTCGGCCGATTCGAATGTTTACTAAGATCTAAGAGCCAATCAGAATCGCGCTCGCGCACGCCACCGTACGCTTACCGTAAGCGTACGGTAAGCGTACCGTAAGCGGGCTCAGATATATATATTGATTTAAAGGCTATTTTCTCAGAATCTACTGAACAGATTTACACCAAACCTACAAAAGGCACTTCCTTGACCTGAGGACTACCTCTCTGCCAAATTTTGAGTAATTCTGTTCAGCCGTTCGGGCTGTAGGTCGTTCTAAAGGTCCTATGGAAAAATGCATGGGAAAAACGCGTTTTGGGACCCCCCTTTTATCTCAGCCCCCGCTTGACGGATCCCCCCGAGACTTTCAGGGTAGGAGCGGAGCGTAGCGCCCCACCTATTTTGAGAAATTCGCGAGGATTCGTCGACCGGCGCCAAAGTTATTCAAAATAGAATGTTGAGGTTTTCCTATGGAAACGTGGTCCTAACTATAACTACCTACTGGCGACCGCCAGTAGGTAATATATATATATATATATACACATATGTTTTCAAATAAGCATAGATTTATATATAGTAGTAAATATTATTTACATTTATTTAATTTACATTATATTAATGTTTTATATATATATTTAAGATCTACTATTTTAAAATATATATAATAAAAACGACATTTTTGCATGCTTTTAATGATATTAGTGTTAAGCAATATTTATTTTCGATATTTTTGTACTTACCTTTATAAGTTTAGGGAAACAATATTTTTGCAATCAATATTTTTGACACAATATTTTGCACCACGATGATGTTTTCGATATTGTGTCAGTTATCCCATTGTGCTACAGCTTTTGTCGTTTCCCACCCATTAATGATGGGACCCATTTCTGGGTATACCCGTTTGCACTTACAGTTTCGCACTGAGAAAAGACAATTGTCAAATCCAGTAGGTTGGGATTTAATATGCTAACATATGTAAACACAAGCATGGACGAAGGTGCAGATACATTTGTTGTTTGCCTCGCTTCAACCCATCCCTCCTTTGTTTATGCTCTGTTTTTATTTCCCAGGCTTGCAGTGACATGAAGCTGGTTCAACATTGAAACCTAACAAATTGTTCGAATTTGTGCACACTCCTATTTACATGCATTAACACATTAAATGTTTGTTTCAGTTTCACTGGGATTTACTGATGCTTATTGTACACGTGCATTACACACATCATATGCATTTCTAACACAATTACTTGTATAATGTATTTCTATCTTGTGTACATTATACGCAATTCACGCGTAGAAATATGCATTTTTTCAGGCTTGAATCTGTTTTCCACCAGAAAAAGCGTTATGAAGTGCCCCTCCACCAGTGCAATTTATGTAATTCAGAAACATCGATATAAGACTGAGCCGATACAGTTTATGTAACCAGTCCACATCTGTGTTTCTCACAACAAAATCCATTCATGTGATTACAATGTGCATATTTGGGGTATAACAATTTATTAACAGAAACGTGTTAACAACATAATCGATTTATACAATGTTCGAAGGATAAACCTTTAAGGGATTTAATTAGTTGTACTAAATGTTTCCAGCATGTGCATATACTGTGGAAAGGGAGCCTGAATTTGAACCAAATTTCGCGAAAAATACGCAAGGCACATGGGCACAGATCATAGAACAGTAAAAATAACCGACTCGTCGTTTCCAAAGAGAAGTAGCACAGATGATTAATTCGCCCGCTGCCTGGAAAACACGTAAAATCACACTGGAATTTCTCCGATCCCAATGGGCTCTGTCATTGCCTCGATAAGCTCCTTCAACCCGTCTTTAACTAACCCAGAATCCTTTAACAAGCCAGGGGACCCGAGTAGCCCTCAGGTCTGTACCGCCAGTAGCTTAGGACTGCTCTCCCCAGAGTACCATGTTTTGATTTATGTACACATTAACTAATTGTCCAATATAACAATACCTATTGTAATAGCTGCGCGCTGCATATTAATTCTAAGACTCGGGACTGTCAGTATGTCATTGCATTCCATGATGGCGGCCTGACGGGAGCAGCGTTCCATTCCCTCTCTGAGGATCCCAAAGGTTTTTCAGGCTCTTAGTGTGAACTGTCTGTTCTGCTCCAATCTTTAGGGTAATTATACAGTCTCCTGCTAGTAAAACAAGCTCAACAATCGGATTTACTTGCAAAACCGTGCTTTTCGATAGATAATCTGACCTGACTCTCCCAGTGTGTGTCATAGCCCCGAACTGAACTAAGGAAATAGACCCCCGTCATGTTACGGATCAGGTAGCAAAAATAATGCAAACTTCCAGCCACAGCCATGAAATGTCACATTATTTCTAGGCTTGGGCGGAATTTTAATTAAGCCGGAGTAATCTAATACATTTAGTACCTTCTCCTTACTCTTTTGGAGCAAAAAACAGAAAATTACCCAATTACACCCTTTCACATAAATATGAGAAATTTGGCACAATAATCCTACCTCAAGAGCACAGGAACAACAAACTTAGCGAGCGACTGTTGGTAGCTGCTATTTGGGTTCTGTTACATTTAGAGTTATTTTCTTAGAGCAATATGCATGCATTCTTGGATCGATTTTGGACACAGTGGTCCATTTTACACGAAGAAAATATCCTTTTGTTTGTTCAAGTAGTTTTTATTGGTTTGTAAGAGAAAGAAGGACTACAATCACACATAAAACGAAAATAGATCTAAGTGCTGTGATAAACTCCTTGCGTATTATTACATCTATCACGTAAATTTGCTGTAATTACTAGGGGTGGGCGGAATTTGCGAAATTAACTTTCGCAAATTATCGCGAAAATGTTTAAAATTATCGCAAACAAGCGGAAATATCGCGAAGATGCGGAAGTTTTTTACCGGCATGTTCGCGTGATTTTCTGCATGGTTGCGGGTCGCCAACTTACCCATGTGGTTGCTTGCGGGCGCGGCCATCTTGTTTTGAGTTGTCTCGCGGTGCATGATCGCGAGAAGAAAGACGTGATCGTGCGACGCATGACGTCACTGTGGGCGCGAACTGTCGCGAGACAGCGCAAATGGCTAAAAACAATACAACATCTCATGGAGAACGCGACCGGATCAAGAAAACTTGTCGGCGAACGCAGGGATTCAGGTAAGGCGATCGCGCGCGCGAGAATGTATTATTTTACAGCGCGAGTAAGAAACAAATTATCGCCAAGCTGCGGAAACTGGAATTTTTGACATTTTCGCGCTCTCCGCGGAACGCAAAAATGTCAAATTATCGCAATTTCCGCGAACGGAACGAAATTTTCGCCCAGGCCTAGTAATTACTCTAAAGCAAATTTTGTAAGTTATGCCCACCATAATTATTTCTTACGTAATAAACCAGCCTTGAGGTTTGCTACTAGCAAATAAGTCCAAATACATCTTTGCTCATGATCAATTGGAAGCAAAATGAAGATTGACATGTCTGCGGAAAAGAACACCCCCAGCCTTTGTCTCACCTTATCTTGAAGTGCATAGCAAAATTGCCAAGGGCCCAAATCTGAAGAAAATGGGGCCCCTGAACGCCTTTATTTTCCGAAAGGCAGTTAGAATTTGGATGCAATGGGCCCCTCACATATCTGCGCACAAATGCTACTGAACCAATGAGAGCTAACTCCTGGTGAGCACACTGACGTCTCAATAATTAGAGAAGCAACAATCCATTGTTTAAAGGATGTAACACTCAACCAAAGCGCTACAGTACCAGTGTCTAATAACTGTGCTTCAGTTCCAGCATGGCAGCACCTTTTAAAAAAATAATGGCTGACCCCATTCACACTCTATCTATATCCTAGTCGCTGTATTGCTCTTTATCTAAAAAAACACCTGCTGGTATTTCTTCTGTTGACTCATTACCTTCTTTCATATAACTTATTTGACCCTCTGCGGTGTGACTGTGATTCCCTCCATTCCACTCAAACCACTTTCTCACATGTCTCTAGTTTCATCAAACCTGCCAATAAATACTGGCACTTATCTACCTACATCCTTCTTACTCTGCCTGCTGCATTTGACACTGTCAATTATAAAATCCTTCTGGACACACTCAAAGGACTCTGAGTTGCCAGTACTGTTGTTGAATGTTTTTCTTCATAACACCATCAGTGTACTTTTTGTGTGTCTTGTTGATTTGCTGAATCCTTGCCCTCTCCTTTTTCGGTGACCAATCTCTAATGCTCTTATTTCCTCCTGCCTATTCTCTCACTCTATGCCTCTGTTAGAAATGGGGTATCTAGTTGGCAGTGGTTTGCACCCTGTCCAAGTAGGGACCCTCACTCCAGTCAGGGTAGGGAAGTCACACAACTAAATTAACCCCTGCTCACTCCCTTGGAAGCTTGGCACAGGCAGTTAGGCTTATCTCAGAGGCAATGTGTAAAGCATTTGAACATACAGACACACTAACGCAGCGAAAACCCTACAAAAGGAGTCCACACCATAGAGCAAAATGACCAAAATCCAACATACACAAGTAAACATATCACTTTAAAAAGGTTACAAATAGTTCAGTCCATAGGAATCTATAGATGCATGCCTTTTACCACTAAGTACCTGGAATGCATCAAAATCAAAGACGGAAATAGGCGCAGGGGAGGTGAGGTGCTGGAAGAGCAAAGTAATGCGTTGCTTCCTTACTCGCAGAGGAGGTGATGCGTTGCTTCCTTACTGCCAGGGGAGGCGATGCGTCGGTTCCTTACTACAGCGCAGGGGAGGTGATGCATTAGTTCCTTACTGTAAGGGGAGGGGATGCATCTGTTCCTTACTGTGAAGAGAGGTGATACGTCGGTCTCCAGACAAGCGGTCTCAGTTCTTTAATTCTGGGCAACGTCGATGAAGAACTTGGTGCTGAGGGAGGATGCGTAAAAAATCCAGACATGCTGTGTCGATGCAGTGGCGGCAGAGCAGCAGGCACTGTGTCAATTCCTCAGCCACGAAGCAGGTGATCTGTTGTTTCTTCAACTGCACAGCAGGGCCAGAGTCGGAGAGGGTGCCACGGACGTTGGTGACATGGTGCTCGGCACTCGGGCTGCAGTGATCTTTCAGCCGCACGGCAGGCGCTGCGTCATTTCTTCGGATGCACAACAGCGATGCGTTGATTTTTCAAGCGCACAGCAGTGCTGCATCGGAAAAACGGGCGCTAAGGGTCGATCCATGGATTTTCTTTTCAGGTTACCAGATTCTACTTCCAAGGGCCCAGGAACTGCAGAAGAACCTAGGCACCGGTAGATGACGTCTTTAATAGCCCTGAAACTTCTTCACAGGAGGCAAGCATACACAAGCCCTGGGAGAACCTTGGAAACAGGATGTAGAAAGCAAAGTACAGTCCTTCCACTTCCAGGACAGAAGCAGTAGGCAGCAGGCCAGCACTACAATGGAACTAGCAAAGTGTCAGTCCCTCCTACAGCATATAGCTTTTCTTTCTGGCAGATTGTCCTTTAGTCCAGAAGTGTTCTGAAGTTATGGTGTCACAGCTCCAATACTTATACCAGTTTCTGCCTTTAAAGCAGGCAAACTTCAAAGGAAAGTCTTCGTGCACAAGACCCTATCTTTCCTTGACCTAGCTCCAGACACACTACAGGGTAGTGGATACAGCTTTCTGTGAGGACAGGTACAGCCCTATTCAGGCTTCATTGACAACTCCTCTCACCACGCTAGCTCAGGATGGCCCATCAGCCTGATGATGGGCCATCAGGATATGCAGGGCACACCTCAACTCCCTTTGTGTAACTGTCTTGAGTGAATGCACAAACAGCGCAATTGTCACCCTTCCTCAGATGTGGATTCCACAGGCAGGGAGAAGCACAGAGTGGTAAAGCAAGAAAAAGCCCACTTTCTAAAAGTGTTCCAGCAAACAAATGATGGACGGAATGCCGACAATGCAAACATTCTCCCCCAGTCAAAAGATTTGGGTTAAATCCATTTGTCACCCCGTGTGGGACCGGTATGCCCAGACGTGGGTCCCGTGCTCTCCATGCCACTGGAATCAAGCTAGCCTGGCTGAAGAGGGGTGAAACCCCAAAACTGGTACTAGGATGCTTGTTTCCAGTCCAGGGAGAACCTGGCTTGGCAGTTCGGGCTGGACTGTTCCCATGAGGCACAGGGTCAAGACTGATTTGCATATGTCTGGGTTTAAACTGGAATGGCATGGTGAGCAAAGAAACGATGGATTTAGGCCCAGATCTCTGTACTAGGGTGAAGGTATGACATTGTTCTGCATTCTGTCCATCAACTGTTGTTTTTGCATTTGTCACCCCAAGTGGGACGGGTATGCCCAGACGTGGGTCCCGTGCTCTCCATGCCACTGGAATCAAGCTATCCTGGCTGAAGAGGGGTGAAACCCCGAAACCGGTCTTAGGATGCTTGTTTCGTCCAGGGAGGACCTGGCTTGGCAGTTCGGGCTGGACTGTTCCCATGAGGCACAGGGTCAAGACTGATTTGCATATGGCTGGGTTTAAACTGGAATGGTGTGGTGAGCAAAAAAACGATGGATTTAGGCCCAGATCTCTGTACTGGGGTGAATGTATGACATTGTTCTGCATTCTGTCCATCAACTGTTGTTTTTGCATTTGTCACCCCAAGTGGGACGGGTATGCCCAGACGTGGGTCCCGTGCTCTCCATGCCACTGGAATCAAGCTATCCTGGCTGAAGAGGGGTGAAACCCCGAAACCGGTCTTAGTATGCTTGTTTCGTCCAGGGAGGACCTGGCTTGGCAGTTCAAGCTGGACTGTTCCCATGAGACACAGGGTCAAGACTGATTTGCATATGGCTGGGTTTAAACTGGAATGGCGTGGTGAGCAAAAAAAACGATGGATTTAGGCCCAGATCTCTGTACTGGGGTGAATGTATGACATTGTTCTGCATTCTGTCCATCAACTGTTGTTTTTGCACTTTCTAAAAGTGGCATTTTCAAACCCACAATCTAAAAACCAACTTCACTAAAAGATGCGTTTTGAATTGTGGTTGCACTTGCCAGGTCAACATGGCAGTTTAAAACAGTCCACAAAGACACTGCAGTGCAGGTCTTTGACATGGTTGCAGTGCTACTCATGTGGATGGCACAATCAGTGCTGCAGGTTCACTAATAGCATTGGATTTGCAGTGCATTTTGCAAGGTATTTACCAGAAAATCAAATATGACAATCTTGGATAAGCAATTACAGATACAATTTTCACAGAGGGCACTTTCACTTTAGCACTAGTCAGCAGTAGTTAAGTGCCCAGAGTCATAAAACCAGCAAAAACGAAATGCAGCACACAGTCAAAAACAGAAGGTCAGAAGCAAAAAAAGACAGGGGCAAAACATGCCAAGATGCCAGGTCTAACAGCTTCCTTCTTCTGTGGCATAATTTCCACCATTTGGATTCTCGAACCACCTTTGTGGAGACTACACATATATAGTCCTCTACTTACCAATGCTAACTCCTCAACTCCACATACAGAGCATCACTAGATGGTCCTACAAATGTATTATTGTGCTTGTACTCACGATTCTATGTTTTCTAGGCTAATGCAAGCTGCTTGATACCCTTTCACAACTTCCTTCTGCCCCAAAAACACTCCTTCCCACCTCATCTGAGAACTATTTGGTTCTAGGCTAAATTCGAATCTTTATTCTGTTCCACCGCCACAGCATGTACGTTGCAGCCACTCAGCAGCAAAAAACATTTGCTCTCTATCCCATTTCACAATAGCATATCGTTTATTAGCACATTGGTTATGGGATAATGTTTAAACAATAAAACTACTCTCCCTCACAATAGTGATGAACATTCCGACAACCACAGTCTAAATTCATTTCGATGTCACCAATTAAAACCATCTCTCACTTCAGATAACAGCCAGGTTATGTATAAGCCAGTGAACTCAATCAAGCTCCCCCTCTTGGTCTTCCAGGTGATCCACCGGTTATTCCCAATTTATGTTGTTTCACTTTCATACTTATTGTGCTCTGCCAACCTTTAGCCTCTATCTGCATCTCTTCACACTTTCATACAGGCCACCTCCTCAGCCTCAGGCATTGATATATCCCTTACTTACTCATGGCATAGCTCATTTACACTTTATCACCACACTCATTGAAGATAGCCCCCAAATCTTTTTCAACCTAAAGCACGAATTCAATAAAATCGTCACATATCTGCCTCACATGATAAGTTGGCAATGCTCTCTCCTATTAAGCACCCTATTATGATGTCGGTCAGAAAGACTCTGACCTACAGGTCGGAGGCTTTCCGACCAACAGTTCTGGTTTCATTTTGACCGCCGTATTACACTCCAGTAGTTGCTCTATTTGATTTTAACCTTATCCTGGGCCGCCACTAATAAACACATTAGGCAAGGATTCCCAGAGATACTTTTAATCCTCACTATACCACTTCACACTAATACACCACACCAGCTCTGCTGTAATCAGGCATCGTAGCACAACCGGGGGGCATTCGGCCAACCGGTTGGGACCCCAATGATGAAGCATGACACCAACCAGGTTGGTGTGTGGGGGTCTTTTAACAGAACCTAATGGTTTCCTGGCACTGTTCATCATAACAGTGAGTCCTGACTATGTTTTTCACAGTGGGTTTGTCCACATTGTTTCGCAAAGATTGTATTCTGAACAAAACTATTTTGACATTACTTATTGTCTCCAAGTAGTCAAAAGACAAACACTGGTGTTACATTCTGTGGTGTAAAACATTTCCTGGCGGTTATAGCTGTGAATCATAAATACCTTAATGGCTCACTAAATGTTAAGTTACAACTGGGGTTGTGTCTGCTCTTTCGTTAGAGATTACATTTTCACCTGTCTATAAGACAGCTACCTTAGGGCTTATTAAAAATTGGAATAATCTGGGCATATTCATAAATTAATTTAATATAGCAAAACCTACAAATTCATGTTTTACTTCATGCCTGTGGCATTAAGAAGTACACAATGCACTTTGGCTCCTCATTTTGAGTTGCATTAGCACCCAGAAACAGAGCTACTTTTGTGAAGAGTCGCATAAAAAGCAGAAGCTAATTATTTTTGTGCCCACCCTCAAAAACATTAAATCATTCAAAGACAGGGGTGTAACTATTATTATTATAGCAGTGCAGTGGCACTTAGGCCCATGGGTATGTGGGCTCACTGCACCTTTATTATGGCTGTCTTTTACAACCTAATCAGGGAGCTGAAGGCCCCATTTTACATGGTTGCATTGGGGCTTGTATCTCCCTTGCTATAGCACTGCTATATGATACACGTTGAGCACCAATTACGGTCAGTGTTTTTCAGCTTCTAACCCACCGCTCTGGAATGGTCACCTTCTATTCTATTCTTTTCTGCAGCTAAAATATTTTGTTGCCCAATTCACTTCTTCCCTGTTTTAGTATTCCTCTTCCCAAGTGCCTAGTTGCTATTCACAGACACATTAAGCAATCGAAATTACATGGGCCTGAGGAATTTTGTATTCCAGGCATTTCCCCGTCTCCTATGTTTCATGACTTCTTATGCCCATCCTGGTGCTATCAAATAAATATTGCATATGTTTTGCCGCCTGCAGTGTGCTCAAAAGCACACTTTTGTATTTCTATTACTTTTTATGATGAAGTTTCATAGTATGGAACTGAAGAAAAAGAGATATGTTGACAGCTATTTTCCTTACCAGCAATATAACTCTCTCAGGTTTGACAAACAACCCTCCTGCTTGATTAAACGCTAAGAACACCTGAACATGGGGGAGAGAAAGTTACACAAAGAAAACATGCTATCAGCTTTACATAAAGCTGCACAGCTCACAGAATAGTTCCAGAATGAGAAAGAGAGCACGGTTTCCTCAAATTAGTCTTTGAAGGAGACACAAAATCCTCAGAAGGGAAGAGCAAAGTAATACCTGGCGAAGACCTTATGAAACATGCATGGGCATTGAGATGGCGAAGAGATAGCAGAGCAGTCAGAGACATCACTCATCCATAATAGTACCAGAAGACAAAGGGACTATGGAAATGTACGCTCACCAATGCTGTCTATCACATTCTGCTTCTTTTCCCTTGTACCTCCCATATTAAGATTATTTTTGTATTTTTCTTTTTTTTCAGAAGCAGGTAGCTGCAAAGTGCAGCAGGGCTATTCACCTTATGTGTTAGGGTATCTCATGCACTAATTTTCACTTATCATTTTAACTTAGTGGTCTACCCTGTTAGTGCAGTAAATCAAAAATAGCTACTGTTTTATGAAGCATGTGCATGCATACTTCAGAAGGGACATGTGCACATGCGTCAAGATTGCCAAAGCGTCATGAGGCATTCATGCACATTAGAGGTCAGCGTGGAATCGGTCTTTAATTGGAAATCCATGCTGCTATGTTAGCTTGACTTCGCAGTCTCTACATCATGACTCATTACGTCAGGAGAAAGCTTTCAGTTTTTTATTGTGTGTGTGGGTATGTGTGTGTGTGGGTGTATACACGCGTATTTACTTATATATTGTTAAGGCTGTGTGACTTTACTTTGTAATAATATTTTAAATGTAATTTCAATTACATTTAACTAATAATTAAGATAACAATATTTTCATTTTAAATAATTACATTTAGGGCGATTTATAAGCTAAAAACAATAAAGAAGTAGGATTATTTAATGTTTATCAATGTAAATTTATTTAAATATTTTAAAAAACATAAAATAATACATAGGTATAGGGTTTTAAGATTTATACGTTTTTCTAGTGGTTTAAGGTTTTTAGGATTATGGGATCGGTGGTGTATAGGGGTTGGAGTGGGCTGTTAGGGTTCAGGAATGGTAGTATTTAGGGGTATTAAGGAGTTTATAGTGTTCAGAGATCAATAGTGTTAAGGGGTAGTAAGGAGTTTTTAGCATTCAAGGATGGGTATTATATTGGGGAGTACAGAGTATTTAGGGATCGGGGATGGGTAGCAAACAGGGGTAGTAAGGAGTTTTTAGCATTCAGGGATGGGTATTAAATAAGGGTAGTAAGAAGCTTTCAAGGATGGGAAGTGCATAAAGGTAGTAAGTGTTTTTAGGGTTCAGGGATGTATAGTATGTAGGGGTAGTAAGGAGTTTTAGGGTTCAGGGATGGGTAGTGTATAGGGGTAGTAAGGGATTTTTATGGTCCAGGAGTGATGAGTTTTTAGGGCCAGCAAATGTGTTTAATGTTCAAGGATAGGAAATAAAATAATTATTGTATATCAATAAAAAAATCTTATCAAATTATATAAGATTTAAAACTGACTACAATTAAAATTAATTATATTTGAATTAGTTAAAATTGAATTTTACATGTTATTTCATTTAATGAAATTGATATTTAAATAAATAGATTCGTTTTTAGAATCAAAACATGTGTATGTTTGTGTACACCTGAGCAGGATTATGAATGAATACTTACCAACGTGCCAAGTCAAGGCACTCCTGATGTCATTTACTGAACTGTAAGAGTGCTCCACCTGTGCTTATCGCGTTGCAATGACACCTGATGTAACAGCATCCAAAGTAACTACTGAGATTCCCCACACCACATCTGCCTACCAACAATGCAAATGCTTCTTGGTGTACACACACACTTGGAAAAGATAATAAATTAACCTTTTAGAGTCAAAGCCTATTGGCTTTGTTAATCCTAGTTTGTTCCAAGCAAATGTGTCAATGAGAAAATCACACAGCCGTATTGTCCTCCTGTGAACTATGAAAGTTATTATTTCATGCTCCTAATTTAGATCTCTACAAACACACAATACAGTCAATCAACTACATGGGACCCCCTGTGAGATATATAAGGAATAATTGATGTTGACTGGAGAACATGACATGGTATCATGTAAAAAGAGTAAACAGAATATATTAATTCCCAGGCACAGTAAACAGCTTGTAATATTCACTAAATGTACTGGAAGTTAAGTGGAGAATGAAACTGCATTGATTCTACCAACAACAGTTGGTTTTTCTAGGGACATTGTACTTTAGCCCTGATTCTGAGTTGGACAGAGTCTTCAGACCCATACGCAAATCCAGGTTTACACAGGATTCACAATTCAATGGTATTTAACTCACCTGGTAAATACTAGGTGCATTATACACCTTGTACTTCTATAACTTTGAGCATGTCAAAATTGTAGGAATTTAACAGGGGAAAAACAATATGGTTTTTAAAAGGTACATGGGGTGCTATTTAGTGCACTCAATAAATTCTGAATCCCACAGTTTCAGATTTTATTGAGTGTGGTAAATAGTGCCTTCTCCTCAAATCAACTCAGAATCAGATGCACTGTGTCCCTCTCTTGACTTTTAGGGTGCTTTAATTCATGTACCGTCAAATGGTAAAAGTGATATTGGGTACATCATTACTAAGGATATGTAAGTCCCACTGTACTTTTTGATATACCAAGTGTACACTTAATAGACATTTGTGTGAAGTTATTAGAGGAATTTCTCTAACTGATCTTGCTATTTGTAAACTGAAACCCTCAGCTTTTGTGAAGTTCTGATTTTCATGAAAATGATTGTTATTTTTTATTTTTACTTTTTGCCCTGCTTCGAACACAGCTCGAGTATGTTAAAATACATGTAGTATACATCAATTTGGATAGTTACAATACAGAGAAACATAAGACAAGTTTTCATTAAGCCCACAACATATGATTTATAGTGCAGTGCCAAAAAATAAAAAAAATAAACCTATAAAGCTTACATTATAAACTTTATAATAGAATACAATGCAGATACGCTCAATGACAGGTTATGAAACCTTTTATACATAATTTTAAAAGTGACATACTACCAAGCTACAAGAAAACAATCAGCATTTCATGTAAAGTGCAAATCTTTAGGATAGAGATAAAATATGCTTCCCAAAACCTATAAATAATTCTCTAAAGTGATGGTGCAGTTTAAAGTGCCTGGTTTTCCTGAACCATGGCCTCCAGGGGCGGGTTTAAAAAACCTTTTAAGTGCAAAATATAAAGTGACAAACAAGTGCTTTACTTATCTACCCACTCCATTGTATACTACCAAAAGTGACGGTGCTAGATTAAGTGCATATATTCTTTACCTACGTCTTCTACGAATCTTCAACTCTGAAACAACCCCATACTGTCCTATAATGCTGCAGTTTTTTGACCCATGCATGAAACTAATATTCTCTCTTGCTGATCTTTCTCATCTTACTGAGCTATTCCCCTAGGTAGAGCAGATTTCCAAAATCTATGCTAGAGCGATCCACAACTGCAGAAACATAAATGAATTGTGCACTTTCTTTCATAAACTTGAAAAGGAACAATAAGGTCTAGCAGGGCAATGGAGGGCATGGGCCCTACCGCGTGTCCAACCCTCAACGCGATCTGCTCACAAACCTGCAACTAGTATTCAATCACTGTTTCACATGACCAAAATACATGTTTCCAGTCATCTAGTGCATTACATATAGGACATCTTTTTGGTAGTGCCTAACATTTTATGTAAAGACAAGAGGATAGCTTTATGCATAAACTTGTATTTACTCCTTCTGAACAGCAAATAATTAATTAGAAAATAGAAAGTTCAGTCCCATATAAACTTTGTGTCCTCCATGTTTCTCCTCTTTTGTTTGCTGCTTCTGAGCAGCTAAACATATAGAGTATTTGTAAGACTGTTAAGGTTTGTTTGAATATGAATGAGATTACCTAATTTATGGGTATTTGGGTGTTTGTATGCTGAATCTAATATATTAGATGTGTTTGTGAGTAAATATTATGTAATTTAGTTCCATTTAGGTATAATCTTGCGTCCTAGCGGAAGGTACTTTTGTCTTAAATAAAACCAATAATATGGGTAGGTCTACTACAGTAAGAACTGTTTTTCTTACTTTGAAATGTAAAATTAGTGGTGGGAAGCATGTGGCTTGAGAACGTTGAACCATTACGATTCCATTTCATAGCAAGACTCCGTTTTGGTTGTAAATAACAGGCCATCGTGCACGCGCAGATATTTGCAGCATGTATCTCATTAGGCAGAGTTGTTCCTAAGCAGGAAGCTCCAACTCATGGGGTGAAATGCCTTTCCAGCATCCAACAATTCTAGGGCCGCAGGCATATTATCCGTTGTTGCAAGATCTATAAATTCAGCATAGTGCATACTGGTCCCCAAATTCCACTACACCCTCTAATAAAACCATTCTGATAATGGTGGATTAAATTATTAATCACTATGTTAACACATTAAGTTAAAATCTGTGTACAAATCTTGTAGTCCCTATTAAGAAAAGTTATTGGTCAATACGAAGATGGTTCAAATTCATCTTTCCCTTTTTTAAAGAAATTAATTATTAATTTTTTTAAAGAGGGTGGAATAGATCAGCCAGCTAAGATGGAATTAAATTGCTCAGTAAGGGGGCCCACTAATAGAGAATTAAAACATTTATAAAATTCTGCCCCAAAACCATCTTACACTGGGCTTTTGACCCAGCAGCTCTTTTATGGTATTTCCGGCCTCTTCATTATTAATTGTATTTATTAAGAGGTTCGCTGCTTCACCCTCCAGCTCTGGGAGCTTCACCTGACTCAGAAATTGTTCTACCTGTGCTGGCTCCATGATCTCTATTTCTGCCTTTTATAGTGAGGCATAAAAATCTGCAAATATTTTCCCAATTTCTGCACTGTCTCTTTCTATTATTTTCCTACAGGGATCTCTGATACCCATAATCAAATTTTAATGACTTTTTCTCCATAGATATTCAGGCCAAAGATGCTCAATATTTTCTCCCTCTTCATGCACCTGGCTGTGATAACCACGGCTAAAAAATAAATCCTTTAAGGATTCTGTTTATCCAGCCAGTTATGCAAGGCCTGATCAGACTGTTCAACCGGAACCTTCCTATAGGAGTCATCTACAGCCTTTTGTAAATTGTCTTACTTTTCTCTGGAATTTTGTCTCTGATAAACAGAGCTAGATATCATAACCCCTTGAATTGTGGCTTTAAAAGTTTTCCATATTACTGCCATATCCGCTTAGTTGTCATTAATTGGGAAGAAATATTCAACTTCTATAGATAATGTCAGTGCATTTGCTTCTTGACTCAAAAGTGATGTGTCCATCACTTTGCAGTTCTAGGGTGGAAAGACAGGAACTTTAGAACAACTACTGATTGAGATGAGAAAGCCCCAGCATGATATTGTGAAGACATGTTCGAGATGGTTGAAGGGTCTAAGAAAAAGTCTATTAACGAGGGGATCTATATTGCTTCAAATAGCACAAATCCATCTGGAGTTTGGATTTATTTTGCGCCATAGATCTTGAACTCCTAACCTAGTGCAAAAATCGCAGAACATCTGCTATGTGTGCTTCTTATGTTGAGTATGGTTAGATTTGGGGAGTCCAGCCTTAGAATCCGAAAAAAGTTAAAATCATCTCCCAAAACTGGTATCCCGGGGAAATTACATAGCACCCATTGTAGTAACTGAAGAAATGTAGTATTTTTATGGATGGAACCATACTAGGAAAAAATATTACGCCTCACATTTTGGGCCAGTACATGAACTATTGCTCATTACCTCTCATCATCGATGACAGGAGGCAAGCACTGACATTAGCTTTCTTACAAACAGCCACTCCTGTACCTCTATGTGATTCTGTTAACGATGAAAGGAAACACTGTTTGACCCAGTTGTAATTCATCCTGTTTCCCTCTTTTCCACTAATAAAATGTGTTTCTTCTAAAAGAATAATTGCAGGATCAAACTGTAATAAACTCAAAAGAACAGCATATCTCTTACGTCTGTTATTCAGTCCATTTACATTGAGACTAACTACAACTATTTAAATGTTGTCTTTTTTCTCTTTTCTTGTACTCATTTTCCTTAAGAGAATCCTCAGATTAAATACTTCAAACCACAACAAAGCCGGACAATAAGCACTATAGAGATTAGCAGTACCATTTGTTGTTCTTAAGATACTTTTACCTTATGATGTATCCAAGCAATTCCCCCCAACCAAGCCCCCTTCCTCATCTTATTCCCCTCCCCAATCCATGCTCCTAAGCCCTGGACGGTAAGAACAATCCATTCTCTTTTCATGTGTTGTGTTCCATTTGCACTGGCATTGGCCCAAACCTATCATTTTACACCATTTGGGCCCCCGACTGAAACAATAAGTTCTCTGCATCAGCTGGATTTGTAAAAATTTGAGAAAAAAACCCACATAGATTTAGCTTAGTGCAACATTTGCGTCTGTGCAGCCTTAGCTTTAAAAAACTCAGACAAGTGCTTCAATTCCCAACGCCTTTTGGAGGTTATGTACACTAAATTGAGAAAAAACTTTAAAGAAGTCACTCCCCACCTTTACAAATTTCAGCTGAGTAGCTCTTCTAAGAATGTCTCCCCTGATTTTAAAATCCTGAAAATAGACAAATATTTTGCACCAGCTTTAAGAGGGTTGAGGGAAACATGTGCTCTGGTGGTTGAGAAGCAAAACATTAGGCAGAAGCTTAGATACTTCTTCAATTAGATCCTTGTTCTGACCAAAATTTGGACCTCCACAAATCTTCGTTTTTTTGCTTCTAGGTCTCTTTTCTAAAATTCTTTGCTCTATGTGCATTAAATGTTTACGTTCTGAAAGCTTTTATCAATCAAATCTAGCTAGCTCTCAAATTTTCCTTCCATCTCCCTATGGAGCATTTTCATCTCTTAGATATCCACCAACAATAAGCAGTGCGCATAATGAGGCGTTGAATTTCAACAGCAATAGCATGCCACCTCCCAACAGTTAAGTCTGCGCTTTCAGTACATGCCTCCCCAGTCCAATTCTGAGCTCCCTGACGGTCTATAATAGAGGGCGTCAGGGCATTAGAGCCAGGCTCTGCTCCATTGTCACTCTACAATAATTGATTCAATTTGTGCAATCCCATCACTCGGTCTATTATGTTTGTTACTATATAGCACCTTGTCGACCTTCTCTATGGAAAAGACAGCTTGCATTCTTTTGCTTTAACAGTCTTGGGAAGGATTCCTGTAAAAAATTGGACACTACTGCAGATTTGTAGATCTACGGATCCCAGGAATTCTAAACATTGCTGCATTTGTGTACATGTTGGTACCAGCGTGTGCTGATTGTTTAGTTGTCAATAGGTCGCTGCTGACAATATCCTGACATATATTCTCAAGAGCGGACCCAGTCTTTGAGAAGGCAGATGGATCAAGTCCAAAATACTTGGGGCTCACGATATGGCTTATCAGGGTCTCAGAATCTTTTTCAGAGAGCACCCCTATTCCCTGAAGGAGGATTCATCTGAAGATTGTTGCAAAATAGCTATTCCAGAAGATGCACGGTGGTCCACCATTACTTCCTTATCCTGGAGTTGCACTGTCTAGGATGTAGTAGGCACAGTAGAGAGATTAGGTGTCTGCCCCCGGGAATGAGGTCTGTTTGCTTCTTTTCCCCAAATCATTTTTTTCTTTATTAAGCAAAGTCTCGGATTCATCTCAAACTGACTTAGTAGTAATGCATAAGAGTTTTCAAGCCTCGCAGCCTTTTATTTTTCCGAACTGGGCATGGCTTCATATTTCTCTGCTCGAAGCCCATAGATGCCTTGCCCATACCCATACTTCAAAGAGGACTGTCGGTCAGCAATACCGTTACATTATGTCTTTGATGCCCATTTAGTCTCAGTAGAGCAGTTTTCAGTTGCAACTGAGGGCCCCAAACGAGATAAAAAAACAACATTAAAAGGTCACCATCTATGGCATTCGTGGCAATTCACGTCGACCCTTGACTGAGATCTGTTGTCATGTTCAAATTAAGTTAAATTATAGTTCAATTATAGTGCAAAGTGCCCGAAAATCCTAAATCCAGGACTAATCAAAAAGATAATCAGCTTCCGATCTGCTCTGTGCCAGCACTCTACTCCTGATCAGCATTTTTATGCTTATAAAAAACAGTGAAATAATGAGGGAAGGTGCCAGCAATAGTCTGTGCTCACATTGCACAGGCAAAGCACCATGCAGGACAGTGGGGCCGTAGGTAATCAAGGAAGCATGAGGCTTCAGGAAGGCTGCAGAGAATGTTATTCCCCACACACTCAGAACACCACCATCTCGAATCATGTCTCCCTCTCACTGCATCCCCAAAGTACCTTTCCTCACCACCAGAAGCAAAACGGCATGAAGGGAGCAGGCTTCCACTGCACACCCGAAGGCCCGAAAGTTAGGTGGCCCGAGAACCTTGAGAGCCTCAAATCCTGGTCACAATTGCTCTGATTTTGCAGTGCTCCGGGCATTCCCAGGACGTTTCCCACCTTGGGAGATTCAGCTGCACATTAACTGCCTCCTTGAAGGGAAGCACTGACCACTAGCTGCTTTGCCCGTTAGCTTCAGGCCGCCATGAAAGCTCATGGAGCACACCTGCCAGGAAGTCCTCCAGTCACCCTCCCAAAATGATAATGTTTATACAAATTCTAGATGATTGTTTGCTCAGTGAAGTGGTGGAACATGTATGGAAGTGGCTTTACTACCCCATAACTAAAATGATTTATCAATTCATTTTAGAACTATTTTTAAAGCACTCATTTTGACTTTAAATACCTTTAACAATTACAATCTACTGCGCTGGGATCTCACTCACTGATTTGCGTAACAGATGGTCCGTGGACCTAGAAAAGGATCTGACTGACAGTGAATGGACCGCCATATTAGAGTATCCTAAAAAGGTATCACGAACACCAAAATTAAATTTCTCCAACATATGATCCTCCATAGAGCTTATCTCACATCACACCACTTGCAGCGTATGTTCCCGCACACACAGCAATACTTCCCCAGATGTAAAGTGGAGGATGCTGACATCCTACACATGCTGTGGTCCTGCCCTGTGCTAGCGGTGTTCTAGACAGATATCGTCCGCAGCACCAGTATGGTGTTCGGCATTCCCACAGAAGAGACAGCTGGAATCTGCATACTTGGGATGCATCGGCGGTCAAAATCACAGAAGGTGCACTCGTGATTCGCTGACCTAGCACTTCTCCTTGCAAAGCGTGCAATAACCATGAGGTGGAAATTGGTAAGAGGCCTGTCAATGTATCTTTGGCATGGGGAAGTGGTACGATGGGGCAATACAGAGAGCGCCGCCATTAGGCGGGAAGAGGCTCGAGGGTTGCGCAAAAACTTGGATTCAATGGACTGGGATCTGATGCTGGAGGCATTTAAAGCCCCAGAACCTGCACCTGTCCCTGTAGTAAATAACATATAGAGGAGCAATTGCAAACAGTCCCCCGATGGCAAGACTCTGACCCAAGAATGGCTACATGTGTAACGCTGCCACAAGCAATGCGCATATTAATCATTCCAGCATAAGTAGAAGAAGAAACCAGGATGGAACTGGGCACCATTGGTATTACCTAAAGCGGAGCCATAGAAGGGGGGCACGTGGAAGGGGGTTTCGACATTGTTGAAGTTATTCTAAATGCACTTGTAAGAGTATCCTGTTGTTATCTTGTTATCATCTAAATAATGTTTCTGTAAAGTATACTGTAAGAAATGGTACGAAATGCTTACAAACACTATTGTATTGTAATTGCATTTATATAGGGCAAGCACTGTAATGCTGAGGCTTACGCTTGGCGTTATGCATGATAAAATACTGCTATTGTGTCTACCAAAGTACCTCACATAATGTATGACTTGTGAAACCAAGAAAATCAATAAAGCATGTATTAAAAAAAATATTACAAACTACTGCAAGCTGCACTTGAAAAAGATACAAATCAATGAATATATGATGACATGTGCACTTCTAGTCGTTTCTGACATATTTGGCAATTGTTATTCATGCATTAAGGCTGCATAACGCATGTATCACCATTCACATCTATGAGCCTATCACTTGAACATTGCTTACTTCATCGCAACTTCTCTTTCACTTTTAGTCTTGTGAGCATTATTGTTACTGTTTTTGTCCTTTGATCCCTCCAGTGCCAGTCTTAAATCTCTACTCCTAATGACATTGCTCAATGCACAGCCTGACACATTTCTTCATTTTGTTTCCCACCCAGACAAGGAGCCCCATCAGTTCTTTTAAGCTCACTGAAACTGACTAAGTGGTGTGAAGACCTTGCTCAATTTTTCAGAACCATTGTGACCACCCCTTTTATGTCTCACTGACTACCTGCTCCTCTAGTTCCCATCAAATAATTCCATCCACTACAGGCATATCTCGCCCCTACTCTTGCTTATTGAGCAGGCAGTTAACACACTGGTACTGTCACATCTCCCTAGGAACCATACAAACTTTATTTTTTAGATTTTGGGTGCTGCTCCATGCTGTGTGGTGTACCTGTGTGATCCTAGGTAGACCCCTTTTACTTCTAATTGCCTTATGAAACTTAGACTTAATAGTTGGTGATTTCTGGATGATGTGTCTTCCATGGGGATGCACCTACACCAATTCTGAGTGGATTCTGTAGGATCTTTTTCTTCTGATGGGCTGCTATGCTATTTTCCTGTGACCTCCATAGACTCTTAACTGCATGAAGGTTTATAAACCTCCATCTAACTGTTGGTTACATTGACATAGTTTCCAGGTGGAATCCATAGACCTGAGCACCTGTTGCATCTGGAAGCTGCTTCTTCCATGTGGGATACACGTAGGCCGCTTGTAGGTGGACTCCAGGGACTCTTAACGCCACGGTAATATGGGAAGCTGCATAATCCTGTTGGTTACGCTTAGCCTACATCTTAGAGGATTCATTATGCTCTTAACTCCCTGGTAGCTGGGAAAGCTCTTCTACTGGTGGGTTAAACATATGCCTCTTTTAGGTGGACTACACAGACTCTTTTGGGCCAGATGTACAAACTCTGGTCACAAAATACTTATCTTTAATTGGGACCAGTATGGAATTTTGCAAACCAACCTTTGTACAAATAGGTCAGTTCACAGAATTCCAAATCATAGCAGGTAACAATTCAACCTACCTCGTCAATATTCATGAGGTAGGTCACAAATTGCGACTCACTATGATTAGTGGCCATCACAGGGATGGTGGCCTGCTTATGTCATCAGGTCAAAATGTCTTTGATTGCTTTTTAAATATATTTTTTATGCAGTCCCTTTTCCTTAAAAGAAACAGCTGTGCTTAAAGAAAAGTTTGAAACTTTTTAAAGTTTTGCTGGAGAGTAGACAACGGTTACCTGGACCACTGCCTACTCCCCAATAAACTTTTAATCATATTCATACCCCACATTGCTCCCCACATAACCTCCTTGCAATGCCCATTCCCTCTCTTTTCCTTGCCGCCTCTACCGCTTACCTCCATAATCCCATTTACTCCGATATAACTTTTTCTAAAAACTTTCTTTCTAACCACGCCAGTGCTCTTCACCTCCCTTCCAAAAGTTTCTAATTCCCTTCTGATCTGCTCATTATTTTTCTAATTCAAACCATTCTCTCTGACATCCTGTTTCCCTCTCATTGAAATTCTTTCCATAGCTCCCCTGCACACTATTTCCCATAATGCCTTCCGCCTAACAATTCCCTTGCTCTGCAATATCCCTAATGACTCCTGTCTCTAGTCAATAGGCTTTCCTTTACTCAGCCTTTCACTAACGTTTCAGGGCCCTCCTCTCATAATACTTGAACTGCCTCCTTTTGGGCTCTTTTGTCCCCATCTAGTCCAGCCCCTTCTCCCCCTTTACGCTCATAACCCCGCTTAGAAAGCACAGGTGGCGGTGACATCTTTTCCTCTTTTCTTCATCTCTTTCTCTTTCCCATCATTCACTACAAGAGCCTATGACACCCTATCCCCTCTACATCTACTAACTTCTTCAGGTCCTCTTGCATACTAACAAATCCCTATCATGCTGCCTCACTGGTCAATGATACCCAGAATACTTCCAACCCCCTTCTCCATCTGCTCATGCTCATGTGGAACTCTACTCAAACAATCCACTACTAACAGTTCTTCTTCCCTCTCTGCCTCCATTCACATACCACCTAAAGTAAGCTGTCTGCTTATCAATGCTTGTTCACTAAACAATAACCATTTAAATACCTTTCATCACTGAAACATGGAGGTAACATTTTCCTAGACAAGACAGTTCATAGCATTAAGAATACTGACACAAGTGCCCTAGGAAGTTTAGGAAGATCTGGCAGCCATGGCTGAGCTTTTATGGATTAGAAATGCTAGAGGAGGGCGAGGCCACGACACAACCTAGCGCAAGGGGATCAACACAGGCTGAGAAATAACACTCTCAGAAGATCAAATGTGAGACATTTATCGAGATATGTCTGGGACCCGGGAAGGGAGATTGGGTGAGCGGGGGAATATGAATGTGCATTATCTTATTGTTCTGCATCTGTTTCCACCAATACTGTTCAATATTGACGATGCTAATCTGGTAATGTGTGGGATATTCCTGCTGATGTTTTGGCAGAGTTTCAAATACATTTTTTTTTTTTTAAATTTAAAAAAAGAATGCTGACACAAAACCACAAGAGGAAGGCTGGAGCACTAACCATTGTTTCCAACATTTCATTACAAACCAACAGCATCCAGTACACCGCCATGACAGTTTGTGAATCTCTGTTAGTTTTGTGCTCACTTACACTACTTTCTCAAGCCCAATTCTGCTAATCTAAGACCCCCATCAAACAACTGAGCTTTCAAAAATGCCTGACTTGATCTCATCTTGCACACTGCCTTAAACCATCCAACCCTCTGTTTCCTGGGTGGCATGAACCAACCTTCTTTTCTATTGCCAAGAACCATCATGACAAACCTGGAAGCTGCTAAGCTCCGCTATGTCCTCTGACACTCTCACACATAGCAGCCATAACCTGGAGGAAATGGTGACCCCACCTGAACTCAATATGATATCAGTAAAGCTATCTAGCTCCTAGAAAGAGCACATCTCATATTTTATGCCAGCTTCCCACATTAGTAAATGATACTACAACTCTGACATCATCTACCTACAGTCACTAGAACAAATTCAGTCTCTGCACAAGACTCTTAGCTCTCTGGCTCGCCAAACTTATTAATCACAAGATATATACACAACTCATACCATTAACAAATACCATTTGAATGAACAAAGGTATAATTAAGATGAAAATATAAATGACTTCACTTCATTGACAATGAAAAAAATACAGCAACTCACATGACAATATCTATTAACTCAGCTGGATCTATAATCTGTTCATCAAGAAGATCAAAGAAAATCCTTTAACAGGATCTCATAAGCCAAAACACCTACCAAGGAACTCCACAGGATCATCACCAGAGTTTGCAACTTAGATAGCACCCCTGTGAAGATTCCCTAGACTCAGAATGTTTGTAACGCCATCACAAGATTCTTTGTGGCCTAAGCAAGGATTCTGGAACCATCACTGAGTACCTTCCCCTCGGACCAGTAAAAATGAAACATTCAGCCATGCAACAAGAACAACATTTTAAACAATGCAGAAACAGCCAGCTATAGACAAAAGTTGAACAATCGATTCCTAAGAAAACAGTTTTTGAAGAGTGGCATTTACTTGGATTCATGGCTTCCTGTAATTATACAACTACCTTCCTTTTTGCATCAACAAAATGAAAAGATACCAAATATGCTCTTATTTTCATAAAGGACAATTTGAAAAGTGCTATAGTCAGGAATGGAGTCACCTCACTTGTTTTACTGGACCTAACTTTCTTATATGATACTCACTTCTAGGTATATTAAAGAAACTTACCATCAAGGGAATCTTCCTTGCCTAAATCTGTTTTCTAACTCCCCAACAAATCCAGTATTGTCTTGCTGCTCCCAGGCACATAATCACCTTTTAGCATCAATGTTGGCATACCTCAGGGCTCATTTATGTCCATACCCGCTTCAATATATAGCTCAGCATATAACTAAAGATTATTAAACCATTTACCCTGACATGCACCAGTACCCATTGCAGACAGATCGTCCTAAAGCCGGAAAGCCCAAGGAAGTCTGACATCTTGGGAATAGACCACTGCCTAAGAGCAAACAATGAATGCTGATAAATCAATTTAGAATGAACATGTCCATAGCACACATCCTGATAACCTGAGATTGGATACCAACCAGCTTACAGTCATCTGGTGACAGGAACTCAGGGTACACCAAGCGACATTGACAGGGTTCAGAAACGTGAAAGCAGTTTGGACTCTATCCAGCTTCACTCTGGTTCCGTAAATAAGCAAATTACAAAATACCTTCTATACTATATGTGTTCTAAGGTGAATGTTTCTGCATTTAAGTCTCTTGACAGCAGCAGCTCCACGCTACCATCTCCTTCATTCTAACATATGGAAATGGACTCTACCTGGTTTTGTTGCTGTTTGTGCTCTGAAGACTATCTTAGACTTAAATGTCCATCAGGAAGACAACTCCTATAAATCTATTTATATGACCACATTTCACCTGTTTGTCAATCTTTCCATTGGGTACCCATTGCCAGACTTTCTGCTTTCATCCCCCTGCATCTCATGCAGGGCTACTCAAAGCAAAGGCCTATTCTTCATCCCACAAAAGCTGCAAAAGACGAGGAAACCCCTCCACTCTAGACCAATACCCCAACTGGTTATCCTCCGACATGAAAAAAACACATTCTTGGAACCTCCTTCTATTTAAAAGCAATAAACCCTGCAAAAGGTTTTTAAAAAGTGACATCCAAAACCACCTGGAATTCAGGAACAGAGGGAAAACGTGGCTCTTTACTGGCAGACAGAACAACATGCCAATATAGTATTCAGAACGATACCCACTGAAACTGGAGTACATAACCCTAAAGTGGTAGGCATAATGGCTTCTGTAGCTGTGTCTTGTGCTCCACTCCACTTTAAGCACTGATAAATGCTCAAAGCAACACCATGGCAGCAGTTTCCAATACCCAAACAGCATGAAACCAACACAGGCCACACTCTACTTAAACATTCTATCCACCCATACACTTGTGGCTTATAAGTCTAAGCATTCTATTTCTTGCCTTTTTTTTCATGAAGCACCAAGACCCAGAAACAAAATACAATAAGAGTACAACTCTGGTCCTCATGCATGACAATAATACATTACTCACAAAGGCTACATGACAGACCCGCACTTTTCCACATAAACATCTACACAGGTAAACTGCTACCTATATGCAAATGTGCTTTGATGCTTTGTCATGGGAATTATGTGTTACATAAATACAACTGTAATAAAAAGTTAATAGTTAGGACTTTTGTACAGTCAACTGTTCCCCAGACTTCATTAAGGCATGCCAAACATATAAAATAAAGGCACAAGCAGGCCAAGTTTTGCTCACTCACTAAGAACACTGTACAGCAAGGCACACCAGGGAAGATTTCCTTATGACCAGAGAATAGGGTATGACCAAAGAATAGGTAGAACACGTACAGCTGTCATGCAAGGCACACACAGAGCATATATGGTGCTGCTAAAAGCAATGTGAACTGACATATAGTTCAGAAGGAGAGTGCACAGATTATTTCTCCAACTTTTGATCACAGATGATCACTCTGATTACTGTGGCATTTATTACATTATTGAGTATTGTATGGATTACTTATATCCACAATCAGATTACTGAATAATAAAGTGACAACTGCATGAGATTTAAAAAAAATATATACTGAATAGTCTATACTTCAGTCATTTAAAAATATGGTTACATTGATTGAATTACCCTGCATATTACTGGAGGATATTACTTTATTGTTGGCTATATTATCGAAGGAACTTATTTATATTGCCTTAGGCTACATTACCTGGTTCATTTACTATATAGAGAGAGTCTTTGTTCAAATGTGTACATTCTGATTTAAGATAAATAATTAATAAATGTGTCCTGTGTATTATTACATAAAAAGATTGCTCTGGCTGTCGTACTCTGTATTGAATTACAGAATGGAAGGACCTTGATTATTTCATCCGAAGTGTGACTGTAGATGGAGACTACTTTGATACCCTTAATTTCCCTTACATTATAGTGGGTTACTCTATGTTATCCTGATGTTGTTTACAGAATGTGATTACTTTGATTAGTTTACCCCATATTACATGAAATAAAGAGTTTACTCCAATTATATGAACTTACAGAATGCAACCACTATATTTGATTGTTCTACAATTGCAGCATATTAAATATTACTTTGCCATAAATTAGATTATTTAATGTGATCACATTTCATCCTTGATACTGCATTAAATTATGCAAAGAGTGATAGTTTTATGCAATTTTAGATACCAGGACCAGTATCTAATTACCAAATGCTAACTTAGATCACAGAAGCAGTTTGTTTTGATCACTTTGCTCTAAGCTGGATCACAGAACCACATTGAGATGAATGTTCTACCCTGCACTGATCTAAAGAAAGAGTTTACTCTGATTACATTGACCTTTTGTTACACCTCACGCTTCATGCGCTCTGGGGTTTGCACTACATCCACCAGAAGGCGCCACTGGTTTATAGAATAGGCAGCATAGGGGCAGCCTTCCCTGTGTATGCCCATTGGCTTGGGGAGAACAGCTGATGCACATGACACAATAAAGGAGGGTGAAAGGAATGGAGCACTGCTTGGTTTACTTTCATTCTGAAGTTGGACTATGCCCCCTTGTTCGTGTTTCCTTCGTCCTTGATTTACAGAGTTGTGGAGTCTCCTGAGCAGCGTCAGAGGCTCCTGGGTTGCGTCAGAGTTCCCTGTGTGGCGGCAGACTTTCCTGATCGGCGTTGGAGTCCCCTGTGCAGCATCGAAGTTTCCTGATTGACATTGAGGATTCCTGGGCTGCGTCGGAATCCCCTGTGCGGCGTCGAAGTCATGCGCATGGTAGCGGGATCTGTGCAGACTGCTTCTTCTTTACTGTAACAGCTTCTCCCTTTGTTACAAGGATTGCGGTCCCCGAGAGTCAGGTAAGATCCTGAAGGTGGGTTCGTTTAAGAGTTTCTTTGTTTTACCCACTTTTACCTGTTTCTCTCCGCTCCTCACTGGCGTCATTTTTTTTTATTGCTTTTGAACCTCGTGATGCTTTTCTGTTCCTGTTGAATAACCTGTGTATGGAGGTTCGTTTTTTTTGATGTAGCTTCCTTCTGTATTCTACTTCTTCGTGTCCTGCGTTTTCAACGGTCAGTGCACTGGTGAAGAACCCTTATTTTTTATTTTTATTGTTGTTATTTGAATGAAAGGACATTCGTGGCATGGTGAAATTATAACCAGCTTCATGGATTTATTTTTGTTTGATGCCTATGGACAAGTCTGTCTCAGGTAAGCTTTTGGGAATACACAGGGAACGCTAATTCAGTTTACAATTTAACAGGCCTTTAGAGTTACAGGGAAGAGAATAGTACAAGTTAGTAACTACTGTTGCATTTTTTTTGTGTTTACAGGCTCCGCATTTAGTGTTTATCAGAAGTTAAATTGGAATTCTGGAGCTGTGCTGTTTCCAGGCCTAAGATGTTCTTCCCCTCTTTTGACCCTTCTCTCCCCTTGGAAAGTTGCTAATCTTGAGGTTGTAAATCCTCGGAGTGCCGCTGTCTTTTGAGAGAGTTGAGGTCCTTCTTCGCTTCCGTGGAATTCTTACCACTGGCTGGCCACGGTTGATATCGTGACACCTTTACAGAGTCACAGAAGAAAAACACATTAATTGCTTTACATTTCGTAGGTTGCAGAATGACAAACCTCACATTTCAAAGGGATACAGTGGAGCACTCTTGTTGTTGTACCTTGTGTTACATGCATTTGATTGCGTAAGGTAATCACTCTGATTATTTCTCCCTTCAGTACATTACAGAGGAAGAACTCTGGCTACTTCAAACAGCATTACATTAAAGGAACTTAGTTGGGTTATGCAACCTTGCATTTGATTGCACAAGACAACAACTTCACTATTTGTACTTATCCGGATAGTACAATATTACATTGACTGTTGTACTGTGCATAAGATTACAGAAAGAAAATACTCTGAGTGCTTTATCCTACATTAAATTAGGAAAATAAATGTCACTCTTATTACTTAATATAGCATTGGAACAGAGAAGATGATATTTTCTTTACTTTCATAAGATGTCAAACCTAGAATACCATGATTGCTTGCCCAACAATTACTCTGATTAACTTACTCTATAATGCATTACAGAATCTCACTCTGATTAATTTGGTCTTCATTCATTTAGAGTTAGTTGATTTTTCACATTACTTTACCCGTTTTCAGATTACAGAAAATTAATATTCTGATTTCTTTGTCCTGTATTATATTAAACATGTGTATGTGTGTTTATTACTATACACTAGTGTAACATAATATACTCCAATTAATTAATCCTATTTATACTACATAATACAACTGCTCTGATTTACAGCGAGTGTGATTTCAGAAAAGGTTATTTGATTTCATTATTATTTAACGGTCCCCATAAAGCGATTACCTTGATTGTTCCATCCTGGTATACCAGTGTTAAATTGCAGTAGGTCAGTATTTTGATTTCTTTACAGTGTATTACTTCAAACGTATATTTATTCAAATCAGTCTACTGTGCATTATATTGTATAATGAGATTAATCTAATTGAAATTACGCAAATTACTTTATCCTGTATTTTCTTAAAGGATGAGAACATTTACTCTACAGGAAATAACAAATAACAAGGGATTCATCGGATTAATATATAGTGATTGCAGACATAGGTTGCATTGATTATTTAATCTTCCATCAGAATTCATTAGAAGATCACTTCCTTTTACTGGATTACAGTATGAATTTATTTTCTCTGCATCATATTAAAGCAGCAGATTATTCAATATACATTAGTCTGTGCTGTATTACAATATCTTGTGTTGCTTTTTTCCTATTTTTCTACAACCCTTTACATTACAACAGGGTATTGCTCCATTACTTTACCATGAATTGATTAGCAAAAGAGATTCCTTTAATTACTGTAACCTGCACTGCTTTAAACAAAAATATTCAAATTATTTTAACGTATGATGGATTACGTAAAATGATTTTAATTACGTAACTTTCTAGATCATTCAAAGAGGTTTCTCTAAATACTTTATCCCGTATTTGCTGAAAAACATTAAGCTAACGACTGTACCTTTTTCTGAATTACATAAGATTGTATGCATTTCTTTACACATCATTACTAGTCACTGCTTTACATACCACTAGGGATACCTCTCATTATCCAGTGCTACACTAATTATTGGAGGGAGAATAATCTATTTGTTAAACTCTGTCCTGTATTACAGAAGATAATGGCTTTCAGTGCTTTTCTTTACAATACACACACACAAACAAGTCAAAGAAATACAGACATTTTTCACAAACTCCCAACGTTGGTTCTAAATCTGGCTCACTTTCTTTGCTTGCTTTCAAGAAAAAACTATAACTCTACTACATTAGCATTTTTCTTTCAAACTAACTAAATTCATATAAAGAGTTTTAATTTTTTTCCTACCTAGTGTCTCAATAATAATACAAATCTATAAAAAAGTTAATCAATGGCAAACAATTTTAGTATAATGATAACAGATATTCCTGTTTACACAAATAATGAAACTAATAGATATCTTGGCAGTTTTTTACAAAAATGTTACAACTTTCCTTGTATGCTAAAGGCCGCTGTCCAATATTCAAGAGAAGGCACCATTTAAGATGGTTAAATAATTAAATAGTTAACCAGCCAGGTTCAGAGATGCAGCATGAATCTGCATTCAAGAGGATCAGTGCGCCATGTTTGCATTCATGGGCAACACAGCATTAGGCCACTTTTCAATGTAGATGAAAATGTAAAGCATTCTCTCGCCCATAATATAAGCTCCAATCCTCTTATAACAATGAAAAACGTTCCCAATATACCAAAGACAATAAATGTGGTAAGAATGGAAGGCTGCTGTCAGTTCATTAGACTGCAGAGTGTCATATTTGTATGTGACATTAGAGAGCTATGATAGGATATTTAGCAAGCCCTGTAAGTGGCAAATAACTAAAATAAATTAATATTGTTAAGGGAGATATGAGAAACGCCAGATTGGGAAACATACCTGCGTCAACACTCTATAAAACATTGGCACCAAAAAGCTTTTTATTACGTTTGTGCAAATGAGGGCTTGCAGTTTGACTCAGACCCTCCTCCTATACCAAGGATATAGAAAACACACTTTCAAATGCCTATAACATGCAGTTGAAGATCACACTAATGTTTGTAAACAAAATCACAGACTAGTATCATAATGTATGATAAGTGTAACTTTAAACATGATGTTAACTGCAAATGACAGACCTTTCCAATAGGGCTTCAACAACAACTACAAGCATGAAGTGTTCTTTAATAGCAAGCAGTAAACATACCTGGAGCAGTTGGCAATTTCTATGCTTGGTCCATCACACTGCAACCCTCCACAGGCAGGTGCAGGATTGTCACACACACGGGTTCGACAGAGACAGGCTCCAACACTGCTGCCATCTGTGTGACTGCAAGCCTTCCACTCTGACCATGCTCCAAAGCCACCATCCACTGTCAGGTTTCTAGTCTACAGCAAAACAGAAAAAGCAAAAGAGTGAGAGGCTGAAAAGCTATGTTATTAATATGTATTAAGTGCTCGATTACCCATGGATGTCTTGGCGTTAGAAAAATTGTGGCCGTAGTTTCACTGGGTGCTATTATGAAGAATTAAACAGGCAGGTTATAAGGGATTTTCTAAACAACATGAGGTTGGATGAAGTTTTGATATGAAAAGCAAACTCATTCCATGCTAGAGAGGCACCTCACACAAAGCTGCGGCTGCCCCAAGTCGCACGTTTGAATCTGGGTACGGTGACTGTTTTTGCTGAAGAGGATCTTAGTGGCCTATAAGGCAGGTACCAGTTAAAACGGTTTTAAAAAATAAGGGCCCTTAATCATTCAGGGCCTTATGGACGAGCCACAGAGCCTTAAAAGTGACTCTTTGCTTGATAGGCAACCAGTGTAGTTCCCTCATAGGTTTTAGCAACCGATTGGTATTTAGTAATTTTAAGGAGGAGCCATGTGGCTGCGTTTTGCAAACTTTGTAACCTGTTTAACACATGTTTATGGGCAGCTGGATACAGACTGTTACAATAATCCATCCAGGACAGAGGAAGGGAAGTCACTAACATCTTCTGAAGCTGAGGGGTATAAAAGGGTGTATCTTCTTTATGAGCCTTAAGATGTGAAAGACCTTGGAAGAGAAAAATTAAAACATATGTATACTACTTGTTTTATTTCAACATCCTCCACGTTTTAATTTACTTTGTCATGAGAACAGAAATGAGTTAGTGAAATTAGTTTATCATTAAAAAAATAAAATGTAAGACTTATCCAGTAGTATTTTTAGCGGGTAAACCAGCCAAGCTTGCTATATAAATTGAAAGCCAGAACTAAGCACTGTCTGCAAACTCATGTGTGTCTCCCGAATTAGCAACCTCAGCCTTTTCTGTTGTGGCAAGAAAATGAGTTTCCTACAAATTAGAAGATGTAGCCATCTGCTGCCATGGGACCCCCGTATTGGCTTGACCAATGCCTGCACAGAAAATTGACTTAAATGTCCCTTGACACATGGTCTCCATCTTTGGACATTAACACCTGTTGTTATTGCCAATCCTCTCATCTCATTTCAACAGTGGTGTACCACTTTTGTTTATGGGCTTTGGGTATAGCGAATGTAAAGACAATAGGACAAATATTATGAAAGTTTGACAAAATGTTCTCTTCTTTATTGCAAATCAGACAGCTGTATATAATCATGAAGCTGCTTTTGAATGGATATGATGTGGGTCCCGGGCTCACCGTGCCACTGGATTCAAGCTAGCCTGGCTGATGAGGGGTGATAGCCTGAAACCAGTCCCATGAAGCTTGTTTCCGTTCCAGGGAGAACCTGGCTTGGCAGTTCGGGCTGGACTGCTCCCATAAGGCACAGGGTCAAGACTGATTTGCATATGGATGGGTCTAAACTGGGGTGGTATGGTGAGCAAAAGAACGATGGATTTAACCCAGATCTCTTGCCTGGGGGTGAATGTTTGATTTGCTCTGCATTCCGTCCATCATCTGTGTGTCTTTTGCTCTCTCGCCCTAAGTGTGCAGTGTATGCCCAGATGTGGGCCACGTGCTCACTGTGCCACTGGATTCAAGCTAGCCTGGCTGATGAGGGGTGATGCCCCAAAACCGGTCCCAGGGTGCTTGTTTCCGGTATGGGGAGGACCTGGCTTGACAGTTCGGCTAGACAGTTCCCAAGAGACACAGGGTCAAGACTGATTTGCATATGGCTGGGTCTAAACTGGGGTGGCATGGTGAGAAAAAGAACTGATGGAGCATGATTATTTGAGAACACTTTGCTCGATTAAGTCTGTTCATTAAGTGTGTACTAATATTTATTTTATAAATACTACTAATAGTGTGGTAGTTTCTGAAAACACATGAGAATAGAATTTTAAATAGTGCAATGTGAAAACGTGCAAGAGTAAAACAACTCATTTGGAGTGAATAACAAATTAAAATTAAAAGCATGCAGAAGGGTTGCAAACTGCTAAATGAGAAATGATATGTCATGAGAGAGAAACGTAGTAAATATACTAAAGAATATAGTATAATAGTAACTTGGAAATAGTATTGTACAAATTATGATAATGAAAATGCTTAAAGTAAAATGATTCTGGCTTACGTTTTCTTTGATCATGAAAATCATATTAGAAAATGATTGTTTCTACTTTTAAAGATTGAAATCAGACTATGATCATGAGTTTAAAATGATCTTATATTGTTTCTTATGCATTTGCTACTTTCTTATATATTATTAATAATGGTGTGTTTTATTCTTTAGAAAATGAGGATTTGTGGTTTTTTATGAGGGCCTCAAAAACTGTTAGTGTATTATTTTTCTTTTCTAACGGAGACATCAGAAGAATGTATTTTGTCCTTCATACTTCCTAAAATGCTGATCTTTTTGCTTCAGTTAATGCATGTTAATCACTAGAGTTTCTTTCCTATGGTTAGAGTATTTCTCTCTCTGAATAGTGTGTCAACTATGTTGCAAGATAATGTGGAAGTGAGCGCGTGGATATGAAAAAGTTTCGATGTGTTTCCTACTTCCGAGGTGACATGACATTTTGCGAGTGAAACAAAAGCATCTTGGTAAAGTTTTGCTTGAACTAGACTGAAGAACGATCACATCATGGGTCCTAACCAATGGAAATGTGTGAAATTGTGAAGAAGCTACATTAGGGGGCTGGAATTTCGAACACTTTTGGGGTATATCTACATTGTAAGAAAAAAGAATATGGGCTGGCTGTCTGTTTCTCTCTGACTCACACAATGCTTTCCTGGCCGCTGGCTATTTCCTTGTAATTCTGGGCATGACATGCTGTCAGTCCAAACTTTGACTTTCCCAGAACTGAACTATCCTGATTTTACTAATGCACTTCATTGGCTGGTGATGTTGCAATAGCTATACCTTTTCAGCTAAGATGTTAGCTGATTCAGACCTTTGCACACTATGCAATAGTTCCTTGATCTAGGTTCATATGAATCTCGAAAAGCATATTTGAAATTGCAATGTGTACCTTTCTTTGTCTCTCTCTCTCTCTCTCTCTCCCCCCTCTCATGCCGCTTATTGATATTTGATGTATTTGCCTTGATTTGTATTTTCTATTGTGGATGTACCTGTAAACATTTGAATTAACAAAATTACTGACATTACTAATGTATTCTTGTGTATTGACCATTCATCTTGAATCTTAAATAAAGGTAACTGAATAAATATATTGAGTTTTGTTTTTTATTCAACTAGTTTTTACTGACATAATGTATTTTGACTGTTATTGTTAGTTAGGTATTTTCCTCATTACAGGTCCTCATGAAGGAAACTGCATCAGTCTCTAATTATCTGAGTCCCTATTAGCTCTTACAAAGATCTATTGGAGGACTTTATATTTTGTAAGTGGTCAAAGAGTTTCTAGGGGCCCAAACTCATGGTGTAGTAAAGTATTATATAGTTTGGTTCATGATATATTGGATATTTGTGAATGATTGTAAAATTGACACCACGTCTGCAGGATCAGAACGATGGATTTAACCCAGATCTCTTGACTGAGGGTGAATGTTTGATTTGCTTTGCATTCCTTCCATCATGTGTGTGTCTTTTGAATGGATCCTAGCAGATCAATATTTACCCAGGTTTTTAATATCCAGGACCTGAAACAAACCTTATTAGAAAATCAACCTACCTATGTTCTTCTCATAATAGAAGCTGGCTGAATAAGTACATGATAAATATTGTCATCTTTGCTGCTAAGATTTCCAGATATGAATGAGTCTCTGTCAATGCCCCTGTCATATTGATACAACAAATCAATAAAAAGGGATTTGAAGCATTAGCCAAGTGTTCTTCAGTGAATTATTAGTAAGCCAAACACATCACTTTTCACTTATACATTTTTAAAGTGCTTACGTGTTGCCTGAAGACTCTCTGCAGAGTCAGATGTTACTGTTTGTGGACTTTGAGTCTGAGACCAATAGCGAGGACCAATTTTTCTGTGGATCTGGACCTTGACTTTGCAGGAGGAGATTCATGTGGTGTCCTAAAGCTTAACTAGGGCTTGATCTTCCATAGACAAGATCATCTTGGTGCACCTGGCTTGGATTTGAAAGCCTCCTTCATCATGGTAGTCCTCAAAGCCTTCTTGAAGGGCGATGTAATGGGAAGAGTCCTTCAGTCAGGGCCCACTGTGTATCAGTGGTGTGGGCTATGCACGCAGACATTGAATTAGATGGTGTTATTTATGATACGGGATATGAAAGTAGGTGGTTATTATTGAGCATTGCATGCAGTGTTTTATTTCCTTTTCCACTTTGCCCCAACTCAAAGTTTTGTATCCGCATTAAGTTCCAGTATTTCTAAAAAAGAGGCACATTGTATTCTAATATATATTGCTCCTCCAACAGTCTAGTTGAGAAGGTCAGATGTGCGACTTTATGGTACAATTTGCAAAATTACAGAAAGCAGTGTGTAGAAAATCAGAGAAAATATACATTTTCAAACCCTTGGTTGTCCAGACAAGAATAACCTGGCTTTGATCCATGTTCTACCTATGGGTCATATCACATATACAAAGAGATTGTGTGTTCCCAGTTCCGAGTCGCAGATCTTGGCAGCAAATCACTTAGCGTTTGATATAAGTTGAAGGGTAAGGCAATGAATGCTAGAAAAAAATGTCCCTCCATCAGGCAAAAACGCAAAAGGTTAGGAGGATGGAAATGTAACAGCACATCAACTCTGACATCTGTTTCTGCTGAACTGTGAAAAGGACTGGCAAGAAGGCTACGAGTTGTGCGTCAAGGTGATTCTCTTGGCACCGCCGCTTTTTAAATCCATAACATTGCATTTAGATCTGAAAGCGGTCATACATTGCTCATATGGTATGAAATAGAGGAGATTTAATTAAATCTGACAGCGGGTTTCTGTAGCAGCTCTTGCTGCTGGCAGCCCTCCAAACTCTCGCAGCTAAAGCGTCTTTCATTTTGCCATTAATTGCCATTTTTTCTGGTCCATGGTTCACGAAGTGCCAGCCCATGGAACAGACAAGTGTGACTTCTGGCGGCTACGAATGGCTGACTGGTGTACTGGCACCTTCTCCCAGCTGTCATGCTGAGATGTGTTTATTAAAGGTACTTCACGTCGCCTCTCTTTGTTCATGGAAAGAGCGGCATTTTAGGCTCTAATATTCGCTTCCTAATCCCAAGAGCGGCTTTTATAAGCAACAGAATGACTCAGTAATTACAAAATGTTGTATCAGGGTTGGGGCAAGGTCCTCCCTTAACAATGCCGGACATCTGAGCAAATGAACCCATGTAACCCACATAATCCATATTTGACACAGTTTATTAGGAGTCCGTGGGCCTACGAGTTCCTCTTACTAATCTGTCTCATGCTAAACTTCTGTTTAAACAGGGGTTGGAATTACGAGTTTGAAGGTATTTAACACATCCGATAATCATTGGATACGCAAATGATTCAACTTTCGTTCAATTGTCAAACCTGTCGAAATTTAACAAGGCAAAACATATGGTATTTATCGCATCATGCGGATTTTGGTGCGTTAAACACCAACATCTGCATTTTATTCCCGATGAACTTGTGGTAGGCGTTAGTTGTCTCAACCAATAAACAACATACACCATGGTATTGTTATTTCATCAGGGTTGATAAATAACGCCTTATCTCATAATCAGGACCAAGAGGTTTAATATTCAGACTGAAAACACCAGATTTAAGCTGGGGAACAGCTCAAACGGACAAAGGCAATTCTCCCTGATCATCGTCAAATCCAAACACCCATAGGTTCAAGCTTGGGGGTCCAACATGAACACAGGCAGATTCACCCCAGCCGACAGCAATTCCAAAATGTCTTGGATTCAACCATGACATTTCTTTCACTCATCACCAAGAAAGCCAAGACACCTTATCATCTGATCTTTTAGAAACCAATGAACAACCTGCATCTTGCAAATGATCATAAATCGTATTGCAGGGCTCACACCCACTAGGCCCAGATGAAAATCAAATCATGCTGGCGTAATTCGTTTAATTTTGGGATTTGTGTGTTACATTTGTTATGCAAAATTCCTGGAATTTCGCCACTTCAGTACACCACGTAATTGCGCTGCCAATCGTGGCAAAGTTATAGCGCAGGCGCAATGCTAACAAACAGAACATCAATGGCCGTTATTCGCTGTAAATGTGTATTTTGTGCAATTATTTTAGCCTGCAGTGTCCTTGTGTCAATAATTGACCCGAGGATGCATTTTACACGAAACTATAGTGCTAAATAACGGAGTTGCATTTTGCATAATTACGCATAATTTCATGTTATTTTCTAAAATTTTGTATAATTAAATGTAAGGAAATTACCTGAATTTCACACACCCTAAAGCCCGTCTGTTCAGCACTCCTTTGTTTTCCAATGAACTTTGCACTATAGAAATTCCACTTCATTCACACATTTAATATCAAATATATTTAATGGGAGATACGTTTCTTGCATCCTGCCATGTCTATACAATCACTTATAAAGAGAAAGATTTATAGTTATTCCTCTATTTCACTCCTACTTCCTATAATTACTTTGGAAAAGTGTCGCAGAGGTGGGCCCTTTGAAAGCAGGAGGGTCTGGGATGACTCTCAGATGATGTCTTATAGGGCATCTTCAGGCAGTCAAAATGGTGCCATGAAGGCTTCGGGTGTGAGGGTGAGAGACATGTATATTGCTGATGCTCTGCGAATCATTGTGACGTTAAAGCATGGCTAATTTAGCACCTAACATTGGCATTCAAGGGCTTGTGGGAGGATCCTGGGCCGGCAATGACATTGACATCAGGGGTAACAAATATGGGACACACCCACTTGAAATGAACCACTCAATATGGATGCCACTGCAGAGGATGAAGTTCAGGGGCTATATCATTGATACGGTGCAGTGTCCCGCTCCACGCCCATAGCACACACTTAGGTCTGTAAACCAGACACAGGGAGGGACATTGGAACATATCGCAGTAAAGGCACTGTTCCTAGTGCACATGCAAACCTGGACATCCACTGAGAGCAGTGCATTAGTGAAAGGCCTGTTTGAAGCCACAAACTGCTTTTGACTCTGGAGCTGGCGACTGGACTGTCTTTCAAAGCGGAGGCAAAGATCTACCTGCAGACAGGTGCAGTGAGTGACTGCACCAGCCTGCCGAGGGGTGCCTGGGCAGGTGCGTAGTTTGGTCAGCATGATTGGAGGGGAGTGAGCTTCAGATTCTCTGACAATCAGTCTGGCATATAATGTTTAAATACATTATATGACAAGCAGGGTGCATGAGAGGGGCCTAAGGGACAGTGGAAAAGGAGAGGAATGCAGATTGATAGTACTAAGAGAGACAACACAATATTTTGTAAAATAACCAATATTTTTTTGGCTATTTCAAACCAGAGAGGGAGAAAGTGTATGTTTTTGTCTGTGTGTATGTAAAGATTTCTGGTGAAATCTGGCAGACACCTCATCATACCCAACTGAAAACACCTGCACCAACTATTTATCAAAAAATACATATTTTACGGGGGTGTAACACTTCAAACACCCCTTCTGAAGCTACGTCCCTGTGCCTCTGGTATCTCTGGGATCCTATTGCCTCCCCTTTCGAAGACAGCCTTCGGGATGCACTGGCTGTGCACCACCTCTTTGCATGGACCTCATTAAGGGGCTGCCAGGGCTTGCCCCTTGCTACCCCTGGCACTCCCTCTGCGACCCTTGGCCTCGGAGGTGGCAAAATCAGTGCCTGGAACACAGGAGCAGCTTACCCTAATGGAAGTTGTTTGGTGCTCCATTTTCCTGGTTTTCAGGCAAATTGTTATTACACAAAAAGTGAAATATATTATTCACTATTAGTGAAGTAAAGATGGAGTATACTCAGCTGGAATATATCCCTATCTGGCAGCTGTGTGACTCAAAGTAAAGGTCAAATGGTGTGTGATGTCACTTACGCTGCCCCTGGCATTTTGGTGAATTGACACCCATGCGTCTATGTGGCGCACAGACGGTGCACCTCCTGGCTGCCTCTTTACTTCTGCACCTGCACTGGAATATTGCACAGCCGCAAACAAAGATTTCCTTCGCTGACATGGGGCCACAACAACATGTAAATGAGGGAATATCCCCATGTGATCACAAGGGCCCATATTTTGTGCCAGCTCGATACGTATTACAAAAAGGGCCACAGCAGCATCTGTGCCCCTTTTCTGATGCCAAGTCCCCATGGGGGTCCAAAAACCAGGCACACATGCCTGTTGCGTACCCAGGGTACTTTCTATAACACAGCCCCAGGAGAGGAGCACTGGTACAGGCACAACGGCAAGTGGCATGGAGTGGCCTGCGACAATGTGGAGGGAAATAAATAATCCTTTGCAGAAAAATAAGCAGGAAACCCTTCAAACTTATCCGAGCAAAACACATCAAGCAGAAGTGATCACGCACTACTTTCTTTTAAAAGTTAAAACAAATAGGAATTTTTTGCTCGTCTTGGTAAAAGTGATTTTGAACATAATTAATACCATATTTTTCAACTCGATCATTTGGTGATGGTCGCTACAAATATACACAATTCTACAAAGAAAAAATGAACTGAATTTTCTAAAGGTTTAAGGCTTCCAGATTCATTTTTAAATTCCAAAAGATGAAACAGCTCATTCCACAACGCACAGGTACAACCTGCGCAGAACCGCCAGTCCATGAAACGCAGCAGCTTGGGAGGCACCCGGTGCATGGACTCTATTGCCAAGCAAAGAATCCGAGCGCTCCAAGGAGCTCGCCAGCATCTGCAACTCAATATGGAAGATCAAACGGCCCTAAGTGAAATGTCCTGAAGCGACCGCCTCTGGAGGCTGGAGCTCTCGGAGCATGAGGTCTGCCGCAGCGGAAATAAGACTTTTGAGAAACCCTTTGCAATTGTGGTGACTTACCGGGCAGGCGATGATGCTCTGCTCCCACTGGCTCATGCTGAGGCTTTCTTCCAGCGTTGTGCATTTCTTCATCACCACGTCCCAGCCGCAGTAAGGGTCCTGCGCTCCTATGCAGGCGCTGCGGAGAAAAGCGCACATCGGTCACACGAACGGTAAGCTGGTATCTGACAAGATTTACAGGAACACCATTTATCAGGCGCGCAACACCCATTGGGCTCACCGGGCTTCAGCCCCCCACCCCCCCCGTCATGTGTGTCAGCCCGGCTGAGACAGCCTCGCGGGCTGGCGTCCGTCTAATTGCAGCCAGACCCGAGTAATTCACAGGTCTTTAACCCCTTCGCCGCGGCACGAATTTTGCCGCGGTGCTGGGGGGGTTCGGGGTGAGCGCGGCGCCGCCATGCTCATGACGGAACCACTCCGTCATGAGCCACGGGCGCGCTGTGCTCATGACGGAGTGGTTACGTCACGACTCCGCCCACTTGCATTGCTCGCCCGCACAGGCGGGGAATCAGCGCCGCGTGGGCGGAGCGGCCGCAATGGCCGCAGCATGACGGAACCACTCCATCATGAGCACACGGCGCCCGTGGCTCATGACGGAGTGGTTCCGTCATGAGCAGGCAAGGGGTTAAAAGACCATTTAGTCGTTAATGAGGCTTTTGTTGTGTTTTCACCCCTTCTTACAGCCACTCTGCCTATGGCTGGAAGACTTAGCCCCCCCCCCCAAATCTCTTTCAGCCCCCCCCCCCGAAATTTGTCTCTAGTTGCCCGCCTGCCATTTATGGATACAACTTTCCGAACAAATTAGCTGGAAACAAGAAGTTAGCTGACACCGGATTAAAAAGTGCCACAAAGTGCTGCAAGCATATGTCGCAAAAATATTAAAAGAAAAAAATCATGCCACCTCTACCTGGCAGCCATATGCTTCTAGCGAAAATGTTAAATGTAAAAGTTTATTAGACCATAATAGAGGCTTCCTAGAAAACAACTGAGCTTATAACATATTTAGAAATCGTGTTGTGTTATATTGCAAATGATAGGAAATTATGTTTCAATTAGGCATAAAGAAATTATACTATTGGCTTTCAATTATTGTAACCTGAAAACATAGTTTAAACATGCAAGGATGACTAAAACATGATATTTAATGGAGGTAAATAAAAACAGCGGCAAAGTAAAGTGGTATCACACAAGCCCTGCCACAGAAGTGTAGTTCTTTTTAGGTGGATAGCCTCATGTGATCAGGAAATATGACATCCCTCACAGTGCAGTAGAGCTAATGGCTGAAGTGCTCTAACCCATTGCTCCATGCTCTAAGCTGTTGTAGGCAGAATCACAATTAGATTGACAGCTGAACTTCCCAATGAGTGAAGAACGCTGATCCAAAGACCTTCTATGTATGTATATAGGTATGTCTTTTTTTATTTATGAATTTCGAAGCTTATATAATTCTAAAGCTGTCCCACAACCACACTTAAAAAGTGAGGGAGGGTAAACTGCAGAGATTTGCAGTCAGTACAGTTAGCATTGCATTTTAATTAAATTAATCGAATTAGAAAGAAAATTCATTACATTAGGACAAAACGGGGATGCAAATATGGTCATGGCTGCAAAAGCTATGTTCTGGAAGAATACATACGAGACAAATTGCAAGTGATTCATAAAAAAGATGTAATTGGTGAACAAGGGTTGAAGTCATACATTGTCATTGTGGTGCAGTTTCTTCCGAGGGAATATTTGTCACCTCATAACATATTGTAACGGTTTTGCTCATTTGCTCCATTTCTCTTTGAGGTTGCCTACATGGCAAAAAATCAATCTGTGCTTTTTGCAGTCAGATAACAGCCTTAAACATTCCAAAATGAAATTGTATAAAATAGTTCCATTACCAAAATATATAATCATGACCGAAAGTATGTTGGTGGAAGTTAGCACGATTTAACCACTTTATGTAATCTAGTTGTAGAATGGTTACCTAATGACTACATCAGCATAAGCAACTGATGCATGTATATGTGCAGGAAAGAAGACACTGAAACACTGTAATAAAATCTTGAAGAGTTAACTTCATACTCCCAAAGTGTTCCCTAAACTATAACACACACGGATGTTGACAAATTCAAAAGATGAATAGGCTATGTAAAGAACAGTACAACACGGGGTAGAATTTGACACATTTCTGATTATACATGTTGAAGACTTCACGTTTCCATCTGTAGCCACTTAGAAGATAATCCATTGATGGATTAAATGCAGCTTCAAGTACCATGTTCAAAGGAAGCCAGGGCGCGGCGCAGCACCACCTCACGTAGACTTTTACATGTGTGATTTCACAGCGAGCCTAGGGCCACATGATCCCATGGAGGCGGTGCAGGAGATCCAATGGGGATCGGTATGAAGTCATCAACTATAAAGGAGCAGAGTATCTTGACTGGTGTGGGATTTCATTCCAACAGTGTTTGAGGCATAACAGGTTGGAAGCGTTGGACTCTTGTTTGATGTATGTGGGACCCCATAACAAGACAATATTCAACCTCCCTCGGTTGCGCAATGAAAGCAGCCTCCCTAGTGACAAAGACAAAGCTGAGAAAAAAATGGCAGCATCAACAACCATGGGCAACCGAAGGGCCCTTTCAAGCAACCAACACATCATACCCTCACAACAAAACCTGTGCTGGATCTCAGCCAGCCTAGCATCTAAACAAGCTCATTGGTTGGACTATGTGTACACCATCATGATTACAGTTAATTTCTAGTTACTCCTTGTTTTGATGTACACTGTTTTAGATTAGACTATTTTTAAGGTTGAGGGAGCTATGTCTTCTGCTGGCTGTCATTATTAGCATCCTGCGTACTGACTGAGGCTCTGCCATCTTGTTTCAGAAACCATAAAGAGCCACTAGGTATGGTGGTATTATACGATTACTTGTGCTCTGAAATGCTGATGCTGTTATTATGACTGTTGTTTGCACATGGCATAGACACAATGCAATTTATCAAGTTTTATTCAGTCCAGATGGGTGAAATAATTTGTATATCAGATGCACCGCTGGTAACTTCAGAGCAATGCAATAATACTTTTATGGCCAATTTCTAGATTCACTGCTACCAAATTTTGGAGTGAAGTGAACTCCATCTATCATCTCTCAATTTTGAAGATATGAAACACGTTTTGTAATAAGTTGCAAATTAGAAATTCTCAAAGCTTCTGTTGCCAGTTGTAGGAGCACGACCACAAAGATTATGGAGCCATAAACATAAGGGAACAATAACACTTGTTAATCTCTAAAGCTGTCCTTATGTAATACAGGGTTAACCCATTATGCCACGTGACCGTCCGGTATATCACATATAAGGATTCAGTGGTTCTCTAGGATCTTATTTATCTGAAGTAGCCACAGACATTGACAGTTCACGCTACCACCTCCACTCATTAAATGATTCTATTTTTGGAATCTTTACCTATTTCTCAGGTGGCCTCTAATTTTGGAACATTGAGAGTGAGTGAAGTCACTGCAGAACATTTTGAAGTCAGTGAGTAGGTTTTGCACTCATGCGCTGGGTTGTATATTATAATCCATTCTTAAGTTAGGTTCATTGGCTTTGATCCTGCACTGGGTATCTTACTGACAAAACTTTAAAGCCTGCGTGGAGATCATACCAAGGCCCACATTCCCTAGATGAGTGTCGACGCTCGGACCAATCACAATGCTGCATTGCAGCGTTGTGATTGGTCAGGGGAGTCTGGCTGTGCTTCCTCTTCCTGGAGTCCGACTGAAGAGAGCAGGAGTAGAGACAAGGGACCCGGCAGCATGGTAAGGGTTTATTTTTGTACTTTTTTTTTCACATGGCTTCACACCGCTTTGTAAATAAGGCCCCGTTTCATGCTTCATTTAGCTTAAAAGGGGCGTGCAATGGATGCTGCTGTGGGCATTCCGCCGCAACACCCATTGTTTTTTGGTGATGCCCCATATTTACAAGGCTTGGTCAACACCAACAACTAAGATCAGGGAATACCTGATATTATCCTGTTTCAGTCCCAATTCTGCAGTACGCAGACGATATAGTACTACTAAGTAAAACACCAATAGGTCTGCAACAGTTAATAAATGTGTTATCATCTTATTTAGTACAAGAAAATTTGGAGCTGAACAAAGAAAAAACAAAAGTGCTTCGGCTAGCGGAGGGGAAGAAACAAATTTAAATGGTCAATCAACGACTCAGTCCTAGAAGAACAGGACTCATACAAGTATCTGGGGATGACCCTTGGGCAAGGTAATTTAAAAAAAAAAACACTCTCTGGTACTAAAAGGGAAGGCACAATCATTAATCTACGCGTATAGGCAATTGCAACTAAAAATGGCCGGCCCGAATTATACTCACCTATTAAAAGTAATGGATTCACAAATCTTACCTACTTTGTCATACGGGTTAACCACGTGGCTAGGAGGGGAGGCAAAAATTCTAAACAACCTACAAAACAAAATCTACAAAGTAGTGTTTAACCTGCCGCACTCAGCCGCGCCCGCACAAGTCCGCCTTGAATTTGGCTTACAGAACCAAAAATTCCGGTCAATGTCCATTTTTGCAAAACTGTGTCATAAAATCCGTTCTGCCCCAAGCGAGTCAATGGACAATATCTGTTGGGAGGAAATTAATTACCAGGAAAACCAGCCCAATACCACCTTATGGGGAAGTTACCTTAGCACCTGTTTGACTACATTGGATCTACAAGAAGTATGGGAAAAAAAATAGACCAGGCGTACTTCTGTAAAGTAGCCAACGGCTCAGCAAAAAGGAATTCTCTGTTAGTAGACAAAAAATCTCTAACGAAATGGCGCCACGCGTGGACAGTAATTAACTCCTATACCCATCAAAAACCACAGGGATATTTAGCCTTACATTATAGTCAACATTTAAAAAAAGCTTTTGTAGCTTACCGAATGGGCATGCACTATTCAAAGGATTTAAGGCCTTCTTGGAAACATCAAATCGAAAGCTCCCACTGTAGACTGTGTGGATACCAGAAGGAAACTTTGATGCACTTGTTATGTGCATGTCCTGCTTTACTAGCTTTAAGAAGACGACACCTACGGGCCATCTTTATCACGTTAAAGATCCGCACTTGCCGTCAAGCAGTAATAAGCTGGCTAGGAGGCACTTCCTCCATCTTGGCATGTCGGGGAATTAAATTTATGACCAAGGTAACAAAACTGCTACAAGAAAGTCAACTGACAAATGGCTCCTAAGGTCTAGTACAAGGAATGGATCAAGGCAGGAAGTCCGCGGTGGCAGAAAGGACATTACTAAAACCTTGCAAATGAACTTAACAAGACACTATATTGGATGAAATATGATCAGTATTGTCGTTTTACTAAAAATAGGATATTTATTTTTTTCTTTTTATTGTTCTAAAACTCGTAATTTTAAAGCTGTTCGAAGATTGTAACAATTTTTATTAATCAAACAATAAAATAAACTTGAACTTGAACTTGATATTAGCCTGGCGATAAGAAGAGAAATTATTAATTTCTCCTAATTTTTGCCTCTTTCCACTGCAGCACACATAGAAAGAGCAAATCATCTTTCAAGGTTGTTTATGTGCAGGATGGTGTCCCTTCCTGCACATGAACAACCGCCTCTGTAGCGCAGGCACCCTTGTAACATGGCGCAGGGGTGCCTGCGCTGGTGCTAGGCTGCTTTAGTAGCACCTGCACTAGGGGAAACACAGGGGTGCACTGTATTTTGGTAAATAAGGTGCTTCCCTGCATTTTAAAAATGCTGGAGCGCGTCGTTACCAATTGTGGGGTAACACTGCGGTCTGACTTTTTTGTAAATATGCCCTGTAGTATGCCCAGGGAAAACGAGGGAGCAAGACAAATTTTTAATGCACATTCTTAATCCTCTAGTGCGTCATAATAAATTGCTTCAGAAGTACAAAGATGTGTGCAAACAGCCATTGCACTCCGGAGCATCTAAAGCAAATTATGGAATAGATATTGGATTGACAGTATTTTGATAAATATCTACTTTAATCTATAAACTGCTTAACGGGACATCCAGGAGATATGGTGCATAGTGATAATAACCAGCTTATGCCATGTCTTCTCTCATCTGTCTCAACTGTCATTGAGCTGTCTCAAATGTCATTGAGTGTGACAGTTTTTGTATAGATTAGCATACTGTTAACGTGTAGCTTTCACGTATTAACGATTCTGTAGTCTCACATACCAGTAAAGAGTAGCCGGTATGGGAAACGACACATCAACATTCTGCCACCTAAGATTGCTGTTTGGAAACTCTTCGTAGAGCATGTCAGTCACTTTATTTCAGCAGTGTGTTAAAGTTATGGCACAAACATGTAAAGTATTCTGAAGAACTAACAATTATAACGATATAAGGTAACACTAAAAATGATTATATTATATAAATATATCTATCTATCTATCTATCTATCTATCTATCTATCTATCTATCTATCTATCTATATTTTAGATACGAGGACATTTCCTTTCGAGTGATTGGCGCCTTGTGTTTAACTCTCGCTATGCTCCCACAATAGGCTGGCAACGCATCTTTAAGCGCAGCCTGGGACTGCACGGGGGGGTGGGTGATTCCACTACTTTGTTCAGCATTATGTATATTTCATGAATTGTGTGACGATACATTTCACTAGCCACTTTTACTGTTGCTGTTTTCACATTCTGAAATTGGTTTAACAGTATGTATTATAAGTGCATTGCCCTGACAAAGTAGTATTTTCTTTATCTTTACTACTGCCTTAAGTGGAAGGTATTATAAATGCTAACATGTTGATGGCGCTAATCAGATTGACAAAGGCTTCTGCGAAGCCGAAACGTGTCTCTTTGGTCGCGGGGTCAAGGGAGACCCGAGAAAATAAAGGCGCTGTATTCCAACAGCCTTAAGAGCGTGCCTTCTTCTTGGCTGGAGCAGGACTGTTTTTGCATTTAATACAGCGTTAGCGGTCTAAGCGCTGTCCACGCTACACCAGTCGTTTGTGGCTCTCCCTTGTGACCGCAATTTTTGAGAGGAGCATTGGAGTGCTAGAGGTGGAGCCCCGAGAAAGTGTGCCAGGAAGAGGAACAAGGATGACAGCATATGGGAGACTAGGATCTCGCAGCGGGGCAGTTTGTTGACTGCCAGCACGGGGTCTGCATTTCCCCAGTCTAGAAATGCCTTGCTTGGAAGACTGGCCATCTCTGGTGACTGGGCACTGCGAACACCTAAGCGGAAGCGGTGAGGACTGTTTGGCAGATTTGATTTTTGTTTACTGGTCTCCTCCAACCCCTTGTTGGTGTCCCCCTTTTTCGGTCTCGCCTGACCCAGCGCACGCGCTGGTCTGGCGAGACTTATTGAGAGGGCTCCAAAAAGTGCTACCAGGCAAGCCTAGAGCTACAGTGCGTGGGCTTTGATGTTTGATCGTGATCGCGATCACTTTCACTTTCGCGGCTGCACGGACGCTTTGCATAGCCAATAGGTCTCGCTTTTGGGAGATGCTACATTTCACTAGCTACTTTTACTGTTGCTATTGTCACATTCTGAAATTGGTTTAACAGTATGTATTATAAGTGCATTGCCCTGACAAAGTAGTATATTCTTTATCTTTACTACTGCCTTAAGTGGGAGGTATTATAAATGCTAACATGTTGATGGCGCTAATCAGATTGACAAAGGCGTTTGTGAAGCCGAAACACGTCTCTTTGGTCGCAGGGTCGAGGGAGACCCGAGAAAACCGCCGCATCCCGCAGCTATAACCTGCTATTTGTTTAGACCGTGGCTGCACGAGGGTGCATCACACACTGAGGCGATGCTCCGAGGATCGAGCTGTGTCCTGCGTGGGGGGTGAATGTTCCAGGTCAGCCGCTTGTTTCCACGAAGATCCAGGTGCAAGGTGAGAGGAGGCAGTCACCGCCCACTTGGGGAGTACTTACGATGTATGACTGCCTTACGGAAACTCAGAGTGCTGAGTTTTCAAGACGCTCCCTAGTGCCTGCCAGAAGGTTTCACCCAATCGTAGCAAGGCCAGCTGGGTTTAAAGGTGGACATTTGCAAGCACTTCTAATCCTTTGGCATTTGAAAATGTCAGTAGACGAAACGCGTCATGTCTGGAATGCTGAATAAAGTGCGTCTTGACCTGTTGGACTTGTGTGGCTCGTTCTTTTCTTTTTGAAGGGAACTTGGTTTGGAGATATATATATATATATATATATATATCAGATATATAGCGCTTACTACAACAGGTATTACGGGGTTGCAATTATCAGATGCACAGGTGCAAGTCTAACACCTTTACACCAAATACACCTATTAATTTTAAGTTACTGATTCAGACTTTTATTGTGTGGTCCTAATGCTCACACTGTACCTTAAGATTTAAATTGTTGATAACCCCTCTTCTTCACAGGCTACTACAACGGTCTATTGGCCAGAGCTGTATTGGAGAAACTGTCCACAGCGTTCTCACTTCCAAAATGTGCAGAAAGCAAATGTTCTGTATTTGAGAAAAAGGCAAAGACAAACAGACAACTGTAATATGCACCATTCCATTAACACTATAAAAATAGCATCAAAGGCTACGGCGAAAATTATAAGACAAACAAAGTGAAATTTAACTTGAGCAATACAGCAGCATTGATATACGGAACTTCAAAGCATCCAATCATCCGTGGGAAATAAGCAAGCAAAGAAATCTTTCAGTCTCATGACCAAAAATCTTTGATCAAAACTCTGCCCCATTAAATGCAGCAGATGATACCTCCTTCAGTCTTTGATGAGACACAAGCAGTGTCCTCTCCAGCAGACAATATGGCAACCGCAGTCTCAATCACAAGACGCAAGCAAACGCTGCAAAATGATGTGCCTGGGAAGGCGAATTATGCCAGCAATATTTTTGGGCATTGCTGCAGTGCCACTATGCCTCAACCAGAAAGAGGCACCAGCAGTTGCATTCATGCAACATAAACGTACAAACCTAGGCCACGAGAGAGGTGCCTGCAGGGAAGTGGCTACCAATACCTGCTCAGATATGAGCATTACTGACTGTATATCTTTATTGTGGTTAACACTAAAGCCAATGCGTTGACAGCATGATGGTGCACTAACGAGTGCTGAATTTAGAAATGTTCTGATGAGACACCTGGCCTGCTGTGCAATCACTTCAAATTAAGAGTCAACAACAAGACAGTCCCTCAAATGCCCCCTCCCATCTGTAACATAGGATTATTACTCTTTCGGGTTATCTCATTTATCAAAAAAATAGTATTCGGATGTTGCTCTCAGAAAACACCAGAATTGGGTTCAACCAAATATTCTAACATTTAATGAATGGCTTTAGGTAACATCAGGATGGGATCTCAGATTGAGAGTGATGAATGAGGACTCCAAACATTTTAGGTGCTAGTGATATGTGTGATACTGGAGTGATAGTGGAGGTTTGGCTGACTGGACATAATTGCCTTGTACATGATTGAGTGTAGGAAATTAAACTAAGTGGGTGCTGTGGTCTCTGTTGCCGATGAACTGCCTTCATAGTATACTGGTGAAGGCCGGTAGCTGACTCATATATACTGACTTACACATAAAACTGAAATGTTGTCACATTAAAATTTAAAACTGGATTATGGGTAGGGCTTCCAGTTTTCAGTTTTTATTTATTCTCACAGATAAATGCAGACATAAAAAAACCTGATTCCTGTGTGTATTTATTTTTTAAAAAGGAGAAAAGACAGAAAATGGTGCTTCTTGTGAGTGACTCTCTCTCCTTGTTGTCCTTCATGAATTCCAGACCAACATCTGAGCAGATAGACACCATTGGGATTTAAAAACAGGATGTGATTCGCTTAATTAAAGATATATGTTAACATATATTTGTATATAACGCCAATCTTTAACTATCGGTGTACTGTTTTGTTATATTTGGCTGCTTAATTTGCCAAAACGTAACAGGCACCAAGGCATCAAAGTATGAGTGCATGTTTATCAGTTGAATAAATGTGGATACATACCATTTTACAACTTCATTTATTCTCAAAACATAACATCAATATTGATGGGGGGCGCTAGGTGGCGCCACTCAAGATGGCCGCACATATGTGAGGCTCCTGCCGCCCGGCGCGATGATTTGATATTTATCCTGCCCACGGGAGTTGCGGAGACCGGCCCGTGATGGCCCGCCTGCCCTGGCACTGCTTACATCCCTGGTGAACTTTTTCCGGAAGATTGGAGGGCTTCTGCCGTCGCGGAGGGGCTGCGATCGCAGAGCGGCTGCATCAGCAGGATTGTGGACGGAGTGAGACCCGGTAGGCGGCCTTACGGGAGTCCGTGGCTTAACACGCGGCGACTGGGCCTCTGAGCCGGGAAATGTGAGGAGAGCGGCTCCAGGTCGGAGGGGATTGGCGGCCACCCCGGGAGGGGTCCTGAGCACTAGCGAGTGCTGCCGGAAGGTGGGGGAGCTGCGATAATTGCGCTGCATACTGAGACCTGATGCAGCCTAGAAGAGGTCAGGCGAGCGCAGGCCAAGCTGCCGGGCTGCGAGAGACCCGCGACTAGCAGCCCGTAGGTACCCGATCCACTGCTGAGCACCTGAAGACGAACGCCGCTTTGACGGAGAGCGATGGTGAGGACATTGCGGAGCACGTTGCGCTGCAGATGAGTCGCTGACCCCGCAGTGAGACTGGTGAGGCACTCCCGCTGTTCCCCTCGACCATCTACAAGCCCGGTGCGGTTGCCTCGCAGCTTCCTATTGCCTGTCGTTGGGCGGACGGTGTGGTGTGTTGCGCGCTGCTGCCTGTACTGGAGTGCCATCTTCATCTGGCCCCGGGACTGCTCCACACACGGTTAATTAATTTGCTACTGAGATAGAGGGGCAGAGTGCATAATCAGCCATAACGTGCACGCAGGAGCCGATCCTTCAGCGATAGAAGTGCTCTCCTGCCATATTATCAGTGTGGATGATCGCAGTGGGCTGGGGGCTGAACACAACTGGATTGAAATAACTGTATCCTCAAGCATTGGGCAGCGGGGGTGCGGAGTGCTGCCGAAAACATTACTAATCACTAATATTTGCTTGCCGTCGTGAACTCACTAGCACGGAGAGCAGGGGGCCCCGGGAGTGGTCCCCTTGAGCCCCTTTGGCCACAGGAGAAGTAGAGACGGGTACGAGTGGGAACCCGCCAGCGAGGAGAGTCCGTGGGCACGGCGCGTGGCGCGGCTGGTTTGCGGCCCGGGCAACCCAGCGGGGTGGCGGAAGGCGGCTGCCTCCACTGTCGCCATTCCCCGGGAGATTGCTCTCACAGGATGCTGCACGGCCCCCCCGCCTGAGGCCGGAGATGGGGAAGGCTGACGCCAAACAATCCCGCCTCACGTACGAGGCAAAGAAGACAGGCCGCACCCCACCAGACGAGCGAACGGTGTCGGGTGAGTCGGACCCAGCAGCTGGTCCACCTGAGAAGGCGGGGGAGCTGGCATCGCTTCTCCAGGAGGTCCAGCAAGGCTTTGCCACAATGGCTGATAAAATGGATGGCATGACTACGCGCATGGATGCCATTGTGCATAAACTGGACAATCATGAAGACCGACTCCGGGAGGCGGAATGCCGCATATCGGATACCGAGGACACTTCCACACAGGTTTCCACGCAGGTGGCGCAAATGGACAAGCTCCTGAAACTTATTGCGGCCAAGAACGAAGACTTGGCAGCGAGGAGTCGACGCAATAACATCCGCGTTCTTGGGGTGCCGGAGACCACAAACACTGGTAGAATGGAGGAATATATGGAGAAATTATTGACTTCAGCCATCGGAAAGGAACATCTCTCCTCCCAGTTCATTGTGGAACGGGCCCATCGGTCCCTGGGCCCCCGCCCGCCACCGGGGAGCGCGCCTCGCCCTATAATCGCTAGAATCCTCAATTACAGAGATCGCGATACTATACTTCGTGTGGCCAGAAGTAAACAGCAACTCAACTACGAGGGAGTCACCTTCTCCATCTATCCGTACTTTACAGCCGCGGTTCAGGAAGACAGGCGCAAATTCGTGGCGGTCAAAAACAAGTTACGACAGGCACAGATAAACTACGCTTTGCTGTACCCAGCATGCCTCAGAATCACCCATCAGGGCAAGCAAAGTTTCTTTACTAACCCGCAGCAGGTGGAAGACTTCCTAAAACACCTCAAACGCGCTGGTGGCGGCTTCGGGTCACCATCCACCTCGAGACGACCCGCCTCACCGGACTGATATACACCACCACCTGCTGTGACTTAACTGAAAGACAGTAAGCTGGGGTGCTGGGGCGGGGCGGTGGGTTGCTGGTAGGCTCTGCAGTGTCTGTTTTGACTATCCTGATGCTGTGTTGGGTTTTGTATGGGACACACCGGTGGGCATGACATTTAGGGTTGCGCTGGGCACCTCCCCTAGACCCGCGTAGGGCTCGACCATCTACTCACTTGCGGGCTCTGGGGGAGGGGTGGACCCGGATCGCCGCCTAGGATTTCCCACCAGCGGGTAACACCCTTCGGTTTCTTCAAGCATGGTCGGAACCATGTTTCTGTAGTTGTTGTTTCATGGAGGGAAGGGGGAGGGAGTTGGGATTCTGGCAAGTTGGGGCTGCTTCAGTGGGAGGGGGGAGGTTATTTCAGGGGTATTCAGTATGCAGGTACATTTCGTAGAGTGCAGGTGGAGGTGTGCAGAGCAGCATTGTGCAAGGTTAGCTTGTTTTCATGGTGTGGATGGCTCGGGAGGGTAACAGCGCGATTAAAATACTGACATGGAATGTGAGAGGCCTAGGAGACCCGAGGAAACGTAGGAAGATCTTGGCGTACTTAGATAGGCAGCAGATCCAAGTGGCATTACTGCAGGAGCCGCAGGGCTGACAGCGCCTTTGCGTGCAGGTGGGCGGGACATCGTCTGTTCTCCTCCTATTCCTCCTACGGCCGTGGTACGTCGATCCTCTTTAAGAAACACCTGCACTATGAGCTAGTCGGTACGATTTCAGACACGCAGGGTCGCTATGTGATCACATGGGGGCGGCTGGGGGGGGGATTCCATAACGATAGCTAACTGCTATGGCCCAAATACTGATAGCCCGGAATTCTTCAATGATGTCTGGGGCAAATTAATGACAATCGTATCCACTCACATAATATGGGGAGGAGACTTCAATGTTGCTCTAAAGCCGGGTCAGGACAGATCTCACCCCATGTCGCATCATTACACCAAATCTAGGGAGGCACTATCTGGTATACTTGAGGAGGGGGTCTGCTCGACAGCTGGCGGTATTTACATCCACTGGGGAGGGAAGGCTCCCATTTCACTTCTCGTATGGGCAGCTGGGCGAGAATTGACTATTGCCTGGTGTCCCATGGGTTGGCATCCGGTATACAAGCAGTGACACACTTGGCCAGGACGTACTCGGACCACTGTCCGGTGAGACTGTCGATTACTTTGCCAGGGTATGCTGCTCCTAGGCCGCACTGGAGATTACAGCCCATGGCTCTGCTAGATGCCGTGTTTCAGGGGGAACTTGAGGAGGAAATCCGTGATTTTTTCACGAGGAATAAGGGCTCGGTCGGGAGCGTAGAGGTGATATGGGAGGCCTTTAAGGTGACGATAAGAGGATACTGCCTCTCTAAAAGTTGTGGAGTGCTCAAAGATATACAGCGAACACTACAAAGCCTGGAGAAGGAATTGAAGGGGTTGGAGAGCCAGATGGGCAACAGGCAGACAGGGACAGTGCATAGTACCTTTAGGGAAACCCTGACCAAATATGAAGCTGAAGCACAACGCGAGCTGAACTTCCGGGGGAAATACTGGACGGACCGTAGATATGGTGAGGGAGACCGTCCTGGGAGAGCTCTTGCTGAGGCAACGCGCCCTCCTCGTTTTGGCACCCACATATTAGAGGTACGCAGCCCTGACCATGCAGTTCATCGAGACTCGTTAGCCATACTCGGGACATTTGTCGAGCACTATGGTAAGCTTTACACATCCCAGAGGGAGGGGGCGCTTGAGATGGATGACTTTCTGGGAGATGTAGCATTAGGCTGGCTTGGGGATACGCAGCGGGAATTTTTATGTCACCCGTTCAAGCTTGATGAAGTGCGAGAGGCGATTATGCAGTTAAAAAATGGGAAGGCGCCGGGCTCTGATGGGCTACCGGCTGAATTTTATAAATGCTACATTGATATTATGGCGCCGGTCCTCAGGGAGGTGTATGAGGAGTCCCTAGAAGTGGGAATATTGCCACCCTCGATTAGAGAAGCGGTGGTTACGTCGTTGCTGAAGCCTGGGAAGGCCCCTGACTCCTGCGATTCTTATAGGCCGCTCTCAATAATCAATTGTGACGCCAAGATACTGGCTAAAGTGCTCGCGAATCGTCTTACACTGTTGATGGACAAGCTTGTCCTGCCGGATCAAGCGGGGTTCGTGCCCGGGAGATCGACTTCCCACAACCTTCAGACTCTGTTCTCCCTGGTGCAGATGGTAGATCAGGAGTTCCCACTCGCTGCGGTATTCCTTGATGCTACTAAGGCATTCGACTCGGTGGAGTGGGACTATCTATTTGGCGTCCTTCAACGGATGGGTTTCCCTCAGCTGTATGACTCCTGGATTCAACTGTTGTATAATCAACCGACAGCCCGGATACTGATAAATGGGCATGTGTCTTCCCCGATAACTGTTTCGAGAGGTACCCGACATGGGTGCCCACTGTCGCCCCTGCTGTTTGCGCTTGCTGTGGAGCCGCTGGCTGCCAGACTGCGACAGCTACATAACGACAAGGCATTCCGCTGCTGCCTGAGGCAGATATTGATATCGTTATACGCGGATGACATAACACTATATATAAGAGACCCGCAAAACAATATCAACCCCGTGTTGCGGGAATTTATACGGTTTGGAAGGCTCTCCGGAGTGGGTATTAACTGGGGGAAGTCTATGGTGTTCCCGCTTACGTCGGCAGTGACTCCCTTCCCACTTGACTTCCCATTAGAGTGGTGCCAGGAGGACTTCAGATATCTCGGGATTCAGGTGGCCCGCAATAGGGAAGAGATTATTAGGGCAAACTATGGCACTGCTGTGGAACGACTCAAAACCAATGTGACGCGGTGGATTGCGCTGCGCCTATCCATGGCGGGTCGTGTGTCACTCATTAAAATGAAGATACTTCTTCAGTTTTTGTACCTATTTCTAAATATACCCTACTACCCGGGGCGGGTGTTCTTCGCCATGCTGTGCTCGGAGCTCATACGATTGGTGTGGGGGGGCAAGCAGTCGCGTTTGAAATGGTCTATGCTCACTAGGCCGTATGACCAAGGAGGGTTTGATTTTCCGGACCTCGAAATGTACTACTTATGTGCTCAGGCACACTACGCCTATTACTGGGTACACCCGCCACGATACATGCCGCAAATAGCGGTGGAGGCCTGGCTCGCTGACCCGATACCCCTCAATGGCCTCATATATGATCCAAAAGACATGCCGGTTGTGGCACCTACCACGATCGCTAGTACGGTGGAGGCATGGTGTCGCATAGCGGCACTCTTGGGTGCCTCGTTCCTATATTCCCCCAAATTGCCACTCACATATCACCCGAGCTTGACGCTGCTACAGGAGAAGGGATTTCAAGATCTTTGTAACCAAGTGAAGGTTGTGACCTGGGGAGATCTCTTCCGCGAGGGAACCTTTCGCACCGCTGACCAATTCTTGCAGGAAGCGGCGCGCACGCCACTCAATGTATTTCTATACGTGCGGTTGCGGCAGGGTATGAGATCGTTACTTCCTTCCTTCCCCCGAGAGCCAGAATGTTTCGAACCGTTACATCGGATTCTGCGCTCGACGGATGGTGGACACTTGGTGTCCAGATTATATGCCTCAGTACGGGAGTGTGATTTGGGGAGCGACAGTTCGTCCCGGAGCCGATGGGAGGGGGAGTTGGGGAGCGAGCTCACTGAGGAGCAATGGCGATATTGCTGTCGCCAGACGGCACAGATATCGGCTAGTAGTAGGTTCCGGGTCATAAACTTTAAGTTCTTACATCAGCTGTACTACACGCCAGTTAAGAAGCTGCGCTTCAGGCTAGCTGACAATGATCGCTGCAGGAGATGCGGGCAGCTGGGAGCGGGGTTTTTGCATCTCGCCTGGGGTTGTGCCATGGTGCGTGACTATTGGGAGCAAGTGTTCACGGCACTGGGAGACATGATTGGTGTTCAGCTGGAGGGGGACCCGTTGCTTGCGCTTCTGGGGCACACGGCACACATACCTCCGCAACATAAAAAATATGTTGCCATCGCAATGTTGATGGCGAAAAGGAAGGTGGCCTGTAGATGGGGTAGGGGGCGAGCCCCGAAATTTAAGGACTGGCTGGCCGATATGATATTTTGCCAAGAACAAAGCACCACATATGCCAAACTATTGCCGCGAGCCTCACGGCCCAGGGATATATGGGGGCCGTTAGTGAGGTACCCCCTGACACATGATCCCGCAGGGGATGCTAATGCGCCGAATACGGCTAGAAATGCGGGTGAGGAGTGATCGACGCTGCTACACTCTCTCATTGCATAGCTGCACTCTCCTGCCCTGCGGAGACTGCGTGGGTGCCGTAGAGGTTAAGGAATGGGTTGGGATTTGTATGTAGACGGGGTCTGTCTGAACTGCACGTATGGGGTCTCTGTCTCGATGTTTTTCTTTTTTTTTTCTTGTTTCCCTCCCGAGCCGTTGATCGGACTCCGCAATTGCACAAGTAATGCTATTTGTATATTTGCATTCTAGATTGTATACCTCTCATAATCGCTGACTCTTTGAACCTGCTAGCGCTGTGGCGCTACTTTGTTATATAAATGCTTAAAATCACAAATAAAGTTTTTAAAAAAAAACAACAACAAAAAAACATCAATATTGATCAATACCAATACGAGTGCCCCAAAAAATAAAGATGAATAAACACGGATGGAAATGGTAAAAATGAATACCATAAAACAGGGAGGCCTTCTTCTGGGGTGATGATGCCTAACGTTTACAACTGTGGAACATTTTTGTCTTATTTCCTTCCAAGTGTGTATTAATTGTACCAAGCAGTTCTTCATTAATTGTTGTCAGTGGCCTAATCAGACTGGACTTCCTCAAGACACTGGGACGGGATTACTGTTGCTCATTGTCTCAATGCTCACATTGTGTGGTTGTTGGATCAAAGCTCGCCCATCAGCTGGTGTTCCTGAAATGGAGTTTCCTTCTGGAGAACATGGCTCTCACTCAGATGCCTTCAATCAACTGCTGCCCAGTGCTTATGGTAACTAACGTGATTTTTCTAGGAGCTGTAGAAATGTCTCCGAAGGAAGCCTAGAATTGAGACTGGTGCAGTCTTCCCTCCATCTGAACTCTGGATGGGCTGAGACAATGGCGTCCTTTCAATGAGTGGCAGGCCCTTGGGAAGACAGTATTCAGGTTGGACATAGACATGTTAAAGCCCCCAGTCCGAGATGTGAGTGGAGAGTGGGTTGTGGGCCTTCTTCTTATTACTGCTCAAGAAGAGCCATCTAAAAACATATCTGTTTTAATTCAGCCTTTGAACATTTCTTAAGGGAGAGGCTCAAAGATCTGTCTTCCCAAACAGTTGTAGCCGCAAGATCTCCCAGAGCTTAGTGCTTGTAATTGGACCTAGTGAAGACATCTTCACAATGTTTACCTTATATCACAGTCCATAATAATATTTTCACTGATTCAGATCACATCACTGTAAACCTACTACAGTATGTCTAGAACTGGTTATCTGCACAGAAATCAAGGATGGGAAACAGCAATGAAGAAGGGATGCTCAACTGTGTCAATTAATTTTAGTTGAATATGGATCCTAATAACCCCATTAAACATTCTGTTGGATGAGCATGGACAGCAGGGTAATATTGCTAGTATTTGAATTTTTCGGGCAAAGCCTCATTTGATAAATGAGTAGCAGTTTATAAGTTGTGACCCAGGTCTCCAGTTAATCTAATAATATATTAATATACTACTGAGCTTCCACATCTAACAAGGCTATAAGCAGCACCACTGGAATTATGCAATAGTGCGGCCGCAGCCATTTTCGCATTAATTATGCATTTGTCGCATTTGCTACATAATCCATCATCTGCAGCATAATATGCAGATTGTAACAAAAAAAAATGTGTTTCAAGCTCAAACGGTTCAAACGTTACTAAAAATGCAGCGACACGTGTTGCCACGAGGTGGAAGGCCCTTTGCAAAACTGCAATGGTCAACTTTTTATTGTTTATTTCTAAATTTGGGCATTAAATTGGTACTAATGGGGTGCAACCAATGCACAGACAGTGTTACCAAGTTTAAAAATGACAAATAAATGAAGTAATACTATTACAAAATGTGCAGCATTATGCCGCATAATGGTCCTTTTCTTGCCGCATAATTTACTCAACCCTACCACATAAGTTGACCCTCTCCTGCTTCATAACTCCAATGGCCCTGGCTTTAAGCCTATTATTTGTCGGATCTGTCCTATCCCCTTGTTTTGTCGATTGAATGCAACATGTTCCATTCCAAGAAGTTGGGATGGAAAAGTTTATCTAACCAGTATTTAAACTCTGTCTAAACTAATAGCCACAAAGGCTAGGACCAGCCTTGAAAATTCAAGTGCAATCCAGTTTGAGTCAGGTGTCCTGTCTACATGGCTTTATTAGGTTAGTGTTCCCATTTCTTCTGCATCAAAAGCAAGCTCCCGTTGTCAGAAAATCATGGTGGGCATAGTTGTTAGTTGCATTTTCAGTACTCCCTTTGAAACATCTAAAGTAGATATTGATTGAACCTATCCTCCAGCAGCAATGTTATGCACAGCACCAATCCTACATGCTGTACCCAGAGGATTGATGTAGGCCCAGAATTTCTAAGCATCTTGCGTTTTGCTGGTGTTCTAAATGTTCAGCCACTTCTGCCTCTTGGTGAGTATTTTACTCTCTTAGATTTTTGTTCTATAATGCTTTTTTACACCCTATATAGTTTTTGGGACACCATTGGCGACCAGAGGTTTAATAGAGACCCAAATAGATTATACTAGTCCTTTTTCGTCTGTGTACTGTTTCAGGGAAGATCTGTCGTAACTAGTACAACACACGTGGGCTTTGCCATCAAAGTCCAAAAGAGGACTACAAAACATCCTCTCAGTGCTGTGTCCTTCAGACTAGGCAGTCGTCATCTGTTATGGAGGCCAACCAACAATGTCACTAAACTCTGCTTTCCATAAAGCTGTCTTTATTGCGTATTCCTGAACTTCATTTATTCCACTTGAAAGCAGACACCCCTACCTATGTTTCCAACCTTCACGATTTCCAACTAGTTTTAAGTGGGTACGTTCATGCAACCTCCCCTCTTTTTTAAAGTCTTTACAATGTGATAGTAAAGAGGCAGACATAAAAGTATGGTCCATAGCACCGCTTCCGAGGTGGTTGTGCAGTACAAAGCACTTACGTTCAAACGATGGAGTCTTATTAACTGTTCTTCTCCTTTTCTTGTTGACTAGTTGACAATCAGCATGTGCTGCACGTGGGATTCCCTTATACCCATCCTGCCACTCAACCTCTTGCCAAACCAATACATTGTTTTAGGTCACATTATGTTAGAATATAATTGAAACACAATACATACTTTGCAAGTTGGGGAAAAAGATTCTGAGACCGAGCTAAAGCATTATTTAGGCTAGAAAAAATATTCTTTTTAGTGCCATATTCCCATTAAGATCTGGTGCATGTTTCAGAAACCTGGCATTAATAGATGTCTGTAATTGCCACTGTAACATTCTGAAAGTTAAAAGATACAGTGCCTTCTTCATTTCCCTATGTAGGGTATTTAGTTTTGCTTTTGTGTGCTACTTACGACATTATAACTTGGGTGAGAGGCAACACCTGAGCCTGGTGTCTGAGTGGACTAACGCATCTAGCCCATAAATCTGTGTGTTTGCCTCATGCTTCACATTTAGGCTACCAGACGGTCAGAACAACCTTTCATCCTCCTAAGGCTGATAAAATGAGGCCTATTTATTTGGGTACTGATAATCACATGTAATTAAGTTCCAAGATGGCCGAAAGCATGAACATGTGTCTTACAAACTGACATTACGTTAACAGTTATTCGGGTATGTTATCTATGCAGTTTAGAAAGTCCATATTTTAACAGTGTCAATGGTTTGAGACTGGAGATAGCCCATGGCGGGAAACAGCCATTACATCGCATGCTTAACATAGCATGCGATTACAACCTGGTCGTTACAACGACCGCGTTGCTACATCCCAGTACCATTACAACGCAAGTTGTTACAACAACTTGCTGTATGGGGTGCTCTAAGCTAAGGAATAGTATAATTTACTATTCTAACACCTTGCCTACTGTTGCACACACTGCAGTTGGAATGGTAAATTATTACTATTCCAACATCCAGCGCCCCCTACAGCAAGTCGTTGTAATGACTTGCGTTGTTAAGGTACTGCGATGTAACAACGCGGTTGTTGTAACAACCGCGTTGTAATCGCATGTGTTGTAAATGCATGCAATGTAGTGGTATATATTCCTCATGGCGGGGCACAAATGGCGTGGCTGACTATATGTGCACCTCTACCGCTAGTAAATGCTGAAATATGTGTGTCCTTCTAATCAAACATCACCTTTTCAATCATATTGACTGATGGGAAACATTCAGAGCAATATCCTACAGGCTGTCTTTTCCTTCTGGTCGGAGGTATTAAATCTGCGTAGTGCATAGATTTATTCTGGCCCAATGACTCACTACCAATTTGAAAGGAACCACAGTCGCCCTTAATTGACGAAGATTTCATTCTTCACGTTCCCCCCTCAATTGGTAACATACTGTGGGTTAAAATGAGCAGTGTAATTGTCATGTTAAGAGCGCAGTTATTGAGTCATGGTTTCTAAGAGTGAAACCTTCAATTGCAAAGTAAAGTAAACAAATCCAACTGCATTTTAGTTTATAGGAAAACATGAGTCATGGCATTGTACACTCTGTGGTATTTAAATTATCTGAGTAAAACTCCACAGTGGCAAGCAGGTGTTTGCACAGGGATCAGAATTACAAATTGTGTGATAATTACCAGACCCTTACAGTCCCCCCATACATTCCAGGAAGTCAAACTTGCTGAAATTCACAGGAGGTAAAAACCAAAAAAAACCAGGTTTGGTATTCAGTGTTAAAAATGTATGCTGCATGTTATGCCCCATTTTTCTTTTAAAACTATGAACAGGAGGTATTTTCCACAGGGTCGGATTGGGAAGGCGGGCAGTGGGGCATTGGCAAATGGGCCGGTGCCTAAGGGTGACATGTGGGCCGGTTGTTAAAGGGCCTCAGCTTCCCAGGCCATCGCACTTCAGGATATGGTGTGCCGGGTAAAGGTGTTAAGTGCGTCAATCTGCCTTAATGGTGACCTAGTTGTTGGGTCAATCTTACCTCGGCCCCCAGTGGGGCTGCGATGCAGTGTCTTGCCCCTGACCTCTTCCCTGCCAGGCCAGGCCATCACATTCAGGCAATGGTGGGTGGAGGCGGGTGGGAGTATGCAGGGGCCTCACTGGGGAGCAAGATTTTTTGGATATGGGCCAACTTCATCTCAGGCCCCACTGGAGCAGCAGTAGCTGCGTCCTTTTTCTTGACCCCATCCCCTACAAGGCCATCACCCTGAGGCTATGGAGGGCTGGGGAGGGAGGGAACTAAGAGAAGCCTTCCTGGAGGGTGTGTGTGTATTTGCATAGGCCTTGCTGGTAACCATAGTTTACCACACATGCAAGACATCGCATGCCATTACAACGCGGTCGTTACAATGACTGCGTTGTTACATCGCATTTCATTACAACGCAAGTCAGAACAACGACTTGCTATAGGGGGCAGAAGGTGTTGGATTTAAAATCCAACACCTTCTCTAATGTTGCACAGACTGGAGTTGGAATAGTAAATTATACTATTCCAACATCCAGCGCCCCCCCTACAGCAAGTTGTTGTTCTGACTTGCGTTGTAAAGGTATGCGATGTAACAACGTGGTCGTTGTAACAACCACATTGTAATGGCATGCGTTGTAAATGCATGCAAACTAACGTGTCATATTTGGCCTTGCTGTGAGGTAACCTTTATTAGGCTTTTGTTAAACTGGAGAGGATGTGGCGTTGTGGCCAAAGCTGCCTACTTTCAGAGTCGGAGACCAGGTACCGGTTCCAGTCCCAGCATCAGCTCAACAACCTGTGATTTTGGGAAATCACTTAATCTACCAATTCCTAAAGAAAAAACAAATTTGGTCTTTTGTAGTGTAACTGTTGCTCATGTAAAACGCTCCAATGCCCTAGCGCCGAGTTCGCCTTATGTAAAACTATAAAAAACCAATTCGAAAATAAAACGGCAACTTATTTAGGATATAAGATTCTCGAGGGCCATAGTGTGATAATTAGAGAGCACCCTTTATATAAAAATTCATTAATTATTCATTTTTAACTTGAACATGGCTTTTCTCACTTTTTGTTTAGTTTAACTATTAGTCCCAGTTGAGTAAAGCATCTTTAGAACATATTTTAAAATGCTTTCAAATTACGTTGAGTTTCTGTAACAGGCAGAGCTAGGCTGTGGAATTCTCTTCAGCTGCCATTAAAGAAAGAAACGGAACTCCTCTCCTTTCGGAAAATACTAAAAACTTGGTTATTTAAACAACATAAAAACAGGAATGCCAATTGGGGCTGTCGCTCGGTATCTTTAGCTGGCTCTATAGTTGGAAATCAGAGTTCTTCGTGCCTAGACACCCGTGGGTATTAGCACGCGTAATAAATTAATATTTCATTTCACTTCATCAGAGGAAAAAATAGAGACTTTCACAGGTTTTTTTCCATTTTCACACCGGCCAGGATACTAAAATACAGGTCATGTTGGTAAAAAAATCAGCAGCCAGGTGAATGCAGCTAGAGTGTGCGTCTGTCATGCGGCTTATGTACGTAGTGTGATGAGGTCATGCATGAGGACCAGAGTTATGCGCCTTCTGTGTTTTTTGTTACACATGTACATGAATTTGAAGCAAAAAAGAGTGAGAGATAAGGTATTTATGCACTAGATGCTAAAGTATAGATTCAGTGAAAAGTGTGAGCGTAGTGTTGACTACGTGGTAAGAGTTTTAGCTTTCTGCTTCTATGCAATAGACTACTCAAACTATTTTCTTATCAAGAGTTTGGCTGTTCATGAGCATGCGTGTAAGAGGAATGCGCGAGAACAGACAGAGTCACACCCACAGATACCAGCCATCTTTGAAGGGAGTCTCTATAATCCAATATAAACCACATTCAGTAGTGAAGGGTACCAGTCTTGTGAAGTGCAGTCTCGAATATGAAATGGTGACCACAGAGCCGTGAAAAGACTAAGAAACAATAGGAATGGGCTATGCTACATCCTCTGAGGACGCCACCTAGGAGCAACAGAGAACAACCAATAGGAAAGGCATTAAACTGTCAGTCATAGCGTGTGCTCTGAGGAGTACTCCCAGGAGTAGCAGCCAGCAACTCACATGAATGAACATTAACTGCTCAGTCCATGCTATTAGTTCTGATGACTAAAACCAATAATTGCATATAAGCAGCCATTATTCAATCAGTCAATGGTATATGCTCTACAGAGTGCGTCCAGGCACGGCAAAGGAGCAGCCGTTATGCTCTGAAGTGTTCATGAAAAGCTGTAGGCATAACACCACAGGAATGGGCATTACATAAACTGCTCCATACAAAATGCTCTGAGGAGTTCACTAAGTAGCAGACGTGGGGTAGAACACGAGGGGGCTTTATGTACAAGCCATTTGATATGTTTTACAGAGTATTCCCAGGTACAGTATAGGGGCAATCCATAGGAAAGGCCATCATATAACCAACCATAAGTTTTGCTCTGGGAGCCATCACAGTGGTATTTTCTCTGTTGTAGCATATCATTGCTTAATTCAGCAAACCTCATTATTAATGCTCAAATAATGTTAGCCACATCTCATTTGTCACCTTCCCAAGCCTAGACCCCAGTGGATCCCAGGTTTTCCTCTCCTATTTTTAGGTCTCAACAGCAGACAATTTTAGCTGTCTGGTGGGAGCAATTCCAACAGAAAACAAACAACACATAACACACAACTTACACATACAGACACACAAAGGTGCTTTTGCACAGCCCCTTTCAGCCACTGACTACTGTGGACCAGCTGGCTTTAGGCTCAGTCTAACAGCGCTTCCCACCAACATTAGTGGCAGCTCACTGCATTTACTTGTTGGAAATAGCTGAAAATTAAGGCAATTGCTTATTCTCACAAACACACATACACTGGTTACCCAACTCCTTCACATTTCACACACGCATTCAAACATTGCACCACCTGCCTGCACCCCCTGCATTTCCGTGGCTCCCCATAGATTCCACATTCATCCCGCTGTAAAGAGTCTGTCCCCAACCCACTCTGCAATTTTTCTTTTCTTTTTTGAGGTCACACAACTTAAAATTGCCACTAGTCCACCTGCTTCTTTAATTACATACTCATTTTATTTTTTATGTTACTGTTTAGATAGGGCCATGAGCTATGTTGGAACAGTAAAGAAAAGAAGCCAAAATTGGTGCACATACACATGTATTGCATGCATATACATGGATGAGCGCGCATGACAGTCATTTTCGATTTGTTTTTCATACCATTCCAACATGGCCACCACTGGTGACCCTCGCGTGGCAGCATGTGCTGCACGTGTTCTAGCAGGGCTCGTCTTAGTAGTGGTGGTGTAAGCACGCCACCTACATCACACCTCGTTTGTGGCCGAGGACATGTTTGGGAAGAGGGACATTATTCTTCTTTTCCGAGTGTCTTTAGACGCGTCTATCTGTCGCTGCTCGCATTGTTCTGATAATGACACCCATTGCATGCTTTCAAAGAAGTGTAGCTGTTAGCCAATTGACAGTGAGATGATTGCAACTGCATCTGAAAGGGAACTCATCCCTCTCACCGACTGGGCTGTTTAACCCTTCATTGCCTACAAGGAAAAAGCATGAAAGTCAGAAACCAACTCTCATTTTGAATTTCATAACTTTGCACCTTTACAGTGGGACAGAGGATACCATCATCTATTGGTGTTTTCTTCAACCAAGGGCATATTGCATTGTCAGCTTGTAGTTTTGCTTTTAACAGGTTTACCATGGGCTTCAAACACCAGTATACAACCGGCTGTCGGCTAAAATTCCCAGATTTGGCCACTTGTCGGCTAGGTTTTCAAAAGTTTACAAAGTCATCAGCTATGTTTTAAAATTTTAAAGTCTACTACTCCATTTGAAAAAAAATGCATGTTTCATACATTAAATCCAAAAGTAAACTCTGATCACAAATGTTGTAATCATGCATTCAAACAAGATTTGGCAGTATGAAACTTTTGTTTTCCTTTGTGTAGTTTCACAATACAATAGTGGTACAACATGGACAGCAGCAACACAACCTTCTCTAACACAAATAATAAGTTAAGGACATGTGGGTGTAGTAGAAGGAACATAAGACAATTCTCTCACACATACAGGACTGGTACAGCCTCTTGCAAGTGTTGCTGACTGCAATTTTATTTACAGCAGAGGTGTGAGCTTTTGCGTAAAAAGTGAATGTTGGATTGTTTCCCTTTAGCACTTTCAACTATATCACTGCATTGGCCTTCATTAGAATTATTGTACCACGCCCTTTCCACCTTGACAGTTTCATTAATGACTGAAGAGTCAAGTCATTTGTCTAGTTTTCCTATGGTAAAACACTAGGGCCTATTAAATCATAGATAAGAGAGACTGTTGTACAAGTGAATCATGTGAAGGTGCTCTCAGGTGCAATGATCGTGGAAAAGGAGGCCCAGGGAACAAAGGTAACCTCCTAGGGTAAAATGTAAATGTAAATTGATACTTGTATAGCGCATCCTGGCTTTCCCTGTGAGGTGTCCACTCCTGGGCACCCCCAAGGTGGAGGCCAGGCATCCTTAGCGTTGTGGGGGCCATTGTGAAGATTAAGCAAGCTATTGCCCAGAGTTGCAGAGTGGGACTCCATGATTGGAATGGCACCGAGGCGAGAATTATCAGGTCCGTGGAATAGTTTGAGCCCAAGACCCGCTGAGGCGGGGAATTGAACCCTGGTCCCGGGCTAAACCTCTGCATCAGGGTCTGCCACTCTAATCATTGAGCCACACTTCTCCTGTTTGGTCAAGCTTGCAAGCCAGAAGTGAAACCAGGGTTCCTGATCAGATATTGTGTAGTTCCGATCCCAGATTGGTATCACATTCATTCTGCTTCGGCCCTAATGACCATTTTATTACTGAATGAATGAATGAGATTTTGTTAGGGACACAGACACTTCAGAAAGAAGCTTTCCGGAGCTGGATGTGAGGGTAGGATGACCCAAGAGGCAAGTTAGTTGTATAGTACCACCTATTCAAGCCCATTATTGTTGTTATTGATGAAGCTAAATTATGGTCTGTCATACCATATATGAGAGAGGTTTGTTTACAATGCACACCCTGAACTGAATTATTTAAACCTGCTATCAAATGTGATGATCACAGAAAAAGGAAGCAGTAGAAAGAAAAGTAATAGTCAAGGGTCACATAGTTTGGACAAGCTGGCAAGCTGTGTTGGAAACCAGAGTCTCTGGGTCAGATCTCCACAACAAGGGGCATATTTACAAGGATTTGACGTAGGGCAAGTCATTTTTCTGCGCTGCCTTATGCCAATTCGAAAGTGCAGGAATTCACCGTATTTACAAGAGACAGTGCGTTCCAGGTAGCCTTGCACCATGGTGCAAGAGTGTCTGCGTTGTTGGCAGGATCGTTTTTGTGCGGGAAGGGTGGCCTTCCTGCACAAAAACAATAATTTGAGGCTTCTTCATCGTTCCATGTGTGCTGCAGAATGTAAATGTTTCTCCTCGTTATGCTTGATCTAGGGAGGCACATGTATTGGTGCTACCCCAGGTTTACGAGATATTGTAAATCTGGGTCGGCGCCAAAGTCATGGTTGTTGCATAGTAAAACCAACAAGAACACACTTGGAATGTCTTTTTGACGCAGAGTAAGGCAAGGCAGCACCTTGCGCTGCTCTGCCTTACTCCATATCTACAAAGCCATGAAAAGTCATGCAGGGTAGCTTTATGTGGCCTTCTAGATATGGCTACGCCTTGTGCACCAACGAAACATCACAAAAAGCGATGTTACGGCAGTGCACAGGGCTTGTAAATATGCCTCTTAGTGTTTACACTGGATCCAACAAAAGCTTCTGACTGGCCTGGGCACGTTGTGCATCCGCATTCAAATATCCTTTGTATTTTTATAAGATAGGGCGGCCGCATTGGAAGCAGCCCTCTTCATAGAACCGGTGCACCTTGGTCAGAAACAGTGCAAGCTTCCCAGCATCAGAGGACAGGTGCAGCTGTGGTAACATCAGCACAAACCTTTCACATCACAAAACAGGTATAATTCAGCCCGCTGAAGCACAAGCTTTACTTTCTCACAGAACAGGGACAGTATGGCAGTAGCAAAGCAAGATTCCCTCTCTCATAAAAATATAAAGATAAGGCATGAATGCCTTGTAGGTTATAGACAGATTTCTGAATTAGGTGCTTATGTCACTGAGAAGAATGTATAGGTGGCTAAATAAGTGAATATGCAACTTCTGATACCATTCTTGTTTAGGTGCTATTCCAAGTCAGCGTCCTGAAAGTTCCTCTGCTGTCAGTTTAAGACCTGCTGTTTGTGTAGGCTGAACCATTCTAAAAAACAGATTCTGTGAACGGGCTTAGCTGGAGCTCAAGATCGGATTGGATCTGTTGAGATCGTAGGCAGTGCCCTGACCTTACACCTGCTGTCATACCGAGATGCTGCTGAGGCCTGCTAGAAGGATGGAGGGTACTTTACAAGGGCCCTGCTTTTGGTAGAATGGGGCAAATGACTATCAGGCACATGCATCAAAGGAAAAACCGTTCGCAAACTGGCAGATTCTCAGAATCTGCCCCTTTGCGACCGGTATTTTTGCATTTGGGATGCATCATCCCAAATGCAAAAATCGCAATTTAAGGAATCTCTAAATTGCGATTACTTAAATTGCGATTGCATTTAAGGAATCCCAAATTGAGATTCCTTAAATGCAATGCATTAAAGTAAAAAAATTAGCGATTTCGCTAATAGGGGAGCAAATTACCATGAAGTTGAACTTCATGGTAATTTGCATAAACTTTGAAAAATGCACTTTTGTGCATTTTTCAAAGTTTCATGTTGCACACACACATGCCCTTAGAGCATGTGTGTGTGCAACATAAGTGCACAGATCAATTTCAGGGGTGCAATAGGGTGTCATTTTGACACCCTTGCACCCTTGAAATTGCATGAGCAATTTGCGAGTACCTACTGGTACTCGCAAATTGCTCATGCAATCTCCAATTCAAATGAATGGGACGGCATTCCTTAATTGCGACTCGCAATTTGCGAGTCACAATTAAGGAATGTGTAGGAATCGCTATTTTTATAGCGGTTCCTACATGCATAGGCTTTTGCAATTCCTTTATTGCGATTCCTTAAAAATCGCAATTAAGGAATCGCAAAAGTCTTTGTTGATGCATGTGCCTGTATATGTGCACTGCTGCCTACTCTGGGCTGCTGCATATCTAGCACGTCAATCGCGGAGAAGTAAGGGTAGAGCATCTCGATGAAGGCGGGCTTTTGATTGCTGCGGGCCAAGAATGCCCAAAAACCAACAATACCAATGTGATAAACTGTAAGTGGCTTCGATCCCATTTGCAGAATCTCGGAGACTAGCAAAGTCTGCAGCGACTTCAAATGATAAACGCGACTTCAATATATATGTTTGGCGCCATGGTTTCATGATGTATTTTTATAGTGAGCTAACATGTCTGAAAGTAAGAAGCAAAAGGAGATTTTTAAAACCGTATGGGGGAATCAGCAAGAATGACTAGTGCAAAGCATCCGTGTGTTAAATGAGGACAACTGAAAGTGCTGTGAAGCAGTAGAAGGAAAACTCGAGGCGGACAGATTGATAAACCTTTTGCACTGCGTTTGCGTCACATTAGAGGCATAACCCTGCACAAACCTTTTTTTTTGTTGGATTTACTTTCCAGCGCAAATCATGTTTTGCACAGGGTAGTTGCCTGATAGTAAAGCAAACCACTGTTTTGTGTTACTTTGCATAGTGGGGGTGTTTCATAGGTGGTACATGAGCGATCCCATGCAACCATCCATGGGTTTTGACCAGAAGTACTTTCTGCTAAAAGTATTAGAGAAGGTTTTGCACCAAAAATAACACCACTTTGAAGCAGGTGTTAAAAAGGAGAAATGGTTTTATTTCTCCAATATATTCCCACTATGCATGAGTGCTGCACTGTACAGCACACATCCGAAGTGGTAAAAGTTGTGAAGTTAGACTAAGCATAGTGTTTTGTACTGAAAGTCTACCCTTCTAGTACAAAGCCTGTGCTAGACTCATGCAGACAGCTTTGCATTATGGTACAAAGGTATGTGCTTAGTGCTTGGAGGCCTGATTGTGCGATAGCTGGGTAGTCTCATACATTTGTAGATGTGGCGCTTTCCTGTTCTCTCCTTATCACACAATGCAGCGCTGCATCTTTGGTTGCTGCACTGCATTTTGTTACAGTTTGGTAATTATGAGCCAGAGTATTTAATGTTAAATAGAAATAAGGACAGTTAAAGAATGAGGAGTGCAGACTTCCAGCATTGACCAAAAGAGGCATTGCTGCTGCACTGAAACTTGGGGTATTAAGAGCATTATTTGATTGAGAGCATCGTCCCTCTGGACCCAAAGACTGGGGGCCTGATTTTGATTTCGGTGGACGCGTTACTCCGTCACAATGGTGATGGATATCCCATCCACCCGAAATATAAATCCCATAGGGTATTATGGGATTCATATTTCGGTGAACGAGATATCTGTTTCCATTGTGATGGAGTAACCAATCTGCTGAAATCTAAATCAGGCCCTGTGATGCTTGGCATCCTGCGGGATATCTTAGAATGTTTGGGAATCGTCCCTCTGGACCCAAAGACTGGGGGCCTGATTTTGATTTCGGTGGACGCATTACTCCATCACAATGGTGATGGATATCCCATCCACCCGAAATATAAATCCCATAGGGTATTATGGGATTCATATTTCGGTGAACGAGATATCTGTCCCCATTGTGATGGAGTAACCAATCTGCTGAAATCTAAATCAGGCCCTGTGATGCTTGGCATCCTGCGGGATATCTTAGAATGTTTGGGATCACTTCACAGATTCCTGAATACTCATTAGTTGCAGAGATGACCACAGAAACATAAGACCTGCTGGGGCCCCAGGAAGAACTTAATGAAGAGATTCACAATGAGAAAGAAATGACATACCATTACATTGATACCAGTGGTACTTGCACTTCTGTTTCAGTTTTGTCTCTCTGCTTCCTCCTTTTTTCCCCTTTAAGCCCCCTTAACGCCCACTAAGCCCCATAATAGGTTGAAATAAAATGTAAAGCAATTGTTAGAAAATGTAATAACCGCCATTAGATGACTCAGAAAAGTTGACTGTGATAAAGGCATTTAGAGCCTGATGTACAAAGGCTTTTTGCGTTTGCAAACGGCCCGATCTGCAGAATAGGGCCATTTGCGAACGTGAAACGGCATTTTCAAGTGTAAAAAGCCCAAATTGCATTCGGTAACCTGTTACCGCATCACAATTTGGTATTGTGAATCAGCTTTTGGAAGGGGTGTGTTTAGGGCGCCCCTTCCTAATACCGATACGCATTGGTATGTACAAATATTTTACAACCGAATTTGCATTTTACCACCAACTCAAAGTTAGTGGTCAGCTATTCGCGAAAGGGAAGGGGTCCCCTTCCTTTTTATGAATATTTTTTTTTTTTAAAGCAGATAGTATTCTCACAAACCACTGCCTATTAAACCAATTTAACAGAAAACATTTATTTTAAATGTATCCCATTTCTTTTAATATAAATGGGCTGATTTGAAAAAAAAAGATAGCCTTATTTAAAAGCAATCACAGACATCAAATCAAATCAACTTTATTCGGTTTTAGAAATATAAAACCATAAAAGTTATCAATACATCAAATTTCATAAAATAGCAACACAAATTGTCACAATTAAAATACTTTCCACAGCAATCCATAGTAATCTAAAAAATTAGATGCAGAGTACAAATGCATATAATCTCGCCCTTAGTTAAAAACTTTCCATTAAAATTATCACATCCCACTTGGGTAAATACATTTGAAAAGAGATCTTGACCCCCGACCCTTGTTAACATTTAGTCAAGGCAAACCCTGGACTTCACTACAGATTTCAAATAACGAAGGACAAAGAAAATACAATCATCGTTCAGCAGTTGGAGATAGAGTAAAGCTGGGCGAGCCTGCTTAAAGTTTATCCTCTTTAAAATCGGAACAATAAAAAACTTCCTGGGGACCTCATAAAATTTACAAAATAACACAAAGTGTAGCAAATCCTGTGGAGACTCTCCGTTGCAGCCACAGGGTGCTAGCAACTGACCTCTACTGCTCCCCCTGGGTATGGCAAGCAGGAAGTGAAAAAGATCCAGGCGAAACCTGGTCAATAAAAAACATTCATAGATAGATAAAAGCCCCAGGAGGTAAGGCTCAGCTAAAGATGTAGTCTTTAACATAAGAAATCTACGGACACAAGGCTTCCGCAGTTCCTGCTCCTCCCTATCCAGTTTCCTCAAACTGCTAAAAGACTCCCTTTTTATCCCCACATTCTTTTTTGTTATTTGTTCGAGGTTGGTGTACAGTTCAACTCGTCCTAGCTTTTCAAAGCTGCCCTTGATGTATCGAAGCCAAGGAATATTGAGAGCGTGGTCAAGGGTCATACACTCTTTTAGAATCGACTGGCTCAACATTAATCCCTCTTTCAGCCAGATGTTTAGCCAGAACATTAGGGGACGGAGTGCCAGGGTGTCACTTAAATAAGTTACTCCCAGTTCCTCATGTACCACCATGTTAGACAGGCCACGCGGAACACTCAATAAACACTTCAAAAATGTGTTCTTGGCCACCTGGAGAGCGTCAGTGGTGGTGTGCCCCAATATTTCGCTCCCACAAGAGGCTGTCGCTACACTCTTGGCTTGGTAGATCTTCAACAAGGCTGCAATCGGTCTGTTTCCTAATTTAGAGGTGAAGTTGAAGATGGCCGCATTCACCCTCAGCAGATGCCCCTTCTTTCTTTGTTTGAGAGCCTCCCATTTTATTTGATCATCTAATAAGACCCCCGGATATGAAAAAATGTCAGAGCAGGGTACCTTAGCAGGGCCTACCTTGAGTTGAAAACATTTTTTAGGGAGTGTCCCCACTTGCAGGACGTAAGATTTTGAGTTATTTATAGATAAGTCCTGTTCTGTCATGAAGTCGGAAAAAGCATCAAGCAGAGTTTGAAACCCCCTAGCAGTCCTAGATATAAGAACAGCGTCATAGAGTAGAACGGGGAGCCCACGTCTCCCTATATGAGGGTAATCTACTCCTATTGATAAGAGGGCCTTATCTAGTTCATTGATCTAAAGATTGAACAGGAATGGTGCCAAGATACAGCCTTGGTGCACACCTCTTTTTATATCAAAATTCCGGGACACACCTGCGAGAATCTAATGTTAGCCTTGGTTGCCCTGTGAAGATCTTCTAAAAAATGGACGATGTTACTGTCTACTCCGATATCTTTCATGGACTGCCACAGTTTATCCCTGTTCATGTGATCAAACGCGGAAGATAAGCCCATGAAAGCTATGTAGATAGTGCCCGCAACTGTGTATTCATTAAGGATCATGGTAAGATTAAGGCACTGGGCCACGGTAGACCGACCTGGGCGGAACCCGTACTGTACGTCTGAAAGTATGTCATGTTCCTCTGCCCAGGTAGACAGCCTAACTAAAAACATACGGCCACCACCTTGACCACCGAATCCAAAAGAGAGATCGGCCTATAACAGTGTGTACTGTCACGGTCGCCCTTTTTAAAAACCGGTACTGTAGTCGAAATAGCCCAGGACTCAGGACATCCATTTCTTGCTGCCGCGTTAATTACGGCAGCAAGGACCGGTGCCCAAAAAGTTAGGTCAGAATTAAATAGGTCCGGAGGGATACCGTCGGGTCCCGGGGCTTTATTACTTGTTAGACCAGCGATGCCCCCCTCAACCTCCACCAACCTGATGGTTAGATTGGGGATAACTACCTCTCGTTCTGTCTGGCAAACGGGCTATTAATAATGCTTCAGAATCTAAAGCTGTTCCTCAGAGTACTTGCCTTGGTCAACTCCCTCCACGCTTCCTCCTTCAAAACAGACTTGCGTTTAGCCAACTTCAATTTATAATCTTTGCGGCACGCTCTAACCAAGGTCTGATTTCTCAGACTCCCGCCAAGGGCTTCCCGCAACTTTCTTGCTGCCAGCGAGCAGGAAGAGTCGAACCATCTAGGAGATGGAATGACTGTTTTACAGGCCGGGGCACATAAAAAATGCGTCTATTTTGGCAGAGATAGAGTTGAAAGCGGTGATAACCTCCCCCGGGGATGTACACGACGAGGTACATAGGGCTAGTTCACTGGTGCAGGATTCTTTTACAGATTTGTGGAAGACATCTGGGGAAATCTGTATCCACTTTAGGCGTCTTCTTCCATCTGTTGGTCTCAATTAACCTTTTATTCCAACTCCTCTTTTACATGTCATTAAAGGTCCACGAAGTTCAACACAGAGGATTATGATCACTATAGGCACTTTCCTGTATTGAGAAACCCCGAAATGAGGATTGTTAAAGTGAGGAGATTAATATAAAATCTATGAATGTGCCACCACCTCTCCCTTTAAAAGAAGGGATGGGTGCCTTGCTGCATGGATCCATTAGTGACATAAGGGACACTAGATCAAATTCATGGAGAAGATTATTCGTAACATCCCCCTGAATGTTCAAAGTGGATCCCCATCACACGTGGGCAGCCTAGGTCCGCCACTCTTGTAGCCCTAGGGTCTCCACATAGTTGTATGTTAAAATCCCCAGTAATCATGAACTTTTGAGGTTCAACTGTACAATTGTTGCTTTACAAAAGACACCAACAGAGTAATATTGCACCCACTACATGATACAGAGTTATAAAAATGTATAAGAACCATTTTATTGGATACCTTTCCTAAGACCAGGGGTTGTATACAAGGGTTTGTCGAAGGCAGAACCTGTATCTGGTATTCTAGTGCCAAGGAGATATAAATAACAAGACCACCCTTTGGTCTACCAGCCCGAGAGAGGGAGGCCGGGACAAAAAAGGACTCGTAACCCTCCAAGAATAAACTACAATCGGCCAACCATGTTTCTCGCAGACAGATCACACAGAATTGTTTCACAAATACCATCCATGTGGGATTAGAAAACTTGTTGGCCAAGCCTGCAACATTCCAGGATAAAAATATTATTATCATGTACACGTGGGCCCACATTACTTTGCAGCAAAAGATCTTGCTGGGTTAACGAGTTCTCTGAAACCATCTGTGAGGAACTACTAAGTCAGTCACAAGCATCCATCGTGGACAGTGCAATAAATCGATTAAACAATTCCAGGGATGGGGGACCAAGATTCTGTCGGCATGCAGGTCTCTGATTTGAATGAACTAATGATGGGGATAAATTCAAATGACTGTTGCTGGCGGATAAAGTACTCAGCATTGGGCCATCAAACGGAACCATATTGGAGGTGTTCATGTGAGTATACCCTGATGGTTCTGGTTTATAGAAGTATCCGAGTGGTAGAGCCACGATGGATGATTTTAAACCAACAGGAGCAAAATATGAGTCAGTGAACAGAATCGTTTCTGCTATGCGAGTCCTGTTAAAATTTACAAAAACACAGTCCTCCATGCATGATTTACGAGAGCTACCTATCCAACTGACTCTTCGCACCATGTTGATATTTTTCTCCACCCTTATTCCCAGCGGTGTGTTGTGCGATAGCCAATGTAGAACTTTGCTCTTTAACTGGAAAAAGTCCTCCTTCGTACCCTGTGGCAGAGTTGGCACATTCTCCAGTACCACTACATAGGGGGTAGATTCCGCTGGCAGGTGAATTACTGGAAGCCGCTGCAAGTGGACTTTCCTTTCCCCCTGGGGCCGTACACCTGATGCATTATTCTCTTCTGGGACATGTGCCTGCATGGGCAATCTGTCCCGGTTGTTGTGGCTTTCACTTTGTATTGGCGCTACCTGGCAAGCAGTTACTTGCCCCCCCTCCCCAGTGGCTGTGATTGTGGTTGTGACTGTCCCCTACTATTTTTAGGCAGGCTGTCCAGAGAAAGGGGCTTCGATAAAGAACTTTGCCCTGCTTGGATAGCTATCCCTCCCATAAATGCCAGTGAAGCACAACATTTGAGATTCAATAAGCTTTTTTCGATCAGCGTCAGTCGATGGATTATCGGGCCAAATTTAGAGACCAGCAGATTAATCATCGTTACCTGGAAGGATTCCAGTGCACCCGTCAGATCAGATTTGGACAGTGTTTGGGCGGATGTATCGGGTTTGGGGAGTGAGTTAGGTTTAGATCTTTTAGCCTTGCCCCCCAGTGTTTGGGATTTCCTTTTGGTGCCTATCCCTGAATAATTGTAACTTTGCACATTTTTAATCACTGATGGTTCACCAAGCTTATCACTCCTTTTTGCTGAATTAGTTGGGTACCACTGCATTGGATAGAAACTTTTATGTACAACACTGCAATGTAACATTCACTGACAGAAAGTATATTAAAAAAGTATGAAAGCATGGATCCCTTCTTGGCACATTAAAGCAAGTGGTTAATTTGTGCCAGTGGTGCCCACAGCACTTATTGAATGGGACGGTGGGTGACAGTCTTATTTAAAAAAAAATCTTAGCTGATGCTCTCTGTCTTTCCAGCCGGCTGAGTAGCCCAGCCAGGCATCCATGCTGTGGCGCACTGGTGACGTTACTGCACCTGCGCAGCAAGCCTGTCTCCCGCCAAGCCTACCTGGCTCTCAGTCAATGCAGCTGTGCTGCCTAGATGCACCGCTCAGCTGGAATGAGGACAAGTCATATACAGAAGCATCATGGCTGACTCCGGGCAATCAGTGTAGCGAGTCATGACCTGCAGTAGGAGCCAACCATTGTGCGCTTGTCCACCCTGCTCCCTCAGTGGGCTGCACGTGCTGCAGAGCAGTTACTAATGTCTGGATTGGGCCAGTGAGTGGGCTATGGCCTCTACCTGACGTCTTTCTGATGTGGCGCTCCCTCGCTCAGTGAGCGCTCCCCATGCCTGGCAGGCACCAAGCAATGCTGGGGACTCATATACCACTTGAGCTGCCTCGATCTGAGTGCGGGAACAACGACAGTCTTCATACAAAGAACTTCACGTAGATTAAAGTACACACAACAATATTCATCCAAAGCTAGATTTCAAACATACCAAAGCTGTTTCTTCTCTCCCAGATCTCCACCTGTTGTTTGCCATGATTACTTTCTTTAACAAGACTAGCACCATGTTTTGATTCTGAGAAAAAATATTCCATTTTGTTTACCGCAGTGTTTCCTATTGTCAAAGATGTGCCTTTGCCATTATGTGAATTCCCTCATGCCACCCACCCTCACTCTGCTACTGCGCATGTTCTGCTTGTTTATAGTTAGTGCAAATAAATATAGGAAGAGAGATGATGGTCTTACTCATCTGTGCAAACTGAAACTTTTTTTTAAATGACAGTGGGCTATTCTCACAAAACTAGAGTAAATTCGAACCTACAACCAGCAACATACTTAGGTCTGTCATTATCTCCCCATTTAAAGATTACGTTGCTGGTAATACGATTTGGAACGCTACCGTCTAATGCAGACCTGCCAGGCTGGATGTAGCGGCTCCAAAGTCATGCAGCCTTTGTGGATCCCCAACGCAGGACTTTATTCACTTAGTATGCATCTGCCCAGCTCTAAGTCTATCCCGTCGACAACTACTAAAGAACCAGTTTACTCACTGGCGTAACGAAACTTGAGGGGGCCTCCCTGCACGGTACAAAGAGGGGCCCCCTCCAGGCTCAATCAGGAGCTCTCTGGCCAGAGTGCAGTGCCGAAGGGGCCCCCTGGAGCTTGGGGTCCCCCACACCGTGGGGGCTGTGGGGGCCTGTGTTACGCCCCTGTGTTTAATGCAAGAGGCATTCGTACCTGTTGATCGCCTACATTAAGATGTCTCGATCCGAATGACCCTCAGCTTAAATGTCATTTAGTAAAATGTTTAACAAATTATGAGAAAGATTTAAAAACATAGTTGGAGGCGAAATACAAATGCACTTTAGAGACTACGCCTGATATCTCTTCTCTGCAGCATACTCACAATATATGGGTAAAGCAGAACAGCACTTTAGGGACTAGTTCTCAAGACTCTTTTTTTACCTCGTGTATCGAACACTCTTCAGCTCTCAAGCTCAAATGACGTGCTTCAGATTCTGCTTTAATTAGTAATTTTTATTAGGCACATTTCCTTTTATGCTCATTTTAATGGTGTTTTGTATTTAATCTTGTTGCTACATTGCAATGGTTTTAGAGACTATGCTTGATGTTTCCTCTCTGTACCATACGCACAATAAACGGGTAAAGCACAACAGCACCTTAGGGACTAGTTCTCATGCCTCTTTCTGGTACCTTTTGTATCGCATAACGTCGTTAGTTCTGACTCTCAAATTATGTGCTCGGGTCCTGCTGTAACTCGTAATTTTAATAGGCTTGTTTTTTTTATGTATATTTTAATGGTGTTTTGTATTTAATTATGCTGTGATATTGTTATGGTTTTAATTAATTAAACAATAAAATATAATCTGATTCTAGAGTAAAATCTCAATTATTTAAGATTTAGACTAAAGCTTGCAATTTAACATTGGTGAGAGCTCGGTGAAATAAACGCTCTCTGTTGAAATTTGTAGGTTTCGTTCTCGACAAAGCAGACTCAACCATTCATCTTTTTGTAGGTGACAAATAGAGCACAGAATTTAGTACATTAGGTCTACCCAAAAATGTACCAGAATATACAATGAACCAACTCAAATTGTACGTTTGTTTTTATCCTTTTTTCACTCTTTCGCTAACCATCTGACTTTTCGGCACAAATCTCTGCAGTTCCCTTCAGTTTTCTTCAGTGAGCACATCACCTGTTTTTAATCACTTCGCCAACAACCAGTGCCAAATTGGTGCCGGTGTTTGCAGAGTCCAACAACATCACACATTTTTGGTGATCAGAACTTACTTCTCATCATCAGACTCCGACGCAGAGCCACAGGGAAAAGGCAGAAAAGTGCAAGAGAAGAAGAAAGACATAGAAAAGCAGTGATGGTGGGATGACAAACAACCTCCAAAAGTGAGATAAACAATCACGAAGCAAGATGGTCTAAGAAAGAGGCATGCCGTTTACTCAAAACTAGCCCGTTTAGGCATAGAGCAACTTTGGCTTTTAGCAGCACTAGCCATGGACTCTTAAAAGAAACGTTGGTCCCTAATAAATGTTTTATGAACTTTGTCCATATTAGTAGTTTGTCTCTTTCAATCCAGATCCTATTAATAGCGTCTATTTCTTTCAGCATTTCTCAATGCCGAGGGTCTGTCTCTTCCACTCAGAGATCATGACGAGAGTCGGTGTCTTCCATTAGCGAGCCTACAAATAGGGGTCCCGAATCTCTTCATTAGTAAGAGCTACTTATGTTCAGTAAAAATGAACTTGAGCTACTAGTATTATTAGTGCCATACACACCAGAAAAGATTTGATTGTTGGCCACCCTATGGGATTACTAACTGTGATCACCTCAGAGCAGGATTACCAGCAATTATGTAAAACATGCTGTGTCTAATTTGAATGCCTCTACAAGGGTAATACAGAACAGCCACATCTGCAATGCCCCTGGCACCAAGTTAATATTACCATGGTAATAATATTAGTAATAAATCTTCCAGTGCTGCATGATTAACATGTATCAGTTTTAAATATTTTTGGGAAATGATTGACTTTGAAAATACAAACATTTTCATCTCAAATACTCACTTTCAGTTTTGGTATATGTACATTAATTCAACCAAGCAAAAGCTCCTAATTTAGTAGGCTGGGCTGTACACAGGAGAGCTCCTCAGGGGTAGCTGGAGAGCTACTGGTAGCTCACAAGCTACTCTTTGGAGAAGCATGAAAGAAAATGTGTATTTCCTCTTATTTTGTCCAAGTTTGAACTCCGAGTTGATGACATGAACATGTCTCCTAAATCCAGATCTGGTTGTAATACCCTGCGTCCAATACAGTCTGTAGTAAATGGTAAAGATGGGAACCCTTGTTGTAAGTGTGTCCTCCTGCAGGCTCCATTCACACTGTGCAAGCTACTTGCTTCCAGCTAAATCTCCACACTAGTGCGCCCGTGCTGCGACTTTGCTCTATTATCCCACAGCCAATGGGGGAGTTGCTGCACCAAGGAAGCACTGGAATATTCCATGGGGGTCCATTCAGAGCATAAAGACCCTTCTGCCAAATCTAAGTGAAAACTGGGCTTTAAAATTCATAATTTCAACCATTTTTTGTTCATACTCTTCTAAAAGGAGAACCCACAGGACCTCGAATAAGGAAAGCCAGTTCACGTTCTCACTGCAATCTGGCTCTGGACATTGCCACGCAGCAGCCCTGCCAAGTACCATGCATCAGGCGCTTTACTACTGCATTTTAGCGCGGTGGTCCGCATCACCACACTAATCTGCAACGCATTTATAGTGCCACCTTGACACCACCGCGGGTGCATAGGTAGGCAGACAAGTGAAACCGAAAGTGCCTCCCTGGCCCAAATACTCATGATGCTCCTCAGCCAGCAACATGTTCAGGTGTAATCACTTTGATGTGTGGTAACTGAGCACGCTCGACTCCTGAAGCAAGCACCTTCGTGCCTGCACACTAAAGCTCTGCAATGTCAGCAGGTAATGTGCAACATCACACGGACCCAGTGCAGCTCATTCTTCAGAACCTGCCTTCTCATGGAGGAGCAGGAGGTTCTGTGATTCTCAGCCGGGGGGAGCTGCGGATATCCAAGCCCCTTCTGGAAGTAGGTGAGAGGGGTGCCCGCCATGTACCCTGCAAGACTGGCGACCTGAAGGATGGTATAGGCCTTTAGAGCCCTGAATGAGGCGGCAGTTGGTGGCTAATTGTGGCACCGAGCAAGGGGCTTGTTCACAGAAGGCATAGATAGAGGTGCCCGCTTCGCTGCATGTTAAAGGGGACTGGCTGTAGACTCCTTTGCCAACTATTCTGTGAGGGAGCCTGCCAGCTCACTGGCTGTGTCAGGAAGCACAGAGAGGGGACGTACAGCTTGTTGTCTCCAATTCAGCCAGACAACTGCATCATCATCACCTGATGCGGCATGAACAACTGAGTGGTCTTTAAGTACTCAGAATAGTGGTTGGGAGAGGTTGTGGCCTTGCGGCCAGAGATTCTGACTTTGGAGCTGGGGAGCCAGGTTTGAGCCTCAGCGTTGGCTCAGCTTCTTGTGATTCGGGGCAAATCACTTAATCTACCCTTGCCTAACAAAATGAATATGTCTTTGTGTAACATAACTGGTGCTCATTTAAAGCGCTCCAATACCTTTGGGTCGAGTTCGCGAAATATAAATCTGCAACAAAACAAAAAAAATAGGATGGTGGGGCAGCAGCCATAGAGCTCCAGCCTTGAAGTGTGGCTGCCTCCCCATTAACTTTGCTGTGTGACGATTCACTTCTGTATTGTGGCATTGAATTGGTACGTAAATATTGAGACAAATTAAATCCAAAACATTGTAGGACATAAAAAGGACATAAAAAAAATATTCAAGTGTCCCAAGGATGAAGTCTTTTTGCCAGAGGATAGATATTGTGTGTGTGCGCAGGTGCCCACACACACACACAAACACACACATGAAATCAGCAAGGCATAAACCATATATGCAGACTGTAGTATACTTTTTTTTACCATTGTGGAGGGAGGGACTGTGCATCTTGAGACACTCTAGGCTTCCCATCGCTTACTAATGGTTCTTACCCACACTCAACACTGCAGATCTGGGTCATGCTGGTGCCAAGGGAACCCTACTAACCCTGGTCATTAATTTATTTTTTAAACTAGAGACTAGCGGTGTAAAGGTGGTGTGGTTTTTGTAGCTCCAATAATATTTTCTGACCTAAAATGCCCTGCAAAAGTCAAAATGTGGGACAAAAAAATGCACTGTTTCCAACACTTATTTGTCAGAAATCTCTGGCAGTTCCAGCCAGTGGCAAAGTATTACCACTGTGAATTCCCACTTGTATGTTGAGAAGGATGCACTCTATACGTGTGAGTGGGTCTAACCCCTAAAGTTCTGAACATAGATCATTAAAAAGTTTGCTATGAGGGATGTTAAAAAATATGAAGAGTTTGAGGTGCTGTCATGTATTAATTGTTCTTAGATACACATGAGATGTATACAAAATCAATAGGGCCATTTAACTGCCAGCGATAAAATGTCACTCGATATGACACACATCATAAAAAATTCACACATAAGTACATCTCAAATGTAGATATGTCATACATATGCAAACTGAACACTTGGCATCCCTGGCTTAGGGGCTCTCACATCCTGCTTAGTCCCTCTGTGTCCTTCCATTTCTGGTGCTTCGCAGTAGTTTTAAGATCTTCTTTGAGTTTCTCGTTGCTCAAATGGGTGTGATTTCTGATATTTATAAGTTTTCTTCGTCTTCGTTGCTTGATTTTGCTTGTGAGAAAGTGTCACTCATAGGGGCTGATTCCCATCTCATAAGGAAGGCCTTCAAACGGGATTCGTAAAGAGCAAATCCAATTCGGATCCTATCTTTCCGTCTGAATTGTCCCCCGTTACAAACGACCAAATACGATGCGAAGATCACATCCGCACCGACCGAATCATTTACAAACATGAATCTATCCGTCTGACTCGTACGGAGCCAAACTGTGCCGCGCAATGGAGCCGGATCCAAACAGGCAAGTACGATGCACGATTCGGACAGCTGTATTGACTCGATCTCAGCGAGTGTAAGCAGCTGTCGGAATCAAACTTCGGGGGGCCAGAGCTGGCCCCTCTTGACCCGGAGATCTCCGAATCGGTCAAAGGGGGTGCGCATTGGTCCCTCCCGATCCAACCATGCAGAGTGTGGTAGGCAAAATAGGGTGCCTGCCACGGTGTGTATGCTTTTCCCCACCCATCCCTTTTTTGCTATGGGAACCTGTGTACGCGTCCGTACACAAGTTCCCATTTTGTGCTATGGGAGTCCGGCCGGACCGAGTCAGTAACCATGCAGTTGCATTGTACTCGCTCGGTTGGACTCGCACAGCGCGTCTCGCTTGGAAAGCCCCACAGGTCCGATTCGTAAGGAGGGCTTACCAAGCGACATCGGAATCGGCCCCATAGTTGTTGGATGTCACTCATAATTACATTGAAATTATGAAAATGTCACACATCAGCAGTCTGAAACCTTGGCAGCTATGACTCAGGCAGTGGGCGGCACCAAATAACGGAAGTGAGCAGCAGCCTTCTATATTCATTTGGGCTGCACTATATTTCTTTCTCCAAATGAATCACTGTTAGAAATGGGGGTCTCTAGTTGGCAATGGTATGCACCTTTGTCCAAATAGGGACCCTTGCGTCTAGTCAGGACAAGGGAGTTACACTCCTGGATAACCCCTGCTCACCCTGTGGTAATGTAGCACGAGCAGACAGGCTCATCTCAGAGGCAGTATGTAAAGCATTTGTGAACACACACAGTAACACAGTGAAAACACTACAGATGGACACCACACCGGTTGTATGAAAAATAAATATTTTTATATATATTTATCACGAGACCAACGACAAAAATTGTACATACACAAATCTTCTTTAGTAAAATCCTTATGAAAACAAACTTGCAGGTTTCTGTATTCCTTGTGCACAATGAACAAATTTCCCCGACGTATGGGGCCAGTACTGCAAGCAATAATAATTGTATCAGGAATACGGCACTCCATGAGTCAAGGTTATGCTTATCATAGAGTGCTGCAGCTGTGTAAACACCAACACACGAGCCCAAGCCCTCAGATACGGTCTATCCATGCGCGGTGAATTCGAGCCCCAAGGAGGGAAGAAATGAAATGCCAGCCACAGGGATGGGCCGTGGTGCTTACTTTAGCGGGATGCTGACACAATCGGAGGCTGACCCGCAATTAAAACAAGGGTGCCTCACACTCACTGCGCATACATGCTCCCCCTTGGTAGGCGTGCTAACTTCCAAACCGCTAAGGCAATGCGAGGCGGCAACGCGGGTGGAAGTTCATCACCTGGGGAACAGTTAGGGTCCTGCGGCCCCGCCGGGGCAATTGGCAGACGGAATTCCTCCTCCCTCGACGGCGCCTCACGGAGGGGTCGGGACAGCCTGTTCCACCTCTCCACGCAGCTTCTCTTCCGACTGTCGATGTCCTGCTGGGCGGGGTGTAACGCTGCTGGCGCTCCTTCGCAGAGGCGTCCTCGGTCAACAGGCAACGGCATGGCTTCCTTAAGACGCGGTTTTCCTCTTCCTGGAACTCAGGCCTGAGCGGTGAGCCAACAGCTGTGCACCGACACGCGCACCGAACCGGAGGGGCATTAAGTAATCAAAGTCCACTCTGCAGTGGGGACACACGCAGCGCTGTAGCCCACAGGCCTGTGGCAGTGAAACTCAGTCAGCTGGCACTGCAGACCTCACTGCAGCCAACAGCTGAGCGCCGACATGCGCACCGAACCGGAGGGTCAATACTTAATCAGAGCACACACTCTGCAGTCGGGCCGGCTTCATAGCGGCTTGAAAGATGTTGCAAGGAAACTTTTGTAGCCCTGAGTTTCCAATAACAGGAGGCCAGCTCTCTTCAGGCCCTTGGAGATTCTACTTCGAGCGGTATGGAAGTACACAAAAAGTTCCTTTCCCCTCTCCTTGTCAATCAGTAACCACTGCAGGCCCACCCCATAAAATGGGACACTGGCTCAGGGCAGTCAACTTCCTTCAGCTTCTCTGGTTACTCTCCGCGACAGAGGTTTGTCTTGAAATTCCAGAAGTGATCTAAAGTTCCTGGGTTTGGGTCCCAATATTTATACTCAGTTTTTCTTTGTTCTCTGAAGGCAGAGAGGCCTTTGCCTAGTCCAAACCAGTTCTGGTCAGTCCTGGAGCACTTTGTTGACATGATTCCTTTTTTCCTTTCACAGTGCAGAGCAGAGACATCAGACACACCACAGGAGGTGGAGCCAGCATTGTGGAGCGAAGGTACAGCCCTATTCAGGTCGCAGGTGCAACTCCTCCCACCCATCTAGATGCAGATCTCTCTATTCACCACTGGGCTGACTCACCCTGTCTCCTGGAATCCCCCAGCCCCTGTCACTCAAACTCCAGACAAGGAATACACAACCTAGCAGAGGCAGGCTTGGATAGTTAGGCAAGAAAATACCTACTTTTTAAAAGTGTTATTTTCAAACACAGAATGTTAAAACCAACTTCACTAAAAGATGTATTTTATCATTCTGAGTTCAGGCATACTAAACTCGAATTTCTACCTCTGAGTCAGTTAGGATTATAGAATGTAATAATCAAACTGCCCATTCTGGCCTATGGAGAACAGGTAGCCTTGCAATAGTGAAAAACGAAAATGGCTGTAATTCACTATTAGGACATGCCACACACATCAGGGCTTGTCCTAACTTATACTTACAATGCACCCTACCCTTGGGCCTACCATAGGGGTGTCTGATATGAAGAAAAGGGAAGGTTTAGGGACTGGCAAGTGGGTGCACTTGCCCAGTCAACATGGCAGTACCAGACTGCACACAGGCTCTGCAATGGCAGACCTGAGACACATTTTACAAGGCTGTTTCTGTGGTTGGCACAACCAGTGCTGCAAGCCCACCAGCAGCATTTGGATTTACAAGCCCTGGGCACACTCACTGCACTGTACTAGGGTCTGACAAGTAAACCAAACAAACCAATCAGGGACTCACAAATCCATACATCAATTTGCAATAGGGAGAGCATATGCACTTTAGCACTGATCAGCAGTGGTAAAGTGCCCAGAGTCCGAAAACAGCCAACAGGTCAGAAAAAATACAGGAGGAAGGCAAAAAGTTCAGTGATGACCCTGCAAAAAGAGCCAAGTCCAACAATCACTGCTTTAAACAAATGTTTTGAATTTTTTCAATAAGACAACACTTGCAGTCATACGTACTGATTGACCAACCCAGGGGCTGAGTACAGTTTATCGATTAGGGTCAGAACAATTGATAAATAAGGCATAAATGTGCGTACAGTGGATCGGAAGGGAGTTGTTTTTATCAGCTCTTTATACTGAAATGCCCCGCCTCGCCTCCCACAGCCCAGCATCTGCTAATGACGAATCTGATGAAGGGATTATCGAGCGTCAAAAACTCTCAAGAGGAGACTAAAGACAGTGGATAGGTAATTCCTGTTTCTTTTGCTGCCAAGCTGCATAACACGGCTGTCTTTCTTGCCTGGGTGGTCAGGATACAGACAGAAAACGCTGCTCCGAGAGGGGGGTGTGAAGCGAGACAGGCCGAGGGGAATGAAGGAATGACACACAAATTGCTCGTTATGGCTTCAGTCGGTTTTCAAACCCGAAAACGATCACAACTTATCTCCATTAGGTCTCCTGCAGGTTTGATCATTGGGGAATCAGTTGGCTGTGTCTGACTGCCTCCATTACCATAATTGCTTCCGTTGCAATTTACATCCGGAGTTATGAGCGCTAAGCATGACAACACAGTGTCTCCGTTCGGCGCCGCGTAATAGGCCCTGTCACCACCCCTAATGAGAAACCCGCTTGTGAGGGATTTGCAGTGCTGAGTAATATGCAACACCCCAAAAGATATCTCCAGCCCCGAGGAAATGTTAAGGTTGAAATTTCATTTTTCATTCATTACTAAGCACACATTTTTAATGTCTATATAGAGAGAAAATAATATTTAAAGTTGGTTTGACGGCAATTTTATTACCTAAACCAACAGAAATGTAAATGCAGCCTCGATGGCTGTCTAAGGGCCAGAGGCTGTCGCCTACAAATCTCATTTGCAGTAATAATGTATTAAAGCAGAGACAGCATGAACAGCCCCAGCTTTCTCCTGTTTTGTATAGTAAGATTAAGTAAGGAATCAAATACAAATTGAGTTTAAAATGGCATTTCTTATAAGCAAAGTCGTTGTGAATAAAATATGTGCTCTGAGATTGGCGAAATGAATGCATCACATGGCTGCAGGAGGTACATCTCCAGAAAGCAATACAAAGTAATATAAATATGACAACACAAGTGATTACACTGTGTCACGCTTTGTACTGATGGTTTATGTAAGGAGACTCTTTCTGTGCACACACTCTCTCCCCCAGTGCCCAAGCACTAACACCCAGGATGCACAGAACAGCAACTGTCCCCTACTGCAGTCACCATCCACCGAAAAACAAGGGTTTTACGATGAGCCGTGCCACCACCCATATAAAATAACAAGCATTTACAATGCAACGGTCTCGGCATTGTTAAAGTTAGAGCTATTGCCATTGCTCATGACAATGCCGTTTCTTTAAATGTTTTAAAACCAAAAAACATAAACAAAAATAATGTCATGAGCAATGCCAATAGCTCTAACTTTACCAATGCCGAAACCATTGCATTGTAAATGCTTGTTATCACATTAGGATTACAATAAAGATGTATAAAAATGAAGCTTCGTTTCGTGCAAACCGTTGTGGTAGAAAATTGGTTTAAAAATTCCTGACATAATAAAGTTGCAGTTTCCATTTTTACAACCCAGAAAATAAGTGGCCAGCGGCATATCGACCCCCACTCAATTTTGCTCAGTACCTGCAACATGTGTGCTTTCAAATGTTCCCTGCTGATTTAAGGTCTCTTCAACTAAGGTTTTCAGATCTTTTTATTGGCTTATGTAAAAGACAAATCGGCTTTCTTGCTGTGTACAGCTCACCTTTACTTATGCAGGCAGCCCTTCCCTACATGCCCCGACTTAAAACAGATCGTGAACCCTAGTAGTAGGCACTCTGCATTTGGGCGCTAGACGGAGGCAACTTAAAAATAAATCTTTGCGAGAAGTTCCCAACACCTGCCTCTAAAATTAGTCAATACGCCGTGCCGATTTCCGACTAACGTTACTTGTCCTTTATGCACTATATTTCTATGGGAGAGATTACCTCCACCAACCAGTCCTCTCTTTGACATGTCAACACACAAGAGGAGGTGGAGCGCGGAGAGTTGTCACTGGCGTGCGAAAACACATTTACTTACTTCCTACGTTGCAGATTGAAGCTCTAGCGTCGTGATCACAACAGCCGACTTGCAATGGCCTGAACTGTCACTCGCTAATACAGGACTGAAAAATCGACTTTATGACACAGGCATTGTTAATTCAACTACCCTGTTTGTTTTTCATCATATTAATGCGAGTAACCTCTATTTCACTTGACCATCAAGGTAACATAATAAGTTAACTTAAACAAGCAATAATGTTAACTCATACCGTCAGCTCAGAGCTCACACGTGCGGGTAGCGACCACCTCCAATTTCCAAGGCGTCTAGCGTCACAAACATGGTCATAGCAATAGAAGAAAGACTGTAGCGGCTAATTGTAAGATCAAGCATGGAGGCGGAGGCAAGAGGTGCCCCGTTCTCTTCTCGTTCATTGAACTGCAGTGAGCCTAACTACCGCGCGCCATGGTAAAGAAAGTTGCAAGCAGGTAGAACTTACAAGATGGTACGTTCCACAGCGGCTTTTTCCCCACCCCTTTAAGGGGGGCTCGCGCTCCGCTCGTTGGTGCGTACCAACGCACGAGCCAGCTGGAGGGGCAGGGGCGAGGAATGAGGAGATTACTTCTTCAGTCTTTTGTCTCCGTGCCGAGTAGCTGATTGGCTATGTAAGCGGTCGAATCTAAGAGAGCCGAGGAGTACCGGCTCGACGCTCCGAAAGTAAAAGAGATAGCGTGTGTGCGCGGGAGCAACGCCGGGGCACCACCGCCTTTCTCCGAGGCACAGCAGAAAATGCCTCGGAGAAAGGGAGTGTCCTTTTCGGATTGGGGGGCGTGTTTTGCTGTTGTCTCCTCCCTGAGACTTCTCGCAAAAAACACGCCCCCCGATCCGAAAAGGACGGGGCCTAATCGGAGTGACTGGACCTCTTCTCCAGTGGCTGGCCAGCATTTACGAGGCCAGCCAATGGAGAACAGGAGAGAAGAGGGGCGGGTGCAAGCCCCTCTTCTCAAAGTCACTCCAACTCATTAAATCTCGGAGCGAGACTGCGCAAGCGCAGCCTTTCGCAGCCGAGACCTAAAAACCTTAGCTGCCTCCCGAGTCCTGTGCCCATTTAAAGTCTCAGTGACGCATGGTGCCACTCTATGGCCTAAAGAAGGGCTTTATGTGGGGCGGGTCCCTCAGGTCTCAAACTTGCCAGTAATTAAGACCGACTGAAACGGGTCGATTTTGGGCCCTAGATTAATGTCCTTAACTTTACAAGTAAAAAGACAGAACAATTTCTAAACATCAATAAGTCAACAATGGCTGTAAAAACCGATAAGGGAATCTCGGTCAGTGAGGTAGGTCTTGTGTACATTTCATATGTTTATTTGAGTATTTGCTTTTCCAAGGTGGTTGTTTTTCTGTAGTTTTGTTCATGCCGCTACTGTGCTTCCTATGAACTGGGTCACCTGTAGGTATCTGTGAGTGTTCAGGTTGTGAGTGGGTGTTTAAAACGGACAACGATTGAGATCTGTGGAGTTGAGGTAGAAGACACAGCGAGGTACTCACACTGCATGTTAAATGTGTTCAGAACAGATGCCTGTCCAATCCTCTGCAGAGTGCACAGAGCAATGGTGACATGAGCCACGTGTAATTGTGAGTACAAAGGAAGGTGTGTGAAAAACTTAAAGAAAATGAAGTGACCACAGGTGAGTAAGTATGGGGCCTGACGCAATGAAGGAGAAGCAAGGATGTGGTGCAGAAGGAGAGATTGACAGTAGGCTGTGGAAGAGGAAAGAGATGTGGTGAAATATGCAGATGCGTGCTTTCAGACAGATACGGGGAGAAAAGGTTTCCCACAGAGAGGCTGCAGATGAAAGTGGTGTGAAGGGGAGAACAGGGGTAATTGTGACACTATGAAAACCACTGTCCCTCTCACAGACCACAGTAATGTTTAATTCAGTCTCATACTTTCAGAATTGAAACTGTTTCAAGTCTAATTATTTACAACATAATTAGTGTTACTCATTTATCTTATACTGCTAAGAAGCATTAGCAAAACCAATAGGTCTGGCTTCTTTTAGGTGCTGTTTAGGTGATGTTGTAGGATATGTTTGGATGGAATAACAGAAAATTCACACAATGGAACTCAACTTCTAGTTAAGTGAAATGCAATGTAAGGAGCAGTATTTTAGTTCACATGTTTTAAGCTACACCTTTAATAACCTGGGTCATGCCTCTTAGAAAGGATGTTTACTTATGCTTATTTTGCTATACCTCTTTTATAGACCTCCCCATACCTTTTTCATTCAACATAAAGCCCCAGCATAATTTAAAATGGCAGGGCACCTATACTAAATAGGAGGGTGGGCCCCATATGTGTCTTGCCCCCTACTATGTACTTGGTCAACCAACATTATTCTCCTCTTCTGAAAATATGGTCACTTTTAATGAAAGTATGGTTCATGGCTGCAAGCAATGTGCAGGGTCCTCACTTTTCATGTCAATTGATATGTGGGAAGTTGCCAGTGTCAGAGACCCGAGCCGAGGCCAGCTAAAGTGGTGGGGTTCTCAGCAATGCATGGTCTTGGGGGATATAAGATAAGCCTTTGATGAGCGGACCACTCAAAAAGAAAGAAATGGCAGTGCTCCTCCAGTGTCCATCACGTGCCTAATGCAAAAATTACGCACACTTCTCTCTGTCCTATCAGGAGCTCCAACACCCCAATCAATAAATCAGGGACTTGTAAAGCGCACTACTCACGCGTGAGGGTCTTAAGGCGCTGGGGGGGGGGGAGGGGAAGGGGGGGATCAGCCGTTCCGTTCTCTAAACTTAATTAAAAATAAGAAATGGCATCAAAAATCAATGACTGGGCACACACTACCTTGATCCTCTACCCACAAGTCTATTGGGTAGTGTAGGAGACAGATTACCTACTCAAAAACCTTGCAGAAAACAGGTTTCAAATTTCAACAGAGTAGCATTTGTCTTTTATCCTTCCAAGATATAAAACAGATTTTCATTCATTCATTGAGTTAGTTAATAATAATTCCTAATATTCAGGAGCCAAAATTGGGCAACAATTGTCCTCTACAACTCCCCTTTTCTTCTTTCCCCGCTGCTCCATCTCTGCAGTGATAGAGAAGAGGCAGGATACAAAACAGGCGTGCACAGTGTGCCTGTCTCTGCAGCCTGCCGGCTTCACTATCACTGTAATTGACAAGTGGGAAGATACTGAAACAGGCATGTTGCTGGTGTATTGACAGGAAGGCGGCATACTACATAACTAGTCACATACTCTGTCCCTGTCTATGTAGACTGCTGCTTGTCTGATATTGTATAATAGATTGGGCAAGAGAAGGTTGCCAAAGATGGTCCCACATCTCCCAATAGAGCAGTGCGCCACGGTGTAACGGAGACAGTCTGGGTGGGGTGCCTGTTCTCCTCTACCCTCACTTGCATTCACTCCCAAATGTTGAGCCAAACCTTGGTGGAAGTAGGCAGACCTTTGTCAGACAAGGGTGGGAGGGGGTTAAGTAACTTTCAATAATGGCAAAGTGCAGAGGTAAAGGTGAAGGACCTGACGGGTCAAGAAGTACAATAGAGCCCAGGGCAAGCAGTGAAAAGAAGCAAGGGTGTGTAGAGAGGGTCCAACTGGGCAAAATGAGTCAGGGAACAAATGGGACACTGGCAGGAGAGAAAGCAACACCTGGGGCCGTATTACACATAGAGCCCCAGGGGCGCAACAGGCAGTTGTGCCCACTTGCATTTCCCGGGGCACTTTGGTATTACAGAAGGGGCCACAGATACTTGTTCAGCCCCTTCTTTAACACCAATAGCGCTGGTGCACATAAAACACCAGCGCTATCTTCAGGGGCATTTCCTCATTTGCATGGTCTTAGGAGGTGCACCAACAATGTGCCACCTAAAAGGTGGCACACTCTCACAGCACCCCCTGAGAGCAGACCTCTAGAGGATTGAAAGGGGGTCCTTTGGATCCACCAGACAACTCCTTACCTTCAGGTGCAGTCACTGACTGCACCCGCCTGCAAGGGAATCCCCCTTGAAAGTGCAGACAGGTTGCCACCTACTCTGTGAAAACACAAGCAGGCTTCAAAGCAGCTGCTCCGTTTTTCAGACTAATGCGCTGCCTCCACAGCAGAGCGAATTCCGGGCTGCCCTGAGGGCAGAGCATTCATCATAATAAGGCGTATTTTCCTTCATTGCGCGGGCGCACCTTCTAAAAGGTGCGCCCCGTGCAATGAAGGAAAATGCGGAGCATGTATAATGCGGCCCCTGGTAAGCGTATTGAAAGTTCAAAGAGACACAGACAAGGCATAGCACAATTCAGCTCCATCTGTACCTACACAGTACTTACTGGTAGTGTTGCATGTGTGGGCAGCGAAGCTCAAATCATCACTTCTTCTTGGAGTACAGGAAGCATTGGAAGGGTTGCAATAGTTGCATTAGCTTGACCTACTGTTTCAGTCCGTGGGGCGAATGCTGTTCCAAGTTGGTGGGCACTTATAGCATACAATTATCATGGCTCTTCCTCTGCATTGAATGCACATGAAGCCATCCATGCATTGCAATGGAAACACTCCTTTAGCAATTTAGACATATATAGTATGCCCAACTAGTTCCTGAAAGGAGCCCCTTTATTGAAAGATGCACTGCTATTTTTGCCATAGTGGCCATACATCAAACTACCAAAAGGACCTTAGTGTCACAACACTGCCCCATTGACTAAAAACACTATATTTACATGTTACACCCCACAGTGTTCTCAACAATATAAACAAAAACAAATAGAGCCACTATGTTTGACCATGGGTTTATTTTGGAACGCCTCTGTATTTTTAGAAAGAAGATGCTTCTAGTATAAAATGAGTATAAGATTACCTCTAGAAAAGGTATACAATTACTGCTACCAAAGTAATACTTGTTTTGTGCCGTCCAGTCGTACTGATTTTCTCGCTCAATGTAAAAGACGGAAATGTGAAATGTAGGATATAGAACTGAGCTTTGTGCTGACATTGCAGACACTATGACTGAATGATGACTGAGTGTAATGTACAGTATGCGTGTGCCCATACAATTTACTTTTTACTTTTGAACAATTTCAGGCAGAGGGTTGGATCATGTCTTCTCTCCCGCCTGGACTATTGTAATGCGGTCTACTTGGGCCTCCCATTTTGAAACATTAAGAAATACACAGCATGGCTGAGAGACTGATGGGAGGGCTCGATCATGTTTCCCAAGCAAGATACAGTCTGTGGCGGCTTCCGGTTAAAAGCAGGATCCATTCTAAAGCGCTTTGTCATGCTTAAAGAGACTTTTTTTAATCTCAAGTTTTGCCCCTTCACCAGCTTTCTTGGGTGATGATGATAACCATTTCTATTAATGAGAATGCTTGTGAACAAAATGTGCATCTCTGCACTGTCCTGCCTGTATTATGTGCCTTTACAAACATGTGTATTGTATTGTTGTTGCAGAAGATTGTTACAACGTGATCAGTGTGCTAATCATGCAGCTTACAAACCTGTACGTAGCACTGTTGTTGTTGCAGGCTATATCAGAATAAGGGAGGGACACAGGATGTGCACATTACAAAAGTATGCTTTGCACTCTCAATAAAGTGTATTCTTACACACATATGATGTGTTCAGTATATGAACGTGTTGTTTACGGTCCAGGGAGGACCTGGCTTGCTCGTTCGGGCTGGGCTGTTCTCATAAGGAGCAGGGTCAAGACTGATTTGCACATGGCTGGGTCCAAACTGGGGTGGCGTGGTGAGCAAAAGAAGGATGGATTCAACCCAGATCTTTATGATTGGGGGTGAATGTTTGCATTGTTCGGCATTCCGTCCATCAATTTTTCATTTGCTTTTGAAGCAAGAGACAGCATTTATCCATCAGGCTCTGTAGTGCATTCTCTGTGGCAGGTTTATTTGGCCCCAGGAGCATACTGAATAGGTATAGTATGTCACTGTTGGTTCTTAGAAGTATCATCTTCTTCCATATAGAGACCGAAACACTAGTACAGGTTGATGAAGGTTGGGGACATACTTAAACGATCCCGACTAAAAAATGTGGTTTAGGAGAGATGCTTTCTTACCTGACACTCTGCTTTATAACTTAAAGGGCCTCTTTAAAGTTTTGTAAATGATGTTTAATTAAGTTATTAAGGGCCTTATTTAGAGTTTGGCAGATGGGATGCTCTGCCCCAAATTAGCAGATGTCCCATCTACCCTATTATAAATGCATTATAGCCTATGGCAGTTGTAATATGGGGGACAGAATAGCCACGACATTTTGACAGAGTATTCTGTTCATAAACTCTAAATTAACCCTAAGTTATGAATATATACCACATCTGCTTGAAAAATGTGATACAACGGATGTATGACGTTACAACGCATGCTGTTACAACGCATGCTGTTACAACGAAAGTTTTACAACGCGAGTGCATTGCCAACGCAGGACATTACAACGCAAGTCTTTACATCGACTTGCACTAGATGGCGTGCTAACATTAAAAAAGTGTAATTTACTATTCCAACTCCAGTCCACGTAACAGTAGGGAAGGTGTTGGGATAGTAAACTACACTATTTTTAATGTTAGCACGCCATCTAGTGCAAGTCGATGTAAAGACTTGCGTTGAAATGTCCTGCGTTGTCAATGCATTCGCGTTGTAACAGTTTCGTTGTAATGGTAGTGCGTTGTAAAAGTTGCGTTGTAAAGGTTGTTCCCCGATACAACTAATGTAGGTAATTTAAGAAAAGTTATTAACCATGCCACACAAGACATCTTAACTCTATAACTGATTCCAACCCTAAACATACTGCTATCAAGGCATATATACTTTACAATACAAACACTGTAAAAAGGCCATTCATCCTGATTTATTTCTTTAAACACAGACCAGATTGCAGCATGGACAAACAACGGACTAACATTGGAAAAGCTAACTCTCTCATAACAAGAAAATAATGTAATTTCTGTAATCAATTCTTCACCTTGTGGCACTTTAATTGATTTCAGTTTCCTTAAGATAATTTTATTAACTACGATCACTCTAGAAAGTAATAGTTTACCTAGCCGATACTCTTTATAGGATTTCCCTTCCCCTACAACGCTGTCACTGCAGAACGGAAAAAACAGACCGTCTGTGCCAGGGCACAAAACAGAGCCCGCTAGAGGCCCGTTTTGAGGCCTCCTTAAAAAAACTGCCGGTGCTCAGAACCGGTGAGACCCGGCCCACTTAAAGCCCTGCCCAAGGGCACATTGGGTTACTTACTCGGTGAGTTACGGTTGCCGGACATCTGCGGTGACCTGCAGGTCACGAGTTCGAAAATAGGCAGACGATTGACTACACGGAGAGGCTTTTGTTCTTGCACTTCCACTCGTTTCAGCATCTAACACGAGGAAGCAGATAAAATCAGATCCTCCGCTCACAGACTTTACTCACCTGTACTCTGCCGTGAGGGAAACGGCTTGCCAACTGCTCTCCACACCGTGAGGGGAACGGCCATCGCTTTTCACTTGCTGCCCTAGTGACGCCGCAGAGAAGGGGACTACTAATCCCATGATACCCTGCTGGCGCGGTTCCTTGACGCCAGCAACAGCGCAGAGGAAGCTCGGATAAAAGCGACCCCGCCCCACGCAACGCAGGACGCGCGCGGGCGAAGCCCGGGCAAAGCCTGGGCCAAGGGCGGGCCCGTCCTTGCCTGTCTGTGACCGACAGAGGCCGGGCAGGGCCACCTCTCTGACATTCAGGATTTGATAAACTAAAAGAAAAAGAATAATAAAACTCTATATTTATCATGGCAAAAAGGAAGACTAGTAAACCATCTATCGATAGACCATGTACCTCGCTAGATTTATATTTGGTTAAGGCAGTTAATGTCCTATCTGAGGAGATAGACCGCACGGAGAGGCGGCTATTTATGGGTCATAGCCAACTGGGTGTCGCACAGGGGGATGAGGTAATGGCATCTCCTAATCCACCGAGCGAGTCTCGCTCTGTTGATTTAATGATCGATCCGCAGATATCCGAGGTGACACATACGGCCATTGCCAATGAGGGAGACATCATCGAAGATTGTACTCGGATATCCATGTCTCCCACATTGTTTACTCCAGCGTGCCCATTGCCCATGAAAAATACTAGGGGATGTGGCAGAAAGAGCACCTTGGGACAAGGAAATCCTAAACCTAACCTTAGGCCAAAAAAAAGATAAAAAGGATAATTCTATAGTAAAACAAGGCATACCAGGTGAAAAGTCGGCTAAAACAGTCCCTTTACAACATGATTTAACCCTAGCAGTTATAACCGATAAAGTTATAGAATTACTCAGGCCACTCTATGACAAATTGGATTCCCACATTAGAGAAGTTAATAAGATAAGCGGTTCCATTACAAAAGTTAATGAAAGACTCACTAGCGAGAGTAGTAGGACGCAAATGTTAGAGGTTAATCCAGCACTTATTAACAACTGTCCTGTTAGAGAACTCAGTATTAATCCAAAGGATAGGCTCCCCATCATAAATGAGGCAAATAGGGTAAACTCAAAAGTCTCTAAAGCCCCTTGAATGAGTAGAATAACTGATAATCACAGTTCAGCCTCACCCATGAGAGATAATGAAGAAGTAAAATTATGTAACTCCAACATACCGGGCCCCGTAAAATTGGGAGAGTTAAGAACTGCGACCCCTAGGGACGGAAGATCCTGTGTGTCTGTAAACCTACCGCCTGAGTGTAGTGCCTATGTCGCTCTCCTTACTAATGTACCCAAACTCCTAGTAGGACAGACAGAAGATCACTGCTCTCTCTTGAACAAAGTGGTGTTCTGGTTGACTAAAAATTGTGGATATCCAATAGCCGGAGTAAACCAGATCCTGACCACATGCAGAGTGAGCTGGGTCGGCCCATTACAAAAATGCTTTGAAGGTGATTGCATTATTATTAACTTTCGATCCCCAAGTTGGGTTAGTAAAACTCTCAATAATGCACCCCCTCCTTCCTGTATGGAATTTAATATCACTCTTTTTCCCTTAGAGTATTTTTATAGACACTTAATGCCAATACAGGAAACTGACAGCCGTCCCAGAAATAGATCCCTCTTAGCCCCTCCGAGCTCTTGCTCCCTATTCCACCATGCCATTTCATTGGCTAATAGATTTCAGGCCCTGAGTGACCTCAACACTAATGATTGACGTAAGGGACATCCACAGATGAACCAGGTACAACAGGTCTGATATGTATGTGCCGAAACTGTATGGGGAATAGAGGTCCAAGACATTACTAATTTGGGTAAGACAGAATCTTTTGGGATAAAGTCGGGTGGTGGATATATTCCTAGTATAACTCTGTTATCTCCCACCACTGACAACTATGTTTGTCCCCCTCTAATCTCATCTTCCCCAATGATAAAGTAGATGATAACGTACTTCAACCGGAAGTTATTGAGGCCACCGAGCCTGTACCAGGTATTGGTCATTTAGTAACCTCCTGGAATATATCAGGTTTTAAGAGTAAGATTGGTACCCGGGCATGGTTAGATTTTATCTCAGCCCGACATGATATTGTATGTCTCCAAGAGACATGGTGCACGGAGCCAGTATGTGTAGAGGGTTATACTACTCACTTGCTACCAGCCTTGCCATCAACTTCAGGTAGAGCCAGGGGGGTACTTTTGATTGCTATCAACTTGAATAAATGTAATATTAAGTCTTGTATTACTGTTGGTGCTTATGCCCAGATTATGTGGTTGGAGTCCATGGCGGGAAAAGATGTAATTCTGATCAACTTTTATAACAATCTGTTCAACTCAACCCGAGGGTCAGTTGTTTTTGCCCTGGAGCGAGAAGTTGACAAGTTGATCAGTACCATTAGGAACCCGCCTACTATTCTATGGGTTGGGGATTTTAATATCCAGGCGTGCCCCTTATCTTTGACTAAAGTATGTGGGCATAGGAAGGGGGAAAACGAAAGCGATGATTATATGCATTTCTCCCACTGTGATTATGGTGTTGCTTTAAATAATGTTACTGCTAAATTGGATCTGGAATTGCTGGATTGTACTATGGACAAAAATAATGTGAAACGTCCTACATTCACAGGGAGAAATGTAAGGTCTAATATTGGTCATATTTTAATTTCTAGTAACAGTGCATACCTGTTTTCCTCACCATGGGTAACGGAGCAACCTATAAGTGATCATAATAGTATCTCCCTTAACCTATTTACTTGGGGTTTTAAAAACCCCATCGATGTATCTACCAGTCCATGTATTGCCCCTATTAGAACTAATGGTGTGCGAATAAAATGGACAGGTTTGAATCCAACAAAAATCCAGAGTGATGTCATTAAACAATGTCTGGTTGAACTACAACTCTGTCTAGGGGAGGAGACTGATCCTCAATCTTTGCTTGAAAATTTTATTAAGATCAACAAAGTCATTGAGAATCTTTTGACGAAACCTGCCCATGGTAAAAGAAACCCCAAGGTAGGCTGGTTCGATAAGAACTGTACAGCTGCCCTACATCACCTTAAACAAGCCCTGGGGTGTAATCCACGAGATCGGGAAAAAATCAGGACTCTACGAATAGAGTATAATTCTGCCCTGGAGATAAGAAAAGCTGAACTTCGAGATGATGCATGGGAAAAATTAAGTTATGCAACTGATACAAAAAATAGTAAGCTATTCTGGGATACTGTTAATAGCTCTTTCTTGAAAGATGATCATGTACCAGATTTTAACTCCCACATTACTAGTAACTCCTGGGTCGAACATTTTTCAAATATTTTTAATTCTATTAATAGCAATACCCTGCCTGCCATACCACATGATATGCCCGCTCAATGGCCAACTATACCTCTGATGATTAGTAATGGGTAGGTTTTAGATGGTATATCTAGTAGTAAGGGTGGTAAAGCGCCCGGTCCAGATGGGGGTTCCGATTGATCTTTATAAGAACAACATGGATTTATGGTCACCCCTTTTAACTAGAGTTTTTAATGTTGCTTCTGAAACAGTATTCCCAACATCATGGGGACAGTCAATAATAATCCCAATCTATAAGAAGGGAGTAAAGACTGACGCCCGTAACTATCGCCCAATCTCATTGTTGGACTCTTCTATAAAGATTTTGAGCAGGGTCTTGCTTTCAAGATTAGAAGATTGGGCTACAGAAAAGACGATTCTCTCACAAGCCCAATACGGGTTTAGGAAAGGATTGGGAACAGTAGAGCAGTGTGTAAACCTAGATCTTTTGATCGGGAAGTATACACTGGCAAAAGTACTGCCAAAGCCAAAAGGTTAACTAGGTAAGACCAATTGGCTTTGCCAATGCTTGTTCTACAACGGTGGGGAGAGGAATCTAGAGGCACTCAAAACTGGATGCCAAAACACAGTTCCCCCTATTGTTTACATGAAGCAGGATGCCCTGCAGTATCGGGAGTATGTATTTAGGAAAGACTATAGGGAAATATCAGCAAATACCTATTACAAATGTGTGGAAGCATTCCTGTCCAATGATCTAATGCAGAGCTGGGCCTAAATGTTGCAAAACTTAAGGTTAACTGTCACATCCTCTGCTCTTGGTGGACATGGTCCACAACAGAAAAATGAAGCCCCTGGTCACTTTTATATGATATTGTTTAGTTCAGTGGCCATGTTTCGAAATGTATGGCAAATCTGTGCTTGTCTATGGATGAAACCTTTAAACTTCAACAGACAACCTAAATCTGCCAGATAATCTCAGTCTTGAAAGAGCAACAAAGGAAATAGAGTTTTTATTCTGACTGCACCCACTGTGGTATTTTTAAAGAACAGAAACTGGTTACAGATCAGCTTTTATGTAAAACGCGTAACTTTGTCTTCACACAATCAGTGATAAAAGATGTGCATCTTTTGTGTTTTTATCAATTTTAAATTAGGCTGCCTTCGAATGAAGGACACAGCGAGAGCATGGTCCGGCAAACCGTCTGAGGACTGAGTGCACTTCTTGTACCCTGGCCCTCCCGGATTTAAACCATGTGCTGTTCTTCTGCCCCAAAGTCAAACCTTTGCTTTTACTAAAGCATTACAAAAAAATATATGAAGTCTGCAAGTGAAGATCTGCACATTTTAATCTGAGCATATGGGATTTAAATTAATATTGTTTATTTGTCTAAAACCAAAAATGTCTAGACGATTGGTTTTACTGCTGGTGTTTTAAAAATAACATCTGTTCAGATTTTACCAGTTATTGCAAGATAAACTAATAATGTTAACTATATTTGAACGGTTTGTGCTAACAATGAATAACTGTAAATCCTTCTGTGAGGGACAGGTAAACAATATTAATCAACCAGAACAATTCTGAACAGTTACAAGAAATGTTCCCTGCACATTTTAATGTTTCACCATATGCTATTACCTAATAATTGACATGCGCCATATTTGATTTGTTTACACCATTAAAATTGCTTTACTGCAAGCTTTTCCTTAATGTAAAGGGTAGAATGTTGACTTATAGGCTGCACTGCGAATACACTATTCATTTACAGAATAATAAACTCATCAAGCTTACACCTTGTGTGCCTTTGAGCTATATATTCCTTGCCACTCGCTGTCAAAGTCTGATTGGCATATGAAACAGAGACTGTAGAATGTGTAAATGCACTGCACTGTTAAGGTGTTTGCTTCTCAGCTAGTAATCATAGGGAAATAGACAGAAGCTTTTGAGTAAATTCACTCTGCTTCCAATATCATATGTCAACAAATCAAATGGGATTGGATACACTGTTCCAGGGGACAGCCAACACTATGTGCTTTCCCAGTAAATCCTCATGATCCTTTATAATGACTGTCACCCACTGTGATTTCTCTAGTAGCCTGCTTTTTCATCGTGTCCTCTCTCAGATACAAGAGGGTAGCTGGGCGGGCTCAACCTTGAAATTCAAGGGATCTCTTTGCTGTTTTTCAGAGGAATCTCAAAATTAAAATTCCCTCGAGGTATTCTACAATATCTCTATGAGCTTTTAATTAATTTTATAGGACCCCTGGCACAATTAAAAACACTAGTCGATACTATTGGAGGATATTTTGCCCTCTAACATCTAAGCAGTGGCATAGCAAGGGGGATTCTGTTACCACCTGGGCGGCACGAATTTTGGGGAGCCCGCTCTCATATGCAGCCATCACGGGGCGGCCGCCGAGGAATTCGCCAGCAACCCCCCCCCCCCGCTCTTACACACAGCTGGAGGGGCGGCAGATGCAGGGGTCGCTATGGGCGGCCATAGGTCTAGCTACGCCATTGCATCTGAGTTAGGTCTACATGTTTCAGCAAGCTATGCCTGAATAGGTCAGGCTTTCATCAGAACTGGGTAGTTACATCCCTACACGCAATCCTATTTGTAAATTATTAGATCAGTGCACCGTACTCAATGCCTTTCTGCTTATACTCTTGCAGTCGTTCTTGCATGCTACATATCTCATGAAAATCTCCTTAGGTGCATCCTCGGTATAGTTATTCTTATATCAGGCCTCATGGGATTACAAGGAGTCGCCGCCCTTATAGTCACACATTCTTCAAAAGTTCTGACCTGTGGTTTCACGTACACGATCTCCCTAAATATGCTGTGTTTTGCAGTATCATCAGTTGGCGATGTGTGGGGCTGGACTGATGACCGGTTCTTCTATGGTTGTAGTAACTTGCAATAATGAATTTGTATTTGTGAGGACTCCAATTGTGTATCCTGTTGCACGCTGAGAACTTGCACTGACTAATGTTTGTGGATATACTTACATTTTAGTTTTGAATCTCAATGCACTTTTCACTTCTTATATTCGAAAACTCTGACTGTAATGATTTTAAATAATCAAGCAATGAAACATTTGCTTACTTTATAACTTACACTCGTAAGTTTGTCTCCACCCCTTTTTCAGAGGGCAAAGACGTGTAAACCTGCAGTTTTCAGTAACCTTACAGTCGGATTTTGTGCATATTGTAATATAGTAACGTTATTCAATAGTGTAAGAGTAAAGTTACACGTGTAGCTTACTCACCAGTGTATTTTACCTTTGTGAATAGCTCAAATGGCTATAAGTGCAACCCTTGGTGTTTCGGAGTACCCTACTAACAAAAAATAAAGACTAATAGTGGCAGATGCATATGAAAGTACAGAGTACGGTCGACCTGGGTATTTTATTAGAAGACGTCGTTGTCTGGTTTTGAACATAAAACACTATTCTATTGAGCACTGACTTTGATTTCATCTTAAAAGTTGACAAACTTTTCAGTATTCAGTAAATCCTTGCAAGCTAGCTTATCAATAAACCTCTACAATGTCTTCGGGAATAGTGTAAACCATTTCTGAAGGATATATATCCTTTTATCGAATACTCTTGAATGTGAATGCATTTTGATATAGCTTTATAATAGATGAAAACTATTCAGTCACATAAGAGAAATAGATATTCTCCTGGCTGGGGCAATGGCCTACAGGTGCTTACTAATCTCACGGTAAACCTCCTAGGTGGAATTTAATAACCCAGAATGTCCATTCTAATGTCCATTCTGATGCCAATTATCCAATATGGCCGTGTACTGTGTTCAGATGGCCCAGCTCGGATCTCTGGCTCTAGGTTCATTAGCTCGTACCTCACCCTGCTTCTTGCTGACAATTTCATCTGCCTTTTGCAAAGAACAACAAAGAGAATATTTCTATTTATAGGAAATTAAGACGTAAAGCAATTTACTAAAAGGAGGAAGAATGGCGATAGCTCATAACAAGCCCAATCCAAATCCCGCAGCATTTGTACATATCACACATTAGATTTAGATCAGCTTGGTGAAAGACAAGGATTGGTTCTATGAAGTCTTGAACACTTGTGGAATATAATTAGGGTTTTCCCCTATAGACATGGCAAGCTATGGCCACAAATACTGAAGCAGCTTTGGATCAAGAAGAAAGTCTGGTCACCATAGAGGCAAAACAGAACAGCTGTTGTAGTAAGTACACTAGTTTCCTGATTCGCCCCGATGCCTTTTTTGAAGCCGGGCCTGTTGTTGATGCCGCATGTGGAAAAAAACCTGAAGAACTACTGTCTGCCAGGTTCAAAAGAACAGAGGGTTCAAGAGGTATATAAGAGGCTTATGACTGGAGACCAGACTTTATCTGTACATATCACGAATAGAAAGAGTGTGATGAGCACTGTCACACATTGAACAAGTGCTGCACTGAAAACTGGTCATAAGGTGAGCAGCATAAGGATTGTTGCCTGACCTGAACCTTATGATCACACATCACTAACTGCAAGACTCCAGCGATCAGTTTTCAGCGACCCTCCACACTGATAACAGTAAAGCCTTACCATCCTAGAACCTTGAAATTCTTCTGAGGACCAATTCAAACACCAGGATGAAGCTGAACTACCAGTGAAGCAAAATGATTATCTGCCAGACCACTGCCTAAACCTCAGATCTGTCACATCAGACAGCCAATTCCACCATAAGCACCGACAGTCTATCTGACCGTGAGAAGCACTCCTTTGATAAAGTCTTGAGTTGACTGAGAGGAGAGGGTACCATAAAAATATTTCAATCTGAAGGTGACTTATATATATGAATATGTCAATACGTGTGTCTTGCCTGGTGGTGTCTACTCACTAGTGTGTCTGTCTTTTGCCGAATCATTCTTGCTAAAAAGAAGCCCCATAGCTACCCTTTCTGTCTTGATGGCAATATTCTTCTCCACGGAGAAACTCCTTCCAATACACCTCACCAATTCTCAAGGTTTCCCACCTTGTAAATAGATTTACTCCTTAAAACTACAAATGTTTTTAACAGTCACACAGAAGCACTGGCATATCCGATAGCTATGGCTTTGGCTAGCTGGAGCAATGATATGCAACAAAATGAAAAGAAAATATGCCACTAACTCAACCTGGTGGCTAGATGCTTGCAATAAAAAACTTGCATTTAATAATAATTATTGAATATAATTTCATATAAAATGTTATTTTTTTTATAAAGTAATGGTAGATGTTTAGAGTGTTTATTTTTTGTATTTTCAATGCACATCAAAGATATGTCAATGGTTGTGACAAAATGTAAACACCCAAGATAATTAAAAAAGGATAAAGAATGGAAATAAAAATGCATTGGTACAATATACTATTGGCCGACATGTGATCAGGCAAAATTCAAATGCAAGAGAACCAACGCCTGCTGTATGCTGCGATGGGCAGAAGGAAAATGTGAATGGCACTTGCACAGACCAATAGAGGAAGATGGTCGGAAAAAAACACTCTCTGTATGAATATCTGGAAGCGCCTTTTATGAATTTTGATTGCATGAGGTGTGAGAGACAGCTAAAGCGGTCTTTAGCCCTGACCTAAAATTACATTTGCGCTTGTCAGTGGCACTGAAATGTTCAAATGGTTTTGAAAATCATTCCCAAGTAATCTAAATGCGAATTATCTACGTAATCGGAGCGCAATTGACAAAGGCTTTTTTACCATAAAATAGTGTTTATGCATGAAATGACTGAATTTCTACTCCAGGTATTCACAAAAGGATACCTAGCAGGTATCCCTGTGCAACTTTACACCATAACAGCGTACAGTAAGATAGGTGTAAATTTCTGGCGGATGGGGTGGGAAGTAGTCTTTTCAAGGTGTGGCTAGGCTTGTGAGTTTGTCAATGCCCATACACTTCTGAGGTGTGAGCTTGCACAAACCCCTCTCAGCCCTTATAAATAGTCATGTATTTGCTCCCTCAAGTAGTTGGAGTAAATCTTTTTCCATGATGAGAGGGGGAATGGAATTCATCCAACCAGACTCTGTGGGGGTGTAGGGCAATATAATTCTCCACAAGGAAAAATGCTTCCCCCTTAAAGATAAAATAGAAATAATGTGCAATTGCATAATCACTGGCTTTGAACAATGCATACTTGTACTATGTGCATATTTCTGCACAGTGGGAATACCAGCTATGAGTAACGGTACCTGACTACCCCACCAGTATGCCTGGAAATCTGTTAGCACCACGGCTTTCCAGATTTACATGTGAAATACCTGTGACTTCTAATAAAATAGCAAAAGTCGATTCAATTGGGCAAAGAAAGCTCTGAATGAACTCTTGCACTTTTTGTGAATTAGGCTTCAGTGTTGATGCTGACCATCGGGCATGGCTCTCAAAACCCAAATTTGGGCACCGTTGACTTAGGCTAATTTTCCACTGGAGAGTGGGCCAAGTGGCTCTTAAATACCTCAATGACTACACCGTGCGGTGACTCTTAGCTAAGGTTACTGCCATTTAACCTATGTAGAAAACCCACAAAATGTATCCATGATCGTTGTGCATAGCTCAGGCTCTAAGCACTTTAAGCCGCAGCCAAGCTGCTGTGTCCGACAGACACCTACCGGCGGGTTTTGTGGAACGGGCACCTCTTCAGCGGGATCTTCACCACGTGCTCCTGGAGGCCCACATACAGGACACTTTGGCTGTGCAGGATCTGCAGTCTCCGGATTGGCTCTCTCTGCTTCCGCGGGAAGAGTTCAATTTCCTCCAGCAGGCAGCTGCTCGCGGTTTGATTCACAGGCGCAAGGACCTTTTTAATGGTCCCATAATCTAGGAAGCAAAAAACAACAGGAAACAGGATATGAAGTGCTTTGTTACAGGACGTTATAACAGGCAATGAGGAAGGCAGCGCACTGATTCGAAGATAGATTGTTGGCCCCCAAGCACTTGAGAATTTAGAAGTGTCACCAAGCCCCAGTAAACGTCTCGACAGCCATAATAACTTTGGCACACAGCTATACATTTCTCTACCTTAAACAATAGATAACCAACAGCAGAACAGGAAGAGATATTTCAGAGGAGTCTACTTGTGCGTCCTTTACCTAAACTCTTGTTGGTCTCACCTGATATGTCTCATCTACATCACTATATTTAACTGCACCAAAAACAGTAAGGGCACAAACGCAAGGGGTGACATCTTTGGAAGGTTACGACTTATAATTATATATAAACCAAATAAAAACACGCCCAGGGCAAGTAATATTATTGCTTTTCTTGAATGAAAGAACGGCTGCCAACATATAATCCAAAGAGCCTCTCACGCTGCTTTTCATTCATTAAATCAACAATGTTTCCTTAAAACAGCGCAGTGTAGTATTTCTAGTCCCACATCAACGTGTCAGGTATTTTGACACTGGCCTCAAGAGATCCTTTTTCCTTACAGTTCAGAAAAGTGATTGATGCCATCTGCATGCACACTGAGTTTTGCATTCTGCTGTGAAAAGAATTCTCACTGTGCCAAGATATATAATGTTACTTCCAGTCTAGAAGCCATTAAACATTGGAAAAACTGAAAATCATGCACTTAAAACAGGACCATTGGAAGGGCCATTGGCTGACACACTATTTCATTCTAAAGTGAAATTAGAGCCTTGTTGTAAATGCAGAATTTAATGAAAAATTATAGATTAGCAAACCTTGCAGTTGTCAGCTTTCAACAAGATAAAGGGGGAGTTCCTGAGTCTATCAGACACCGTATATTTGAGGGGGTTGTCTCAATTATTGTTCTTAATGGCCTGTAATAACTGTTTTAGAACTGTCATTTAGATCCTGGTGGGCAACCTGCTGACTCGTCAGGTCAGCAGATGCCATTTCCTCGCTCCCCTGGTGGAGGACTGCCCACCAAATGTAGAGGTCTCTGCCATGCCTAAATAGGACAAGCAAGAACCATGGCATCCTTTTCTGTATGGAGGCTTCAATAAAATCAGCATTTCGGGAAGAACGACCCCGCATGGGACCACAGCTGGTGGCCCACAGATCTAGGACCTACACCCACACAGACCAACCACGCACACAACCTCAGCATCATCCTCGGCAGCCAACTGACCATGAAACGACAAGCCAATGCAATCACATCCTCCTGCTTCAACACTTCGCATGCTCCGCAGAATCTTTAGATGGATCCCAACCAACACCAGAAAGACCGTCACTCAGGCCCTCATCACCAGCCGCCTCCACTACGGCAAAGCTCTCTATGCTGGCATCTCCACCCAGCTCCACAGAAGACTCCAAACCATACAGAACGCTGCAGTCAGACTCATCGTTGACCTCCCTAAATGAACCCACATCGCCCCCACCAGAGAGACCGCCACTTGCTCCCCATGCAGAAGAGATGCCAGGTAAGGATCCTCACGCACGCCTACAAAGCCCTCCATGACTTAGGATCTGCTTACATCAACCACCAACTGAACTTCCACCAACCCTCTAGACACCTGAGCTCTTCTTCACTTGCCCACAAACACCCCTCATCCATTGCAGCTCCAGCAGTGACTGCTTTTTCCCTACATCGCTGCCAAGAACTGGAACAGCCTTCCCCTCCAGCTCCGTACAGCCCCCTCTCTGGCAGACTCCAGAAAGAGACTCAAGACCTGGCTCTTCAATGGTGACACAGCACCCACATACCCTTAGGGGTAACAGTGTTGCGCTCTACAAATGTTGTTTGATTGATTTGATTGATTGGGTAGGCAATTGGAGAATCCCTGTTTAGTTGGTGAGCATTCCCAAACAAACGCATTATACCAGTAGCACTCGTTTACTCTTTCAAATGTATGCTTTCTGACAATTTTTCTTTTAACATTGGATTTTTGAAACACCACGCACAGTAAACCAGATAATGAATTATGCAATTACTATTCCAAACCAATTATTAGAGAAAATGAGTAAAATATCATCTATGGCCACCATTATTTAAATTTAAGCAATGCCTGGCTTGTGCCTCATTTCTGAGCCCATACAAAGAATATACTCCAGTTTATTCATTTTTTTCATAATTCAGTCATCTTGCCAATGCGAACCATAGTGAACCTGATATACAGGCAGGACGGACATTCAAGATCAAAAGCTTGCCTGGGGTGATAGGTCTTCAATTTTGAAATGTTCTGATGTTAGCCTATTGCCAAAGAGGCAAATGAACAGAATTGCAGCTGGAGGAACCTCGACGGGGGAGAGACATAACGCCTGTGTTTCTCATTTGTATTTCGGCTGAAACAAATCATGAGATGGGGTAAGGATGCCAACCATTGAGATAAGGTGGGAATAGTCCAGAAAATCTGTCCGGGACAGAGCCACAATTAGGGTTATATTTTAAATCAGTCCTTTGTTTGGCTGCCAATAGATTGATTATAAAACTAATACTAAATAATTAGGTTTTACTTTTGGAAAAAAAAAACTTTAATCACATATCCACATTAGCACACAAGCAAAAGGGCCACATTATCAACTCAGAATCCTTTGTGGAATTAAGACCCTCATTCTAGATGATAGCGTTAATGCTGCGGTGCAAGTTCAGATCTTCTTAAAGCTGCTTTGCTGCTTCTACTTTCTCAAGGGTATCCCAAATACTCGCCTTGCTACTTCGAAACCAGCCCTCAATGCTGCTGCTCACCTAACACCTTGATCTGATCATACAGTCCCAATTCTACTCTCTCTAAACTGGCATCCTGTGGAGTTTAGAAGATATTTCAAGCTGGCATGCATAGTTCATAAGGCTATTCCCCAAAACTCCCCAAAATATCTACCTGATAAACTAAATACATAGGGTGACTCAAGGTCACCCCTAAGTACAAACACCCACCTCCTGGAAATACAAGCAAACTAGAAATACTGAACTCTAAATCAAGTTTTCTCGATGAGTGGATCCAGGTTGTGTGACTCTATCCCATATAGTCTCAGCATGAATCCTGCATTTCAATACTTTCAAGAGAGACCTAAAGGTTTTCTCTTTAAACAACACTTTCAAATATGATCATCTCCTGCATGATTTTCCTATCACTGAATGCAGGACATGTGGTCATAAAATACTGCAACAGAGATGTAATTGATGCTTCCTGGTTCTAACAAGGAGTGCAATATCTCATTTGCCCATGGTTTCTTTGGTAACTGCTCTACTAGAACCCACTTATGAGACTGCACAGCGGATATATCTTTTTGAACAATAAGATCTCCTCCTCCTGAATAATACCATTTACTGACTCCCTATCCCTGTTGTTATCCACATCGACCCCACTATCATGTTCTGTAGTTTCATTCGCTCTCAGATAAAGCACTTGTGAGTCTTGTTCATGCTGTATTAAATGTCAAATAAATGAATAATATAAATGAATAAGGTAGGGGTGATGTAATCAGAATATTTCAAACCGCGGATGAGTTGGGCAGTTAAGTATTTTGTTCCCTGTAGTTTCCTTGAGGTATTTGCAGGGAGGGATCTGTAGGGCCAACGACAGTAATCATAGCGTGACAGGGCTGTGGTTATGATGAGGGCAGAAGAAAAACATATTCTTGGGCACAGTCTTGATCTGTGTAGTGAGTGACAGTTCTGTGTTAAAGCTTACAACTGAATTTAAATGGTAGGAAGAGAGTCCTGAAAGAGAGACAACATCATGGTAACAGTCTCAGACTCTTTGGGAACAATGTGTAATACCCACGTTATTTTTCCTGTTCAGGTAAGTCAATTGTCTGTCATTTATGTTTGCACTTGGTGGAGAAATGTATACATTACTTTTCTAGTTTTTTTATCATCCTAATGTGTTTTGCGTATTATTTGCATATACATGGTAGCCAACGTTGTGACTGTAAGGATCACGCCACAGTAGTCAAATAAGTGTTGAAGGGAGTAGGCAAGATGGAGGACCCCGAGAGTCTCCAGAGGTCACTTGAGGTTTTGATAAGAAGGGATCACATGTTACCTGAGGCGTGGAGTTTGAAATGCATTAGTGGAACAAAATCAGTACCACAACAATCAGCCAAACCATAGTCTGTAGTCAGGGTCAGCCATCTCATGCACCAGGGACAGATCTAGAAGAATCAAGGCCCAATTTTGATCGATGTCCCTGGAAGAAAGGAGTTCAACCCTGGTGTTTATTAAGGAGACATTCTTACCTCTTCAAGGTCTGGAGCTCATTTCAGAACCTCTCTGAGGTCTGGAGTGTGGTTTCGAAGCCGACCGATCTACAGATAAAGCGGGCGGTGGTGTCGCCTTGATCGCTCGGAAAGAATTCCTCTTTCAGCCTCTTACTTTCCCCCCTATTGGTACTTCCGATTTTTTAGTAGTCCGCTCTCTTTCTTTCAAAGTTCCTCTCACTTGCCTTCTCGTGTACCGTCCCCCCCAACCCTCCCAAGCCTTTCTTCCTGGGTTTCAAGATCTGGTGGCCACCCTAGCGGTTAATAACTCCTCCATCATGGTGCTAGGTGATTTTAACTTCTGGCCCTCTGACCCTGTAGAATGTTCCAATTCTAAAGAATTTTCTGACACCCTTCGCTCCCTTAATTTCAATTCCTATGTTCACTCCCCTACTCACATTCAGGGTCACACGCTCGACCAGATTTGGTCTCTCAACTGTCCTATTGTGTCTCTTTCTATCTCCCCCTGCTCCTGGTCCGATCACTTTTTGATTTCCTTTTCTTCCCCTCTTCACTTAACCACAAAGCCCTCACTTCCTAAAAATATTTGGGCACGCTCTTGGGGCCGGATTGATGCTTCTCAAGTGACCTCCACACTCCTTCCCCTCTGCCCCGACTTATTTGGTTTACCGCTTACAGCACAAGCTGATTCTATTAATTCATGGCTCCAGTCAGGCTGTGACTCAATTGCTCCTTTCCGACGAGTTTCCTCTAAACGGCCGTATGAGTCCAACCGCTGGTTCAGTGAGGAACTGAAGGCGCTGAAACTCTCAGTTCGCCATGCCGAACGAGCTTGGAGACGGCACTACTGCCCCAACCTTAAATCCCAGTACACTTCCCTCCTTTTGCAATACAAAAAAACTATCTTAACTACTAAAACGGAATATTTTTCTTCCAAAATCTTAGCCGCCGAGAACCAGCCCAAAGAAATTTTTTCTATAGTTCACAATCTTGCATATGCCGACAGAACCACTCTCAAACCCCCTCCGTCACAGTCTCTTTGTGATTCCTTGAACACCTATTTCTTGGACAAAATTGACAAAATCAAAGCCAATATTCCTCCTCCCTCGCTCTCTTTTTACAATTCTCCTAGCCCTCCTGCTAAGGCGCATTTTGACTCATTCCCCCCACTTACCGAAGACTCTTTCCTTTCCCTTCTATCCTTGGTCAAATCTGGTTCCCCCCTTGATCCTTGCCCTGCTCACATCCTCAGGCTCATTTTCACAACTTGCATGGCACCACCTCTCTCCTTTCTCAACTGCTCCTTATCTCAGGGAGTTGTTCCCCCCACTCTAAAAACAGCCATCATTCTTCCTATCTTAAAAAAACCTGGCGCCGACCCGTCTGCCCCTGTCAACTTTCGACCCATTTCCTTACTCCCCTTTTTAGGGAAAGTACTGGAACGACATGTGACCAGGGCCCTCACCACCTTTGTAGAGGAAAACCGGGTCTTGGCCCCCCGTCAGGCCGGATTTCGCCCCGCTCATTCCACCGAGTCTGTGGCGATATCCGTCCTTGACAACCTCAGAGAAGGTATTGACACCAACCTTCCCCAGGCCCTGGTCCTCCTCGACCTGTCTGCCGCCTTCGACACGGTGGACGATTCCATCTTACTCTCCCGTGTCGGGGCGGCTGGGGTCGGCGGGGTAGCCCTGGTCTGGTTGTCTTCCTTCCTTAGGGACCGCTTCCAAGCAGTACGGCTGGGCGACTTTTCGGCTAAGCCCTGTAAAGTGCCGTGTGGGGTCCCCCAGGGTTCCTCCCTTTCCCCACTACTGTTTAATCTCTACATTGCCACTCTCATTTTTTCCCTTCAACAAATGGAGGTCTCCGTATTTAACTATGCGGATGACCTCCAGCTCATCTTTACTCTGTCTTCATCCACTGACTCCATATTTAATTTTCAAACCACTATGATCTTCATCCGGGACTGGATGAGTCACAACCACCTGAAACTAAACCCGGATAAGACCGAACTGGTTTTGACAGGTGGTTGTGCCAATCCCTGGTCGTCTCTTTTCTGGTCCCCCCCTTCCCCCTCTTCTTCTGTCAAAGCGCTCGGCTTTAAGATCAATGACCAACTTACTTTGCACTCTCAGGTGAGCTCTGTGGTGTCCTCTTCTTTCCTCTCTCTCCGCACTATCCGCAAGGTATCCCGCTTTTTCTCTTTTCCTGCCCTCAAACTTATTGTGTTGGCTATGGTTGTCTCTAGACTAGACTACGGCAACGCGTTATACTGCGGTATGCCTGCTTACAATGTTCGACGGCTTCAGCTGGTGCAGAATCAGGCCGCTCGTCTAGTCTACAATTTGTCCAAGTCACACCACGTCACTCCGCTTCTTAAATCCCTCCACTGGCTTCCTATCCGTGAACGCTCATTGTTCAAAATGGGTTGTATTTCCTTTCAGGCCCAGTTAGGATCCGCCCCCGCCTTTATCTCTTCTGAGATCAGAATCTATACCCCCGCAAGGGAACTGAGATCATCTTCCCAACATCTGCTGATTGTCCCCCGTTTTCGCCGGAAAAAATGGGGAGGCTCCAAATTCTCAACTATTGCCCCCACCTTCTGGAATTCTCTCCCGCTTTACCTCAGGTCCCTCACCCATTATCCTTTGTTTCGTAAAGCATTAAAAACTTTTCTTTTTTCACAGGCCTTCTCCCAATGATTTTCCCCCTGTCTCCTGGCCCATCTGCTAACTGAGGTTTCAGTGAACCACAGCGCCATGAAACCGTTAGGTGTACGTGAGCTTTAGAAGTAATTTAAACTCAAACTCAAACTCAAACTCAAATGATTAGCATCACTTTTAGCGATAAAAGGGATGCCTGAGATTGGTCATAAATAGCAAAACATTAGGGTGAATTGTGAACTTCTTAAAAAGTTGTTAGATGAAAGCATTTTTACGTTTAAGTGGAACATTCCCTGCCAATAGGAAAGAATTGATGATTTTTATGATGGCTGGCAAAGAACAGGTTATCGGTTTTAATGGTTTTAGCAATTGAGTGCGGTCTGATGAGGTGATATGAAATGGGAGTGCATTGATGATGTTTTTAATGGTGCTATTGAAAATGTTCTCAGGCACTACAACAAACGTGTTTAAGCAAGAACTAAGGAGTGTTTAGGCACAGATAGTGCTCGATTCTGATGTTGTGGCTAAATTCTGTTTTCCGTGTATATTTCTGATTGTTCTCTGACCTTTGCCGAGTTTTCAGCATGGGGTAATTACCAAGTGCAAAAATCAATGAAACCCTGCAGCTTTTGTAAACTATTACCCTTGCACTGAAGGTCCCCTTTCTTTCACGTTTACCAAACAATATTCATTGTCTAGATGGAACCATGCAATGATGTTTTTACTGCACACTCAATTCAGCATTTCTCAGTGTGATGCACCAACACATATGAGGGGATACAGCCTAAGACGTGATGGCTCAGCTGTCCAGATCACACTTCTCTGGTACTCTGGTCTTTTTATTTCCACTACTATTCATGGTTAAGCAAAGACAGTCCATATTGTATTGTATTGTATTGTTATTGCATTTATATAGCGCTTACTATATGTGGTTTCAGAGTTCAGAGCAAGAGGCCCTGAGCAGAAGTCAAGGGGGAAGCAACAGTAATAGGCCTCTCCAGTTTGAGGCATCAAAGCCTCGGGCAATTAACATCGCTTAAACGGGGACAGAAGGCAGTCCATACCCACAGGTTTTCTTAGTCAGCAGGTATTCCATACAAAAAAGGTTTCCTAAGCAGTGGCGTCTCCTCCGCCATGGCAGAGGAGCGTCGCCCCACTGGCTCAGAGCCAGCAGCTGAAAAATAAAATCATATGTTACTGTTGTTTTCTTTTCCAGCTGCTGGCTCTGTGCCAGCGTGTGCAGAGAGGGGCAGGGCCAGGGCATGGGAGGGAGGAGGAGGACTGGTACATGCATTTTTAAGTATGCATGTCAGTTTGCCTGGTTGTCTCAGGCCAGCCAAACTGACATGCGCACTTAGGTTTCTCCAACCCGGCTGTGCAGACAGCGTCTTTTTAGCCTGCTCAGGCCAATCCCCACGCTACTCTCATGCTTGAGAGCATTGCGGGGATTGGATGAGGAGTTTGATGCTGTCCCAGAGACTGCTGGTACCAGGAAGAGAGGAGCGCGAGGCGGCCAGCAGCACAAGGTAAGTCTTGTTTTTTTGTATTTTTATTATTATCCCGTGTGCCTCCCGCCGCCCCCCTCACCCCTGCCCCTTCCACCCACCCCACCTGTCTTTGTCTCCATTGGCCATCACTATTTCTAAGTCAGATCCATGCTAGGGAAGACTGTCCATATTTAACATCAACAGTTCACACTTTTAAGTTCTACGTCTCTCAGTTTGTTAACATATGTCAAATAGTCCTGCTTTAATTCAATCAAACCAAGCACAGTAAGCTTTATTCGATTGTGAGAAAACAATCATAAGAGCACAATAGAATATAATTACAACAACCATTCATATTTAAAATGAGTTCATAGAAGTTCATTTACTCTGAATTTATAAAATTTCCATAGGATAAAACTTTGCTAAAACCGACAAAACCCCCACTTAAATTGGAGAAACATTTAGGTAAACATTTTTTTCCTTTAACTCAGGACCTTTTTCAGGAAAATTGCTGTCCTGTAGACAGAATGCACGTTTTCTAGTTGTTGTAAAGCCAAAAGTGCAGGTTGACATTGGCGAAGCCCAAACAGTTTTAATACAGGTACTTAATAATAATAATAATAATAAATACTTTATTCGACTGATCCATGTGGAATCATAAAAGCCCAAAAATACAAGCTAAAACAGATTCAAATCAATTATAAAATACATTCCAAAAACGAATGTGCATTTAAAGAGTCAAATATCCATGTTACTTATCACCGATCACCATCCACCCCCCTCTGCTCATTACTATCCCAACGCATTGTTTTCCTGATTAGGAGCACTCTTTTAATGTATAAAGCAATTCTCCAGGAAATATGTGCATTTTCTTGGCATTGCAAGCGAATTAGTGCTATGCGACACCATCTTAAACCATACGCTTTTAAAACGGGTACAAGTAATACTTTTCTATGTGTCACATAAAATTTACAGAAGAACATCACGTGTAATGTTGTCTGAGTTGATTGAGAATCACACGGGCAAACTGATAAATTATGCGACCAGTCATTCATTATAGGAAATGACAATAATCTATGGATAGATCCTAACCTGAATCTAAAAAGCAACATTCTGTCAAACCCACTAGATACAAAGGACAGGTATGGCTCCATCCCTCCAGTTGTAAGTGTTAACCGGTGTTTCAACACACAAGGTTTTGATAACTCACCTAATGCTCTCTCTTCAGCCAGGTACACAAGGCCCCTAGATTTTAACACCTTTCTAGAGATACCAATCATTGAGCTGGGGTTTGAGTAAAACTCTGGGTTGCCTAATAGTAATAAAAAATATTCGACATACTTCATCCAGGGGATCATACGAACCCCATCAAGTCTCATTACATCCGACATAATAGTTCTATTCAGTTCCGTCTGTTTCTGTGACCATATCCTATGCCAGAGAAGTATGGGTTCTATTTCTTAAGATCCGATACATAAGCAAGACCCAATTCCTCATGGCAGGCAAAGGTAGACGTGCTTTGTGGTACCGACAAAATAAAGCGCAAAAAGCATTTTCCACCAATTGTATCGGAAGTCGGTTCATGAACCCCCATACCCCTGCTCCGTACATGGCCGCTGAGAGACATTTTGCTTTATAAATTTGTAGAATCTCTCCAGGTGGCTTACGACCCAGTTTCCTACAAAAAGTGGCAAGTGCACTGGTGGTTCTCATAAATGCGAGTGTTTTTGCAGTTATGGTTTTTGTCCAGGAGTCATCGTTATTAAATAATATACCCAGATATGAAAAACTTGTCGTTTGGGATACCTTATTACCTTCCAGAAACATTTCCCTTCCCCGGCCTCTATATTTCTTATTTCCACAGTTCATGATAAAAGTTTTCGAAACATTAATAGATAAGCCCAGATCCTTCATAAAAACTTTAAAACTGCCTAAAACCCTTCGTAGACCATTTTGCGTGCGTGCCATCAGAACTGCGTCGTCCGCATACCGTAAGGTAGGTATCAGACGGCCTCCTACTCGTGGGAAGTCTTGCCGCTCTTAAGCAGCTCATCTCCTAGTGCATTTATATACAAATTAAAAAGAAAGGGGGCCAGGACACAGCCCTGCCTGACCCCCCACCTGACGGGAAAAGCTCTAGTGCACTCGCCTCCCTTACCATATCGGACCCTAGCAGCCGCCTCACTGTATAATTGTTGTAAAAAGGCTACTATATTAGGGTCCACACCCAGCGAGACCAAAATCACCCATAATTTACAATGTCTCAATGATTCGAACGCCGCCGTTAAATCAACAAAGGCCATAACAGGCGGCCCTTCTTTGCCCTTATATACTTCCCCATTAACATAGACAGATTTAGGCTTTGCTCGACAGTGCCTAACCCCTCTCTAAAGCCATATTGTAAATCCGAGAGGGTGCCGGTATCTTCTGCCCACGTTTCAAGCCGTTCTTAAAGGATCCGACCTATGACTTTCACCATTGAATCAAGAACGGAGATGGGTCTATAACACCCAGGATTAGATCTTTCCCCCTTCTTGAAAATTGGAATTATTGTAGATTCTGCCCAGGACCCTGGAAATGTGGAACTTAAGCTTGCATTAATTACCTGAGTAATTAAAGGGCCCCACAATTGCACATTATGTTTAAACAGGTCAACTGGGACGCCGTCAGGTCCTGGAGCCTTGCCAACTTGGCTCCGTACCAGGGCCTTTTCCACTTCCTCCAGCGTTACCTGCATAGAAATCACCGGGTTTACTACTTGAGGAGTAATGATATGGCTCCTCACAAGAACCACATGCGAATTATCATTATAAACTTTAGAGAAGAAGTTGACCCACTCCTCTTCCGAGATCGCAATCTCAATTGAAGGACCCTGGTCCACAGTCAGAAAAGGTGCTCTAACTGCTTTCCAGAAGGCCACGTTATTTTTCTGCATAGCAGCAGTATGGAGGGATTCCCAGGCCTCGTCCCATAGGCCACTTTTCCTTACCTTTAATGCTCTCTGGTATTCTATCCTTGCTTTTCTTACCTCAGGAATAGATCTCGGCCTCATGCGTAACACCCTCTTTAGATTGGAGTGGGCTAATGCACAGTTTTTATCGAACCAACCTTCGTTTTTCTGTTTTGTTTGAGATTGAACCCTTAAAAGAGTCTTCACCTCTTTTGTAATCTCTATAAAGGATTGAACTATCTCTTCACAAGGTGAGTGCTCATCTAGACAGATATCCATGTCACGTTTACAATTGGTAATCAGTTGTTTTGTCAGCACCACTGGGTCCACCTTTGACCACCGCAACGAGTACCCATTTGTATGATGTAAGACTAGGTCTCCTGGTAAAATATCACCTCTTTTGTATTTGCAGTTGTGGGGAATAATCAGGGGCAGTGTGATCGCTAAACAAAGCGGGTACCGATCACTCAGCTCAATATCCTCTACCTTAAAGGTGTGGACCGTTGATGCATGGATCTGGGAGACTAGCATATAATCAATTATTGATGCAAACCCTCGGCCATTAAAAGTATAGGACAAAGGTAGAAAAGGAATTAAAAGATCATTTACAATACTCAGATCAAACATATGAAAAAGTTCATTGAAACACTCCCCAGTCCTTGAATGACAAAAATGCGTACAGTGTTGTTCTTCCTTCTCGGCCAAACCACACAACCTAGGATCAGTATTACTACAGGGAGCACAGTTTAAATCTCACTGAACAATTAACATACAGTCTTTTCTACCCTCTTTATAAATAGCATTCAAAGCCCCACTCAATGCTCTATCCACCGTACCAAGTTCTCCCTCTGGGGCATTGTTATAAAAATTAACCACAATCATGGATTGAGTTGCACTACATACCATTTCAATAATGTGATAGTAACAATCACCTTGATGAAATACTACTTTATCCACAATCAAACAATTTGAGATAAAAGTGCAGAGTCCTCCTTTTGGTCTACACCCCTACTCTTTACAGCCTGTGTGTTCAATGTTTTATACCCGTTAATATGTATCGAGTCTATAAACCATGTTTCTTGTAAGGTTAAAATATCCATACCATGGATAAACTCAATCCACTCTGTATTATCTATCTTTGAGCGCAACCCAGCTACGTTCCAAGAACAGATGTTCCTTTTTGTAGCGGGAGGGGGAGATAAAATATTTCTCAAACAGGGGTGAGATGAACAGTTAAAATTTTCATCACCTAAACCCCTAATTTTGGTGCTAGAGTCAAGAATCTCCACCTGCGCAGTTGTTGGGCTTACAGAAACTGCATTTTCCTTTGAGACCTCTAGTAAACCTGGGGTTGAAGGGCTATTAGGGCTATCTCTAAATGACGGACTCCTTTTAGTCACTTGCCATATAGATTGACAGTCACCCGAAACTGCACCTCCTGTAGACGGAGGGGATAAATTACACAGTCAATCTATCTCCTCCAGGTTGTTCAGAGCCTCAAAATGGTTAAAAATGGGTACGGAATAAATGTAAGAAGGAGGCCCAGTGAATGGTCCTTCTTCTCTGCGATTACAAACCCGTCTTGGGGGGTGATAGAAAAAATCCAGCTGGACCACACTTATCCCTTTGTTTCTTACTGGCCAATTACCCATCCTCTCCATAATCGTTTGCACTAAATGTTGAGAGGAAAAAGATAACACAATACAGTCACCGGGCAGGCTTTTCTTCAAATTGCCCACCCATTCGATTCGCCTGGCCATTTTAAATTCCGAGAAAAGCCTATTTTTAATTCCCATTCTCCCCGATAGAAAGTACAAGGCTTTATTACTCAGAGCCGACCAGTGTTCCGTTTCCCCGGGAGAGAACGAAGGAACATTAACCAACATCACCGTTAACGGACTTGCGTCTGGTGGGAGATGTAAAGTCTTTGGGGCAACTGCAAAAGGCTGTGATGCCTTTTGCAGAATTGGAAGAGAAATTGCTTTATCTCCCAGGTTCACTCTAGCTGTTTGTCGACCTAGAGGACCTTGTCCAGGGGGCACTGACTGTGGGTGGTCGGTGCCCCCTCTATGATTCTCTGTCGCCCTTTCACTCCCTATTCCAGTTTGGGGTAGTCCTACTAATCTAGCATTTATAATTTGTGAGTTCAGACCTGGCTGTGAGCAATTTTGATAGTTCTTATCAATAATACTACTCGAATGAGATATAAGGGTTTGCTCACCTACCCACTGGGCAGGGTCAACGTTTACAAGGGTATTACTTTTAGCAGTCATTGTTACAATCTGGGTATTTAGTCGCTTCTCTATGCTGGACAATCCACCCTCCATATCACCCAACATATTTAAAACAGGTTTTAGTGAATCTGTAAAGATCTCTCTAACTTTATTCCAGAATTCTCCGGTGTTGGCGTCTTGTATAGTATTAGTTATGGGGTTAGAATCTGGCAAAAGGGCGTTTAACTGACCCGTGGTCACTTTCGAGTTTGGAGTTAAATTTTTTCCCCTTGCAGTAACCTGTCTGGCTACCCCCTGACCATTTCTTTTTTTGGCAGGTGGTTGATGAGGTCTTGTTTGGTTAATTTTAGATTGTTGTCCCCGGGACCTAGTAGTTATTGGATTATGCTCGATTGGTGCCTGTTGTCCTTGACTGCAATCTAGTAGATTTATTTAGGTGGGCTGTGAGTCCAGAAGTACCAGAGTTGGAGCTGTTTCCTTGTTCTGGGCATTAGTGCCAGTTAGGTCATATACATCTGAATTAGCTTGCGATTAACTTACCATGGTTTCAAGGGAAAGTCGCCGTTCAGTTAACTCTATTTCGTGCATTAGTGCCGATTCTGCTCTCGTCAGGAAGGCATCAAGCGTACCCACCACCCCCTTCCCAATTAGTGCCTTACCCTTACTCATCATTCAATCAGAAGAGAAAAAAGAGAGTAGAAACCACTACTTATGAACAAAACGGAGCACAAATCGATGTTTCCCTTGCGCTGGATGTTAACGCGCTCCCCACGCTATTGATAACTCCACTCAGGTAATAAAGTGGCGTGGTGCTAAGTACAAAAGGGCAAGCAAATTAAGGAAAACAAATCAGCAATAAAGTTACTTAATACGGAGTGAGTGCAGGGTCAGTTCTAAGTCATAAGCTCTGGGCTATGCAAAGAGACAGGCGAATAGAAATCAGTACTAGATTCCCACTCTGGCCGGAATTGGTGCTCCTTCCAGTGCTCCTTCCAGGGACTGAGTGCTGAGTACTGATGGGCTCCCTTCACAACACGTTGCAGTGTGGAGATAATAGTCCTATACCCCACGCTGTTGATAACTCTACTCAGACAATAAAGTGGCGTAGTACTAAGTGCAAAAGGGCTGGGCTGTGCAAAGAAGCAGACAACTTAAAAGTCAATCAGGCAATACAGTGGTGTAGTGCTAAATGCAGAAGATCTGCGCTATGCAACAAGGCAGGCAAATAAAAAATTTTTTTTTTTTAATAAATAAACCAAAACTGAGCATAGCGAACTGTGGATTTCCACACAGCAACAGTACCTTGGAACTAAGGACTCCACACCTAAGATATCAGAGGGCTTGCCCAGCCCGGCCTCTTCTGGGCTCTGACGGGCGCAGACGGGCCCGCCCTGGGCCCGGGCTTCGCCCGCACGCGTCCCACGCTGCGGGAGGCTGGCCGGTCCTGTACGCGCCTCCAGGAGCAGGAAGAGACGTCACGGCAGTGGCCGCCGCTACAGGGGCTGCTGGGGATTGTAGTTGGCCGTCCCCCTTATGGCAGATAGAGAAGATGTAGCCGTTCCCCTCACGGCGGAATCACAAGGAAAATAGACTCTCCCTCTGAAACAGCGTCCCGCGCTGTGGGAGGCTGGCCGGTCCTTTACGCGCCTCCAGGCACAGGAAGAGACGTTACGGCAGTCGCCGTCGCTACAGGGGCTGCTCGGGATTGTAGTTGGCCGTCCCCTTTACGGCAGATAGAGATGTAGCCTTTCCCCTCACGGCAGAATCACAAGCAAAACAGACTCTCCCTCTGAAACAGCGTCAATGTTAGTTATATTCAGCAATTCATTTACCATGCACTTTTCATGGAATGGATTTTTCATAAGAGGGGCTATACTGGAGTAAGCAGTTTGAAAATTAGCAAATTACCACAGCCACCAATGTACAAGGCAATTAAAAAACAACCTATTGCACCACTCTTCCCTTGTGGATTTCCATTTGTTGAACAAACATAGGTGCAGTCAGGTGCAAAGCTATCAATGGTGCAGCAGGTGCAGTGGAACTGGGGCCTACAACCAAGCCATCTGTCAACCATTTTCATTGCTTTTACTAGTACCGGTGACATCCTTGCTATGACACTGGCCATGGTGGAAAAGTTACAACCACCAAAGCTAGAGTTAGAGTAGATGTCAGGAATATTCATGTACCTCCTCCAAATGACATCAGAAAACGGTATAATTCTGGATCTCTCCCACCCAAAGGCAGCTTGTGAGTATTTCAGGACCGAAATAGGGAGTGGCGCTTGCGGCGGACATTGTTCCAATCGTCTCTATTGGTAAATTCAGACTAGCTTCTTTTCTTCTGAAAATATTAGGGCAGGCCTCTCATCCCAAAGCAAACACCAGGGCAAATAAAGGAAGCCACATTCTCCAGTCTGCTGCTTAATGATTTCAGTGCATACAGATCTGCTAGGGACATAATGTATACTGTGCCCACTTAAAATCTACTCCTTTTGGTCATATAATATGTCCCTTACCTCTGTTCATTTGATCAAATGTGCATGAAAATGGCACACTTTGGGAAATAATTGGTACACTAATAGCTAATCATATTAAGCAAGTTCTATAAAGGAGCAACCAAATGTTTGAGTCCTGATGTGCAGAGACTATGCAACAAAAATGGATACACCATCATTACTTTGAATAAAACAATTCGAATTCAAAATGTTTGCAAGGCAAATTGATAACACTCCTAAGGGTATTGTTATTGTAGCAACAGATGACACACACTCTCATTCCAGTGCCAATCATATCCTTAGTAGTGTGGCACTAATATTATTTGTAGATAAAAAAATATAGAAATAATGTTAAGATATTTGTCTTTGTGAGTTATTTGCTGCACTGTGTCAAGAATAAAGTTCTGACCCATTTAGACCACCTAGATTGTTTTGTTCTAGGGCCACCCAGTTTTTGAAATCTCTACTGTGAATGAGTCTCACTCTCTGTAAGCTCTAGTAAAATGTTTTTGATTGCCAAACACCAATGGCAGCTAGAGTAAGAGGCTATGACCTGGTTGAACGTGACTATGTGTGCACACACATGCAGGCATAGTGAGTGGAATTATCGTCTAACTTAGTCCAGTATTGTCGCTCACGTGGTCTGTCACAGATGAGACATTTAATAATGAATACATTGTTCAAGACTTGTACAGGTCTTATTTAATTGGGAATTCAAAAAATGTTCCCTTTTCTTTAGAGTAGAGCATGTCTGTAGTGCTTTACTGAACGACTGTTGTAAATTACTGTATTTATATTCTAGGGGCGAAAGCTGCACCAAAGTACCAACTTTGCATCGGCTGGCCAGAGAAGAGTGTAACATCTCTCTATATGTAAACAAAAGTCTGGATTCCAAATATAAAATTATTTTGGTCATATCTGCATTCCTTTGTGTCCTTTCACTTAGGTCATATTTCTCTGAGTTAGCCCTTAATTAGATAAGGGCTTTGAACTACCATGCTTGGTCAAGTTAATCATTCACCAGGTAAATCAAAGGCTTCACAATAGGCCCATCCAGATGGGATGAAGCCTGTTCCTGGGAGAAGAAGGGGGATGAATCTGCATAAGCTAATTACATTAGACACACAATTGATGGATGGAATGCAGAACAAATCAAAATATTCACCCCCAGTCAAGAGATCTGGGTTAAATCCATCATTCTTTTGCTCACCATGCCACCCCAGTTTAGACCTGGCCATATGCAAATCAGTCTTGACCATGTGCCTCATGGGAACAGTCCACTGGAATCAAGCTATCCTGGCTGAAGAGGGGTGAAATCCTGAAACCGGTCCTAGGATGCTTGTTTCCGGTCCAGGGAGGACCTGGCTTGGCAGTTCGGGCTGGACTGTTGCCATGAGGCACAGGGTCAAGACTGATTTGCATATGGCCAGGTCTAAACTGGAGTGGCATGGTGAGCAAAAGATTGATGGATTTAACCCAGATCTCTTGATGGGGGTGAATGTTTTGATTTGTTTTGCATTCCGTCCATCAATTGTGTGTCTTTTGCTTTCTCGCCCTAAGTGCGCCAGGTATGCCCAGACGTGGGTCCTGGGCTCACTGTGCCACTGGAATCAAGCTATCCTGGCTGAAGAGGGGTGAAACCCCGAAACCGGTCCTAGGATGCTTGTTTCTGGTCAAGGGAGGACCTGGCTTGGCAGTTCGGGCTGGACTGTTCCCATGAGGCACAGGGTCAAGACTGATTTGCATATGGCCAGGTCTAAACTGGGGTGGCATGGTGAGCAAAAGAATGATGGATTTAACCCAGATCTCTTGACTAGGGCTGAATATTTTGATTTGTTCTGCATTCCGTCCATCAATTGTGTGTCTTTTGCTTTCTAGGCTAAATGCATTCACAGTGCCTGGCAAAACTGGACATGCCCATTCCCAGAGAAGCAAATGGAGGCAGCCAAACATCCAGCACCACTCACAGGAGACACTCTCCTGTGATGTTTCGGATTGAATGGACACGCCTGCTCTGCCAGTCAGTAAGGTGCAGAGTTTAAGGCTCTCAGAGAGTGGTGGCTACTGACCTCTTAAAATGTATATCTTAAAAAGTCTACGTTGCTATGCAGGAGAGATGGGACATGGGTGGAGTCATATTGTGTCAGCTACTGTTTGCACACAGGTACCCACATAAAAGCCCCAGCAGAAGGAGGAGACTTTTTGAGGACATTCTGGGACCTGGAAAAAACAACTTCTGAAAAAGAAGGTCCATCTGGAAGAGAGAAGACTCCTGCTTCAGAAAACAGACTCAAGTACTCCTGACCCTGCTGAAGTCAAGGACTTCCAACACCCAACTGAAAAGAGGACTCAAGAACTTCTGACTCCAGCTGGCACTCAAGGACTAGTATTTGTCTCCAGGGCCAGTGGCACTGGCCTTCCCACTCCCTCTGGGGGACATTAGAGGGGTGGACAATCTGGGAGACAGTGGAGGTGAGGGTTTTCTGGAACGTCTGGGTTATGGATTGGTTTTCTGTGAGACAACCCAAAAAGGGGACCACAAACTCCTGCCAGACTCACAGGCACCTTGGCCAGATAGCCATGAAGTTTGGGGACAGTAGCCAGAAAGAGTAACCTACCTGGAGGACTCCAGGAAGCTGCTGAGGGATTCCCAAGAAAGAGGATAAGTAAAAGCCCAGACAAAGGAGCAGTTCATGGGTCCAGCACAGCCACTGCTGCTTGAGAGAGGGAGCTTGGTGCCATAGATGCAAAAGAGGCCTCAAGAAGGCTCTTAGGAGCTTAAGGGCAGGAGGCCTGGTCTAGAGTTTTCCCTTATCTCTGTGAGAGCAGTTAAGAGTCAAGTTCCTTAACAGTACTAAATGTTTAGAGATTAGAAGGCCCAAACTTGCTTGGTGGCTGAAGAGTGCCACCAGGGGCAAAGCACACTTTTTTCCATATAAAAGGAGCCATCGGTGCCTGAAACATCTTCATGAATTGAAGATACACTTGTGGACCATTCTGTAAGTCCTCTGGACTTATAGAGTCCTTACTGAGTCAAGAGATTCATCCTAAGCCCAGCAAGGAGCCCTTAACTGCGAGAGCACTTTTGAGAGGAGCCGCTTGTAGAGTTACCCCAATCCAGTTTACCTTTGGTCTTTGGGAGGGCCAGGGGATAAAATCATCCAGGGAGTGCATGTGGCCCACTCATCATCTTTCAATTCCCATGAAGGGCTAGTGCCCCAGGAGTGGGGAATGCATTAGGCCCTGGAGCCAAAGGGCTTGTCTGCAGTGGCCTATGAGACAGGGACTCATGCGGCACTCTCTTGCATAGGAGTTGGAGAGAAGAAAGTCCTCCCTGTTTTCCTCTGCCGTCATTTTGGAGTGTATGAGAACTCTCACTCACCCTAGGGTGACATGCTTCATCATTGGGTTCCCTCTTGCACACTGGGACCGCAAGGTACCCAGTGTGGGCTACAACTCTCCCATAGGAGAGGAGTGCGAGGTGTTTTATATCATCCAATGTAGGGCGGAGTGAGGGGAAGACTGCAAAAAATAATAAAATTAAATGTGAGTTTAAAACTACCTCCTGGTGGGCAAGATTAATCTTTATTAGTGTCCTCAGTGGATAGATTAAAAAGCTCAGTGAAAGTAGGGGTATGGATATTCCCTATTAGGGTCAGGTCGACATGTTTCTGCCTTAGTAGACCAGAAAGGTTCTTGGCATTCCTTAGGACCGTTCACTATGTCACTCTGCTTAGTTTGTGCAAAAATAATAATATTAAAAATAGGTTACCATACTTTTACTAGTATAGGATTAATCTGTGGTACCAGCTTGTCGTCAGGCCCACATGCTGTAAAGATATAACAACACACATCAAAAACACAGTATGCATATTATAAGGTCTCAATATTTGCAAAACACCAGTGTCCCTCACCGGCACTGCAAAAGTGTGTGAATACAGACAATTTAATGTATATATTCCCACCAATTAGAGTCTATTAGTCAACATCCACCTTCATAAGTGCTTTCCTAGCAGGTTTTTGTGCACCCCCTGTTTGTTGCGAGACCCTTTAGAGACCATCATAGGCACAACCGCCTGCCATTCCATTTACATTTGTTCGTAGTATTTAGTCATGTGTGTAATAAAGAACGTTTAATTTTTTATAAGAAAAAGCACTGATGGACAGTGATTTCTTGCATGTGGCATCTCTTCATGCTGAGCCTATAGCCTTCAGTACCTCCCTGGAGTAAGCCTTGGAATGCACTGCCTCTCTAACCTGAGAGCGAAGAGCTGAAAAGGGATACTTGGTTCCCTGTAAAGGGCTCCAGGGCTCTGGAACACTAGAGTCCCAGTACACCAGTGGTAAAATACCCCAGTTATTACAAATGGGGCTCAGTGTCTCCTTTGTACCCATAGACCTTCCAACTCGAATTCCTGGCACACTCTTTTGGTTTTTTAATCTAAATGCTTTGATTTGGTTGATTGACATGGAGCCACAGGAGAGAAACAAATGACATTGTGAGACTTGAAGAAATTATTTATCACACTTTTCAATGCATACACATTACCATTGCAGAGTACATATTTAGACGTTTTTTCATCCTAAATATGTTTTCCCCACATCTCCTTAATCTGCGTTAGTAATTAAAATATCAGTGGTTACAGAAGAAAAAGAAAAAAATAGAAAGCATTTAATGAAGATCTTTCTTATTCTTACAGTCAATTTATAGTCATATTTCTGTCTGCAAACTCTATTAATTGAGCGTTCACTTATACTTTACTACTATTATTAATACCACAAGCAGAAGAGAATGCTTTTTGATTGGCGTCCTTCGTGTTTAAACTGAGCAGCCATTGTCACAAGATGACCCACTCCTGCTCCTCAGAATGGGTCTCAAATCACACCACTTACGATATACACTCTAATCCACTGCTGATCAGTTTTATTTTGAAATCTGCAAATACTTTGTTTTTAAGTTATATGGTTGACACTTCACTCCATAGGAAATTGCATTTGTGCTCCTTAATACGTTCAACTCCTGACTGGTTTCAGCCAACTATTAAAGAAACGCCCGGGAGTTCAAAGTTCAGGAGTTCAGCATGCCATAGTTGGTGCAGATTGGTCAAAAGTTTGAATAATTATGGCAAAGGTCTGCAAACGTGTGACTTGACCCCAGCCCTTTGATTTTTTTTTTTAAACAGCAGGGTTTCTACGTAGGTGAGTTGCTCTGTTAATAACTCCAAAAACACACAAAGAAAGCCCACAAAAAGTTAAAGACTCTGTGACTTTCTTCGCATTTCGTGCCTTTTCTTGGGTTGGCGAATTTTTTTCCAGCTGTTTCAGCAACATAAGTAACAACCATTAGCACACCTATCAGTCTGTTGTTGGTTGACAATCTTTTGGCTTCTTCAGTGCCTGCTTTGTTTTGCTATAACTTTTATAAAACATTGTGGTGAGAACTGATTGGCCTTCACTGTTGCAAATGGGATTCACCCATTCGGTCTTCCAGGATTTTTTTGCTTTTGATCTCCTGGTTTCTAAACCTTCCATGTGGGGAGTGTCACTACATGAGTCTTACTAACAGTAGTTTCATGATAATGGGAATGTGTACATTTCCCACCAGTGTCCACTTTTTAAGATAAGGGCACTGCAATGCAACTAAGGTAAGGGGCACTATGATGGTTACATGCAAACACATGTGCACATGCCTGTGCACACGTGTGTGTGGGCTGCACGTGAGAAACTACTTTTGTGCTCAACCGGGTGCTTGCACATAGGTAACATACCTGCGGCAGCTTTAAACTGCAAATTCGACCTGGCCAGATAACCCCTTTTGACAGACCTAAACCATCTTGTTAAATATTAATAATTTTCACCTAAGTAGACCTTATTGCCCATAAACACTGAGTGCTTGAAATTGAATAGTAGGAAATGTAGAAATTAATGTTGAACATGTCCTTAACAGTGAAATATCCTCAAATGCTATTTTCACCGTAACAAGGCTGGCTGCTTCCCAAGGGAAACACTAGCTTTAACTTTTAGATTTAAAAAGTATTACATTTGAATTGGTAGCAGCAAGAGATATGATTCAAGGACACATTTTTATAGATATCCACTATCCAATTTAATAGTGAAATCACATTTTTTCTACCTATTGAGCAAAAGGTAACTTTAAAAACGTACACTTTTTGTACCTAAAGCTTGTAAGAATTCAACGGTCATCCGGAAGCTGGATGGCTTCACAGTGGTGAGATGTGGATTCCTCCCAGATGACAAACAGGTTGGGTGATGCAGGTGCTGGCCTTCCCTTCACAGGATGGCCACAGCACTGTGCCCATTAACAGGATTATGTTCAAAAGATGAACTTGACACCAGGCCTGCCCCCTTCCTTTATCGCTCTAGCCAACTTTGCTTCAAAACCAGGGAGAGGGGGAGCTACCCCAGAATAGTTTGGGAGTAATCACAAGGGAAATGTTGCCCATTATCATAGCTACACTTCTGGGTGGAAACAGGAGCTCTGACCAGAGGAAGAAGGGCTCTACCATTTTGCATTGTCCCAGAATGCTGCGGAGGAGGGTTGGGGCAGGGGTAAAAAGATGTAGCATTCTAAGGTTGGCCTGAGGAGTCTGACATCTACAAATTTCCGCACACACACTTGTAAACCTCTGCACAAGGGAGAGATAGTGAGCAAGACCCAGGAACTGGATGGCAGTGACACCAGAATCATGGACAGCTGGAAGGAGAAGCCCCAGATGCCCTGGTGCACTAAGGACTTTGCCTGCAGCTGACCCCAGGACTAGATGGTTCTCACCAGGGTCAGTGGTGCTGGCCCCCTTTTTCCTTCTGAGGAACAGCTGGGGAAGACCATGGCACCTGGGAAGGGCAGAGAGAGGGTGAGGCGGACGCAGGGAGCCAGTAACACCAGCTTCCTTTAGAGGCCCTGGTTAAAATTGCCCTGGTGGTTAGAGCTCACCACCAGGAGCACAATGAGCCCAAGATCAAGTAAATTGGCCCAATGCCATTTGAGATGTCATCAGTGATGTCACCGACCATGTCATGAGTCATGTAATATGTGAGGTCATATACAGTGCATTTATTTACAAGTTATTGTTAGCCCAGGTAACTATAACTGCTGAATTTCTATGGTTTTGTACAAGTGAAATCTGAGCCGAACTATAACGTCCATGTACCCTTTGTTTTTTCTGTGAATTTCAAAAAATTTTAAAATTCTATTTCCAAACTGTAACCTTTAATCTTTGAGAGCGAGTGTGTGAGTGAGAGCATGAGTGTCTCAGTTGGTGTGTGAGTAAGTGTGTGAGTGTCTCAATGGGTGTGTGAGTTGGTGTGTGAGTGTCTGATTGGGCCTGGCAGTGATTGCACGAGTGTCTAACTTGGTGTCTGAGTTGGCATTTGAGTGTCTGAGTGAGTGTATGAGTGGGTCTGTGAGTGGGTGTGAGAGTGTTTGAGTGGGTTTGTGAGGGCCTCCATGTGTGTGTCAGTCTGTGAGTGAGTGCATGAGTGTCTGAGTGAGTGTTTTATTGGTCTGTCTGTAAGTATGAAACTGTCTGAGTGGGTTCGTGAGTGCCTCAATGAGTGTGTGAGTCAGTCTTTGAGTGGCTGCATGAGTCTCTGAGTGGGTCGGCGAGTGAGTGCATGAGTCTCTCAGCAGGTCTGAGTGAATGCATGAGACTCTGAGTGGGTCTGTGAATGGGTGCGTGAGTCTGAGTGGGTCTGTGAGTGGGTGCGTAAGTCTGAGTGGATCTGTGAGTAGATGTGAGAGTATCTAAGTGGGTTTGTGAGTGGGTGCATGGGTATCTAAGTGGGTCTGTGAGTGGGTATGTGAGTCAGTCTGTGAGTGGGTGTGTGAGTGTCTGTGTGGGTATGTGAGTGGCCAAGCCACAATTGAATGAGGATGGTGGACCATGTGGCCCCCCCTCCGCGGGCTGATTTTGACCCCTGGGACCCCATCCCACAGGGCCCACCATAATTCAGAGGGGGTAGGGGGACCCTCATCCTCAGGCTGATTTCAGCTCTGGGGACCACACCCCCAGGGTCCAGCCACATATGAATGGGGAGAGGGGCCATGCATCCCCCCCCTTCCCGGGCCAATTTCAACCCCTGGGACCCCCTCCCCGGGGCCTGGCTTTAATGCAATGTGGTGGAGGGCCACGCCGCCCCCTCTGTGGGCCGATTTCAGCCCTGGGGACCACATCCTCGGGGGCCCGATCTTAATGCAATGGCGGAGGGGGCAGCCTTCCCAGTCCGAATTTAGCCCCAGAGACCCCATCTTCCAGGGTCTGGGCTTAATGCAATGGGGGAACGAAGCCACACATCCCCCCTCCCTGGGCCGATCTCAGCCCCCGTGGACCCCATCCCCCGGGACCTGGCCTTAAACAAATGGGAGAGAGGGGCCAGCACCCTTTGCCGGACCGATTTCGGCCCTAGGGACCCCATTTACGGGGCCCAGCCATGTTTCCCTTGGTCCCCTGGGCACCCGGTGTGCACGATGGGGACCGCCGTGGGAGCCTCAAGGCCTCTGTGGTCCCTGCTGGCTCTCTGCCTCCTGTGGGAGCTGGCATTGCTGCTGCATGGAGGGAGCTGCTGGAAAGACAGCTCCCTCCATGCAGGAGCAATTGTTTCATCTTTTTCCATGCCTGCGGGCAGGGAAAGATATAATACCTCTGCTTGCAGCGGGCGGGATTACTTTGACATCCCCCGCCTACTGGAACCGGAGTGTTTGCTTTTGCTTAGTGGGAGCTGTCAAAACTCTTGCCAGGCAAAAGCATACAGCTATGTTCCAAGGGTGGACACCCCGGAACATAGCAGGAGCCAGCCCTGGGTGGGGGGCAGTCCCCAGTGCCATGTATAGCTCCAGTAGGGGGGCCATGCAGCCCCCCTCATTTGATGTTCACGGGCCGCCCCAGGGAGGTGGTGATCCCCGGGGCAGTGTATGGCCCAGGAGGGGGCCCACTCCCACTTCAAGGTCTATTTTTGCCCCTAGGAGGTGGTGGTGGTCCCAGGGCACGGGGTCTGGGTAGCCCCCCTATATTGTTTAATGTGATTGCCCAGGGGAGGTGGTGGTCCCTGAGGCACAGGGGTCCGTGCGCCCCCCCGAACTATTATTCTATGAGTACCGGGAGGTGGTGGTCCCCAGGGCTTAAAACAGCCTAGGAGGTGGTCTGTGTGGCCCTGCTTCTCTAATTAAATAAAGCCCCAGGGAGGTGGTGGTCCCTGGGGCTCGTTTCAGCCCATGGAGAGGGGTCAGCATGGCCCCCTTGTATATTAATAAAAAGCTCCGTGGAGGTGGCTGCACAGACCCCTTTACTTGGCAGATTTCAAGCCCGTGGACCCCATCCCCCGGGGACTGGCTTTAATGCAAACGGGGAGGGGGGCCACTTGGGCCCCCTCAGGGCCCGGTCTTACTGCAGTACGGGAGGGGGCAGCACAGCCTCCCTCCCTGGGCGGATTTCAGTCCCAACGAACCGCATCCCTGGTACCTGGCCATGTCTCCTGAGTGCCCTGGGCACCCGGTGTGCATGATGGAGACCGCGTGGGAGCTTCAAGGCCCCCATAGTCCCAGCCAGCTCTCCACCTCCTGCGGGAGCCGGTATTGCTGTACATGGAGGGTGCAGCTGAAAAGGTAGCTCCTTCCATGTAGGAGCAATCATTTAATCTCTTTCCATGTCTGCAAGCAGGGAAAGAGATGAAAACTCCGCTTGCAGCGCGCGGGATCACTTTGACAGCTCCAGCCCGCTGGACCCAGAGTGTTTGCTTTTGCTTAGCGGAAGCTGTTAAAACTCAAACAGCTGTGTCCCAAGAGCGAACAACCCAGAGCATAGCAGGAGCCAGCCCTGGGGGGTGGCGGGCCCCAGGGCAATGTATGGCTCCAGGAGAGGCGGGCTATTCAGTCCCCCTCATTTGATGTTCACGGACCACCCCAGGGAGGTGGTGCTCACAGGGTCCCCTTTTTTTGGGATTCGGCTCTCAAGCAAAGTCCCAGGATCACTGCCAACACTTACTGGTTGAGGTGTTGGCAGCCAACCACAGCTCTGCAGATCTCGGCACAAGCTTGTTATTATTTGCAAATTTCCAAATTTAAATTTCCCTAAAATCTCTCAAATTCTCAACAACTACCGAACGGATTTACACCATATAACTGAAAGTGTGATCTGCTAACCAATTCAATTCATGAAGCTTCATTCGGCACATGTAAATGACCATAAAAGCATAAACAAAAGAAACAACAATACATTTTAAAAAGACATAACAGCTCAAATTTAAAATAGATAGTTATGATCAATGACTCATTAGACAATGCATATTATCTACATAAATATATATAATTAATAATTAATAATCAGAATTCATTAAAACTCATACTTTTCCTGGAATTGATGCACTGGTTTAAAAATATAGCAGTATAAAAACAAATGTCTGCCGATTGCAAATTAAAAATTAAAGCCATAGCATGTTTGGCTGTACGTACTCCGTATTTAACAAACAAAGGTTTCAAAAAAGCTATACGGAAGCTCGTATACAGTTTACAGAACAGCAGAAGGTGCACAGTGCTCTGTGTAGATACATCATCGCACCTACATGGCCCGATCGGATGTTTCTTTATATTTGGATGGGCTACTAAAGAATGTGCCATCCCAAATCTTAGTCTGGTTAGCACAAATTTGTGTGAGCACCTAGTCACCATAGTTAGGTAAGATGGAAAACCCTCCACTAAATTATATCTATTATAGAAAATGACAGAGGACAATGATCCGGCTATGATTGCTCGTTTCCTTTCCGCATAAGTCAGGAATATGCTTTTCATTTTTAATTTGGAGATCGTTGATGCTGCACTAGGGTTATTTAAAATATTCAGGTTAAAAATGTCTGAAAAACAAACAACGACATACTTAACCCAGGGAATATCTCGGTATTTATCCAAACGTAAACAATCCTCGACAATAGATATATTAAGTGACTTCTCATCGCCAAGCCAAAAAGACCGCCAAATCATCAGTGGTCTAAGCGATAACAAATCGATTAGATAATTAATGGCTAGTTCTCGATGGCTTAATTCAGTTGAGACAGAGATGGGGAAAAACAGGAGCTTTTTAAAAAAGGTATTTTCCTCTAACTGTAAGTTGTAAGCACAGCTATAGCCCCATACTCCCGCCCCATACAGAGCTATGGTCACACATCTAGCTTGGTAAATCTTGAGCATATCCCTGGTACGACGATCCCCAACTTTTGCAGCAAATCTATAAATACCATGGGCATTTTTTGCCATTTTGTTCCGGATATTATTAAATTCATTGTTTCACTTCCTGTCATTGGAGAAGGTAATACCTAAGTAACAAAATTTGTCCACCTGTTGCACCTTTTCACCGTCTATGAAAAAGGCATTTAACTTTTTAGCTTTAGCTCCGCAGGTCATGGTGTGCGTTTTCCCCTTGTTAATCACTAATTTTCTACCTTTAATAAAAGAGGAAAAACTATCCATTAATCGTTGTAGTCCAACAGGTGTTCTAGAAAGTAAAACAGCGTCATCGGCATATAATAACACCGGCACCGGAACACCGTTGATCCGGGGAGCATCAGCATTAACTTTTTTTAAAATATCATCAATTCCATTGATAAATAAAATAAATAGGAGGGGTGCCAGAACGCAGCCCTGTCTGAGTCCTCGTGTAACACAGATTTTTGGGATACATTCTCCTCTGGTTCCAAAACGTACATTGGTTTTCAATTTCTCGTATAACCTAGCGAGAAAAAAGATTATGCCTTCTGGTGCTCCTAGCTTTAATAAGGTTGGCCATAGAATAAAATGATCTACCATATTGAATGCGCTGCTCAGGTCTGCAAAGCAGAGATACAGGGAACCGGGTTTCGCTTCAGTATATTTCCCGATCAGTAAATCAAGATTGATGCACTGGTCGAGCGTACCCCGTCCCTTCCTAAAACCGTACTGGCTGTCGGCCAGTATGCTATCCTGCTCAGCCCATTCCTCTAATCTCACTAGCATGACTCTACTCATAACCTTAACTGAAGAGTCAAGTAGAGAGATCGGGCGGTAATTCTTAGCGTCAGACCTACTTCCCTTTTTATGAATTGGCACGATAATTGATTCACCCCAGGTTACAGGGGCCTCGGCACACACAGCTGCATTAAAAACAATAGTTAAAAGAGGGCCCCAGACATCTGGTGCAGCTTTATAGACGTCTATAGGTACCCCATCCGGACCCTGGGCTTTCCCTCCTTTGCTAGCACGTATACCACACTTAACCTCACTAATAGAAATGTCCAGGGGCAAAACAGGCCACTTATTGGGACTGGCATCAGTGACATTATTAGAGTGAAAAATGCCAGAAAAATGTGCAATCCAACCCTCGCTTGATACGTTAGAAGTCAACTGAGGTGTTTTTTCATCCCTTAAAAAAGGCGAGTTAACCGCGGCCCAGAATAGGGTACAATTCGATAACTCTGCTGCTTGGTTGAGGGAGTCCCAAGCCTGTTGCTGCAATTCACGCTTCCTCTGTTTGAGCGCACATTTATAATCCGTTCTCAGTTTAATTATCAATTTTTTGTCCCTGGGCTTCGCTGCCAGTGCCCGCTTGAGGTCAGTTAATGTGGAAGTGCAATGGTGATTAAACCAGCCCGGTCCGTTCCTACATTGGCCGCTATTACGTCCAGTAAACTTGCCATCAATAGCTTTATTAATTAGGTTAAAACAATATAAAACCTTCTCAGAGTCACAACTATTTTCTAAAATAGAAATAATGTCCAGCAGGCTCTCTTTAATTATGGAGCTAGTTAGTTCATCAGCTCTTTCACCTGTCCATCTTAGCCTTACACCATTAGTCCTGTGTGGTTCTACATTAGTGATAATAATTCCTACATCCACCGAGCTGCCAGCCCAGAGGTTGGTGTCCAAAATAATACGATTGTGATCACTTAATGTAGTTACTTCAATTCTTAGTGGATCACAGTAAGAACTGATTTTAGAAGATATGATCACATGATCAATGACAGAGCTGGTGTGCCAATTTTTAAAAGTGGGAATGGATAGACCGTTAGCATCTTTACAACACTCCATTATTTCCAGGTCATAGCAGCCCATGAGCTTGTGCAATGCTTCCCCATAACTGCTATGCCCGAAATGCAAGACATCCCAACCAGCATTATTGGTAACCCCACAGGCCCTTTGTGTAGACAATTCGCACAATGTGGTATTAAAATCCCCTACCCAGATAAAATCAAATACAACATTCTCATCCAGACATAGATTTTCAATAGCACCGGCTAAGTCTGTTACTACTTTGACCCGGGTACCATCAAAAATATTGTTGTAGTAATTAATCAGTAGAACATTATGGTCTTTATCATCAACAAGCCAGAGGATCTGCACAAGTTCCCCTACAGGGATATACTTTTTAACCACAATGGGACGACAAATGGTTACAAGTATAAGGAGACCACCTTTCGCTCTACCTATACCTCCTCCCAGTGCCGGTAGATTATAAGAGACAAATCCCTCGTAGTTAACTTTATCTTTACACCATGTTTCCTGAAGACATAAAATGTCATGGGCATTAATAAACGTTAACCATCCCGGCTCCCTCTCCTTTGATTTCAACCCTGCCACATTCCAACAAACAATAGTAGTACCTTTACCCCTAGCACAGTTGCTATCATGCATCAGACCATTATTTCGTCCCCTATTCTCGTTCTGGTTTAAATTACGTATATGTCCCCACATTCAGGCGGTGCCCTTGTATCCACCGCCAATTCAATTACTGTTTTGTTGGGGATCTCATGGGCCACGATATTATCTATACATGTGTCTACACAGGGATTAATAATCTCCTGGGGTGAAAACTGCCCTGCCTGATTGAGTCAATCATTTGCATCCAAAAAATGTAAGGGTTGAAATCGGTTTTGCATTAAAATGTCGGGGTATGGCCTTTGTATGACTGGGCAGAATCTACTTCTTCTATTCTCATAGGGTGCAATGTTATGGTGACTATAGAAGAAAGCAAGCAAGCGAGCGGGCACACACATTATTATCGGTAATTGGTAATGAGGCAGCTCTCAGTAATACAGTGGCAGCATGTAGAGGGTTTTTAAAATTTATAATAACGCAATCACCACTAGTACTTTTCTTAGAGCTCCCTATCCAATTTACCCTTCTGGTAGTCAAAACTTGATCAGAAAATACAGTTGGGAATCCACAGTGTCTGTGCATCCAGGAAACAGTTTTATTTTTCAAAGACTCGTGTGTTTCCTGGTGATTCCCATTCTCGACAGGGGGGACATTAGACAAAACTACCACATATGGTGCGCAATCAGGAGGGAGATTAATGGCGCGCCTTCGCCTTACCACAGTCCAGTCTTCATTTCTATCGGGCATTAATACAGCATGACTATCATTACAGGCTGAGGGCTGGGCTAGTGGGGGATTCTGTACAGCATTCCTGCTAATATCTGTACCTGTATCTCCCCCAGAGGGAGCAACCTGAGTGTCATGATTACTTATTATTGGAGCTGATACACTGTCCGCTTCCTCCACTGTTTTCTTAAGGAGATCACCTAATCTATTAACCTCTGCGGTTAGCTGATCAATTTTTACCATAAGAGGTTTAATAATACCCTTAATCTTTGAGTCAATGGTGCTTACTAAGTTTTTAATTTGTTCAGCAACCTATTTAACGGCGTCATTATTTGCCGTAATATCCTCGTACTTATCTAAGTTCTTAAGGGGGCTAACTGCTCTTTTTCTTGCGGGACGTGAACCCCCGCGTTTTATCTGGGTTTTCCTACATGCTCTGACCACTCTAGGTACTGGGGTCGGTGAGTGCGGCACTATAGAATCAGTAGAAACCTCAAGATCGACTAAGGTGGAGGTATTCTGCTCCGTCATTTCCCTAGCAGGAACACCAAGATTAGTGCAAACACTACTACTGTCGTCCAATGCCAATGGATCAGGTAGAGATTGCATAATAGGTAATGGGGGGGGACTACTTAGCCCTAAGGATTGTCGCCTCTCGCAATTGATTTTGCTTACAATCTTCACTAAGGAATTATCCAGAGTCTGAGGCATTGGGGGAACTTTTTGCTTTGACATTTTTAACAGTAACAAATTATCACTAAAAGATCGAATAAAGCTTTTCCGAATTACACACAAATGGTAAAATATTAAAATCCGTTTACAAGCAGGGTTTTAGTTAACCAACATATGTGAACCCTTAGCTCAAAACAAATCATAAAACCTCACTGTGTACAGGACACAAAGACCGACGGCCTGTATGAATCAAGTTCTTTGGCCCAGCCCAGTCACGTCCTGTCCCGGACTGTCCGCCCTTTGTCCGGGCTTCGTCCGGCGCCGCCCGGAAGTGCTGTGCTTAAGTGCGCTCAGTGTGCGGGAGCGGCGTTGGCGGCCTTCCGGCCGCTAGGGAAGCTGGGGGTTGTAGTCCCTGTCCTCTCTGCGGCCGCGTTGAAGGAAGCTGCGGCGGCGCGAGGGGTGAGTTGACCCAGCGACCAGTGCAGGAATAGAGCGCCTGATCCACACAAGTGTCTGCCCCCTCGGTAAGTCTGAGACACCCTCCCCTATCTCCAGCCGCCAATTTGATACTGCCGCTCTATATCCCTCCACAACTCCCAGCAACAAACGCATGTATTGGCAGGTTTAACAGTTCCTCCAGGAGTCATCTCCCACAGCCGTCTCAGGGTAGCGCTCGTTCATTCAGGACCATAGAGTGTGTCTTTAGTGTGAGCATATGGCCCGAGGTGTCTCGCCGCGCTTGCAAGCCCTCGCCCAGCACTTAGCAAACACGCGGTGTCCCGATGCAAGTCCGATTTTTTACCGTGCCTCAGAGGTCCCGGGAGCATGCCCTCACCTTCCGCCTGTGTGTCTGCTAACCAAAATCTACTTTTCTACCAAATTTGCTGCAATTCTGTCCTGTGGTTCAGGCTGTAGCCGTGTCTAAAGGTCCTATGGGAATTAATATGGGAAACTCACTTTTTGACCCCCCCCCCCTTCTCTCAGACCCCGCTTGGCGGAACACCCCAAAACATTCTATGTGTGACAAGGCTCACTGGCACACTTTTTTGGAGGAAAATCTCGTGAAGATTCATCAAACGGCACCAAAGATATAGGCTAGTCAAAAAATGCTTTTATAATGGATACATCGTCCTAACTACAACTACCTACTGTCAACTGCCAGAATCAAACGTTCTTAGCTAACACCAGACCTGAAAATATAACTGTCCAGTTTGCATACTCAAATGTTGTATCTATCCATAAATAATTTCAATCTTTGTACAATTACAGAGAATTGTTCTAAAACAGTAAACAGTAAAAAATACAATGAAGTAGCTGATGCCATTTAAGTGCCTGCACAATGGATATACATCACCAGATCGTTCCAATGTTTGTGGTATTAAATAGAAACAGAAAAATGAAAGAACACACAGAACCAATATACATAAGTTGCCTGTGGCGAAGTCTAAAACCAAACAAGCATTGGCAAAGTCAATAGATTTGGCTATTTTTAAAGAGCACAAATGATGGTAATTGAAAAGCTGCAATCAGCACTTTCGCAACAAAGGCTGAAGTATCTTAAGTCACTTCTAGACGTGCCATGTGTAAGACCCAAGTGTTTGATGTCAAAGGTTGCAGTGCCATAAGCTGTTATAAGATATTTCTTGAGTCAGACTCAGATGCTTTCGGTACCAGGCTGCTGTACCATGTCATTACTAGAGATCGTTTAAGTTAAGGCATCTATCCCCTTGCTTCCACCACTGTCCCGTCAACCTCGGGATACTAGTGCATTATTAACAGATGAGATGCCCTAGAAACCAAAATAACCATAATTGTTACTTTTAAAGAACAGATCTTTAGCTGTTTCATTGAACATGCCCAGTAGAATCTGCCAGTGTAGCCTTGAACCAGAGAACAGGAGGTGCGAAATCCTGACACAGATGTCAAGGAGTTCTGGGGAAATAGAGGGCTGGGACTTATATAGTAGGAGAGTGATCTAGAATGGGGCTTTGGGAAAGGAAAAGAACATGCAGGCTTTAGAGAGAGATGGAAAAGGGATGGGGAGAGAAAAGCGATACTGATACATGAGGGAAAAGAATAAGGGCTATACTCTCCCATTAAGTGCTAACAATCAAATGCTATTGAAAACAGCAGAAAAAAATAGCTCCTTGACATCACCAGTGGAAGGATACAGGTCATCCAATTAAAACACAATGACACTAAAATACTCCATACGTGAAACAAACATAAGAATTATGAGGAAAGCCATCTAATCAGGAGCATGGAGCGGAGATGGTTAAGAATTGCATCAAATAATGAGCAGGGGGCAATCTCAAACCAAACTCTATGTATATGTTAAAGTATTGGTAACAATAGGTCTCCCACACTTCTAAAGGTTTCTATGCAGTACTTATGAAGGGCCTTAAGCTCTACACATCGTGGCCTAATCAGCTGCAGGAGTATAACAAAAACATCCCAGCCAGGCCACGCACAAGAACACATCCTGGCCTTGCGAAACAGTCATGGAGAAATTCTTGGACCCACTCCTTTAATTTACATAAATCTCCCACCTTGCCCAAGGCAGGGGGGTATTTGCACTGGTGCAACTATCTAGTGCCCCAGTGACATCTCAACCACTTATTTTTAAATCCGAAGAACTCAGAGAATTTTCATTCCGGTATACGCTCTTCCAAACTGTAACACTAATAATGGAGTACTACGTTCCGTAAGGGGTCCTAGATAGTATATTAGGTGTCCAGATCCCACTGGGTCACTGGTAGAGTTAGCTTAGTGGAGCACAAGCCCTCACCCACCCCGGGTGGCTTGCTTCATAATCGGACCATGCTCCTCGTTGGTCTGCCTGCAATGCCCAACAGGCCCCTCTAGGGGACTCTTTCCTGGAGATGTTTTCATCGCCAATCAGTTTGCAAGTGTGCAAGTCGAATGCCTCCAATGTTGATAGACCAAAAAACTCTTTAGGAAGGTTGGTGAGGAGAGATTAAAGTTTACTTTGGACCCCTAGTGATCTCTTTTATTCATTTGTGGGGTCTATGTTAAGGTTAAAAACAGATCAGAGAATATGTAGGAAGATAAAGTTCCTATATTCTCATTAAGTGGTAACTAGATGGTAGTTGGTCTGAAAATTCTTTATCACAAATTGGTCAACGTATGTCATGCCTTTTATGTCCAAGAGGATCTACGGCAAATGTTCAGGACCATATAGTTGCTACCTAATCTTCTCTCCTAGTAGAGTTCCTATACTAATCAGAAGATAAGTGAACGCCCACCTTAGTGAAGAAACAACAATAATAGATATTGTCCACAAGACTTATATCCCCTGCTCTAGGATTGTTGTCGAATCAGCTATGCTAGTGACCCTAATTTCCTAACTAGAGGGATGCATGGGGCTTGTGGCTATCGAACTGATCCCTGATTATTTCTTCTGAGGAGTGACCCGGGTATTGTGCCTACCCGTCTTCCACGTCCCCGAACTCCTCATCAATCTTCTTAAACAGTTTTTCAACCTTGGAGGCATTCAAGTAGCAACCTTACAACTTTACTGACGATAAAAAAATCTCAGGAAAAGAGCCCCCTAGAGGGACCCGGGGGACATTGAAGAGCTGGACCAATGAGGAGCACTGCCCGATGATAAAGAATGCCATCCTATGCTGGGTGAGGGCTTGTGCTTCCCTATGCTAACTCTTCCAGTGACCCAGTGGGATCTGGATACTTAATATACTATCTAGGACCCGCTGACAACTGCCCTAGCTCCCTGCTTGTAATTATGAACAGAGAGCTGGGCTGCTTCAGCTTGCTCTTCGGCCCACATCATTACTTCCAACCCATGCTATCATTTACGGAGATGAGAATACGATGTGAATGAGCAACTGAACAAGTATGTTGCTAAATTATCTTTCATTATAAATGTAATTCATGATATTTGAATTATGAAGCGAAGTGTTCTTGATGAGAAAACATAATTGACGTTGTAAACAGCATGTGGCAGGGATGGTAATTAAGGTTGATTGAGGATATTGGGCGAGCTAAGGTCAAGCTGTTACCCTTACTCCTAGCCCCATAAAGTTTGTGATATTGCACTTCATCTAATTGTGGCACTGTATGTATGGAAACATTTTTGATATTGTAAACAGTATGTGTTGGGTGGTTGTTGAGGGTGAGTGAGGATAGGGGTTTGGAGCTAAGGTTAAGGTCTTAACATAACTTTGAGATATTTTGTGTGTAAGTAAAGAGCCATATATTCCAGTTAATCACTTTTTCCTGTGGATTTCATTTGGTTTTGTTATGATGTACTTTCTCCCTTGGACTCATCTACTTCCTCTCTGTGGAAAGCTAAGCCTTGGGCCTAGTCTGTACACAGCCAGAGTCTTGCAGGAGGGGCATAGGGGCACTGGTTGAGCTTGCAAGTCATATTCCTTAATCATGACCAGCAGGATATGGGTGTTGGGTGTGGCATTCAATATATTGAAACACAAGAGCAACCCATACGTCCCTGTGAACTGGGTAATAGCTCATCAGCTTCAGCACAATTGTTCACAAGGAACTCATTTCAAACAAGGCTTTTTCACTGTAGCAAATATCTGATTTTTTGCAATTAATTAATAAAAGAGATAAAATGAGAATGATACAATCAACCTGTTCAAATTAATTTGCACATTTCAGTGTCTCCTTGATTCTTTAACTGGAGAAAAGTAGCCTGAAAAAATGTATATTTTTTTAACACTCACTTCAGCTGAAGTGAGTGATATTTATTTACAAATACAAAATTCTTAGTAAAAGCATACACTCACAAAACACAACAAATATTGATACTATTTACATACTTATAAAAGAAATAAGGGAAAGTGACTTATATGACCCCAGTGAAGTGACCATAACCAACATGTGATAGAACACAAGGTGACTGTTTTTATGTTTTTTTAAAGGCCGGTTATTGGAATTCAAATAATGTCCTTAAGGGATTCTGATTAAATCTTTAAGGTCCTAGAGTATGTTCTAGTGTTCTCCGGACTATCCTTTATTGGTTGCCAACGACGTTTCAACCCCACTACGGGTATTGGGGTCCCTTCAGGACAAGTATTCTGGGTACTATAAGTAAGATAAGATGTTAGTGAGGATTACTATAAGAATGTACGGACTGCACAAATGTATATGTTCAAAAACAGCTTACCTAAGGGCACTTCGGTATTTGCCAAAAGCGCAATACATTGGACTGTTAATTCCCAATGGTGCTACCCTCAATTCTTGAGTTTCAGGGGAAAGGAATCATACCTATAATAATGAGGCAGAAGTAGTTATAAGACATGCTGAAGTGTGAGTAAATGGATTGCCTGGTGAATAAAAGGGGGAATGGAACTCACCCTCCAAGAGGACAGACTGTCTTCAACTTAGTGGGTTGAATATCCTAAGCACAGGAAATGAATTAATCAGTTGAATATCGTACATGGATACGACCTCATTGTATAAGTGATAAGGGCGTTCTGAACTTACCAGATGTGCAATGAACTTCCATTCTGACGCTCACTTCAATTATGTGCCGATCCAGCCTTGCGTGTGCACAGAAGTCACTCTTAAAATGCTGCACCCAAATCACCCAAAAATGATTCCAATGTTATACAGACATGCCGCTATCCGGCAGCCTTCTTCCCAATTCCGACTGTATGAGGCAAATGTTACCATTTAGTTGGGGCTCAATTGGAAGCTAAGTGATTGCCGATCAAGGAGGATCAAGGCAATGATCTTACCTAATTACGGAATGGAGGAGTGGGTGTGGCATTCAGGCAAACCCTGTGGCCTGTCCTCTGTATGCTAGGCAGAGCTATTTGTCATTGCACAGTGGACTCTTGATCAAGCCCATGCCCTTTTTCTCCATTACCCCTGCCTACCAATGTGCTTGCAATATGTATGTACTCCACTGACTAGGCATAAGACATGGCCTCCAGATGCCACAGGAGATATCCTTTGGGTGTGCCCAGCAGACCCCAGGCCACAGGTGTGGCCTTTGCATAGGCTTGGCTCCCGAAGTGCCTGTCCCGACCTCTGCACATCGCTTCCACTAGCCATAGGGTATGGCCACCAGCAACACTCTGAGCCCAAGAGCACAAGGACCTTTGGATAGAGAGGGGGATCTGTGACTTATGACAGGATGGTACTTATGTCTACAATGTCCATAAAACAACAAAAGGCTGCATTTAGGGTATATGGACTCTAAAACCTCAGTGTTGTGCAATTCTATCATCTGGCCTCTGAAGGATGTTATATTACATTATTTGTGACTTTCATACTTAATGCATTCCAATCATTATCTACTATTGTGACTCAGCAGTTTCATGTGGGACATCTTGATTCATAGAATTGGAATCAGCAAACATTTAAGCCTAATTTGCAGCATAGTTGTGAGAATTAAGAATACATGAATTATATAAGTAGGATGGAATTCACACAGTTGGTAACTTAGGGATAAGAGTTTTAGGTCAGTATTTGAGCTAGGAGGTGGGCATTCCAAAAAAGATGTACACAGGACCAGTTATATTTTTGTAGGTTCTCATTAACAGTCTGAATATTTTTCTCACCTGTGTTGTGCACCAACAATTAGTGCCAAAAAGTCTGAACTAAATTTGCAAATTGTGCAAGAAAATCCCCTGAGTATTTATTGTGATTGTGAAAAGGCTTTCTCCAAAGAAAAAGATTGCAGTGAAGTTGCTTCATAACCCAAACCAAGGGCCAGATTTATCAAGTCTTTGCACAAGTGCAATGTCACGAAAAGTGATGCAAACTGGTGGAAGGTTTCCAATTGGGCTTTACTTTCTAGGACAAATCATTATTTCATTCAAAAATAGCCCTAAAATAATGCAAAGTAGCGCTTTCCACTTCCTTGCATCAAGGGAGAGTCCCATGGATGCTGAATAGGCACTCCCATGGAACAATCTGTAGATATTGGCAAAAGGCCCCAGCTACTAAAAAAGGTTGACAGGGCTTTGCTCCATAAATGTACACCTCCTAGATTCAGGCATATGGTTTAAAAAAAGATTTATTTTCGCAAAACATTTCTAACATTTCATAAGTGCTGTAATATACACCACACATACAAAGTTAGAAAAGTTTTAAACTATGCCTAAGCATAGTATTTTGTACAGAAAGTGTACCCTTCCAATACAAAACCTATGCTAGACACCACACACACACACACCTTTGAACCATGGTGGACGGACATGTGCATAGCACCAGCGCAGGTAATGACAGCAGATAAAGCCATATCTACTTAGTTGTGGCGCTGTCCTGCTCATACATGCCAACAGACCCGATTCAGGCAGGAGACTACACGTTGTTCAAGCCAAAAATGGCTTTATTGTAGGTGTCTCCCACCTGAAATTGCATTTTCTACAATAGAAGTCAATGGGGAGTTTTCATTCTCCCGATTTTTGCTTTGAATCTCCCACGTCCCTGTCCTAAAATGTTGGCATGTATGGTCCTGCTGTCTCTCTTTCACACAACGCAGTGCAACCACTTGAGACCCTTCAGTGTGTTGCGTCATTTCTAAGTAAATATGCCCCAGATGTTGATGCATAGGGTTTGTGACTCTCACAAAAGATACAACTGAATGGAAATTATGGGAGTAACCCTATGATTCTTTAATCGAGACCTAGAACGCTAGTTGTGCTGTTCCCGGGATCCCAGAGCTCAAGCTTGAATACAGGTTGAATAAAACATGATAAGATTCATTTTGATTCGCAACAATAAAATTGTCTTTTAAAGATGCACTGCTTGAGAAAATGCTTTCTCAAATGCTCATTTCCCAGAGTTTCCAGTCCTCCATGTACCCCGGAGTAGGATAAAACATGAGAGAACGAAGCCGCAGGTCTTCTCATACCAAAATTAGCTTTTCTTCTCGCTCTCTTCCTCCCAACCGAGTTCTCAAGGCGCCATAATGTATGGGCCACCTGGTCCCATCAGACCCAGGTGAAGTTTCCGAGGCGACTCCACGCAAAGCACTTTTGCAGTCGTGAATCCATATGTTCAATTTGAAATTAAAGACCCCTCCGCCAATATGGAGCTCATTAAGAAAGCAATTAAATTGCGATTCCTCTTGCTTCGCTGGGTTGTAAGCACGCACAAGCTGGGAGAGATGTCTTGCGGTTTGGTGTCTCGAAGCGGTTCTGTTTCCGGGACTCTTTCAGACAAAGCTGGGCGTTCATTCTCCGCGTGCAGCAGCCTCGACATGCGGGTCCTCGAGCGCATTGTCACTCCCCTCTCTGTCTCTTTTAATCCATCTGGTAATGCGGAAATGTTCACACCCTGCCCGCATGGCACACAGTATGGATGGGGAATGTGATAAAATGGCCGCACCCCCTGGGATTGCACAGACGGGTTTGTTTGTCTCCTCAGACATTTCTTATGAAACAGGAAGTGAAGGTGTGAGGCAAACGCTGAAATTCTACGGGGGAGGGGGGGGGGGGCCTTTAAACAAACATTGCTTGATTCAGAGGTACAGATGCAAACGCACAGTAGATAATGCAAACAACGCCACGGATTTGCTTGTTCTCAGGCTGCACATTTTCTCCCATAAATTCTCAGAAAAGCCTGCATTCCATTCCATCATAGGGACAAGTGTAAGACTTCTCTTGGGAAATGTGGAAATACAATGGGAGCTTCTTTTGAATTGCTGGCAAATTATGCGTGGACTGGACGCATAGGCAGGACCCCTATGGAGTATACAATGCTCTTACCTTGTGCACAGATTGTGTGGTATACTGTGGTATGGCAGGAGAATAGTGTGTTTTTTTTGGTATTCTGCTGCAGAACTTCGGGGTGAACTCTGTCCTAACCATTTCCCCCTTGGTACCTTTGAAGTATCATAGTGCCTTTTTTATGCAGGGACTTTTCTTATTTTGCTGCGTTATCTAGTACGGCATCTGGTCTCAGATTACCAAAGGAACTCACTGCCTCCCTTGGTTGTGTTCGCACTTACTCAATGTGACAAGGCGTGGAACAGGGCTTCCTTCCTTGCAGGTCATTAAAGGCAGTCTTGGTAAATGCACCAAAGCCCTCACACCATCACAGGAAGTTCTGTGAGTGGGGTGTGTGAAGACTATCCTATTACAAGAAGCAAGACCCCGCAGGCAGGGCCTTATGCTATAACTGCACGGGCATGGAGAGGCTGTGCTGCATAGCACTTCCCCTGTGTAAATGCCACGCATGGGGAAAAACACGCACAGCATATTACAGCAGATTCAACGTGGTATGGAAATGACAGCCAACAGAGACAGCGGTTTCTTTCACTCATTGTGTATTACGATTTGTCTCCATAAAAGAAGAAAACAACAGGGTCAGGTTTGAGTCTGCAAGTGAGGAACATAAATGAATCTAAAGCAATCGATCAGGTGGGCGCATGAATAAATCCCAATACATCCAGTAATATTCGAAACTTGTAAGTAATTGGTGATCCACTCAGTGTCCTAACTCAGTATGGTAGGGTTCTCCTGCAGAATGTGAAGAGGTACCCCAGGGATTTCAGAAGTTAACAGATATTCATAGACCATAGGCTGAAGTAAGGTGCCACGTGGAGGGCAGGGTTGGGTTGGGATCAAAAATCTGCCCAGGCACACCAAAAAAGAGTGGCCCACATTTGCGTATTGCCTTTCCGTAAAACACTTCTTCAGTGAAGTTTTATGAAAAGAAAGGGGGTGGGGGGCATGTTTTATTAACTTGTGTATTACGATTTGTCATTGAAGGGAGTGATCCCAGAAGCTGCACTTGCACTAAAATCAACACCTCATGTGACTTCTACGCTCTTCCAGAGGGACGGCCCCCTAACTGCGCGACATGCCTAGTCTCACACTGTAACCCGCATAACCTGAAGGCGCAGTGGCAGGAGGAGCGTCACCCCACTGCTTTCAAGCAGTGCAGAAAACAAAAACAAAAACATAAAATAATAATAACTTTCAGTTATTATCATTTCATGTTTCCTTTTGCTTTGCAGGTGGGCGCATTGGCGGGCTGTTCTGCTCTGCTCACGGAGCAACTCAATAAACAATGGGGTGACCCTGTGTCCCTCAGAACCTGGATACAGATTTGCATAAAGTACAATGGTTCTGTTGGGTGTAAGCAAAATATTTCTTATAAATACAATTAAATTTAGAAACAAGTTATTTTATGCACAGGTTAAATGTGAAAACATTTTCTGGAACACAATAAAAGCAAAGAATCAGGGTTTCAAGGTATTGGGATGTTTTATATAAATTGCATCATTTATATATATATACCCACATATCATAAATTTCATGTACACAGCTGCCAACAAGGGGAAAGTCAAGGTGAGTTGTGATCAAGTGACATATTGTGCTCAGTGACACGTTTGGATGCGTGATATGTACAAGGTGATTAAGATATTTACAAGTAGTGGAAGAGGCCAGGGTAAACAGTAATACAAATACAATCGCCCTGCTGCTCTATTTCATTTCAATATTTTTGCAAGCAGGGCCTTGAGCTGGACCGGGGGGGTATCGACGACGTTTCAACCCTATATGCGCGATATTGTGTATTCAAGGCGGGTCTTCATCAGGACCGTGGCGGGGGTAAGTGATGGCAGCCTGACGATAACCGGATTGATTCCTGGTTAAATTGAAGCCAGTGTTGTTAGAAGGCCCATGGTGTTAATTACGAGGTTGATCTCTTATGCGGCCAGTCACCCTGATCAGGCTTCCGAAGTGAGGTCAGGTTACACGTTCACTTCTGTGATGTAAATTAAAACGAAAGCACCTGTTACTCTCTCAATGCGGTTGCCTGGCAGGAGGCAACAAGAAGCGCTGAATTTTGGCCTGGCGGGCAAGGTGAAATATAATGGTCCAAGGGGGACAACACCTGATCTGACGGGTATTTTAATATCCTGGCCTGTATGAAAATGACAGTCAACCGAATCCGGTATTTTTTCCCCTAATCGGTATGTATTTTAAACAATAAATGTAAGGTAAGTGCACTAAATATTGATTTCTAAAGCTGCCTTAATGATCCATGACATGCTCTGGCATTTGCAGCATTTTAAAACATGAACAATGGCCAGGTATTTTTTTAATGTTTTTTGTAGTTTTATATAGTGTGAACTGGTCTCACAGGCATTGGATCTACTTACAAGAGCAATATTTACAGTAGAGGAGATCAAATTCGTTTTTATTTTTCAGCCTCAGGACATTAAATGATTTGCCCAGAATAACAGGATGTTGAGCTAACGCCGGGACTCCAACATAGTTCCCGAGTTCCAAAGTTGGCATCTCTGGTCAAGGTAGCCTCACAGCTAGGCCTATGCAAACACACTGGTGCCCCCCATCCCACACCTTATACTCAGTGCAGAAAGACACTGGGGCTAAAATGACAACACCTGGCCCCCAGCAAAGCCCCTGAATACTCTCTCCCTCCCCGCCCACCAAAGCATGAGTATGATGTGATGGCCCAGTGGGGGAGGGGGGAAGGACAGTGCTTTTGGGCCGGGCCGAACCCAAGGGGTGAGGTGAGAATGACCCCTACAGCCAGAGCAACAACTGGACCCCAGGCAGGCCGCTTCCCTCTCACCCCCTCCCCAGCCTACTATAGCCTCAGGGCTACGGCCTGGTGGCAGCGGTGGAAGGAAGAAAAGAACAAAGCTTCTGGGCTGGCTTCGGAGGTGGGGGGGGGGCAATGGGGGCAGAGGTGAAGATGAGCCATCAGCTGTTATCACCTGACACTGAACCCCTCCGGTGAGGCTGCTTTACTCTTCCTGTACCGTCTCTGCTTGACAGCCCGGCAGGGGAGAAGGAACACTGCTTTGTCTGTGAAGCCCCCCCAGGGGCTAAGTTAAGGTCTGCTAGGGCAAGCCTAGAGACACAAGTCCCTGCCCTAGCTGTCAGCCTGCCTTACAATACAGCGGCCTGGCTGGGGGGGGGGCTAGCAAAGAGAGCAGTGCTCTGTGGGTCGGGTGACATAGGGCTTAAAAAAATGGCCCACAACTGACACTTAGGTGCTGGCCCATCGGCCAATGCCCGACTGCCTGCCTTCCCAATCCGACCCTGGCTTCCGCTCTGACTCCCTCGTTTTCAAAAATAGCAAAACACCTGCATTATAAAGAAATCGCTCAAAAATACCATTAGCATTGTTTACTTAGATTGTAGACTATAATTCAAACCAGGGGTGTAGCAATCAGTAGTGCAGCAGGTGCAGTGTCACCAGAGTCCATTGCCTTAGGAGGTCCAATGCACCTCAATTATCGCCGCATTTCAGCACCCAACCAGAGGCTGGAGTCCATTTTGGTTGCTTGCATTAGGCCCCCTTGTTTCCTTGATATTATACCAAGTCGGTAATTGCACGTTTTACTGGTGAAAGGATCTACCAAAAGGCATATTTAGACTTTGTAGACCATTATAGTTCAAGATATTAATGCAAAACAATCTCAGGATGTGTCAAACCTTAAAAGGACTGCATATAGCAACACCAATCTCCTATGGAACTCTAAACATTTAAATAATAAATTACTGAATGGAAAATCCAGACAACTTTCCAGGAGGAGTGATGAAGACATTCTTTAAACATTGGGACTCTGCAGAAAGCTGACATTTCAATGTATCTCACTTTCCACAACTGACACAAGGCGTTCACTTGTTAAAAGAAAACATACATCAGAAAAACACATAATTCTAAAATATGCATGAAGTGACACTTTCCAGAGGGCAAAGGAAATGAGAAAGCATGGGGAAGCAGCTCTTGCAATTAAAGCGCGGGAGAGGGGTTTTCTCGGCGGAGTTTAGGTGTGGCAGGCAGTGCCTGCACTACATCATCCATTTCCAAACGAACATATCGGCAAAGGTTTAACTAAGGGTCAGAACAATGCAATTGGATGGGGCTCGAGGCCTCTGGGAATTTACTACTCAAACACAAACCTGAAACGCTGCAGACGGATTCATGCATATGAGGATCTAATTCACTTTAACAGCTATTTTTATCAATGTTTAGATTAAAAGAAAACGAAACAAACAGTGCTACATCGTTCAGTACTGTTTCCGTGGATTTCCTTCATTATATGGGAAGTTTTAAAAGGCAAAGCCTTCAGGCGCTACCTACAGGGCTGATTTAGGAGGACACATCTGAGTGTGCAATAGGAAGTGACGCTAAAGAAATTTGTACTAAACAGAATCAATCACATGAATTTAAAATCGCGGGAAAAGGGCCTCCTTTCTTACTGGCTGGTCACCAAAGGAGGTGTCTATTCTTCTTACTCCTACTCATCTGAGGCATTACACAACCAGCCCGGTATTCATTGAATGCTGAGAAGGTGAGCGGTCTAGTGATCGGAAAGGTGGGCGGGGCTTGCATGCCAGTATATTTCGAAGATCTCATGATGTCTTGAGGTGGAATCACTTCATGGGTAAAGACTGGGAGAAGGCTACTAGGATGGAATTGAGACACAAAACCTCCAGAATTAGCAACTATCAACTAGAGCTGTCAACTAATGATACAATGTTAAACATTTGCTGTTGAAATCTGTGTGTCAGCCTGCAGATCACAAGTTACCAAGTCAACATTCATGCATCAGGTTCTAAGGTCGATGAATTCAGCATCATTACATTGAGCTCTAAACGCACCTGTTAATAACAGGGCTTGTAAGATGTTAAAACTCCGCGTTTTTATAGAACAGAAGCTAATTCTACAAATTACAAAATTGTCAAGTAGCTAAATGAATGCTTCTCCATAAAAGAAAAAACAACAGAGTCTGGTTTGAGTCTGCAAGTGAGGAACATAGATGAATCTAAAGCAATCGATCAGGTGGGCGCATAGATACATCCCATACATCCAGTAATATTCGAAACTTGTAAGTAATTGGTGATCGACTCATTGTCCTAACTCAGTATGTTAGGGTCCTCTTGCAGAATGTGAAGAGGTACCCCAGGGATTTCAGAAGTTCAAAGATATTCATAGTCCATAGGTTGAAGTAAGGGGCCACTTGAAGGGTGGGGCCACCCTGCGCCACACTGACTACGGGGTGCCTTGAGCGACTGGTGTCCTGTTTTCACATCTTTATGCTAGTCCATGTCTACATCAAAAGATTAATGTATACAGTCACTCTCTAATACATATAGTCAATCATCAAACTGTGAAAACTAAGTGTTTATATCATTGACATATGGAATCTATAGGTCCCAGAGGTAACATTCACGATGTTAAAGAAAGCTGCAGTATATATTTGTAATCAGCACTTCAGCCTAACTTCTCCAAGTATGAGAGCCATTAGATATAAAAACACAGTTGTAGAATGAGACGTCAATTCCTCGTCAATAGCAAGATGTTTTACAGCAGACATGTCCAAAGGCTGGAGACAGCCTGGAGTCATATTAGGAATATCAGGCGAGATAATTACGCCCAGTGCTGAGCAAATCACGGTCAATAAATCCTGCATGAAGTGAAAAGGCTGGCAGTAATATGCATGGCGCCTGCATGGGTGCTCTCTTGCTGTGGATTGATCACACCCATGGGGGATACTTTCCCCATGGTGGTAGTGGTGAGGAAGAGAAAGGGGGATTGTTCTGACTCCGCAAGTCCTATATTGACATTTCAGCGTAACAAAAGAGTGCGTGCATCAATGCATCTGTCCCGCATTAGACACCACTGCACCAGTGCTCATAAATGCAGAAAGCACAGCGGATGCATGAGAGGTATGGAAAAAAAGAAACACAAATGGCCTCAGAGGCACTCAAGAGATTAATACTTATTACCAACCATTTGTTGGCTTTAGTGTCACACTGATTTGCTTGTATTTTATTCATTAGCTTGTGTGGGATTTCCTTTTTCTTGTGTTTGTCCCTCCCCCGGATCACATCCTTATTGTGTTTTTCCACTGCTTACTTTTCAGGCAGTACTTTTTTTCTTTTTTGTTAAGCACTTCATGAAAGTGTCTCCAGATGTCTCCCCCGTGTGCTTCTCTCTTGCGCTCCACCTTTGCTCTGTGTTGTTCTCTTTTCTTGCCCATGTGCTTCTCCCCTACTCACTTTCTGTTGCAATTACCCTCGTATGTTTCTTCCCCAAGTTGTTTTCTTGCCCCGATTTTCTCTGTTTTGCATTCCTCGAGTGCTGCTTCCACATCCTACCCACCTTCTCCTAGTTGCTGTCCCTCCTGCTCCTTGTTGCTGCCCCACCTACAATATTTTTTTTATTTATTTTTTATAGTTTTTTAAGTGGAGGACCAGGCAGCATGTTGCTTTTTGCCTGTCCACCTTAAATGCGCTTTCACACTTCTACTAAAGTTTTTAGGTCTTGCCTGTACAGCTCATGCCCTGTTTATGAGGCTGTTGTTCTTAAAAAAAGGGCTTAGAGCCTGCACGTTACTTACCATTGGGTGGTTTCAAGGTCACTAATTTCCTTGCTTCTCATTGATCCGCTCGTCCCAGCCACCACCTTCCTCTTTGTTTCTCTTTTTGTGTCAGTCTATGCCATGGAATATGGATCAAGTACAGTTTCCTGTGTCCAGTGTTCTTCCATTGGCCATGTACATCTGGAGGTACTTTTTTTTTTAGCACTTCTACTTTGCAGTCGTTTTTCCCTCTCCCTGTCCTCGTTTGCTCCGCCCCCTCCCGCCCTCCGTGGTCTTGCTGCGTCTTCTCGGGTCCCACCTTGTTGCTTGCCCAGTCCATGCTTGTTCGTCAAACATGAACTTCCCAAATCACTAAACTCCATCATTAATTTGGACGGGTTGATTGACTAAGAATAAGTTAAATAATGGTCAGTTTCTCCTTATGTGGTTCACTTTTGAGTTGTAACCTGGGGAGTGCTGGATGTAGGAGGGGGCACAACGAGCTTTACAGGAACCCTCTGCATCAGATTTGGAGTATATATGTATAGACCAAAGACTTAAAGATAACACAACACGCACCCGTAATGAAATAAAGCATTCAAGCAACATCAGCACAACATGCAAACTGAAAATGAAATTGCGAGCTTCACTTCTAGAAAGAGGCCTGTAGCCTCTGCGCAGGCGCAGTGCAGTACCTCTTGGGTGCACAGAAAGTGCATGCATTTCTTTGTAGATACGATAGCAGCCACACACCGGATTGCATAAGACACAGCTGCACACACTGCAGAGGATGTACAGAGTTTAAGACCATGGGAAGCACTTTCACAACTACCTACCAAATTTTGGATGTCAGAGTGAAATTTTTCAGGAGCGTTGTGCTGCAATGGTTCCTCATCGTGGCGCCCTGGGCAAAGAATTGGTGTATATACTGTGATGCAACAAAATTAGGGAAGCTCCTGTGCGACCTCCAGCTCCCAAAGGCCTAGCCCATAACTTGGTGGCCCCAGCATCCAGGAGGCACACACTGGCATACGGAGCTGTGGGCCATGCCTATCCTGGCTAAGCTTCCCACCTGGACCAAGCAACAAAGCATCAACCCCCTGAACCCAGACAGAGGGTCCACTGTTTCCAAGAGCTCACTCGTCAACGAGGACTGCAGCGAGCTGCATCTCCCTTCCTATAGGACTGTGGAAGACTGAGAATCACATGGCATGAAAACCAAGGAATAGAATCCACATGAATATCTACAATTCACATAATGCAGAGGAACATTACGATGTCAGCTTTTGCAAGTTCTAGAAGCAGCGAATTGTGAAATCCCCAACTGCAAGGACCACAATGCAATGAGAGGGAAGAAGGAACGAACGGCTATGAAACTAAGGCACATCTTGTAGACTCTGATGCCTCTTTGAGAGGGGCACCACATGCAAATATTTTTTTTATTCAAGTCTTTACTTCCTAGAGATGGTGTCTGTGAATCTGGAAATAGGTTTCCTTGCAGGACACTGCAATGTAAACACTGGTAAACGCTGGATGTTCTTGGATAGATTTCTCGATGGTCAGAAAATTATCTCAACTTGCGGTCCCTGCAAATATGGAGTGGTTCCAGTCTAATGGTCAGGGTTTTTTTTTTTTTGCTTACCTCACGGCTATTGCCTGTGTATGTGTGTTTACAATCTTTCGGAGGCAGAAGTGTTTGTCAGTACTAACAAGCATTGGCAATGTCAATAGGTCATGAGTTACTGGCTGCTAATTTAGCTATGTTGTACAGCAGTGTTGCTGCTGTGCAGCATGGCTAAAAGTTGTAAAAAAAATAGCTCAGGAAGCTAAAAAAAATGCTTATAGCACTTAAAAGAACGTTTAGCCGTGCCGCACAGCAGCTACACTACTCTAAACATGGCTAAAAGACATTGGCAAAGCCAAAAGCTCTCACATAGGCAAGGCCTATTGGCTTTACCAATCCTTGTTTTTATTTTCTAATCTATCTCTGATTGGTAAATAAAAATAAAATGGCGCCTGCTCATTTTGTAGGTGCACATGTGTAATACACATGCCCACGCAACAAAATAACTTGGCCACACGGACAAGTAATTGTGCCTTTAAAAAAAAAAAAAACTTTCGCTGTGATGGACAGCATCTTGCTAAAGCTGTGCAGCCTGGCTAAAAGGCAGTGACAATGCCAATAGGTCCCAAAGGCTGGGCCAATGAATTTTGCCAATGCTTCCTCACTTTCTTAAATCATTTCCTATAGTATTGGCGTATGCAGAGTGCAAGAGAGTAGTCTGCAGCACCTAGCCTTAGGGTATCCCTCGATTAAGTTCTAAATGGGTATTGTTGACCTATTCATCTATCTGGTGAACACACTGAAGTTGAATGATGGACGTGCTAGTGGAGAAGTGTCAGTCACGTGTTGTGTACAGTCAATATATTGTCCTATTCATTTGCAATTTATTTATTTACAGAGTTTTGTACAACATAAAACATGCAGCTTTGCAGTAACTTCCGAAGGCTAGGTGGTGAATTTGGTCTCGGAATCAGTTCAGTCTACGAACTGCAGGCAAATGAGTTGGTTCAGACAGTCTTAAGAGCAATATAAAAGTCTTGGAGAGATCCTGTTGATGAATGGGGCTTGGTGTTTGGAATAGTGGTGGGGAGTGGTCCCATTCAGTCAACTGTATACCTAGGGCATTTTTAAAAGGATTTCTTAAGTATTAATCTAGTTCATACCAAGAGCAGGGACCTCAGGATTTTGAGGAACCTTACTCAGTGTTTTATTGATCTTAAATTGCTTTGGCACTGGGGGATGTGCTCTTGGACCTCAGATACCACATAGGGCAGTAGCGTGAGGCCACATAACGCATGTGAAGAGGAACATGTGAAGAGGAACTTTTCCACAAAAGGCCTTGTACAGGATACCTATTACCTTGAACTGGCTCTTTAGCTGTACTGAAAGCCAGTTCAGAGACTTTGCATCAGGGGTGACATGCTCATGTTTTTTTTAGGTTGACTAGATTATTTTAAAAATTTGTATATGAGATTTAAAAAAAAAAAAAGAAATTGTACCAAAATTTAGATTTTTTTAAGTTAAATTAACAACATTTAAAATTATCATCTGAACTTCCAAAGAGGATAGAGAACAATAATATTATATCCACTTTTACAGTATTAAAATCCTACTCATCCTAAAATGTAACAGTATGATGTGCAAATAAGAGAAGTACATTCAGAACCTATGCAAAAGACTATTAGAAGTTGTCACATTCACAGCTATCTGGTTGATATTAAGAGTTGAAAACTCCTATCCTGCATAAATTATATATTTAGAGTCAAGCTTAAATATGATAATTGAATCTTCCATAATATTTAAATTTCTAGTAACATACTGAAAATACTAAATAAGTGATAACAAACCTTACCGGTTACAGCTGAAAATGGAATAACAATGCTGACTTGACTGTACTGATCTTTCCCTGTAAGAAATATCTGGCACTGCAGTGCCTTTGTGTGCAGTTTACTAACACTTCGACTTGGCATTTAAAACTACTTGGCAAGCCTTAAACTCCCCTTTTATTACATGTAGTTCACGCACACCTAAGGTAGGCCCTAGGTAACACTAAGAGCAGGGTGCTATGTAAGTGAAAGGTAGGAAATGTACCTTTATGTTTTGTATGTCCTGGTATTGACAAACAGCCTATTTTGTTTTTCACTACTGTGAGGCCTACTCCTCTCATAGGCCAGCGTTGGGAAATTCTTAATACACTTTTAAGCTGTAATTCCTGATCAGAGAGGAGTAGCTTTTTCATGTTTCATAAATTTGTAATGGAAATGATAAAAACCCTCCTTACTGGTGAAGTTGGATTTAACATTACTATTTTCGAAATGCAACCTTTAGAAAGTGGACATTTCTCTGTGCTTATTGCTCTTTGTGCGTGACAGCCTGTTTCCAATACACGTTTGGGTGGCAGCTACACTTTATGCATTCCCCCTAGACAGCCACGAACACAGGAAGGCGAGGCTAATCTGCACTCTGAGCACTCATCTGCATTCATCTGCATTCTGATGGATCTTCCTGGCAGGTAGGCAAAGGAGAGGCTGACACTTACACTTCAATAGGTAGTGTCCAGTCCATACATAAAGGAGTGATTACTCTCCATAGATAGCCTGGCAGACAAGAATGGGTTTTAAGGGATCCTTGTGTACTTCATAGAGCTCCTTTAAATTCACCCTCTACACCAAAGGCACGTTTGGTTATAAGTACTGGGTCTATGACCCCCTGAAATCAGACTCTTCTGGATCTTGAACTGAACCTCTGTCAGAAGGACTACTGTGCTGCTTAAAGGACTCAACTAGACTGTTTTTCTGCTTGTTTTCCTGATGTTCCCTGACTCTGCTGAAAGAAAGCTGGACTATGCCTTGCCTCTAAGTGATCTCCAAGGACTTTCTGGCTTGCCTTCTGTTTTCTGAAGTCTCTGGGACACAAAAGGCTTCCTGTAATCTTGCTGGTGCTGTTGGACTCTGAGTCTTACCCTGCCTGAGATGCCATCTCCAGTTCTGGGCCTCTGAAGTGGGTGCTGCAGCTATTTTGCTGGAAATCTGATGCATCATGACCTTTGCGCCAATTGGAACCAATGCATTGCCTTTCGAGGCCGACGAATAGGCTGTTTGATGACATCAGTTCCACAGCCTGCGTGGCCCAATGACAATGCTCTGAACGGCTCGATGACTATGCATTGACTTCACCTGCGTGAACCTTGACGACAATACAGTAATCTGACTGCGTAGAAAATGGACTAATTGAGCCCTTCAGTGTTGACGCTTTGCTCCATCCAAGGTACTTTCTCAGCAGTCCTTGTGTGGGCCCTGTACCCTGCTTGTTCTCCATCGCAGTTGGCCGAAACTTTGGATTTTCACCGGTCCCTCACAACCTCAATTAACCTTTTGACCACTAGTGACTCTTAGCACTGTTTTGCATTTAATCTTTACAAATTCTTATCTCGAATTCTACTGATAAGATTTTTGTCCTTTTGGTCATGTTGTACTCAGATACATATTCACTATTTTCCTAAACCTGTGTTGAGCCTTTCTGTGGAGTATTCATTGTGGTACTGTGTGTGTTGTACACATACTTTCCACATTGCCTCTTTAGATAAGTCTGACTGCTATATGCCTAGCTACTAGAGGGTGGTCACAGGTTATCTTTTAATGTTTAACTAGCTTACCCTAACTAGAGTGATGGTTCCTGCCAGGCTTGGGTGCATGCCTGAGCCAAGCAGGAATCCCACTTCTAACAGCCTGTATGCTTCTGTTATCCATAGAGACATGGAGTGCCAGTAGCCCTTTTAGAAGAAAATATAATCCCTCAATTTACACTTAGTACCGACCTCCAGTAGAAGCCTGTGCAATTGCCACTTAAATTTGAGCTTTGTGTGCCCTTTCTAATAGACCACAATCTTATTTTTATTGCTAATATTTATGAGGTAGTTATTTCTCACTTTTGAAAATTGTCAACCTTTCTCCTTAGGGCCATTGAGAGTTACTTCTAATAATATGAGATTTTCAGTATACATTAATACTCTTATTTCTTAATTTCCTAATATAGGTTAGAAGGACTGGCAGTGTGCTACTAGCTGTGGTAAGTTCACAGTATATAAAAAAAACAAAGCATGGGCTAGTGGACATCCTTTTTCAAGTCCAGTTCCAACAATTGGGCCTTTAGAATATTTACCAAACCCTCCTAGTTAGATTCGTACTCAAGTAGACGTATGTAACTTGCTCCCTAGGGTCAATAAACAAAGAGGAATGCCTAAATGAGTTAATTGTACTTATAAAAGATTCTTGCCCACGCAGTCAAACGCACTAGAGAAATCAATGAAGACTTCATAAATATGCTGATTCCTATGGGTTGAGTTTTTGTCTAAAATCATTCTTAGTGCTAGGCCATTCTCCACATTGAAACACTTTGCTCCTAAATCCAGTTTGTAACTGGGTAGAAGATTATGATCCTCTGTCCCGTAGTTTATACTTGGCAAACAATTTCCCGCACGAATAGGCATGAAATAGGCATTCCTTCCTCGTTATTTGCTATGTTACGTATCAATGGGTTGCGACTGCAAGTATGGTCAGAAACTATTGACTAGATACCGACTTCTCAAAGCAGGTGGTAACAGTTTCACAAAGGGGATAATGCTCCCTTTGGACATCTTCATCTTTGGGAATTGTGTCAGGCAACCCTTGGGGGAGCAGCCAGTAGTCCAGGAGACCACTCTCTGCTTCCATTGAGATTTTCTCAAACAGCGTGTTTTTTAAAGCAGCACCGGTTCCTTTAAGAAATACGGGCTACTTTAAAAAGAAAAAAATCCTATTTGGATGTGCAAACACAGGGATGGTGACCTGCTATTCCTTGGAGGCCACCATGACTGTCTTTGTAGCCAATCACAGGGGTTCACACATAGCGGCATGCCAGAATTAATATTCATTATACAGGTTTTCTGTGACCTCCTGTGAGTTGCGATTTTGTTATGTGACCTATTCGTATATAGGTCACATTGCAAAATTAAAGACTTTTTGCAAAATATAATGCTCAATTGATACAATTTTTTTGTAAAAATTGTTTTACTACATCTGCCCCAAGACTCTTTTCTGTGGTTGTCTCTATATTTGTTCATGTGGCTATACAAACCAGCTTGCCCAAATACTTTTTCTAGGAGGATGGCACTATAAAGTGAATTGTGTTCGGTTTTGATGAACGTTCATGTAGCTGAGCCATGGCTACTAGAAAATAATTTTCACACACAACCCCATCCGAGAAAAGCTTGTATTGTGCAGTCAACAGTCTTGCCATTGCAAAATAATCTTATAGCATTAATGTTTATTATTTTAACTTAGTCATATACAACAGGAACAGTTTGACGATAAACAAGTGTTGCAAATTCACTATCAACTTAATAAGATGAACCCCCCTAAATGCCAAAAAGGATATATGTTGATATTTATCCATGCAAAAAACAAATATGTCTAGTTGTTTCTAAAGGTTTATTGATTTGTCTCAGCTTCTCATAAGATTTCGTTTTTGCAATTAATTTGGCAATCAAAATCCTAAACAAAATCATTTATTTTAGCACTGGAACATCTGTCTATCAGCTGTGAGCTTTATAAATGGCTCATTCATTCCTTCATTTATTACTATAAAGAAACTGCCACAGTGAGTAAACTCTGGCTCCAGAAAGAGGTCAATTTTGTATGCATAGACACTTATTTTGAAAACACCTTCAGGATTGATACCAGCTTTTATTCCCTGGTCCTTCATGATACATAGAGAACGTGGTTCCCGAAAAATTACAAAAAATAACAGGGAATGACAGCAACCATCTTCGGTACCTATTGAATGTTAATTCTATCTACATTTCCACCCTTCATAACCGATTCAGTCATCCGCCCCTGATAGAGTGAAAACATCAATCAAGTTAGCTGGAAAGCCAATTTCATTTCCTCCATAACAGGATTCCCAGTTCTCCAGGTTGAGTGCCTTCTTTAAATTTAAAAAAAACCTCTAAGTGAGAATAAGTTTTTCCACTAGATCTAGAGCTAATGATATAACGAGTGCTCGCAGTTAAGAGTCGACCTAGTGTAAACCTACTTTGATTGGGATGTAAAGGTTTGTGGATCATGCTAACCAACTTATCAACATGGACCTTCGTCGATATCTTATAGCCACTGTTCAACAGAATAATAGGTCCATATGATCCAGCTTGGTTTCAGAAAGCCTATTAGTATCCCCAATATAAATTATTCACATGTTGTGGATTCCCATATTAGCTCATTAAACAAGTGCATATGCTGAGGTATTAGTTACTATTGAAGCAGTTTCTATACCCTTAAGAGGCCATCCTCTAATAGATGTTCCCCAAAGGCAAGGGCCTAAGAGCATTATGAACTTCTGATTCCCTCGTAAGGCTGTCTCACTTGTTATCATGAAAGAATAAAGCTATCGCACCCTCTTCTGAATGGGATGTATGCTGAAAGTCAATTAACACCTCAGTGATGTTATTTCATACTCCTGCAGCATGTAAATCAAGTTGCTAACATAAAGGGGGAAACACAATAGATACCTGCTAAGGAGATAGGTATCTAGAACAGGTGGAAACAGTGAGTGACAAAAGAGAGATGAGCATGAGAGAGAGTGACAAAAGAGCTGGAAAAATAGAGAGGTTGCGGAGGAATGGAGAAAAACATGGATGTTAATTAAGGGTCATCAAAGGTAGCAGCTACTATTCCTACCTTGCCCTTAAGTACCACTGACACCGCTCTCAAGAAGGTAACAGCTGGAACTCAAAGGAAACGTAACTCTGTAAGATATATTTTCCTATGTTGTTTCAACTTGTTTGTCTAATCCTAAACTCATAGTTATAAACAGGGGGCTGGTGAGGAGGTAAGGACAGTTCAACAGGTCAAATCTGTGATCTCATTTTCTTCTGTGAACACGCGAGACGCCGGAGGCCATTTTCAGCCCCGCGAAAACAAAATTAAGGTTCCAGAAAAATCATTCGCGGAACTTACCCTTTAAATAGATGACATCGCGATGTGTGCGAAGAACCCGTTTTTATATCAACTCTATTTAGGCAATTAAACCACGTGAATCTGCAGATTAATGCTCAGTTGGGACTAATAATTTCCTCTTAACCAGAAGAGAAATAAAAGATTCTGTATCAAAGCCTATAAAAAAATAAGATTTATCCTTAGACGTACTTGTCAATCCTCTTACCTGTTGAAACAATCCTCCATACCAGATAGACAACATTGGTTTATGCAAATTTTACCCCATAAAAGATCGATTTTTGATATTTTAAATACTAATGTGGCTACTCCTGATGAAGGCGTTGTGAACGCCGAAACGCGCGTCGATTACGATCATTCATTACAAGCTGCCACTTATTTTATATTGTATTGTACTGTATATTTTTTATTGTTGTTGATCTATTTTTTAATTTATATCGTATGTATTAGATGATATGAAATTCCTTTTTCTTTTTGAAAAAATGAAAAAATGAATAAGATGAAGAAATAAAATGTATTATCCTTGTAATTAAATTGATGTTTTTAGCATTTCTCTCGTTTCCCAACAACAATCTTGATAGATGGTCTTTTTATTACATAGAGACTGCCTAGGAGTTTATTTTTACTATACGTATATTACCCTGTCCTAGGAGTAGAACTATTTACTGTTCAGGGGGTCCTTGTTTTCTTCATCTCAAATCTGTGATCTCATCATGGGTCAAAGGGTGTGTGATGTCCTTTCTGTGAACCCTGGCGTTGTGCTGAATTATCATATATAGAGAGAGGCAGAGAAGAGGACAGTAGGTGGCAAATAACGGGAATGAAATGGGCAGAAGGGGGAGAAACAAAGACCCAGCCGCCCACAATTTCCTTTCCACTCAGAGATCATTTTGGTGCATTCTTAAGCAACGATCAAGTGATTATCTGACCTATATTTCAAGCAGTTGAGATAGCACAGCTTTGCATTAGGTCAATATCAGTCCTGTGTGTGGGTACTCTCTTCTAATGATATCATTACTTCAAATGGAACACATTCAAGTCATCAGACGTGTCATATTTGTCAGACACAGTACGCATCAATGCTTGAAACAAGACATCATGGAGACTCTGGTGAATGTATAGTTAGAAGAAAATAACCAAGAACAGACCAAGGGCAACTAATAAGACAAATAGATTGAAAAAAGAGGAAGGGAAGTAAAATAAGACACACAAAGAAGAGAGCATAGAAGTTGAGGCAAATTACTCTGGAAAAAGTGGGTCAAGGGTTCTCACTGATCCATTAGCACAATTTATATATTAAAACAATGAAGGCCAGCTAGGTCTTTACAATGCCACATCCAGCAAAAAGCCTTGCTGGGTGGGACATTAAACACATTCATGTCAAATTATATGCATCAAAATGGCAGGCACTGAACAGGAAGAGGAAAAAAACACCAAATGCAGAAAATAGGCATCAACCAAACACCTGCTCAAAGTACCTAACATTCTTGTGAGAAAATACCCCTTTCTGCATAGTCACCCCCATTTTTTGCTCAATTGATTTTATAGCTGGTTTTCAGACTCTGCACACTGGGGCACTGCTGACTAGTGCCTTGTGTGTGTGCTCTAACCCCTAAACCATGTTGAAATTGGCTAATCCTTGACTGGGTAAACATTCTTATAAAACCATGGTACATGGTGCAGAAAATACACCCACCTAAATCTTCACTTTTAACAATCTTGAGCATCTGTTCCCATGATATCCAACTAAATACATTGCATTCACTGTGATGCATGATTGATTGTTATGTGCACACTGAGCAGGATGGGACTGAAGTGGGACTGAAGTGGGGCTGAGGTGGACGCAGAGGTGGACATGGGGTCTAATGTGGCATTGTATCAGAAAACACCTGGAGAAGCAGTTGTTCATTCTCATGACTTAGCAGCCTGGCACGTTCCATCACAGTTGATTGACAGTAACTTCATGTTCCATTCTGACAACACTGGGATGTTCTGCTTTGCCAGCAGACCCTCAGCAAGTTCAAAGGCAGGCACACAGGCTGACTTCGTTCTCGGAATAAATAACAAAGGTCTGCATTGTGTCATCCATCTTTTGATGCTAATACAAAGCAATTGTTTTGTCTGTTATCCCTGAAGTTACACAGGTGAAATGTAAACATTACACAGAAATACAGCAGCATGAAAACCTTGTCTGATCTTCCATGCCAGACCGAGCTTCTGAAGGGAAGTTAGTATAATTGCAACCTCTGTTTCTGAAAATACTCAGACAAGAGACAGAGAGAACACTAAAGGGGTAGAAATGGAATGTTTCATGGGCAGTCTGTAATTGTGACTGCTGAATGAGTCAGAGAATATAAATATTCGCTCAAGTATGCAGGTTCAAAATACACATACACTCCCTTCATGCTATGTGTTTAATTATAACTTGAAGAAAAGACTGCGTTGTTCAGTTCCTTTCTCCTTCAAAAACATATACATATATGTGTATGTGTATGTGTGTATATATAAGTATATATAAATAAATATATATATATATAAAACTCACAGTCGAGTGTCATGAACAAACCACATCTTTACATTTTTTATAGATATTTATACATATATGTGTGTTTATATATATATGTATATATATACACATATATGTAAAATATCTATTAATGTAAAAAAAAAATTGTTTTGTTCATCAAACTCAACTGTGAGTTATGTTGTGTATTATATGTATTGCAAAAGCAACTGGCTAATTTCAGTTGTTTTGCACATTTGATGGGTAAACAAATGCCTGGACCGACATCTAAAATTAAAAGCCCCCATTGTTTTAGCTTTTAGCTCCCCTTGTCCAATTTGAGCCTGTGGTCCCAAAGTTTGGTCTGCAAACTTATTAAAACAGGGTCCACAAGTAAAACACCCAGCCAGCCTGTGCTACATGTTTGAAGGCCATGCGCATCAGGGGTTGGTAGTCTGCGACAGGTTAGAAAATTAATAGTAAATGAACACATTATTGTCCCCTCCCCAGAACTGTGCCCCATAAGTAAAACATGCTAATATTCTGCCAGAATTCCTAACCATTGATGATAGGGCACCAATGATATTAGCAAATCAAATAATTGTATTGCCTTGCCTTACGCATGCCACTTCATCAGACCTGCATGAAACTTGAGATTCCTGCACCGGGCTCTACTTGCTAACAGCCTATCACCTATCATGCTGATTCATTAACCGGGGTTATTTGGAAGCTAACACTTTTTTAATCCCCCACTATTTAACAAGGTCCCTCTTTGATGGATTTGCATGGACCTCAATAAGTAAAAAGAAAGTAGAACATGATGATCAATTGCAAAATTCATGCACAAAGTTATTACCATATCAAACATTTTGTATCCCCGCCTTTAAATTTGCTCCCCTTTGATTGATTTGCATAAAATCTGACATTCCAAGAGAAAAATAAACATACTAAAGGTTTGCCAAATTTCGTGCTGACTCGTAAAACAGTATTACACTTATTAGTAAATGTATACTTTTGGACTCCCCACCTCCTTATACATGTACCCCCTTGTTGAATTAACGCAAATTTAAATAAATTAATAGTGAGCTGAACATACTGAATTTCTGCCAGTTTTCATACCAATTCATCAAATAGTACTAAAGTTATGGTCAAATGAATATGCACACAAATTTGTATGTATATATATATATATATATATATATATATATATATATATATTCACAACACCATAATGTATGTTTAAAAAATCTTCTGAAATTCACTATAAAAAAAACACAGTTAAAGTGCAGCTACTGTAAGAAAAAAAAAAGCATAAAAATTCGGTGGTTATGGTTTAGTAAACGACACAGGGCTTTAAGTGGGATGAAAAAAGTTACGGCAGGTGAGAGGCAGGTCTGAAAGGGAAGTGGCCTTAGAACTGTAATTAGGAATCCTTTCCATGAGATGTGGTCTATAAAATTAAAGGTGTGGCTCAAAACATGTAAACTAAAATCTTGTGCTTCTCATAGCATGCCACTCAGCCAGTATTTTGGTGTGTCCTTGTGAGTTTTCTGTTATTGCATCCAAAACATATAAGCACAGTTACTGACATACCCTGAAAGCCAAACCTATTGACTTTGCCAATGCTTGTTAGAAACATTAGCTAAATGAATACCAACAATTATTTTGTTGTGTATAATTTGAATGAAAGCATTTGACACTTTAAAAGGTCTGTGGAATGGGAAGTAGTATTGGTGATGTCTCACACGAGGGACGGACTGGCCGCAGTGGGCACCAGACGTTTTCCCGTTGGGCCGGAGGGGTGGGGGCCGGTTTTGGACCTGTGGGGGGCCGTATCTGGTACAGCAGCAGCAGTAGTGCTTCCCACCAGCACCCCCCTCCTGTGACCAGTCCGATGTAATTGCCAGGGCTGGTTTGCATTCACAGTCCCGGCCCTGTCTCATTCCTTCACACCTCTTTCCTTTGCAGTCTGACATCTTTCTCCCGCTATCTTTCTGAAATCCTGCTTCTAAATATCTCACCCTTCATCTGTCTCATTCGTAGGGTCCCATCATGCACTGCTTCTGACCTCACATATTACTTCACTCATAACATCTCATTACAAGAAAAATGACGTCATTGAGTCTTCCCTGATGCATTATGGGGATGCAGAGTTTTCCTTTGCTGCTGGTCCATTTAAATGTCAAAGTCCTCTGCCTACATTCCAATGACTAGTTCTCTGGGTATTAGCTCAGGGCAACTTACATTCTTACTTTATATGTAGGAGCTGTACACATGCAAATTGTCCATGGAAACACCACAGGATGTCGCATACGATCTCTGCGATGGCCAAGACCTCTGTGACCGGCCCAGGATTATTGTACATATGATGCTCTGCTCCATCAGGTTCGCTTCCACAGGCTAGTGCTTTTCATGCACATGGATCCGTTTTTTTCCCCAAGGCCACAGAAGGAAAAGGCTTTGTAAAAACCTCGCTCCGCCGAAACGTACTGCCGGCGTCAGGGTATTTCAGAAAAGCACGAGCTTGGCAATTGTGTGCTTGGCCTTTTGATAAATGACAGCGAAATGTGGATAAATTGCTGACCCAATCAAACGTGTCTCCTGCCGCATGTCATACGGCAGGCTGTCATTCGCTCCGGAGAGAATAATATTGATGTCTCGCTGTGCCAGGCGAGGGAAAACATTTTAGGCAAAGTGAGCTGCGGAAATATTCGAAAATGAAATATGTTTTGGGACGCTAGCGGGAGGGGTCGTTTGCATAGCTGCGCATCTAGAAAAGACATATCTTTGTTGACAGCCTAGGTATAACATACAGCGTATAAACCACGGGTTTCTCATGTTTGTCTGAGAGCAAGCTGCGGTGGGAGTCCCTTGCTCCACATGTAGAGTGCACGTGGCGCCTCGAGGCAGACTTTGGCGCTGGTAACATGAGCCCACGCTGCGCTGGGGTTCACCTAACACACCTGTAATTGCCTGTGACCCTGGTTTTCGATCCTGAGCGAGTGGCAAATTGCAAAAGTCAAATGCAATTACCCTGCCTCGGAGCCTGAAACCTAAAGAGGAACAGATGATGTTACGGGTTGGCGTTTCGAAAGCACTGCTGAAGGGAGGCGCGCGCAAAAGTTGGAATACTCGAACCAGCCTCACTTGGACCTAAATTCAGAATGGTTGTAAATGAGCAAGTTCATTTTTTAAGTCTTACTAAGCGTGCCTGCGCTGTTGCTGCAAGGAATATCGCATACAATAAAGGCCTTGGAGCCCGCTGATTAAATACCATTTGCTGGCTTGTCATTCTTTTTAGCTGCCTCCTAATTGGCCACCATATGCCTCATGTCACTCCCCTTTATTTCTCTGGACCAAGTACTAATTGATTTAATTTGATTTGTGCGATTTTAACTTCTATCCTAAAGGTTTGTTTGTTGTTGCCTTAAATTGTTTTTAATTTTGGTACCTCCTTTTACAGCACCAAACAAATGGCATGGACTATTAAGAAGCCCAGGCCGCGGAAGGCGAAGCCGGACACAATGGGGTCCCGGACAAACGCCACCCGGAGGTGGGAAGCCCCCTCCGGGCTCAAGCCCGCGAAATGGGGCGACCAGGATTGGTCTCCACAGGGCAAGCTACAGCCTCCCCAATCAGGGGGCAAGCTGGTAAGCGGCGAGGGGGGATAAGAAGGGGGCGTAAGGGCCTCCAAGCACACACTCCCCCCTCGTGGGACAGGAAAGCGGAAAAACACCCCACTCCACTCTACCCCACTCCACTCCACCCCAATCTACCCCACAATACACTAATCTACACACTCCATCTCACTCTACTCCACAATAGCCCAATATACTCCAATCTACCCCACTACACTACACTCCAATCTACATTACTGCACGCCACTTCACCCTAATCTACCCCAATCCACTCCACTTCACTCCACTCTACACCACTCCACTCTACCCTAATACACTCCACTCTACTTTAATCTATTTCACTCCACACCTCTCCCAGTACACCCCGCTCAGCTCCAATCTGCCCAATCTACCCCACTCCACTCCAAGCTACCACACTCCACTGCACTCCAGTCTACCCAAATCCACCCCACTCCACCCAATCTACACCACTCCAAATAACCCAACTCCAACCTATCCACACTCCAATCTACCCCTCAGCTTCCAATTTACTTCAGTCTACCCCACTCCACCCGATCTACCCCACTCCAACCTATCCACACTCCAATCTACCCCACTCCAATCTACCCCACTCCAATCTACCCCAGTCTAACTCACAAACCCAACCAACCCCACTCCACTGCAATCTACCATGTTACACCCCACTCCAGTCTACCCCACTGAAGAAAATATATCGACCACGTGAGGTAAGAAGCTGCTTTTTATTCGTCAAGGGTCCTCTACAGAGCACACTGCCAAAGGCTCAACTACCGTCTCACAATGCCAACATTTTAAGGCAAGCTTTAGGTGAGTGTTCGAATTCAGAATGCAAGGCAATTACAAAGGGAAGACGGGAGGAAGCGACAAGGGAGTAAAAATGAGATATACCAACTAAGATAAATTACAACACATCTCCATTTAACAAAATGAGATTTCTCATAATGCATTGGGCAATATATACATATTCAAAAACTGTAACTATGGCATGCAGTTTATTCATTTTGTAATCTGATTGCCAACTAGTTGGCTGGCGATTCCTGTGTTCCCTAGATTCTGTTGCACTTGGGGAAGAATTTAGAACACTCCCAGAAGGTTCATTCCCTGGGATGAGAGCTTCTGGGCAACGATCTACGTTGTCGAGCGCTACAGTATTACGTTTGACACTCTCAATTTTCTCCAGTTTAGAGAATGATATTAACTTGTTGTGGTGTCTTTTAATAACTACCCATTGCACTTCATACCAATCACGTTTAATTGTTCCCCATTTGTTGTCATACCACTTCTTGTATTCTTGTTGATGATTTTCTACCTTTGTCCTGACCGAATCTCCAGCTATCCAAACAGGATTACTCCCATTAAGCCAATTAGGAGTGAGTTTAGTGCCCGGATTTCTTCCCTTGAGTGATATAAATGGCAAAACTCCCAAAGCAGCATTAGGTGTGGTATGACCATAACACTTTTCTCACTACCTTGTCATATGCTTCCCGGTGGTGTGAGATAATTGAATGGCTTCTTTAATCATCCTGTTTACCCTCTCCACTAAACCATTAGCTTTCAGGCAATAAAGAGGAGCCTTTATGTGGTTAATGGATACGTTTCTCAGGAAATGCATCTTCTCATCTGATGTAAATTGCATCCCGTTGTCAGTAAACAATGGCACCAGGAATTCCTTCCTGGAGAATGTATCTGATAGAAATTCTATCAATGTGGAAGGGTTAATATTGCTTACAGATTTTGTTCCAGTGTGAGGGGTGAGGTCTTGCCTGCTCTATTTAAAGTGTACACTGTGAAAGTGATTTGACTACTATATTGGCTGTACGATGAGCAAAATTCAATAAAAAGATGTTTCAAAGATATATATATTGCTTACAGATTTGATCATGATCCAATGTGAATGATAATCAACCATAACAAACATGTATTTGTTAATTACACTGGACGAATTCATAGGTCCAATAATTTCGAGACCCAACTTGTCCCATGTTTTTTTTGGTTTGTTAGGAACCGCTACAGGGATAAGAGGAACCTTGCAGGTAATCTTGGTCTTGTCACTGGCACAGCAAGCTAAACAGTCATTCACTTTTACTTCTACTCTTGCATCCATGTAAGGGAACCAGTAGTCATTCCTGATTCTGCTCTTGGTCATACTCCCCTTGAAGTGCCCCTCATGTGCTATATCAGTGATACAGTCACAAATGTTCGCTGGGGATACAATTATGTTACCTCTAAACACCATATGATCTACCACTGATAATTCATTCCTCACATTCCAAAAAGGTTGGAGATTGTAGGGTAATTTATTGCATTTGGTTGGAAAACGCTTGATTATTTTATCTCTAACAGCAGTGAGAGTTTTATCTTCATTGTCACACTTTTCTCATTTCTCCCTGTGAATGGCTGGGACTTGTATCGATAATATGGCTTCCTCAGGGAATTTTTCTGATAGTTTGCCACCCCCTAAGGTTAAGCAGGATAAGCAGTCTGCTACTTGGTTTCTTATTCACGGGACAATATGTAATATTGAAAGTTTAACCTTGAAGGCCTAAAACCCATTCGGATATCCGGGGATTAGTATTCTCAATGCCTTTAGTAGAAAACAAGAGAATGAGAGGTTTGTTATCCATCCTCAGCATGATCATTAAAACTTGGAGTGGTTTATGGCCCAATAGTAAGCTATTTTCAATTGTAGAGTAATTGAATTCTGCATCTTTGAGTCTTCTGGACGTGAAAGCAATGACCCCACCTTACCATTGGTTACTTGGGACCTTTCATGTTTTTTGGATGACGGCGAGTAGGAGTACCACGCCTCCACGCCGTTAGCGCGTCAATGGCCCCACCCCCCTTCTCGCTCATAGCAGGAAAGGCAGACACGGATGCCGGCGGATGGCGGCGGCGAGGGACTGAACTCCACCCGTTGTGTCAGAAGTCGGTAAAGGGACTAAAGGGTACAAAATACTAGCTACGATACGGAAAAGTGGAAAGAATCCAAGAGACAGCGTGAGGCTTCACAACGTTATTCCTGATCAAGCACAGGTTCAGGCTCAGGATTTAACAGGCTTCTTTCCTATTTGATAGCTGAAGCTTGCAACGCCAGTACAACAGCAGGGACGCAGAGCAGCACCTGAATCCTGAATCCTGAACAGTCCTGCTGCTACACGTAAGGAGGAGATGGTGGTGGGGGAGCTGAGGTGTTAATTTGCTCAAGAGACTATTAAACGGGAGAAAAGCAACATCAGCAATACTCGGAGCCTAGAGAAGGAAAAAGAAAGGGAGAAAGGGAGGGGAGGGGGCGAAATATATAAATAAGCATGGTGAGACCCCAGAAAGAGGGAGCGGCAAATGCAAATGCAAAAACCACTAAAACTGAAGCCCAAAAAGTTAAGAAAACGCACCGTGCCCTTACAAAAATGGCGCGTCAAGCGGTTCGTAAAAGTGAAAGGGGAGTGGCTTTATCCTCACCAGAGAATCGTAGTATGCTGGAAAGCTCAGAAGATGATACCTCCCCGGGCATGATAGCGGATAGTGGCGAAGATAGAACATCGCTGGCTGATCCATTGGTGCCTCAAGAGAAATATAGCCTAGTTGGGGCTACGCCAACCTTCCCCAGTCTTAATCATGACTCCAATGTAACAAGCAATCCTCCAAAGGGGGTGAAAGAATTCCCGTTATTTACCAAAAGACAATTTGTACAATCTCAACAGCCTCCTCAGCAACCCTCACCACCTCAGCTAGTAGGCTCTACAGCATCCTTGTTAATCCGGCCTGTGACCCAGACTGCCTGTGAGAATCTCACTCTGCAGGAGGATCCTAATCTCTTGAGACCTATAAAGTCAACAGGGGAGGAAAAGACTTTTGACTTATCCCCTGGCGTGGATATAGTAAAACGTGTCGGTGACTCTGTGATGCTTGGCGATCTAGGGGCACCAGAAAGAACTGTTGAGCCCCTCCAGGCTTTGGTGCCGTCTCTGCAGTCTGCGATACAAGAGTCACCAGCAGAATCAGGGCCCCTATTCTCCACAACGCCGCTTTCTTATTCTAAAAATATATCCCTAGCAAATTTTAGCAGTGAAAATCCGGGAACTTTCCAACTAGATATTAGGGATATGCTAAATTTGATTTTGGGAGAAATAAGGGACATGAAGAAAATACAGCAAACGGAGATTAGCACTCTAAATCAGCGGTTAGACAAAATTGAAGACGCGATTCACGGTCTCCCTTGCAGAGTCACTGAGGCTGAGACCAGAATATCCACAATTGAGGATCAAATGAGCTCTGTTCTGTCTGAGTCAAAGGAGGCCGTAAAAAGGAGAAGATATCTCGAGAACAAGGTTGAGGAATTAGAAGGCCACTCTAGGAGATCCAATCTCCGGATAGTAGGGGTACCTGAAGGGATCGAGGGCTCACAAAGTCTCCACTGAGCCAACTCGTTTATAAAGCAGCAAGTTTTGCCGGAACATGAGGGGGATCTCTCCATTACTAGGGCACATCGTGTTCCGGCCCAACCTTTCCCTAATTCCCCGTTTCCGCGGACGATTCTCCTGAACTTTGTGGACTATAGAATAAAAGAGAAAATCCTGTTAAAGGCTATTCACCAACGTCAGTTTTCGATTAATGAGACTCAGAAGTGTCGAATTTTTTCAGACATGACTGCGGTCGCAGCTCGTAGAAGGAAGGAGTTTGTCAAGATGCTGCACCTATTTAAGGCACATGGTGCCCAGGCCTCGATTGCGCAGCAGTCCAAGCTACGGGTCCTTGTGAAGGGGAAGTTCTTTATGTTTTTGGACCTAGACGAGGCCCAGATTTTCTTGAAAGAGCTTTCTAGACCCTCATCAGAATCTTAGTGGTGAAACGCACAGTACAATTTTGTAAAAGTTCCGTAATTGGATCATTTTTGTTCATGTTTCTTTTTTCCCTGTTTTCTCCTTTTTTTCTTCCAGATCTTTTTTTTTTTTTCTCTTCCTCCTGCCTTCCTCTAGTTTTGTTGTTCTCTGTTTTTTCTTAGGGGAGGGGGGTGCCATTGTTTGCCGCTACTAAGGGTGCAATACATGCCACCCAGGTTAGATGGTGGGGGGGGAATGTGGATAGCGTGGTTGCAGGAGATGGGGTTTCACATTCCTAGGGGGGGCTTGCCTTTAGGGTTTTGGGGGTTAGGGGAAGGGGTATTGCAGCAAAAAAAAGGGCATAGAAGGTCTATGGAACACTATTTTTAGTGATCAGACATGGCAAGTGGTAGATTACAGATCCTGTTGTTAAACACCAACGGCATATTGACTAAAAAGAAATACGGTGCACTTATTAGATGGGCATCCTCATTAGATCCCCATGTGCTTTTTCTGCAGGAAACACATCTTAAATCTAATTTCCCCAATTTATATATCCCCCCAAAAATTTCTACAGCTCTTTTTGCCTCCGCTGGGGTAGCAATTAGAGGGGTCGCAATTTATTTTTCTAGCAAAATAGATTGGGAATTTTTCCAGGTTCATAGAGACACCCTCGGGAGATGGATTCGGGTAACAACTGCAGTTAAGGGTATAAGGTTAAATTTTATAAATTATTATGGTCCAATTATTGATAATGTAGTACCCCTGAATCAGATTTATGAAATGTTGATTGACTCCCCCGGTCAAATTATTCTAGGGGGGGACTTATACTACATTTTAGATATTAGGACGGATACTTCTAACAAAAATAAAAAACAACTAAAACCAAACACTAAAAAAATAATGACAGCTATACAAGAGGAATTTTCGCTGGTAGATCCTTGGCGACAACTCCACCAAGATGTTGAATTCTTTACTTGTTATTCTCACCGGTTTCACTCAGCTTCCCGGTTAGATTATTTCTTAACATCTAGGTCGTTACAAGTCTCAAATGCATGGATCAGTGCTAATCTTTTTTCAGATCATGAGTTTGTAGGGATATCCCTAGTCGTAGGGCAGAGGGCTAGGGAACGACCTAGATGGCAGATGGATCGTCTTCTCCTACAAAACGCAGAATGGGTTTCAGGGTTTAGAGAATGGATCTCTCGATATTTTCTGGTCAATGATAATACTGCTGCCCCTTTTGCTATTTGGGGGGGGGGGTTCAAGGCCGCAGCTCAGGGCCAAATAATAGCAGTGAGGGCCGGTCAGTCCAAAACTCGGAGACTGAAAATAGAGGACCTACAGAATAAGGTTAATCAAGAATATGCCTTTATGATCCAGCATCGGGCTAACCATTATAATGAAGCTAGCTCGGAATTAAGGGAATTTTTTATCTTGGAGGAAATTTGTAATTCTAAAATCTTCCAATAAAAAATTTATGAGGAGAGCAGCTGATTGGAAAGTTATTAGCCAACTCCACGAGAAAAAAAACAGAATCCTCCTTGATTGTCTCACTTAGGGATCCGGTTTCTGATCATGTTATAGAAGACAGGGATAATATTGCTCGGATCTTTCTTCAACATTATGGGCAGCTCTATTCAACAGAATATCCTACTAGTAATGAACAAATTCAGGTGTATCTTTCAGATATAGATATTCCCAGGCTTTCTGAGAATAAAATTAGAGAATTGGATGAGGATATAGGGGAGGAGGAAATAATAAAAGCAATTAAATCAATGGCTGGGGGTAAGGCGTCTGGCCAGGACGGTTTCCCATTGGAATTTTATAAGGTTTTTATGAAAGAATTGGTATCCCCATTAAAGAGACTTTTTAATAATATTAGAAAGGGTGGAATAGTAGCAAGTGAGTTTAAAGAATCTATTATAATATAATTTGTAAAAAAAGATAAAAACCCTGAAGATGTCAATTCGTTTAGACCACTAAGCCTACTCAACTCTGACTACAAGATCCTGATGAAGTTGTGGGCCCTGCGTTTTCTTCCTGTGGCTCAAGAAGTAATTCACAGGGATCAAACAGGATTTATTGTAGGTCGAACAATGGCTATGAACACGCAATTCTTAATACATGCCTTAGATTTTTTTAGCACTAACAAAATCCCTGCGGCAGTTATAACGGTCGACGCAGAAAAAGCTTTTGATTTGGTGAATTGGCAAACATTATTTCTTACTCTAGAGCTTTTTGGTGTCCCACAACAAGTAATTAATATGCTTCGAAATATCTATCAGAGTGCGAGTGCTAAGGTGGTCATTAACCAAGAACAGATAGGGGAAGTGGCAATAAAACGGGGTTACGAGGCAGGGATGCCCGCTTTCCCCTTTGCTTTTCACTTTTTTTTATCGAACCTTTGGTTTTAAAAATTCAAAATAATGCTGCTATTACTCCTCCAATACCTGCGATGTCCAAAGTCAAGCTATTTGCTGACGATAATATTTTATATTTAGCCCCGGATAAAGTGAATTTAGATCGAGCTTCTTATGAATTCTCGCAGTTCCAACAGATTGGTGGTTATAAGATAAATGAAAAAAAAACTGAGCAACTCGCTCTTAATGCGGATCCCAACTTGTTTCCTAGTAATCTTAGGGCTCAAGCCAGGAAATTAGATCCAATAAGATATTTGGGCATATATGTCACGAATCAGTACCATAAATTATTCGAATTGAACTACCTGAGGACTAAGCAGAAGATAAAAACCTTATTAGAACAAGGGTCTGTGCTCCCTCTTACTATCATAGGGAGAGTCTCTATGATTAAGATGTCTATTCTTCCTCTTTTAACATTTTTATTTTTAAATGTCCCCATTCGTATTAACCAATTATATTTCAATGAATTGGACACTTTGTTTAGGGAATTTATATGGGGCAAAAAAGCCCCCAGAGTAAAATTAGCTATAGTGCAATTACCCATTACCCAAGGGGGTCTAGCGCTCCCGCAGGTATGGACATATTATGAGGCTGCTTTGTTAAATTTTTTGGTTGATATTTTATACTATAAGCGGAACTGTGATAGTTTCTTTTTAGACAAAATGATCTTAGAAGCAGGAGCTCAATCTTCCTTTTTTCTAAAAACATCTAAATTACCGAAAAAGACCCGCTATAAGTCTCTTCGAGAATTATCGTAGAGGCTTCAGGCTGTCTTTTAGAAAACAAGCTCTTCTGGTTTTCAATATGTTACATTGAGGGAGTGTAATACTATCGGCCTATACCTTCAATCTAGACATATTGATCTATGGGAAGAATGTGGCTTTTTTCAATTCAAGCACTTTATTGTCCAAAATAGAGTTCTGTCCTGGCAAGAAATTAGCATAAGAGCAGAAGGTCATAGAAAACCCACGTTTCTCGAATACTTACGGCTAGTCCACTTTATATCCAATACGGCGGGCATGTTAAATACTCCACACAAAATTATGATAGATTTATATGCTTCTAATTTTTTTGGGCTGGGTAAGTGGTACTCTATACTGAGGAATCAAGCTCAGGATAAAGTTATATTAAATCATTTGGAGAAAATAGTGCGAGAAACGGGCTGCAGATTTAGTCTCCAGGAGTGGGAGAAAATCTGTCTCCTAGGCTATAGGTCCTTACGTGCTGCTAACTTTAAAAGAATGTCCTTTTTATCAAGGTGGTTTGCCTATTTGACACCGTCCATACTACAGAAAAAATTCCCCGATTGTGTCAATAGGTGTTTTCGGTGTCATCAGGAGGACGAAGGTGGTTGGCATCATATTTTTTACTCCTGTCCGTTATTGGACCAGTTTTGGGGAGAAATTTTTAGCGATATGGGCACTGCCTTGGGATTGTGTTTTTCTCCTCAAGTTGAAACTGCATTGTTTGGGGGTGTCAGGGACGAAGCTATTCTATCCAGTGGTGAGAAAGCATTTGTAGCAATCTCCTGTATGGTGGCTCGTTCCCTGATACTTCAAAATTGGAAATCGAAGGAGATACCTAACCATTTAACGTGGTTTAATAAAATGAAAAGGATTTGTAGATTTGAAGAGGCCTATGCTATGAGAGTCAGGGGAATAATGAAATTTAACAAAAATTGGAAGGGGTTTAGGAAATTGCTTGTTTTTAAGGACAGCTGCGGATCTATTGTCGCTCGTTGATTCTTAAAATTTTAACAGGGTATATTGACCAAGGATGATTGGGAATTGCATAGATCTGTATGTCTCGATAGATTGATTGGGGTAGTGCGCCTTTATTTGTTTAATCATGATTTAGAAAGTTGCGGGGGTGCAATGGGGGGGAAAAAGGTTTTTATTTCTTGAAGGTGAATTTACAATGCTATTTATTGCTTGCTATTTGCACACGTACTTTAGTTGCTCTACTTTTTGCACTTTATGACTCAAGTACTGTACTTTCTTGACATAATTATTTGCTGATATCGTATCTCCACTTCATGTGGAATTAATTCTCATGTGCGCGGTTCATTGTACTGTATTTTATCAAGGCAATGATTTGTTGGTATTGCATTTGCACTTTATTTGAGGGTCTCTTCTTAAAAATAATTGTAGTTGAAGACATGAGTAGCATTTCGTTCTTGTCCAAGATTGAATACTTATTCAGATATATACTTCCCATGGAGTTGTTTTATTCCCATTACATTGTAATACTGTTTCATTGTATGATAAAATGGAATGAAATGCCCATGGCATCGATCTAAGGAATTATCTTACATCTCCCATTGTAAGTCTTCTTGTTAACTTATATTCAGCTCTCATTCAGATGTAATCCTTGAAACCTTGTACATTGCACCTTTATTTTTTATTTTTTTTCTCTTTCTTCTTCTGCTCAGATAATATGGCTTCCTCAGGGAATTTTTCTGATAGTTTTCCACCCCCTAAGGTTAAGCAGGATAAGCAGTCTGCTACTTGGTTTCTTATTCACGGAACAATATGTAATATTGAAATTTTAACCTTGAAGGCCTAAAACCCATTCGGATATCCGGGGATTAGTATTCTCAATGCCTTTAGTAGAAAACAAGAGAATGAGAGGTTTGTTATCCATCCTCAGCATGATCATTAAAACTTGGAGTGGTTTATGGCCCAATAGTAAGCTATTTTCAATTGTAGAGTAATTGAATTCTGCATCTTTGAGTCTTCTGGACGTGAAAGCAATGACCCCACCTTACCATTGGTTACTTGGGACCTTTCATGTTGGCATCTGTAGGTTACTTGGGACCTTTCATTTTGGCATCTGTAGTAAGTATAGTTTTGGCTCTCGTATCAAGCATCCCTAAGTATGGTGCATTTATGATTGCCTCTTTTACTTGGTTAAAATCTGATTGTCAATGATTACTCCATTCAAAGGGAGCTCCTTCAATCAAACAGTCAATCAATCAGGTGTTTGTTAAGCGCGACTACTCACCCGTAAGGGTCTCAAGGCACTGGGGGGTGGGGGTGGCGCAGGTTCCAGTCAAGGAGGGGGTCTGTCGAAGAGCCAGGTTTTGAGGTTTCTTGCGAAGATGGGGAGCGATGTTGTCTGTCTGAGGTGGAGCGGAAGGTCGTTCCAGGCTCTGGCTGCGCGGAAGGAGAAGGAGCGGCCTTCCGATCTGGTCTTTCTGGTGCGGGGACCACGGAGTTGGAGAGCTGGGCTGATCGTAGGGTCCTTTGGAGTGCGTGGAATATGAGTCGGCTGTTCAGGTATGCTGGTCCGGTGCCGTGGAGGGCCTTGTGAGCGTGGGTTAGCATCTTGAAGGTGACTCTAGCTTCAATGGGGAGCCAGTGGAGTGTGCGCAGGTGCTGGGAGATGTGGCCGTGTCTTGGCAGGTTGAGGACCAGTCTTGCGGCGGCGTTTTGGATGTTCTGTAGCTTGCGGGTGAGGTTTTTGTTTATTCTGGCATAGAGTGTGTTGCCGTAGTCGAGCCTGCTGGTGACCAGGGCGTGAGTGACGGGCTTTCTGTGTTCAAGGGGGATCCATTTGAAGGTCTTACATAGGAGGCGGAGGGTGTGGAAGCAGGAGGACATGACGGAGTTGATCTGGCAGTTAATTTTGAGCTCTGAGGATGATTCCCAGGTTGCGTGCGTGGTCCGTGAGGGTGGGCAAGCTTCCGAGGGCGGGGGGCCACCAGATGTCGGGGTTTGGGCCCATGATGAGTACTTCTGTTGTGTTGGTGTTTAGTTGTAGGCAGCTGTTTTTCATCCATTTGGCGACGGCTTCCATGCCTTCTCGAAAGTTGTGTCTGGCGAGGTTGGGTTTGTTGGATAGGGAGAGGATGAGTTGGGTGTCGTCTGCGTATGACACAATTTTGAGTCCGTAGGTTCTGACGATGGGGCGAGCGGAGCCTTGTAGACATTGAAGAGGGTAGGGCTGAGGGAGGACCCCTGGAGGACTCTGCAGGTGGTAAGTGTAGGGTTCGAGAGGAAAGGGGGGAGTCGACCCGCTGCGTTCTGCCGGAGAGGAAGGAGTGGATCCAGTCGAGGCCCTTGTCTTGGATCCCTGAGTCGTGAAGTTTGCGTATTAGAGTGCGGTGAGAGACTGTGTTGAACGCCGCTGAGAGGTCGAGGAGGACGAGGGCTGCTGTTTCTCCTTTGTCCAGTAAGGTGCAGATGTCGTCTGAGGAGGGCGGTTTCCATACTGTGTTTTTTTCTGAAGCCGGATTGGGAGGAGTCGAGGATGTTGTGCTCTTCGATGAATGTGGCGAGTTGGCTGTTGATGGCTTTCTCGATGACTTTCGCTGGGAATGGGAGCAGGAAGATGGGTCTGTAGTTTTTGAGGTCGGTGGGGTCTGCCGAGGTTTTCTTCAGGAGGGGGTTGATCTCAGCGTGTTTCCAGTCGTCGGGAAACGAGGCGGATGCAAGGAAGCGGTTGATGGTCTGGCAGAGAATGGGTGGGATCGTGTCGGCAGCTCTGTTGAAAATGTGGTGGGGGCAGGGTTCCGTGGGGGCCCCGGAGTGGATTGACTTCGTCGTCTTCAGTGTGTCTTCGGTGGTGAGGGCTGTCCAGTTGTCGATCGCTGGCTTCAGGGTGTCGGGGGTGGTTGGTGAGGGTTCAGTGTGTTGGTTGTCTTCGTCGAAGTTGTGGTAGATGCTCTTGATTTGGTGGTGGAAAAAGGTGCTGAGTTTGTCGCAGAGGTCTTGTGAGGGAGGGATGTCAGTGGACTCGCTGGTGGGTTGGGCGAACTCCTTGATGATGTTGAAGAGTTCTTTGCTGTTGTGTGCATGAGTAGAGATTCTGTCTTCAATCGCTTTTTTCCTCGTTTTTCTGATGAGTTGGTGGTGGGCGTTGGTGGCAGCTCTGAAGTTGTTGTGGGCCTCTGTGGATTTAGTGTTCCTCCAGGCCTTTTCGAGGTGAGACAAGTGCTTCTGGACTCTCGAAGTTCAGTGGTGAACCATCTAGCTTTCTTGGCGTGGGTGTTGTTGTTTTTCTTGAGGGGGGCTATGGTGTTGGCGCTGTCGAAGATCCATCTGTGCAGGGTTCGGGCTGCGGTGTTGGGGTAAGAGTACTGTGTACTACAAACCCCATAAAGATTAGTCAGTGCAGCAAGAGCACCAAGCTAGGGTTTTCACACTGACGAGCTCCAGTTGGTTTCTCGAAGCCTTGCAGGCCTAGTAGCAGCCTGTGCCCCCACTCAAGCTAGAGGAGCAGGGGGTTTCACAACACCACTGACCCTGTATATGTGCTCTGACCTTTAAAACATGTAGAAATTAGCTAACCCATGATTGGCTTATTTATCGTTTTTTAAGGCCGTAGTATATGGTGCAGAAATACACCCTTAGCATGAGAAGTTAAATGTCATCTGTGGATTGGAGCACTAATTGTGCCATCCACTATTGTGACAAGGAAAATCTAGTTTCAGGCCTACCATTGTAGCCTGTTTGCAGTGTAAAACCTGCAGCGCGATCTCTTAAAATATCCCTTTTAACAGGTTAAAAACCTATTAAAATATTAGTAAGTCACCTATATGTAATCCTTATAGTCCACAAATTAGGGTGCACAATATTTAAAAGTGAGAGATCAAGACAATTAATGTTACCATGTCCCTACAGTGACAAGGCCCTGAATGCTGTTTTCACTGTGGCCGGTCTAGCTGCCCTATGTAGGAAACCAGAGTACAGATTAAACTACAAATCCTGCTATCTCAGAAATGAGACAAGCTAGAAAATAATTAGACCACTATTTTTAATAGCTATTAAAAATCCCAATCAAAGGTGACATGTGGCAACTGGACCTGGATTGGACTTTGCTGTTGTCCTCTGCCCAGCCATGTAAGTCTCTAACTATTCCCTCTAGGTCCTGGAAGGGAGGGTGGGGGATTATAAGCGTACCCCTGTGGTTGTTTGGGCACAAAAAAAAGTTTAGGTGCTTTCCCAAAATGTTTGCTCCAAAACGTCAAGGGGATGACCAATGAAAAGTATCCAACCGGCAGTTACATTGTATCAAACTGAATTTCAGGTTTGTCCCACGCAAGGAAAAGTTTCTCTTAAAAAGAAATTGCAAAGTCCCTTTTTAGATTTGAATTTTTTCAAACTTCCCTTCTTCCAGGCCCTTTTGGGGTTAATCTACTTATTTTATGTGACCCGTGCTCCATTGTGGTTAACCTCAAATTGCACCTAGGTCCTGGTCTACTGCGACTATCAACCACAATTGTTGCTTTGTTCTACTTGGATCTATTTTCTCCTAAATCTTAAAAAAAAGTCAAATCTCTGATTACCGTATTAGATCTTAGTTATTTCTGAGTGGTTTTATTCATTACATTTCCCTCTTATGAAGTGGAGTTTGATTTGTATTGTGTTGTACTTAAACTTTTTAACAGTTTTGGTACTTCAAAATGCTTTACACATTTTCAGTTAAGCTTGGCTGCTCGTGCCATAGCTACCAAGGGTTGAGCTCAGGTTTAAATTTCTGAAACCTTTGACTGGTCCTAAGAAGATAGTGATTTTATTACTTGTAATGGAATCCAATCTATGCCAACGTATAAACCACTGTCTCATAATCACCAACAGGTATAACCAATGTAAAGCTACAGACAAAGCCAGGGCTACTGCCAAATAATGAATGCCATACAGATTCCTTAATCAAACAGACTCCAAAACAGAACTTTTTTGCTTGATACCAAATCCAACTCAAGACCACACATCACATTTACTTCACTTCCCACATAGTATCTTTAGTTAGGTATCACCCGAGCTTACCTGTCAAGTTTCCAAGAAACAAAACAGGGCCATCTTCAGCTAATCAAAAATAAGGAATGCCTAATCAGCCTTGTTAGACTTGGCTCCTGACTGCAGGGTGATCACCAAACCGTTTGCCTTCACTCCTTCTATTTTTTGCTTAACATGTGTGTGTTGGCTTTAGGACTCTGCACATTTAACCACTGGTAACCAGTGCTAAAGTGCTTATGCCATCTCCTTAAAACATGGTAGAATTGGCTATCACCCAATTGGCATATTTAATTTACTTGTAAGTCCCTAGTAAAATGGTACTACATGTACCTAGGACCTGAGAATTAAATGCTAGTAGAGGGTCTGCAACAGAACAGTGATTGTGCCACCTACTTAAGTAGCCCTCCAAATATGTCTCTGGCGCGCCGTTGCAGCATGCATGCGCAGATTTTGAGCAGCAATTTCGACCTGGCAGAATAAAGCTTTTGCTACGTCCACATCTTGTAATGTTATGTTATATCTAATTATACATTGCTAAGAAACACACCTGAAGGTGTGTCTAGGTGCTTATCCTGTTTAAGCACTGCATCCAATCATTAAAATAGCCAAGTTTTTAGAAGTCTTCTAAACTGGATGAAATCCACACATCTGCGTAGATAGACAGAAAGTTGATTCTATGCCCTCAGAGCTGTATAAGAGAAAGCTCTCCCTCCATGTCTTAAGGCACAAGATCTCAGAATAATTACAGGATGGTAATATAATTTGTTCTACAAATACTGAGGAGATTTTCCTAGTAGTGCTTTGTGGACAAGACAACATATCTTTAAAAAAATGCACTTTCTGATCGAAACCCAGTGGGGGGACCATAGGATAGGGGCTAAAGGAGAGCCTGCAGGGAGATTACAGACTGGCCGGGCAGCTGTATTTTGTACGACTTGAAGTTCTGAAAGAAGGGTGTCGTTAGCTGCCATAAGCAAGGCATTGCTGTAACATAGGTGACTGATAATCAGCGCCTGGATCAGCGTTTTCCTGGCCCCAGAATTAAGCCAAGGAAAAACCTTGTTTAGCATACGCATGGTAGAAAAACATATCCCTCTCATTGCCGCTAAATGATTTTTCATGGTTTATTTGTCTTAGGAATCAAGAGAGAAGACCGCCGACGTGGGACCTTTAGAGATGATGGTCTTAGTATTGGTGCGAGGGAGTTCGCACCGGGAAGCAGAGACCTGCAGTGGGTAAAAGGGAGACTGAGGATTTAAGGGTGGGGCAGAAGGTGGAAGGGGACCATGGCATGCTAGGCGAACACGCTTACCGGTTAAGAGAGTTCCAATGTGAACATATTTCAATATGAAACAAGCTGCTTTTCCAGTCTCAAGCTGAGTTCCTGGGCCAATGCTGGCGGGAAGAAGCAAGGGAGTGATTCATGATAAAGGACAGAAAAGTGGGAAGGTCCTTCGCCGGTGGTCTTCTCTCTTGATTCCTAAGACAGCCTGTCATTTTGTCCAGAGTAAGCCGTCCTCATGACCGCTACCTTTCCCTTTACCTCCATGCACTACCATGTCCTCCATGCGCTACCCTGGATACACATATAATTAACAGCGCTTTCTTAACTTTCAGCATTCCTGTTGTTTCCTTGTATTTACCACTTACCACACTGCTACCAGTAGAGTTATTTTCACTCCTTCAACACCTTTGCCTGATCTCGCTACAACCTTGATCGCAGGCACTTTTTGTCTATCTCTTTGCATCACCTTTTCTAAAAATGTTTACTGCACGTTAATTCCATGTGCCTGTTTCCATGTACAGGAGCCCCACACATCGATCCGGAAACCACACTAGAGGCAATCTCATGAGCACTTTTTATGAACACCGAATTCCCCATGTCTGAAAATTAACTCCTTTTCTTCCTCCCTTTCGTTCCTTCAAATTTTTCCCATGGTTCTAGCAACTAAAGTCATATGTAAACAGGCATGCTTATTATAATGTCCTGAAGATGATCCCAGCATTTTATTAAGAGATCGAAACGCCGTCGACACCTTGTACACCATATACGCTTTTTGAAAATGTTCTAATTTTTGTGTAATGGTGTCTCTTGTATATTCTGTTTGTTCTATAAGAAATGTGTTGAAAACAAACAATTTCCCTTGCCTGAACCCCTTACTTTATGTTGTTCGTCTTTCTTGCTAAGTTGGATGCAGGCTTGTGTCCCACTTAAACTGCTCCGTGTTTACTTTCTGTAAATATTGAATTGATTGCATATTAAATATCTGTCCGGCTGGACAGATGTCTACAATTTAGTACTGATTGGGTCTATATTTATTGACTATAATTTATTTTATGTCTGGGGACCTCTGTTTTCAGAAAGTGTTCAAGTGTTCATTGAAGTGTTCAATTCAAGTGTCCGGAAAGTGTCCCTGACCGATTGTATTTGGGGCTCCTTGTCTATTCATCATCTCCACATAAAGAGCTGCACACCCCCTGTAGTTATCAGGAGCCAGGACAGGGAGGCAAGAACTCTGTGCACTTCAAAGGGAAACCTCTAGAAGCTTCTCCCACTTCAAAGGAGGCGCCAGATATATATGTTGGACCTCAGACACCAACTCTTCAGTACATATTTGGACAAGTGGCAACTCTGCCAGGAAGAGGGACTTCTGTACTGCTGAAAGGACTGCCAATCTGAGGGACTCATGCCCTGCTGGACTACTGCTGCCTTGATGAATTAATACCCTACTGCCCTGCTGCCCTCCTGCCTTAGTCAGAGGGAACCCAACACTCCCAGAGTGACTCCAAGGCTAGTCTGCTGGCCTCCTGTTCATAACCAGAGGAACATATCAGGCAGCCCACCACCTGAACCAGCACCCAGCTCCAGCTGGAGTAAGGCCCTGATCCCCAAGTGGTGCTCCTCAAGTCCTGGACCGTTGGTTTGGCCTCAGTTGAGTTGAACTGAATTTCTTGGGCTCTTCACGACAGCAAACAAGCCCATTGGTGCCAAAACTTTGCCACTCACACTGCCCACAGATGCAAAATTCCGTCATTCTGGCCATTTGTGCTACAGGTTTTCCCCTTATTAGGGCTCATTAGCCAGGTATAGCTTGCTTCCAGTGCCACAGTGCTCTCGGGACCCACGTCTGGGCGTACCTGCATACTGAAGTATACAAAAAAAGTGATGGATGGAATGCTTAATGAATCTGGCCTTGTAGTTCGGGCTGGACTGTTCTCATTGGAGCATTATCAAGACTTTTTGCAAATGACTGGGCCCAAACTGAGGTGTTTTGTGTCACTGTTAGTCACCACTATACATAAGGGATCCTGGCTCAGAAATAATTTTCAATGAGTAGTTGTGTCTTGTGGCAACAGGTCCATCTCTTACTCCTGAACAATGATTTTATTAGCACTGTAAAAGCAACTCAGGCACACAGCCACGTATAACAAGCATTGGCATAGCCAATAGGTCTCGCCTTTGGGACCTTATAAGTGTTTAGCCATGCAACAGTTGCATAACTAAACACTTATAAGGTCCCAAAAGTGAGACCTATTGGCAATGCCAATGCTTGTTTTAACTGCTTCAATCTATTGAAGCCTCACGGAGAACATCAAAGCGGCCGCGAAAGTGAAAGTAATCGCGGTAAAGCGCGACGCGCGCGCCCGCGCACATGCACTGTTGCTCTAGGCTGGCCTGGTAGCACTTTTTGGAGCCCTCACAAAATGTCTCACCAGACCAGCGCATGCGCTGGGTCAGGCGAGACCTAAAAAGTACATGGCGTGCATTTGGTGTGGCAATGAAGCAACACATCTGCTCGTTTCATTCTCATCAGGATTATATGATTAACGGGGGATACAGATATAGTCAATTTGTATGTATCATGCCCCACTAAATTGCATTCCTTTTTTGAGAACTGCAAGTTGACCTTTTTGCTGCCCATTGGTCCCTTTTATAATGAACGAAGGGTACCACCAGCAGTTGTTCCTTATTACCACAGTCTACCAGTGCTCAACCACTTTTTGCACAGAGCAGCAAAATGTCTTTTCAAATAAAAATAATATGTCATTAATGTACCTTAACACTATGACAATCCTAGTATATCAAGCAAAGAGTGTGAAATCAATCAAACATGGGATTTTGTGTGGATCACTGTGCGAACAGAGTTGAAAATAGGGGCTTACGGTTTAATATGATTAAGGTTACACAATTTTTGCATAATTATACAATTCCGCAGCACTGCAATACCCTCATAAATCACTCATGTAGCAAGATATTGGTACACTTCAATGTGAAAAGAGTGGGGATGTCGCCATAAACTAAACCTCTTAACCCCCCCGCCCCGCTGTTCATCAAACAGCCACCATTCCACAGTAGAAGAATGGAGATAACATTACCTGGTGATTCTTTACGGGTCCCCAAAACTGCCTTTTTTCTGACTCCTTAAGTACTATAGTAAAATTGACACTTATTTTTCTGTCAAATCCTTGAAGGGAACAGTGAGAATTTGGCATGCGTCTATGTTGATCAGCGTCATCCAGGTCATTACTGACACCGTTTCCAGTCCTGAAAGTTTGTATGATCATCTAATGCATCATACGTGTTGTATCCTATCCCTGTGTTGCTCAACTGAACTAACTAGACTAGCACACCTGATATCATCGAGTTGCAGGTGAAAAGTTCAGGGCCTGAGACAGAGTTTGCTGTGACCTGAAATGAGGTGCTCATCCTGCACGCATCTACCAGTATCCCTGGAAGGAAAGGCAAGATAAGATGAAGAGTTTGAGAGTCCAGGCTTTAGCAACCAACGGATAATGCCTTCTTTGAATATTATATGTCACCAAGTTGGAAAATGACCTTTGACACAAAGAGAAGAATTTTCCCCTTAATATACCCCTGTTTGAACATAAAAGATAACGCCTTACGTTTTCAGATATTTTAAGATAATTACATGTCATCAGGCTGTTGTATAGTAAATTACATGGAACGCTAAATGACTTAGCTATCACTTTTGTATGCAGTGCTGCAACCAGAGAATGCCATCACAATATAGCCTTATAGCCCGCCGTAGCGGGCTATACCGGCTGTTAAAGGCCCGCTGCAGCCTTAAAGGCCCGAGCCGAAGGCGAGGGACTTTAACAAAGCAGCGGGAATTTAAAAGCCGGTATAGCCCTGCTACGAAGGGCTATAAGGCTATTAGAACATTCTGCCACTAGAGGGCAGAATGTTCTAACAAAACAAAGCCTTCAGGGAGCGCGAGGGGATTGAAATCCCCTCAGGCTCCCTGAAGCCTTTGTTCACAGCCAGAGCTGTGAACAAAGAAGCAATGGAATGTTGGTGCTCCGGGCTTATACCAGCCATTATAAGCCCGGAGCACTCCATTGTTTTCAATGGAGCTCCCAACATTCCAATGTTCTAATGACAAATAAAGCATCATTACATTAGAACTTAAACTCTTGGTGCCCACATTTCAAAGCCATATACAGCTGAGAAACTCCATCCACAGCCCAAAATGGCTCCAACAAGTGGCAGGTGTAAATGGTTTTGCTACTCCGTAATTGTACACGGTGACTTCGCACAATTATGTAGTAGTTAGCCTCACATAAGGGGCGGGGAGTGAAAATGATCAAGCTGTTGTTTGCCGTGACATTTTGCGAACACCCGCTACCCTTTGAGTTTGTTGCCATCCACAAACTTCTTGTCCTTTTCGCACCCTGGAAAGGTTCGATATTAGTTGAGCAAAGCAGTGGAATAACTCCCCTTTGAAGGTAGGAAGGGGAACGGGACAGCTCCAAACTTTATGGGGGCGAAGGGGTTTCTCCCCTGGGAAATAATACTTTCCTTATTGAGAATAAAAAAGTAAAGGTGCAGATTCCACAGCGGGCTGCATGCTGAGTTGTACTCTGAGTACACTTTTGTGTCGTCTAAAGCACAACCCAAGAGCAAACACAAGCAACAAAGCTCAGTTCAGAATTGCCCTGGATGTGTATGACAAATGCCGCATATGACATTTATTGGCAGATAAGCCACGGACATGTATTGGCCCATTATTAGCTGTCAAAAAACAATACGAAACCCTGAGGTCTGAAAATACAAATAATAATTATTTGTACTTTCAGACCTCAGGGTTTCGTATTGTTTTTTTATCCATTTTTGGGGGAACAAACAAACCCTGTGCGGTCTTTAAACCTTCCCTGAGACCCCCGGCTTTGAACCGTTTTTGTGTGAGTCCATTATTAGCTGTGCCATTTCAAGTTTTTTATTTTTTATTTTCAAGTTCGCTCGACACGATGACATCCAGAAAATGATTTAGAAACAATAACACATTAGCCTTCTGAGCACAGGGATGTATGATCGGTGGTGGTCTACCCCAAACCTATACACACATAAATGCTGGTGCCAAATGAGTCATCAGTTTAGAATGCGAAGACTTCATTACTTCAATATCACGTTTATTGGCAACTAGGGGGTTATGAACAAATTCCTGTACGTGTCTGTGACAACTCAACTTTTTTTTTACAAGACCTTGTATAGCAGGGTGGTTTCTGACAGACACCAGACCCAGCAGGTAAACCTTTTTTTGACCCCTCCAGCTCTTAGAGTATACGGAGCAGGCAGAGGTTGTTGCCAATTCTTCCGGGACAGTATTTTGAACTGCGATATTGTTTTGCTGTTGACGATGGTCGGGTAAAGGTATCACGTAACTGTTGCAAAACCTAAGCCCATAAGGATTATGAGTTGGGTTCTGAAATGACCCACAGATGTGCAGACCCGCATAATGTAAGTTATTATAGCAAAGACAAGCAGGCGGATACTTGTGTAAAACTTTTAAATGACTGAATAAGTCAATTTCTCCCTGTAATCGTAGCTCTCCTTTCAAACCCACTCCAGAATGTTACATTTTTTTAAAATTCTGAAATGCTAAGTATGCTTTTCCTTTTAAGATTTTTCAAAAACTTCCCCGAGTTTATATATGTGTTTCTGTGTATTGTTTCTGTGTACTGCAACCCGTTTCAGGAAAATACCTCAAGTTAATCTTTTCTGGCAAAGATCAGTTATAACTGAGGCAACATGTTTAATGCAGCCAACATAGGGCCATGATGTTCAAAATATTTATTGAGCTATTGGGAATTGTACAGTTCTCTGTGGGATGTCACCTCCAACACTATTCAGATTAGACACATTTATAACAAGGTGTTTGAAGAGGGCTGCTTGACTGCTCGTGAACTCCAAACGTGCGGGAGAAGGGGAAAGTCAAAATAACCTGATGGAGTCTCATTCTAAATCTTGCTAAAAGAGAGACGACAACAACTGGTGTAAGAAATGTACATAGCAGGTACAAAGTTTACGTCTTTAAGTCTGGAAAAGCCAGTAATAGATGTCTTAACAGGTGTAGGTTTTCAATAAAGAGCGAAGTCAAGAAACATCCCATGTATCACCTGCACTTTTCACTTTTGTTAACTGTAGAGGGCAGCACTGTGGTGAGCTTCTCACAAGTGCAGCCCAGGCTCCAAAAAACATATGACATTCCTTGACCTCCAGGGAATAAAATGTTATCCTTATACTGGTTCCTCCTTAGAGCACAGAATGGATTCATGCTCTAGGTTGGTCTCCGAATGGGTAATACAGATACTGCAAATAAATAGTGACCCTAAATCAAAAACATTAGGATCTGAAATGAACGAAACCCATCCTAATCCATCGTTATGCACTGCTTCAGCTCCAACATAAGGGCAATAAAACATTCTAAAATGGGAGGGTCACCAGTTCAATGGTCAATGATATATGGTGATTTACCTGCAGACGGAGGTCCTGATTTACATACTAACTTAACGCCTATTTACTTAACATGTCTTACTTCCATACATTACTAGCTAAAACCAATAATACATTACTAGCTGAAACCAATAATACTTCAATGGAACGCTTTCATATCTATCAATAATGATTACCCACTCTTCAACTAACCACTAGTGCCACATCAAAAAAGATCTGCAACAACCTGATGTCCTTGTTCAGTGCAAATATTGCAATGCACAGAGCTAGTGAGTCATATTGCCACACATTGGCAAGACCTCAATAGAGTGGTACTTATCAGATCATTCTTGGCCATGTTTACACCTCTTTGAGAATGCTGTCCATATAATCATCAACAAATTAAAATTTGTTTTCCCATGCTAATCTGCAAAATGCTAAACATGTCAAGCTTTGTCAACCCTTCATTACATCAAAAGGTCAATGACTCTTTTGTCTGGGGTGTCCTCCAACAACATAATGATATCATGAGAACACCACTCATTCATGCCATGAAAACAGCACTCATTAAGTTAAAAACTGATCAGTCGAACTTGGCATGCTAAAAATCTGATCTCTTGCCGTCTATCAGTAAAATGTTCAAAACTGTGGTTTCCTCAAAATTTTCGAAATGTGTAGAAACAAACCCTCTTTTCTCAAAATCGCATTAATGAGTGTAGTATCTTGTAAATAAAGAACACCAAAACTCTTTTGGTTTCCACTGTACACCGTAGGCCTGTGATGTAAGCGTTGGAGGGATGAGTAAAAGGCAGGCTTCGAATGTTGAGTTCTGACTTACACACAGAGGAATAAAGAAGTGTAAAATTATTCTACGTGTTTGGCATAGTTATTGGCGAGTACCTGTGCTGGTAGGACGATACAACTGGTGACAATATAGGTGATACAAAGCCCGTACACTGAAAGCGTTCTTCCAGAGAGTTTGCCGTGGTCCAGCAAACTGCTCATGTGTGCCACATGTGCCGCAGTCCAAGTGCAGAATCAATGCTGGCACCGGCGGAACCTCAGCACAACGCCAGCCTTTGTAAACCGCTTGAAGATAAAGAAAGCAACAGTGAAAGTATACATGTTGGTGGCCAGGAACTGTAATGACACAGCCACCAATAAAAGGTACTGCGCCATTGTGCAAATGAATCCCATACGCTATAGAGTAAGAACGTTAAAGTTGGTTTCAACCAGGTCACTAAAGCAGTGAACAGCAATAGTTCAGTACAGATTAAACTGAAATTCATGTGCTATGAAACAGAGATTAACCCGGTGTTTGTGAAGAAACATTTAAGCACGTAGCCAACCAAATGTCATGTTATCTGCTTTCATGGACTAGTAGTATACAAGGTTTATCTACCTACCGAAACCATAAATGAATCATCATAACTTGCTGTGTAGCGGCCCCAGTAGGAGGGTCAGGGTTGTGCTTGGGGAGCTGTCCCCAAGTGAAACGGCCCACCACCAAAGCTGCCACCTAGGGGCTCAGAACAACTCCCTAGACTGGCATCAAATAAAGAGCTCCAATGGAGAGCCATGGTGAGGTCCAAGCTTCAAAACTTATCAAGGCTGACCCTGAAGCTAGCACAACACAAGGCAGCAGAGAAGCTTTTCATAAACAAGTTCCACAAGGAGAGCCTGAGATATAATTACTGTCCACCAATGTGCATATGTCTGCTGCATTCTTGAAACCGCCATAAGCATTTGATACTGCCAAAAAACACAATATTGGCAATAGATGGCCAGCATGGATAGAGACTTTCTAAGGTTTCATAGATGCAATAAATGAAAAGAACGATTAAAAGATTATAAAGTATGTGAGAAACATGGCTGGTGAAGGAGTGAAAGAAGCCATAGAAAACATACCACAAGAAGGTGATGTGACGTATGATCAAATCAAAACAGCTTTGAATGTGAAGTTTAATCTAGTGCCAAATGTAGATTACGAAAGATACAAACTCAGTAAAGAACACTGGAGACCAGGTGAAACCATTGAATAATTTGTTGTGAGACTGGCTGGTCTGATAAAGCACTGTAAATTCAAGGAATTTAATAAGAAAAATATCCGCCTCAGAGTTATCAATGGATGTCTGTCAGGTTTCTTTAAGCAACGAAAGCTGAAGGAAACTTTGAGCTTAGAACAAATCCTCAAGGCTGCTCGCGCTGAAGAGCGCGCTGATCGTCAAGAGACTGACATGGAGGCTGGAGGCACCCAAAGTACGTCAGTCTTGAGCATGAAAAGTAAGCTAAAGTACAAGGCCAAAGGGACACAGGGTGATGTCTCCACAGAAAAAGAAAACGTGTTACAGATTTGGACTGTCATTTCCACATGAAGGTAAATGTCCCGCCATTGGACACAGATATGCATCAACTGTGGTAAAGCGAACCATTTTGGGACGACTAGAAAAATGGCCGACCAAATGCGCTCCCACAAAGCTAAGTGGTCACACCAACTGAGGCAAATTGATATCAAACTAAGTCGATCATCATCTAAATTATCGACAAAGAGTCCCTCAGTATCAATTTCCAGTGAAAGTAACAATGACAATTGTTCAGTGTCGATTTTTACTTCAGAAAGGCATGCACATGTGAGACTACTCGAATGTGAGGAAAAATTAAAGTGCAAAAAAATCAACATAAAAAAGCACCAAAGACATTCAAACATCTGAAGATTACCCTAAAGATAAATCGGTGTTTGATAGCATTCAAACTTAACAGCGGTGGGTCAATAAATAGCATGACTAAGGAGAAGTATCAAGAATTGTCTCCATTACTACAACTTACGAAGTAGAAAACATAGTGGTTGCCTCAAAGCCCTTAAAAGGTCAAGGTTCATGTGTAGCCACAAAAAAAAAACATAGGAAAAGAGTGATACAAGCCCCATTCATGTATTTCAAGCAACAGACCGTTTGCTCAGTTTCAACACTGGTGCTGATATGGGACTAATATTCGTGAACTACAGTATGAATGCTCATCATGACATTGTAAGCCAAATTTCTTCATTTTTTCATGGGTTAGGAAAACTCAAAACAATGAAAGAACAGTTACATATAAATGAGGGTGTTCGTCCAGTTGCTCAAAGACAAAGACAAATTGTATTTCACTTGCAAGAGGCTGTTGAAAAGGAACTCAATTTGTCACTTAAACACAACGTCATTAAACGCTCAACTAGTCTAATCTCATGGGTTTCTCCCATTGTGGTAGTGCCTAAAAGAGACAGTGGAAGAGCTGTAAGCATATGCGTTGACATGCGTCAGGCCAACAAGGCAATTGAGCGAGAGAGACATCCAAGTCTGCACATTGCTGATATGATAACTCAATTAAAGGGTGCAGAGTTCTTCTCCCGACTCAATTTAAATAAAGGATGTCACCATTTGGAATGTTAAGAAAAATCCAGGTACATTACAACCTTTTATACACATATTGGTCTGTTCGCTATAAGCAATTGAGTTTTGATGTATCTTCTACTGCAGAACTTTTCCAAGACGTAATTCGACATATCATACAGCCTTTAATAAAAGCATTTAACTATAGTGATGTCATATTAGTCTTCAGAGCCACTGAGAAAGAGCATAACAAAGCTTTCATGCAAATATGTCATTTATCAAATGATGCAGGCCTAACTCTGAATGCTGACAAATGTGGATTCCACAAGAAAAGCTTGAAATTCATTAGCCATGTATTTTCTGATGAGGGTATGAAATCTGGTCCAGCTGAAATGCAAGCGTTATATACTGAAAATCCCCCACAAGACGTTTCTATGTTACAATCATTCCTTCAAATGGGCAGTTACTGTTCTAAATACATACAAGACTTTGCTACGGTCAGTGCACCATTATGAGAACTGACAAAAATAAATATGTTTTTCATTGGTCATGTGAATGTGAGAAGAGTGTTCAAAAAAATCAAGCAAGCCATCAAAAATGCCACTGAAATGGCCTATTTGATCCCAAACTTCATTCAGAGGTTGTAGTTGAAACAAGCCCTGTCGCGTTAGGTGAAAACCTTGCACAGCACAACAGACATCCAAATGCTCGGAGACACATCGTGGTATACGCCAGTAAAAGCCTGTCACAAACTGAACGTGCTTACTTGCAACCTGATAGAGAACGTTTGGCAGTGGTCTGGGCTTGTGAATATATTTCCACATGTTCTTATATGGAAAGCCTTTCACATTAGTGACTAATCATCAAGCACTGTTGACGATATTTGGCAATTCAAAAGCCTCCTCGAGTTGAACGTTGGGGTTTGAGGTTACAAGAATACGATTATACAATTCTTCATCGTTCAGGTAAAGATCAGAATTCTGCTGATAATTTTTCAAGAGTGCCATTGCAGTCCCCTAGTACCCTATCAAAGACAGAGGTGGACTACATCAATTTTATTGTAAAATCGAGCACAACAGCTGTCATGTCTTTAGAACAAATTGTCAATGCCACGAGCCAGGATAGTGACATGCTGAAATGAAAAGACATTATTGCTCACCAATCGTGAAACCTGCACTCCAGACCCCTCATTAAGGACAGTGAGTATTTAAAGATCAAAAATTTAAGTTATGAACTATCAGTGGCTCAAGAAGGCATCATCCTGTGAGGTACATGAATTGTTATTCTAGAGAGTCTACAACAAGTGATTGAAGTCGCCCATGAGAGACATTGTGTAATAGTTGCCACAAAGAGAGCTCTCTGTGACTGAGTCTGATTTCCTCATCTTGACGAAAGAGTCAAAAATGAGTTAAAGGCCTGCCATGCATGCAACTGTCTTTCATCTAAAGTTATTCAGCACCCACTGAACATGTCAGAATTGCCACATCATGCTTGAGAGAGAATTGCTATTGATTTCCTTGGGCTTCTTGAGAATGCACATCATCTTCTTGTCATTGTTGAAGAATACTCCCATTTTCCATTGGTAGAAGACCTTTGATCCACTAAACATGAAAAGATTATTCAAAGCTAAGATGGCATCTTTTTAACATGGGGTGTACTTGCATTCTTAAAATCTGACAACTGCCCACACTTTAATAGATGAGAATTCAAAGACTTTCTAAATCACTTCAGTATAAAGTATCAAAAAAGCACTCCTCTTTGGCTCCAGGCCAATGGCCTGGTAGAAGGGTTCATGAGTACTCCAAAGTTCAGCATGCTGTAATGGAGGAGCATGACTTTAAAGCTGTTTGAACACTACTCTTCGAGCTTCCCATTTGACCCCTCACTCTACTACAGGGGAAATCCCTACAACTCTAATCTTTGGAAGAACCATGACCAACAAGCTGTCCCACTGGACCAACCTCATATCCAAGACTTAGGAAGACATTCATACTAAGGACTTTGGATGCAAATGAAAGATGAAAATATATGCTGACAAACGAAATCATGTAAAAGATGTCACATTCAAAAGAAGAGATTGAGTGCTTGTCAGCCAGCCCCGACAAAGAAAGTCTGATGCTCCTTTTGAGGCTGAACCATTCACTATCAATTACACCAAAGGACAGATGGTGGCTGCCCAGAAATCTGGGAAGTTCCTTACAAGAGATTCCTTTCACTTTCAACATGTGGCCCATCACTCACCAAACCTCGATGTCAATGTAGAGAATGGGTCCAGACAGACTGTTGATGACTCTGTGTCGGCTGATGACTCTACCTCACCTGCGCAGAATTCTTTACGGAAGGAAAGGAAGAGGCAGGACTGAACCAGTGTAATGACTTGTTCATATCACTGGGTGCTAGAGGGGCAGGGGAGGGGGGTCATCTGTTGTCAGCTCTTTAAATTCGATTAACAAGGTGTACCAGGCCACTGCTATCGGACGCTTTTGAAGTACCCGGTGCTCTTCCCTGCAAGGGTCTAACTGATGTGGTGAAATCTGTTTCTCACCAGATAAATGTATCTACAAAAAACTAAAAAGACATAGCTGGCTATGGGCTGAATGCTGGCAACTGGATAGTGATCCATAAGCAAAAGGGTGCCCGGACGAGAGGTGGAAATGCCCTTTCAAGGTCGTGTTGACAAATAATACATCAGTCAAGTGTGCGGGAATGCCTCAGTGGATCCATGCCGCTCACACAAAAATTTGTGAGCAGCTGAAACAGTGTATGAAGCCAATGTTGAAGATGCAGAACACACACAAGTAGCTGAACGTGAGAGTCAGAGCCAAGTCTGAAGTTTGCAGCATATACCCAAAGGGGGTGAAAATTACTCTGAAAATGGTAAGGCAAGAATCTCAAAGACAAATGGTAGCAGTGGAGTGTCAGGTGAGTGATGATTCTGATGAAGAACCTGAAACTCCAGAAGTCCAGTTCCAGAGTGATCAGAGTGAAGAGCTGCTGCAAAGCAAAAGATCAAACATGAGTGGCAGCAATAAGAAGTAGTCTCTAATCGGAGCCAGAGCAGAGCAATGATAACTTATACCTGAAATAAAAGTTAAAAAGACCATTGTTGGAACGGGAAAGATTTCTGTGAACAGAGCAACTGGAGAGAAGACCGATCAAAAGGTAAGTGTGAACTCAAGTCAAAGTTCAGAACTTAGTTTAAATTAGAGTCCTGAAGGAGTCAAGAACGCTAAAACAGTAAGATATTCAGAGAATTAGAACTTGCAAATTGAAACACTTTGAACCAGAGAAAGAGCAAGTGACACAGTTTGACTAGTGGGAGCAAGTCACCAACTACAAAAAAGATCAAACAGGAAAAGAGTTTCTAATCAGAAGTATGCTTCACACAAATGGGTATATCTAGCTGTGTCAGAAGACGACGACGAAATCCGGGATGATTATTTCTTGTTGAAAGAGTGCCAGCAAAGGTTTGAGAGTTTATTTATGATCTGAAATTGAAACGGAAGAAGAACCACCCTGAAAAAGAGACCAAGTATTGTGCCAATGTTTCAGAAGGGTGACCGCAATAGTACTTTTTGCTATAGGTTAATCTCCCTTATTGACACAGTGGTAAAGGTCATGGGAGGGGTGATATTGGAAAGATTATCTTCCTGGGCAGAGGAGCGCAAGATAATTTCAGATATTCATTATGGGTTTCGCACAGGGCGGTCAACTGTGGCCCAACGCCTCAATCTTTTATATGATCCTTGGTAAGTACACGATTGCCCGCCCAGGTACGATCTACTTGGCCTTCATGGACCTTTCATCCGCGTTTGACTGTGTCAACCGGGTCAAGCTCTGGCAGTCCATTAGGGCCATGGGAGTGGAGGGCAACATCGTTAACTTCCTAGAGGATCTGCACAGGACCACTAAGGCCAATGTTAGATACGCTCAGGAACTTCGTGTCTCTAGGGATTTTAACATCGGGAGGGGTGTACAGCAAGGCTGCATTTTGGCCCCTTTTTTGTTCAACCTCTATATAAACGATCTGGTCAGAGTTTTGGCTAACAAATGGCAGATTTTCCGTATGTAGGGCGATGGGATCTCCCCGTCTTACTAAATGCGGATGATACGGTCCTTATAGCCAGAACCGCTAGGGGCCTTCAATTCCTGCTTGACACTTTCTTAAATTTCATGGGGGCCCGAGATTTAGCAATAAATAACGCTAAATCCTATATATTGCAGGTAGGGATCCGGCCCAAGAAAAAGTTTCTCTTTGCAGTAGGTCCCTAGAAGGTCCCTCTGACGACTGTCTTTTCATACCTGGGGGTCTTATTGGATAACTGTTTGAAGTGGGGGCCCCTTATTCAGAAGAAAAAGAGGGCGCTTACAAGAGTAAATGCTGCTATTTTCAACTTTGCTGCAAAGATGGGCAAGCGCCCAATTGCAGCCATGTTGAAAGTCTATCAGGCTAAAAGTGTAGCCACAGCTTGCTATGGTAGTTAAATTTGGGGGCACATCGCCACAGACGAGTTGCAGGTGGTTGAGAACACTTTTTTAAAGCACTTGCTGGGCCTGCCAAGCGGTTTATCGAACTTGGTGGCTCATGAGGAAATGGGGGTGCCTTTCCTATGTGACACCTTGGTTTTGCGCCCCCTAGTGTTCTGGCTAAAGTGTTGGCTGAATAAGGATTTAGCCCTCAGCCAGCAGATTATATCCGAATGTATGAGCCTTGACCACATGTCCCGAATACCATGGCTGAAATATATTAAAAGTTGTTTTGAAGAGTTGGGGTGCCCTGAACTTTTCTTAAAGCCTGATTCTATGGTACAAAAGGATGTGGAGTTTGTCAAGAAAGCTTTTAGCAGTTTAAGGAAACTTGAAAGAGACGAGCTAGAAGTGCGAAAACCCAGTGTCTTCAAATTCCTGTTGCTAAAACAAATCCATCCACAGAGCCTTATCTCCTGGGGTCACTGTCTACATATGAGCGTTTTTTATTGGCCAGGTTTCGTCTGGATCTTTTTCATTTGTTACTCGCTGTTCCAAAAGGGTGCAGTAGAGGACAGGTGTTAGCACCCTGTGGCTGTGACGGTTTGTCTCCACAGGATCTGCTACACTTTTGTAAATTTTATGAGGTACACTGGAGATATTTTTTATTTCCCCTTTTAAAGAAGCTGAATTTTAACCAGGTTCGCCCAGCGCTTCTGTATTTGCAACTTCTGAAGCCTGACTGTATATTTTTTATCGTGGGTTATTTGAAATCTACGGTTAGAACCAGGGCCTGTCTGGAACATTAGCAACCCTACTTGGTAGAAGGCACTCTCTGTTTTAATGTTTAGTATATGAGTGACACTACGGGTCGTCCTTTTCCTTTTTTATTAATATGAATTTTATTCTGTATGTAATTTTATTTGTATCATGTTTTAAATGAGATTTGAATGTTGTGAAACTTTTATGGTTTTCTATACGTGAAACCGAATAAAGTTGTTTTTGATTTGATTTGATTTGACCAAGTTAAAGGACAAAGAACAGAAAGAGAATTGAAATAATGTTTGCGAATGAAATAATTTTCCAGAGACTGAACCTGAACTTTTGAACGACTAAATCCGAATTCATTCTTGAATCACTGGCTAAACACTTGATAATACCTTGAAAAAAAGATTTTACTGTGAGAACAATTTCTTGTTTTTTTATTAGTTTTTTGCTTTTGCCACAAAAGATTTGCTTTTGTTTCAATGGAAATGGATAACAACAAATGCAGTCCAATTGTGATGATAATATTGTTGATTACAACACTAATTGTATTAATTGAACTGTTGTTGTGCCCAATGACTCCTGTTGTGACATGTTTCAAGGCGTAATACCAAAAATGTTGATGTTTTTACAAATAATGAAGATCATAAACTTGTAGTGGTAGATAAAGAGCATTTATCCAATGTTACAGGTATTGTGTACACTAGAATGGTTAGGGAGTATGTAGAAATTATCAGAGTCAGTAGAGTTAGGTATGTGCTTACCTCCTAAAATCAGCTAGGGAAGATTCTACCTATACTTCGTTAATGATTTCTTATGCATTGTCTTGTAATATTCTATATGTTATTATTAATCGTGAAAAGTTTCTTTCCCTTTATTTAACTGATTTCAATGTGTCTTTAGATAATTTGAGTATTAGAGAAGAGCATAGTGAAATTTATTGTGTTGAGTGTTTGAGATTAATTGAACAAAACAGGTAAAATATTAATCTGGTAAATTAATATTTGTGTCTTTTGAGTGATGAGGAACAGGATGTTAGTAAGGAATATAATGAGAGCAGAATAAGAGTTGTAAAAAGGTTAAAGGAGCAGAAAATTGATTCAGAAGAAATGAATGAAGAGGAAGAATAGAGACAAGGCAGAATTTGTAGGAGAGAGTAAATGTAATAAATCCTATGAAGTTAATGGGAACCTTTTAACTGGAGGAGAACCTATAATGAGAGGGATGTATTATGTATTAGGTCTGTATGAAAACTGCTTATTTTAATTTATTTACCAAGAAATTAGGTAGGATCATGTTATCTGAGAAATTAGGTAGGTTCATGTTATCTGGCTTTTGCTTTTCCTAGGAGATTTCATGTCAAACAATTAGAAGAGGAATCTGGCTTGAAGAGAGTGAGATAGAGTTTTGGGCAAATAATATGAGATATCTTAGAGGTTATTGTTCCTTCTGTAGGAGTGGCGAGGAATGATATAAAGATTAGATGATTATCCACAGTAGTGGGTAGTCTTCCCTAGGATACCTCAGGAACTTTGAAGCTGGTGAATGAGAAAATAATGATAATATGAGCGGTAACTATTTAAAAATCGCCTTGCTTTAGATATTGTTTTGGCGAAGGAAAGAGAAGTCTAAGTTAATTAAGGCTAAAGGGTGTTGTGCATACATACTGGGTCATAGCAGAGCTTTCGATTCTCTCATTAATAATATGACTTACTTAACTTCTGTGATTAAATTACTAGATGAACCAGGATTGTGGGAAGCTGTAGGGACTTGGTTTGGCAAAACAGAGAAAGGTTCTGGTAAAATTGGCAATTGGCTAAGTAATATTGGCAGAGGAATTCTTAAATCAGTTCTAGCAACTGTAATAATCATAATGATTTGCACAATTGCTCTATTTCTTCTATTTAAATTGTTAGGGTGTGTGACTAATAACCAAACTTAGGAAATGTAGATAGACTTAGAAATGGAAGAATATAAGGATAGAGTTTAACATCAATTAAAGATGATGGAGGAGAGTGATCGACTGCCTAAAAATGTGAAGACATCCATTAACTGATCAATAACTGATAATAAAGTTTAATAGAGTTCTTTTAATGACGATTAAAAAATAATCAGGGGAGGCGGTTGGAAAATTAATGTTTTAATGTGCAAAACTGCAATAAATTATTTGTGTGAATCTTTAATTTTTAAGTTGCACACCATTGTAACAGTTGAACTGATGGCATTACACTTTAATCAAATGTAGTTGAAAAGAGTTTTTAAAACATAATTTTTTCATGTCACATTATCGAGCGAGACACCATTTTTTTAGAAATTGATTCTGTTTCTGTTTTGTTGTTTACCCTGCTCCTGCTTATTTTCCCCTCTTACTCAGAGACCTGCTGCAGACTTTCCTTCCTCACAGTTTCTATTGACATGACAGGGATGACGTCAATATCACTGGTTAGAAAGCATGTGTTGTGAATGAAACTTTCTTCGTTTTTCCTATGTATCATTTTGAAGGACTTCCTTTGGAGGTTCTGATGTACACCGGCTGATGTACACCAGCTGAAGAAGTGCTTTGTAAAGTCGGTTGTCTAGAAACATTTCAGTGTATTGCCACATCTTTGGTCTAATGTTGCTAAGAGAAAGAGGAGGGATTGACCTTTCCTTAAGAAATGGGTTGGTATTAAGAATTCATATTTGTCATGCTATCAAATCTCATTTGCCAAAGTGAGCTACCTATGATCATGTCATGCTAAATCTGCAGTTTTGCTAATTGTTTGTGCATAAATAGTGTATAACAACCCTTGGTTTTAGAGACCAGGGGAGACTTCTCATTTTACTCATGAATCTCTGCTTGATTTTGTTGGAATTTTTCTTACATAGAATGCTTTTAGAACTCTTTATGAGGATGACACTTAAACTTAGGGAATAGTTTCTTCTAAGATTATTATTTCTGATATTGATTTTGAATTTTCTGAGCCTTTATGACATTTCTTAATCTACTTTCTGTAATGCTTCATGAGATTTCCGGTAATAAATCTTTTAAATATACTTCTGACCTAGAACTTAATTGTTGAGTGGTCCCAGTCACTATTTGATTGTTTTTGTTTATACTCTGCTAAATACATGGGGTCAAGAAAAGAAGGTGGTCTCTAGCTGCTAGATCAACTGGAGTGAAATTGCTGAGCTGCCAAGGTAATTTTTGGGATGTCTGAAAATATTGGGGTTCACTTGATTTTTGATGTTTGGCAACCACACATGCATTAATGACTCCAGCACAATGCATGGAAGTCTTACCATCAAAAGATTTATCAAATGCATAAGAGTGGAAACTTTCGCTGCACCTCTCATTACTTGCCTTGTAAAAATATCCACCTCAGAACAGTTTTGAAATCTCTCCATTGGCTGTCCGTTAAACAAAGGGTCACATTTAAACCTTTTTGACTGGTCCTAAAAGCTTGCATATCGCAGCATATTACAGTGTAACTGCCCACATTATTTACTCCATACCTGCAGATCAGAAAACCCTGAATGTAACACCTCAATGACACATCTGGATTCAAAGTGCCCAATTCACAAAGGTAAACTTCGACTTCAGGTCTAAACGTACACTTCGGGTCTAAGTGTATCTTTGTGAATGTGGCCCTTAGACTTTAGGTCTAAATTTATTCAGGTCGAAACCTAGACTTCAGGTCTAAGTTTACCTTTATGAATTGGGCCCAAAATATTTATGGAAAGGATTTAACATTCTATTGGCTTTTTCTTCTGGGTATCACTCCCTCTTATTCTTCACATAGAAGGGATGGGGAACGCACAACATTTTGCAAACATCAGAAGAGACAAATCTTTTAAGTCGAGCCTCGGCAGCGCTTGCTCTGGCTGCAAGACCTGTTGTATCTCCTCTATGGGCTTTTGGCACACCCACCGATTGTCATTGGTTGTTATCTGTGTCATTTAGAAATACTGGCTTGCTATTGGTGCGTTTGTTTAAATGTCCCTCCTTTGTGTGCTTAGCTCCCTCCCTGGCGATTTCACTAGGAGAACACTTTGTTTGGCCATCACACTGTTATAGCGTGCGATGGCCTCTTCTCCTTCCTCCCGTGTGGCTATTGTGGGTTTATTTTTAATGCATATTGTCCAAATATAAGAAGGTGGCCACACGTCATGCGCAATGATGTCATTAATGTAATGGCAAGGCTGTCTCGTTTCTTTCACCGGTGCGTGTGTTTAGCTTGATGTGTGTGTTCCGGTTGCTGGTATTCAGCAGCGCTTTCTATTTTTCTATTGAACTGCCTGCACCCCTTCTGTTCCCACAGACACTGCGTTCAAAGTATGCTTTCTAATAGAAGATAGCACTTGCTTAGCCCATTCTTGCACACTTCTCCTTGGGTGTCATGCACAGTGTTCAGGCATCCGGGTCTGTGTGGAGTTGCTTTTGTCCCGTTCAGAGGGCTGTGTCTGTCTTTGGTATCGGGCGTCGGCAGCGGCTTGTTGTAGCCTGGTTGCTGACAACAGACAGACTCTTCGAGTGACCGAGCATACAGCGCCTTACAGCCTCCACTCTCCTCCCATCCCCCACTTGTGCAGCTTTCCATTCTCAACTAAGTGCCCTAGAGAAACAGAACATCATTATAGCTTCTTTCCGTCAAAGAATGGCAGAGGGGTTCGCATAGTTGCATAATAGTGTTTGTGCTTTGTATACTGAATTGGTCTTTCGTAAACACTAACCGCCTCCCTGACACCCACATTAACACATGGGTTGGAATTAGATTTTATTGAGTTCCCACCAGAGGGAACTCAATAAACAGGCTGCTCCCAGCTCATGTAAGAAACAAACTTCTCCGTTTCTATCGCACCCACCATGATCAATGGCTGTTAATAAAAGAAGTAAGCATATATTCACTGAGCTGGCATGAGTGTTCAGTGAGTTAAAAGTGTCCTAGATATAATATTTAGGGGAATAAACACCTTTAAATATCACTTACGTTAAGAGGTTAAGCATATGCTTCAATGTGGTCAGTCTGTAGAGTGGGCATGTTGGAATTGGCCCTTTCCACAGGGTCATCTCCAAACCTTTTGCCTACTATTTTACTGAACCTGTTTTTGTTGGCTATAGGATTCTGGGCACTTTACCACTGCTGACCAGTGTTAAAGTGCATATGCTGTCTGTAAAAATTGTGACAATGATTGGTGATCTATTATTGCCATATTTAATTTACTGGTATGTCCCAGTATAGTGCACAGTGCGTGCCAGGATCTGTAAATCAAATGCTACTAGAGGGCTTGCAGCACTGGGTGTGCCACTCACCTGAGTAGCCCTGTTCAGACCTGCCACTGTAGTGTTTGCACGCGTATTTGTAAATTGGCATGTTGTCCCAGCAAGTGCACCCACTTGCCAGGCCCAACCAAACCTTTCCTTTTCTTACATGAAAGGCACCCCTAAGGTATGTCCAACGTACCCCCATGGACAGGGTGCAGTCAATGTGAAAGGTAGGACATGTACTGGTGTGTGTGACATGTCCTGATGATGAAATACTGTGTATTTCGTGTTTCACTGTTGAAAGGCCATCTATCCCATAGGCTTATCATTGGGGTTGCACTGTAACATTTTTACATATGTAACTTTCCTTAGGGGCAAGATAGGAAAATTGAGTTTAGGCTCTCTGAACTCAGAATGTATTAACACACCTTTTGGTGAATGTGGTTTTTAAATTCTGTGTTTGAAAATAACACTTTTAGAAAGTGGGCATTTTCTTACTTTACCATTCTGTGTGCCTCTGGCTGTTTGTGTATTCAGCATCTGGTGTTTGATTGACAGGAGCTGGGGTGTGCATTCACTCCAGACAGTCACTGGGGTGGGGGGGTTGCGGTGTGCCCTGCCTGGCCTGGGTTACTCATCGCAGGGCTGAATAGATCTGGTCTGCATTTAGAGTGGTGGGATGAGTTTCGCTTGCACCTGAATAGGCTGTGACTCCTTTTTTACAATGCTGTCTCTGCTGCCTGTGAGCCAAGGGAGGACAGGACTGGTTTGGACTGGGTTCAGAGACTCTGCCACAAAGAGAACAATGACATTTTAGGGTATAGGTATTACACCTAAAACCCCAGGACACTAGATTGCTTCAAGGAACAAGAGGACCCTGCCATGAAGAAGAGTGATAGGACTGTGTAAGGAGCGCTGCTTTTTCTGAGTGAGGGGTGGGTTGGCCTGCAGTTGCTACTTCCGACTGAGGTGGAGAAACAGGACTGACTATTTTTGCCCTGCTTTGGTATCCTGCTTGTGAAGGAATCTCCAAGGGCTTGTGTGTGCTGGCCTCCTGTTAGAAGTCTCAGGGATACAAAAGACTTCACGACGGATCCTGGCGTAATCTGAAGGTAAAACAACTATCCATGGGTCTGAAAGGTCTACAAAAAACCTATTGTGCTGAAATCCTATAGTGTCAAGATACTTCAAAATGAGGCAAAAAGATTTTTATTGGAAAGGAAAGTCCTTTAAAAAGGACGGATACCCATCACTCACCGAAGTGACATGCTTCATCATCTGGGTTCTCCTTCCTGGTTACTTAATTATGCAACCAGGGGCTAAAACCTTCTCACTGAGGGAAGGGAGCTCACGGATGTTTTCAATATGTAGAAATAAGAGAGAAACTACAGACGTGAGGAGATATTCTCTAAATGTGAGTGATGGACGCAGTGCATGGAAGTGAAAAGTGATGTTAAAATTGGTAGTGGAAGAAAACATTTTTTAAATAAGTATCTTCTCCTGACCAAATTAAAACAGTGCAAAAGCAGTTTTTAACAAATTAACTGCATGGATGTAACTGTTTCTGGTCTAAATGTTTCGGCCTTCCGGGATATTAAATTTATCCTAGGCCTTCCTCAGGACCACAATAAATATTTGCTACTGCGTAGTGAAACAAATTAAATTGAATGGACAAGTGAAAATTCAAGGTTGCAATCAATACAACCAGAGAAACCGGATTTGCAGGTATGACGATCTTCCAAAAGTGACAGGATATTATTAATTCCCGTATCTTCTGGGGGATGGACCTCAGTTCACCTGGCCACAGCTCAGGAATGGAGGCCCCGCTCTGTCCGTCGGTACCTCAGGCGGCCGTTGAGGTGGGGAGAGAGGTGACGTCCATCCCCCGGAAGATAAGAGATTTTACAATATCCTGTCACTTTTGGAGGATCGTCATACCTGCAAATCAGGTTTCTCTGGTTGTATTGATTCCAACCTTGAATTTTCACTTGTCCATTCAATTTAATTTGTTTTACTAGGCAGTAGCAAATATTTATTGTGGTCCTGAGGAAGGTCTAGGATAAATTTAATATCCCAGAAGGCTGAAACATGTAGACCAGAACCAGTTACATCTAGGCAGTTAATTTGTTAAAAACTGCTTTTGCACTGTTTTTAATTTGGTCAGTAGCAGATACTTATTAAAAAACGAATTTCTTCCACTACCAATTTTAACATCACTTTTCACTTCCATGCACTGCATCCATCACTCACATTTAGAGAATATCTCCTCACGTCTGTAGTTTCTCACTTATTTCTACATATTGAAAACATTTGTGAGCTCCCTTCCCTCAGTGAGAATGTTGTAGCCCTTGGTTGCATGATTAAGTAACCAGGATGGAGAACCCAGATGATGAAGCATGCCAGTTCGGTGAGTGATGGGTATCCGTCCTTTTTAAAGGATTTTCCTTTCTAGTAAAAATCTTTATGCCTCCTTTTGAAGCATCTTGACACTATAGGATTACAGCACAATAGGTTTGTTGTAGACCTTTCAGACCCATGGATAGTTGTTTTGTTCTACAAGTTATCTTAGGGGAGTATATCCATGCAAGGTCTTAAAACATTCCCTTAGACCCTCTATTTACTGTTTGGTTAATTTTGTATGTGGAGGGTTGGGAACTGTGTCAGGAGTGCTGCCCCTGGTGTGTGGGGTGGGTAGGCCTGAGGTTGCTGCTTCTGGCTGGAGCAGGAGAAGCACTGGTCTGTTCTTTACCTTTGTTTTCTTTAAACAAAAAACCTATAAGAGTGCCTTATTGCTTGGAATTCCCCTGTGTTTCACATGGAGGGATCTTCCCTGAGCGCTTGGTTTGAAAAAGGTACAAGCGGCTTTGCCGTGCTATATCGTGAAGCCTGCGGGAGAGAAGACTGTTCGGACCCCCAGCCAGCATGTGGGAAGTGCTGGAGTATCCCTTGCCGCGTGTATTGGGTGTTTTGTTTATAAATCCCCAAGAGGTTCTGCTGCGCAGAGCCCCTGCGTGAAGTCCCAAGTGAAAGACGGCTCCCCCAATCGGAGCTCAGACGCCAACTGCTGAGGGAAGCTCCAGGTGTTGCCTAGCGACGAACAAGGGACCGCTGAAGAAGAAAGCCCAGGCCAGAGCCCCTGTGTTGCCAGGCAATGCTGACGCCTCCAGGGACAGGGCTCAGCCTCCCAGGGAGGCCAGAGAAAGGAGCTTGCTGAGATCAGCCGTACCAATTTCCAATGGTGCAGGAGGAGCTGCGCCAGCCGCACCAGGTCGAACAGCTGTGTGTCTTCCCAGCAGCTTGGAAGTGGGCCGCAGCTTCCTCTATGACAATGAGGGCCAGTGAGCCAGGCCTTCTGACATTGTTCAGAAGACGTGCGGCAGTAAAGATGCCTGCATGCGGGCGCAGATTTGAGCTTCCTGCAGCAGCACTGTGGATTAGCGGGCAGCTGCCTTCTTGTCCAATGTTATGGGGGGAAGCCGGCAAGATTCCCACACCATCTGCCACTAAGTATGCCCCCCCTCTCAGGTGCTAGTTGGACGGTAGCTTGGGCCGGGCGTTTAGGCAGTCTGTTAGGGTGGATCCATGACTGAGGCCCCAATTACCCTAGGGGCTTGCTCTATTCCAAGACCTGCCACCTGCGGGAAGCTGGTAAAAGTACTGTATTCCTGCTAAAAGACCCGCAGGGGCAGCTATTACCTGCACCGGGGGCACAGTTACCATATAACCTGCAAGTGAAGCACAGAAGCACTAGGGCTTCGTGTGTAGGGTGAACATTTGGTGATTCGTGTACAAGGAAAGTGGGTGATGTATGTGTAACCAGAAAGCTGGCATTTTATGCCTGGTGACAGGATAAAAAGTACCATTGGTAGGAACTACCTATTATGTACTGTGCTAATGTTTTCCTGATGGTTCTTTTATAACATGTGCAGTCTATGAGTAGTTACTTTGGTGGCTCTCACTGTTATGTTAGGCATAATATTTTCAGAAAATGTTTTCTAACATATGCAACCTATGAGGGATTACCTCAGTGTACTACATGTGATATGGTGACAATTGCCTGGTTGGCAAAGTGGTTTATGATGTACATTATTACGATAATTGCCTGGCTGGCAAAGTGATTTATTGTCTATGTGATGTCATGATAATCGCCTGGTTGGCAAAGTGATTTATGTGATTGGGGTCTAATGTGTTTTGTGTATAATACAAAGGATATTTTTATATAACCTTGTGTGAAGTCTCTTTTTGTGGTTTGCCTAGTGTGTCACTATTGTCTGTGTGTGTGTGTGTTGTGCAGATGCCTTACGCATTGCCTCTGAGATAAGCCTGACTGCTCTGCCTAGCTACCAAGGGGGTGAGCAGGGGCTATATTGGGTATGTAACTCCCTTACCCTGACTAGAGTGGTTGGTTCTGCGTGGCTTAGGTGCAGGCCCTAGCAAACCAGAAACCCAATTTCTAACAGAGCAGTAGTTAACCTAGCAGTTCAGCAATTTGTATTCTAAATTTACTTGATTTCTATGTGATATACACTTACAAGCCAGTGGTGGTAGGCTGATATCAACTTTTGAAATGGAACCCTATTTAGTCCTGCTCATCTTTCTTTTAGGACTCATGTCTCTCTCACGCTTTGCTGTACAGAGCCTCAACCACCTTTTTCCTTCTCCTACCTTGCTGCTCTCCATTCAACTTCACTTCCATCTGGTTATTTAAAAGAGGCAAAAGGTGTGCGATTGGGCAAGGGGTGTGGGTTTGCCTACCTGTATTTCATACTATACGAGAATGCACCGACACCTTCTTGTGGAGGGAAAATGGGGCTTTTAAAATAACACATATAACCATCAGTAGCAGGGATTACATGGGAGTAAAAGAAAGATTCAGTAATTGCAGGCATGCTTGTAACTAAAAGCTCTCATTATCCTGGGTTTTCAAAGCAACTCAAACATAAAATACAGCCTGCACACCAACTTCGAGAAGGAAACACAGTTCTGTTGTCTGTAAATATTTGGATGGGAGTGCGGCTGTGTCCTATGGACAGAGATCATCTCAAGTAAATGTCTCTTGGCTATTTTTTTATCAAATGATATTCTCCATGGGAGTTTTCCTATTCTGCTGCTTCTGAAAGAAGTGCCCTGGTGATTAATTACCTCTTGTTCTATAGCTTTATAATAATTACTTATTGCATGCAGTATGGACAGGTTAAATGTCTTAACACCGGTGCCAACCCCACCCTAGCACTCTTTGTACTGTTCAGGGTTAAACAGCTGGTTTAGATAGTTATTTGAGCCCGCTCAGAGCTTATGTCACTTTTGCTGGTAAATACAGTAGATTTGGACGACCTCATTCGATATAATGGGCAATACCCGAGTAGAAGTATGTTGCCAAGTATCCTGTTGGAATGGTTTCCTCTGGTGAGCAGGGTTAATTTGCTTGTTTAATGGGTAAACTCTTCCGGCATACAATTATTTTTCTCAAGTTTACCACCATTTCGGAATTGGGTCCACAAAACTTGAAAAGAGCTATGAAAAGAAGTGAAGACTCTTTCTGTCTTGCAATGGCAGCATTGCTGTAAAATGTCATGTAAAATGTCTCGCCTGCTGCTGCAGCCTGTTACCTGTATTTGGAATCTAGGAATCATGTTAGCCAATCTGGCATATCGAAGATTTCGTGGGACCCAGGCTAACAAAGTCACGCATTTAGATATCGGAGAGTAAACAGAAATATGTCTTGCTAATAATCTCTCATTATAATATCTCATTAAAGTGACAATAATTTTACTATTCAAATAGGCACATAATAAAAATAATAGTGCCAACAATATTGATAAAACTAACAAATACACTACACACTACACAATTCCACAACTAACAATTCCAATTCAACCAACATAATTGCACTCCAACCACATACACCCCCTCCACTGCAAACCAAAGCACATGGGTAAAAGACGTTGTCATTTACAAGGCCAATAGCTCTAACTCTGACAAATGCGAGACCGATTGCAGTGCAAATGCTTGTTTAGTAAAAGCATTGGTCTACAATGACCGTAAGTATTCAATCTGTTTTCTTCCTCCACACCCATCCCCTTGCTCTAAATAATCTTTAGTTACCATAGAGATTTACTGAAAGACTAAATAAAGTGAAATAAAACAAATAAAAGACGCTGGCATAAGAAGGAAAACTAAACAAGCCATTTTCCAGGACCGCTGCACATATATTTTTTTCTCAGAAGACAGCACACGACCCAGCACCTTTGCTGGTGGATTCTCATCAGCACTTAAAATGGACTCCCATGACCTTTCACAGAACAAAGGATTCGCAGTTAGGCGTTTTCCCTTGACTGTGCGCCTCGTAATTCATCCTCCGAACTGTACGCTTTTCCAATAACATTTTCTTTTGCCGCAAAAACAATTTGCTGTAGTCGCCAGCTGGAAAAATCCAACTGAATCAAACCAAATATGAATACATGTTTTGAAACTTTGAATGGTTCAATGTGCATTCAATAGAAAAAATAAGATAAGCTCATCATCTCTGGTGGCCAGACTGTGCACTAAAAAGTGTAAAGAAGAAAAAACACAACAGGCTCTTTCCAACTGTGCATCTATTATCTGTAAAAACATCCAGGTATTTATCATGACCAGTGGCGTAGCTAGGCCCATCCGTGGCGGTCCCTGTGTTTGCCTCCCGCGGCGGATGAATGTACGAGCGGGAGGAGGTTCTGGCGATTCCTGGGTTTGCCACCCTGTGACAGCCGCAGGTAGGAGCGGCAGGGGGGAGGCCGCTGCCCCCAAAACGTGTGCCACCTGGGGCCGACTGGCCCCCCCTTGTTGCACCACTGCAGGACTGCCCCAACTCTGCTCCGCTTTAGGAAAGAATTGAAGACACACCCCTTTACAGAACACTACATGACAACGCATTAACAGTTCATAAACATGCAATCGCCCTTAACACTGTGCTTGTCTTTGACCCCACACAGCCCACCATTGCCTTTCAAGTAGGTTTGCGCTGTAGGAATACCACATACATGCATTCATAAGACATAAGACATAATTAAAATGTGAAAGCAGGGATAAAACTGCCATGAAAAACGGACATCCGGATGCCAGATCTCCGAGTCCGTCCGTCCGTCCATTCATTCATCCATCCTTTTGTCATTCCAGCTATATAGCTTTAATTAAATATATTTAGATTCATTTTTATAAATTGCACATACAAATGTACTGCAAGTAATAATATTCACACGCACAAATTCATATTGGCTTATGCTGAATTTGCGATCAAATAATGAAATTGGTGGGTTCCCCAGACTGTGGTTGTTTCTTTGAAACTTTTTAATGAGCTTATGTTGATGAGTCCTGTGATATGATATAAATCACGACCCCCACTCGTCCCAAAGCTGTTTTAACAGTCTAAATGCCACCTTATGTGCCCTTCAAAGTTTTTTAGCTAGTATGGTCAAGGGCACAGGAATCCTTCTGGTATTTACAAGTAACACGGGTCCTCCACTTTACAGGGCTTGCTGCAAACCCGCCTTATGCCACGGACCGCAACAAATCATCCCTAGTCAAAGAGAGGTAATGTTGTTGTTCTACCCGTCAACATTTCATGTAGTGTCACCTGCAGTGTCTTGAACCTAGCATTTAGAACACACGCAGCCACCTTTAGTCTCACTGCCAGGCATCACTGTCGCAAGGGATGGCCTTGGCCCACCATTACCATATCATTAGAAAGCCTCTCACCTGTGGCCAGATACATGATGTGGAAGAGCATGTCCTTGCCCTGCACCACGTCCACCACCACATGCGAGAAGCGGCTGTTGTCCTCCATGAAGTAAGGGACGGGCACCACGGGCTGCACCACCTCGTGCATCAGGATGTAGCGCTGGGCGTCCTGCAGGTTCCTCTCAGTCAGGTTCACGTACAGGCCCTGGTCCACCGTGCCGCACTGGAACGAGAAGGGGTTGCAGGTTTGTGACTTCATAAGTACCACACTTCCCGACAAGGCAGCTTCCATTAACAAGTTGCAACCAAACGGCCGTCACCAGGCGCATCGCATCATCCCTTGATGCACAAGCATGCCATGTTCTATGTGACACCGCAACGCTCCAACACACATTTGCAAAATCGAATTCAGTATTTATAAAACACGTGTGCAAACTATGATGGATGATGCAATAGTAGCCTACTAGAGTTATATTACTTTATTTTGATGACGTCCATGTCATCGTTGCGGTAACTATTACTTATCTGATGGTTTGAATATTATGGAGTTGTATTGTGCTCTGCGAATTTTCTTTTGGCCAATTCAGATGGCTGAACATTTACAAATATTTATATATATTAACGATAAATGATTTATTCTTTTTTTTTAGTGTTCCTTTTTGAATTTTGCATTTTAATTTTGCTGTTCTACAGAAACACCTGCTCGTTTGTCACATAACCCACTACCTCTACTTTAAATGGTGGTCAAATAAATATTGTTTCCATTGGCAGTTTCTGATACTCCGTGGAGGTATGGCAATTAGAGGAAGAGGCTAGTTGGAAACTTACACTGTAGTTTTTCAACCAGTAGCACTGCCTCAAAGTACGATTAACTGGTGAGCGTTATCCTTCTTTATATTAAATCCATCCCTATTTGGCACTTGTGGTAAACAAATGCACTTAAATGCAGATGAGCCAGCCAAAATACTTCTTCACGGGAATGTAACACTTCAATTTAGGAACATACTAGTTACTTTCCTGCCTAATTTAAAGGTATCTGTGTACCTGGGTCCGTATTACAATAAGTGCCCCGGGGGCGCAACGGGCGTTTGTGCCTGCTTTGCATGCCCCCGGGGCACTTTGGTATTATAGAAGGGGCGCAGAAGCTTGTGCGTCCCCGTCTATAATATCAATAACGCTGGTGCACTTAAAGCGCCAGTGCTACCTTCAGAGGGTGTTCCCTCATTTGCATAGGGGTGTGCCCTATGCAAATGAGGGGATTCCTTTCACTCTGCGCCCACGCCATATTACAGATGTGGGCGTAGAGTCAATGAGGCCCTCGGTAAGCCCACTGACAGTGCGCCATTTAAAAGGTGGTGCACTGTCAGTGCGCCTTCGGACCGCAGCCCTCTCCAGGGTGTAAAAAGTGTCCCATGGACCCCCCAGACATCCCCTTGCAGGTGGGTGCAGTCACTGACTGCACCCGCCTGCAAGGGGATCTCTATTACTGTGTAAAAGTGCAGGCGGGTGCCGCCTGCACTGTGAAAACACAGAGCAGCTGCTCCATGTTTTCACATGAATGAGCTGCCTGGGGGCAGCGCATACAACATAATAGGGCACTTTGTGATTGTTTGCGCCCGGCGCACCTTTTAAAAGGTGCTTCGGGCGCAAACAATCACATTGCATAATACGGCCCCTGAAGTTCACACAAGCGGGATTCTGCCAGGAGATGAAAATTCTCTCTTGGATGGTTTCAAAAAGTTCTTATACTTCTCAATGCTCCAAATTGGGCTTCGTTCTGACAAAGTAGCCAAGGCCCATTTCTGCAAAAAATTGCTGTGAGTTACTCTTGTGGTACTGCTGACTTGCTCTTGGAATTGAGGCATAAGACTTAGGGCCTGATTATGAGTTTAGCGGTGTGGGCCACCACGCCACCGCCCCACTCCCACACCACCAAACCTCACCGCCGGCCGCCCGCCAGATTATGAGTTACCTCGTGGTCTGGCGGGTGGTCCTATGGCATTCCATTCCGTGCAGGAAAGGGGGTGCATGCTGACGGGGGCACACCATGAGCCCCCCTGCATGCATCTCGTGGTCCTGAGGCAACAGAGGGCTCTGTAGGCCCCCTTTGTTTCCTCACCACCACAATTTTCATGGCGGCCTCTCTGCCATGAAAACTGTGGCGTGAGGAAACTTCAAATATGCTTGGCGGTGCCACAGTGGCACCACCAAGCATATTGGAGCCTCTGAGCACCGCACACTGCCAGGGATCGCGGATCCCTGGCAGATGTGGCAGTTCTATGGTGGTCCAACCACTGTAGTTGTAATACGGCGGTCGGACTGCTGCCGTTGGGTCCCTCACTGCCACCGCACCTCTACCACGAGTTTGGTGGTCCGATGGACCGCCAAACTCGTAATTAGGTCCAAGGAGTGCTACATGACTAAGCCATACCCACTCAGCAAACTCTTTGCAAATTGGACACTACATCTGCATCTCAGGGTTTATGCCTTTGCATGGATGGAGATCTGCCCATTTCAACTGTAAACCTGTGCCAGTCACAGTAATTCACCAAAGTGTTCCAGGTTGCAACTGAAGCCTACACCAGCTGTGGCCCTCCATCGTTTTGTGTGCTGGGTTTTATTTGCACGTGAGAATATACACTGGTACATTCTTGCAAGTAAAAAACAGGAGCAAGGGCAAAATGCACTCACTACCTTTTTTTTTCCTGGAAAAAATATTTCTAAGCTGTGAAGAAACAGTTCTTTTATATCCCTACCAACTCTGAGACGGGGGAAATCCATTATCCCACTTAACATAGATAGAGGTTTACTCCTAACATTAACAGGAGAACACCTCAGACCCTTCAATGGGTGCAAATGGGTCAGAAAATTGTTCATAAATGCTTCAAAATATACACATTTGGAGATGCGCACAAACCACTAGGGCATTCGTGCCATGAAATAAAAATGCTCCACCCACTAAATAAGATTTACACATAAATAAACTCTGTGTGAGTCAATCACTTTATGGGACTGAATCACAAACATTTTGCCATAAGTAGACGTGAATTCATCGTGTGGTACTCCTGGGTTACCCCTGAATTTTAGGAGTAGCACTAGCCAGGACAAGAAGCCCATATGGTGGAATACGTAGGTTTGCCTGGTGGAGGTGATTCAGTCAGGAAGTTACTTTCTTCTGGTTTGCCTTTGTGCAAATGAGAGGGATGCTTTACCTTCCAGCCTGGCAGCCAAGAGGCACAGAGCAGACTTGGCAGGAATGCTTCTACCACAAGTTCCCCCAGAGTCATTCAGGAAGCACTTCAGTCATCGATTGTGATTTTGGCCGCGATTTCCCTATACATGGGGACCAACCTTATGCCCGGGGAAGGGGGGGAGGGGAGGCGGTCATAAGTAATTGCCAGTGCCTCTGCACTGCAGCTGCGTTGCATTTTTTTACAAGGGGCCGATTTTGCAAAACTGGCCCCCAGCAACAAAAATGGTCCCCACCGGTAACAAACTGGCCCCCACCCTTCCAGCCCACAGGGGAAATGCTCGGTGCCCGCGACGGCCAGTCTAACCCTGGTTGCAAGCATTTCATCCATAATTCAGTTTGTCCATCTGTCAGAAGCAAGCATAGGAATCATAGAGGTGAGGCCTCGAGAAGAAAGCAGCAAGGGCTTCTACTCCATGTTCTTCCATCATGGATCTCTGCCTTCTGAACTTGTTCATTCAGAAGGACAGGTTCAAGATGTACGGGATTGGTTTGTGTCCAAGGATCTCCAGGACCCCTACTACACTTTTCAAGCCTTCTCGCTGACAGGCGTTACCGGAGGTTAGCGGGGAACCCCCAGCACACTCCATTCATGATTCTAACATCTAGATTGACAACTGTTCCTTGTCTCTGTACAAATGCGGTGGCGCTTGTGACTGTGTCACTGTAATGATCAGTAGTAGTGATGCGCAAAGTCACATCATTTTATTTAATTGAAGTGCATGTAGTTCACATGAGAATTACAAGTATTATTCTTAATTTGCATATATATTTGAACTTGCACAAAAATCTATAGTTTGCAATATTTTTTACGCAAAGTTTGTTTTTTGACTGTTCATGACAAAAAAGAATGGAAATAACCATCAAAGTTCAAAACCTGGCAGAAAAAATATTGTAAGTACAACACAAGTATTGCAACACTACTCTGCAATAAACACATAAACCAGAACAGGCCTGACAAATACCTGTCACACAAAATATTATACACGGTCATAAGCGCTGTTAATAGAATAACCCAGCATACCACAGATAAACTCATCAAGGATTTCTACACAAGCTTATTTTACTCTTGCTTAATACAAACTGCATAGCTCTAGTCAGCAGTTCATCTCCATACTTGGACTACTTACTAGTAAAAGCTGGGTCCCTGACACTGGTCAAGGATCATTTGTAACAGACAATGACTCTCCTCCATGACTTGGGCTTTACCATCAACTACCAAAACTCACATCTTTCACCACAGCAGAGGATAACCATCATGGGGGGGGGGGGGCATTCCTTCAAAATGCCTCAGGGTGAGAATGTGTGCTTTACATAAACACATTATGTTAACCTTGAGACATAATGGTGCAGTCCACTGGTCCATTTCAGAGAAGTGCCTACACACAAATGTGCTTGAGCTGTAAGAGGTCCATCTTGTCACAAGGGCATTCTTGTGGCAGTGGGAGCAGTGATAGGGTATTTTCCCAATAGCAGTTCAACTTTCAGATTCCCTTAATGTGAGGGTGGATGGAATCAGGCATCCTGCACAGGAGGACCATGAGTGATAGCCTACAATGCACGGTGTCCCTTGCCAGCATGACCCGCCTTTGGCTACAGCTACAGGCTCTCTGGCTTTCTTACCTTCCTTCATGTGTTATCCTGATCAGTTATCATTATTTACCATTCGTTGCCCATTTTCCAAAAGATTTCCTTTGCTCATTTTGTCTTATTTTGTTCATTGTTCCTCATTAGAATTTGAATCTTGTTACCTTTCTTGATAGCATCCACATTCGAGGCACTGCATAGTTGCCCAAATTAACCTCTTACCTTGAGCACAGTTTTGTTAGTGATCATAACTTCAGGTCATAGGGACAGAGAAGTTCGGACCCTTTCAGTTCGTCCACCTTTCATAGTTTTCAGCCCAGAGAACTTGTTTCTTTGCTCTGCCCCACCCTTTTTAACATTGATGGTATCAGCATTTCATATGGACCAGTCTATCATCCTTCTATCGTTTTTCCCACCTCCTCATCCAACCAAAGAGGACGAACAGGGGCATTGACTGCACTCTAGACACACAGTGCCATATACTATCAATAGACAGAGTAGATGATCAGCTCTTTGTTGGCTTCTCCAGAGTAAAAAAGTGCAAGCCGGAGACCAAATGCATCTTTTCTTGTTGGGCCATCATCCGTATCAAGACATCTGATCTTGCGTACATGATTTTGCAGGTCACTACTGCCTCAAGTACATAGAGACCGATACCTTGCCCAAGCTGTGTTGAATCACTTCCATGGTTAACAGGCATAACGTCTTACAGAGACGTTGCTTTGGTACTGATTCATAAGGAAAGGAATCTATTGTAAGCTGTAGCCCAAGAAAAAGTTATTTCTTCCTTTGATAACAATATTTCTGCTTGAAAACATAATCTTCCCAGAGATTCCTTCAATGCCCTCCCTCTTCTCCTATGAGTGAGTGCCACAGTTAATACAATCCCATGGTGTGCAAGCAGAGTATGTGCTTTTTTGTAATTGTCATTGATTCACTCTGGGTGATTTACTGGCATGACAATTTTATGAATCTGTTACCTATTCTTGGAGCACACCTCTAAGACTTATGCATAACACCAAAAGTCTTCCCACATAGAAGACCAGAAAAAGCTGTTCTGCCAGCCATGCAAATCAGCAAAGTAGCTAATTACTCACATTTTTGGAATGCGCTTTATGCATCAGAAAGGGGGAAATGTGTATACAAATGCAAATATTATACAATACAACTACCTTTGGCTAACTTACTTTGCTAAACATAAGTGTCAGATACACCACTGCCGTTTACGGTAGAAAAAGCAAGACAAATTCTCAAATGACTTACAAACATGCCTATGCATCAGGAACTGAATTCGCGGAGAGATACCTTCCTTACGTTTCTTGGAAATCAGAGCTTAGACTCTATTATTTACATCACCACCTTGAGCCTATGCTACATGAAATTGATTAGTGGGCTTTTATTTTTTCAAACCCTCTGAAATAGATAAAGGAATACTCAATATCTGAAAGACTCAAATGATCCTATGAAACCCCAGATAGTTGGAAATTCACCCACTTCATAGGGTGCAACGAAATTGGAAGGTGTCGGTTATCTTACAGCAGTGGCTTAATGCAGCACAGGAACCGGCTTGAATATATAAAAACGCTCACTGAAGAATTATGCACTAAACAGCAGTATTTAATTTCAGTGCCGACTCCCCCGAAATAAGTTTTAGGGCATTTCAGCCAAGCAACTCCTCAAAACTATATGGCAAAATAGGGTTATGACAACAGGGAAATAGGTTGGTGCTCTGACTCCCTATGAGATATACCTTTGAATATTCGTGCTAAATCTATACCAAGATCACACATGACATTCGTGCAATGTCGAGTGACAAAATGATAATTCGTGTGAAGCTCTCACAAACAGAAACGGCAGTTCCCTTAAGATCGCCTTCTCAGCAGCTTGTTTCAGAAAGCAACGATCACTCGAAGTATTAAACTGAATCAACACTTAAAGCTGCTTCAAAGAAGCAAACCTGTAACATGTCTGCTCGGCCAGAGGTAAAACATGTCGGGCTGACATGAGCTATGATGTGCAGCTGAACAGCAGGCACCAGCCATCCTGGCTTCATCATCTGGTGCTAACTCTATACAACGAGGCCTTGTGGACGCTCCCACCAAGGGGGCCTCCATGGAGGTAGAGGCTGGAAGTTTCAACAAACCATCTGGTGCTAACTCTATATAACGAGGCCGTGTGGGGGCTCCCACCAAGGGGGCCTTCCATGGAGGTAGAGGCTGGAAGTTTCAACAAACCATCTGGTGCTAACTCTATATAACGAGGCCTTGTGGAGGCTCCCACCAAGGGGGCCTCCATGGAGGTAGAGGCTGGAAGTTTCAACAAACCATCTGGTGCTAACTCTATATAACGAGGCCTTGTGGAGGCTCCCACCAAGGGGGCCTTCCATGGAGGCAGAAAGTTTCAACAAACCATCTGCTAAGCTCATTTTCATTTCTTGTTATTTCGGTGGTGTTGAGACCATGCAGGTTTGCAGCATTTTTGTTGAAATGTGGATTTAATTTACATTCTGGGCGCCCTCCCGCAATAAAAGGCAGGAGTGGATGATACACAACAGACAGACTCGATAGCCCTCGGTGCCTTTTCATGCAAGGGAAGGACTGACAGAGCGTAATTTCCTCAAAATGAATCGTAATACATTCCCCACGAATCAAGTGAAATAACTTCAATGGGAAGCGACAAACATCGTGTGTTTTTTTGCATTTTTCAGGGGTTACTCAGATAAGAAACTGCCAACCTATTTTTCTCTCCTTTATCAATATCCCCATTAAATTGCTTCATGGTGTCTATCTATATCCCTCGCTCTCTCGCACTCTTTCACTCATTTAATTGTCTGTTTGTCTGTCTGTCTGTCAGTCAGTCAATAGCCTCTGAGCACAGGGGTTGACCTTTTCCTTTCAATATTAGTATTATTGCATGTATTATTGTTTGTTTTTGGTACAATTATTTATTCTTAAGGACCTTTTTAGGGGCTAACCATGAAAGCCATCTCTATGTGCTCACCATGCTTCCCGCAGACTCGCCTGGGCTCGACCTTTGGCTGTGGCCGGTAGATTCATGGAACAAGAGACTGGCCTCGACCTCTGGCTGTGGCCGATAGATTCATGGAACAAGAGACTGGCCTCGCCTTTGGCTGTGGCCGGTAGATTCATGGAACAAGACACTGGCCTCGACGTTTGGCTGTGGCCGGTAGATTCATGGAACAAGAGACTGGCCTCGCCTTTGGCTGTGGCCGATAGATTCATGGAACAAGAGACTGGCCTCGACCTTTGGCTGTGGCCGGTAGATTCATGGAACAAGAGACTGGCCTCGCCTTTGGCTGTGGCCGATAGATTCATGGAACAAGAGACTGGCCTCGACCTTTGGCTGTGGCCGGTAGATTCATGGAACAAGAGACTGGCCTCGACCTTTGGCTGTGGCCAATAGATTCATGGAACAAGAGACTGGCCTCGCCTTTGGCTGTGGCCAATAGATTCATGGAACAAGACACTGGCCTCGCCTTTGGCTGTGGCCGATAGATTCATGGAACAAGAGACTGGCCTCGACCTTTGGCTGTGGCCGGTAGATTCATGGAACAAGAGACTGGCCTCGACCTTTGGCTGTGGCCAATAGATTCATGGAACAAGAGACTGGCCTCGCCTTTGACTGTGGCCGGTAGATTCATAGAACAAGAGACTGGCCTCGACCTTTGGCTGTGGCCAATAGATTCATGGAACAAGAGACTGGCCTCGACCTTTGGCTGTGGCCAGTAGATTCATGGAACAAGAGACTGGCCTCGACCTTTGGCTGTGGCCGTTAGATTCATGGAACAAGAGACTGGCCTCGACCTTTGGCTGTGGCCAGTAGATTCATGGAACAAGAGACTGGCCTCGACCTTTGGCTGTGGCCAGTAGATTCATGGAACAAGAGACTGGCCTCTGGCCTACATCAGAGCTCAGTCCTCATCCACCAAGAGCCTGCTGGGCTTAACCCTCAGCCCTGACAACCCCCTTCACTCAGCCTTACACCCCAGCCCCTGCTGGGTATGTCTGTCGGCTATACCATGGGCTCTTTAGGCACAGGGCCGAGCCTTCAGCCAGGCACTGCGCATAGTGGCCTGCTGTACAGTCTTATGCGCACGGACGTTAGCTTTGGCTTTTCAGCACCCATTTGTCTCGGTAAAGAATGTATACAGAATCAAGACTATGGCCGCCTGTAAGCAATTGTGTAAAAAATCTTGTGCACCATCATTGATGTCATTTATGATTCCACATGTGATGTAATGTCTTACGTCATCACGGATGTTATTGTGATGTTACCTCTGACGAGTCTGAGGTCGTGTGCCTCTCGTTGGAAAAGCTATGCTTGCCTAGTTAAATATAACTGGGGAATAACAGTGATTTTAGGCTTGAGATTGTAAACATAGCATCCTTTCAACTGATACATTTTATGAGAAATTCAGTTTTTCGTATAATTTATGATATTTCGCAATGTCTGCACATAATCTTAACTTCCCTTTATCAATGTTGTTGTAACGCCCTGAACGTCTCAGGATCGTTTAACAGACACGACAATGAGGACGCAACCACTTGTGAAGGGTTAGTTCTTTTAATGAAGGCAAATAAAATACAAAGAACAAACAAAAGTTATAGTCACTGGAATCCTCCAGGCTAAGTACGTTACCAGCCCACAGCACGGATGGTCCTAACCGTCCTCTGCATATACGCCGATCCCGGCGTATGCCAACAGAGGGCAGAAATGAAATGGCCGACAATGCCAATCGGTAGGCTGTGAGGGGCACGAAGAGTGTTGGGGAGAATCGAGGAGTCAGGGAAACACCCAGTCGGGGTCTCTACCTGAAGGGAGCAGCCGCTCAACCTCTTCCTCAGACTGCACCGGGACGCGGAGTCACCTCCTGGTGATGCGTCACCGATACCCCAATCACAAGCAAGAAGACTGAACCGAGAGCAGCCGCTCGATCGATCCTGTGGACTTCCGAGTCTGTAACGCGGCAAACACCTCCTGGTGTGCGTTACAGCTGGCAGTCCCTGTGTCTCTGGTCGGGCTGGGAGTTACGACTCCAACCAGCAAAAGCGCCACTGCGCTTGGACTCAGCCGAGTCAAAAAGCGAAGCTCAATGGTTGACCGGTAGAGCTTCCGGGTCCTTCACAGGTGACGATGGGGCAAGACACGGCCCAGGGAGTAACGACTCGACCTACCTCCGTTCTTGCCTTACTGGAGCACCACTCCGGAACACTGCTCTTCACGAAGCAGGTACGTCGGTGTAAACACAATATCCGACAGCCTTGTACCTCCCGGTTCCTCCCTTTATAGGGCGTGTTTTCCTTGAGTTATGTAACAGCTCTCCTGTTTACATAAGGGCGTGTTTCCCTTGAGTTATGTAACAGCTCTCCTGTTTACATAAGGGCGTGTTTCCCTTGAGTTATGTAACAGCTCTCCTGTTTACATAAGGGCGTGTTTCCCTTGAGTTATGTAACAGCTCTCCTGTTTACATAAGGGCGTGTTTCCCTTGAGTTATGTAACAGCTCTCCTGTTTACATAAGGGCGTGTTTCCCTTGTATGACAGGAATTCTTGACAGTACATCCTCCCTCTCAGCGGCTCCCCACGGGTCCAGCGCTGGCAGCAAAACGCCGATGGAACAAGGAGACCAAGCGCGGAGCATGAACCCCTTCAGCCGGTTCCCATGAATGCTCCTCCGGGCCATAGCCTTTCCACGCAACCAGGTACCACAGCTTCCCCCTGCGCCATTTGGACGCCCGTATGCCCGACACTTCATACTCCACCTCCGACTCCACGCATACCGGCCTAGGTGTCCCAGACGGCTTGGAGGGTGCTGGTTTGAGCAATGATACATGAAAGACAGGGTGTATCCGCAATGACTGGGGCAAGCACACCTTCACGTTCACGGGACCCATACACTTGGTAATTCGATAGGGGCCCATGTACTTGGGATGGAACACACTGTTCTTTCGAAACCTCATGTTTCTTGTGGATATCCAGACGTAGTCTCCAGTGCGGTACAGTGGCCCGGGCCTTCTCTTCCTATCTGCCGCAGCCTTGTATCTTCTCTTGGCCTCTATTAGGACAGCCCTTGAGCGCATCAACGTGTCTTTTATGTGTGCCACCCTGTCCGCTGTGGCGGGAATCCTGTCCTCTCTGAACGGATGTAGAAATGGCAAGAACCTGGGATGTTGGCCATAGTTGCTATAGAACGGAGATGACTGTGTGGAGCTGTGAGTGGCGTTGTTATAGGCTATCTCTGCAACCCATAGCAAGTCGACCCATTCTTCCCTGCCCTGGTCCACAAAACATCGCAGATACTGTTTGAGCGTTTGGTTCAGGCGCTCGGTTTGGCCGTCCGTTTGAGGGTGGTAGCTGGTGGACAGGGCGGTCTTAACATGCAGCGCAGTGCACCAAGTCTTCCAGAATTGCGCAGTAAACTGCGACCCCCGGTCCGACACGATCACCCCAGGTAATCCATGCAGTCGTACCACATTCTTTAGGAGTAGTGACGCCAATTCCCCGGCCGTAGGGACTCTCTTGCAGGGGATGAAGTGCCCCATTTTCGTCAAGTAATCCACCACCACCAGTATTGCCGTCATCCCCTGGTCTACCGGTAGGCCCACCACGAAGTCCAGTGATATGCTATCCCATGGTCTATCCGGGGTCGGAAGTGGATGTAAGAGCCCTTGGGTTCGGCCATGGTCGGCCTTCATGGTAGCACACGTAGGACACTCCTGTCCCCACCTCCTGACATCCACTCTCATGGTTGGCCACCAGAAATGCCGTCCCATGCTAGCCACCGTTTTTTCAAAGCCCAAATGACCTGCGCATGGAGAGTCATGGCACCAGATGAATGCTTGTTTCCTTAGCCTAGGCGTGGGTATCAATAGGCACCTGCCCTTCAGGGGTATCCCGTCCTTCAGCTGCCATTCTCTGTGACTGAGGAGCCACCTCCGCCATGCGAATGACCTGATCCTTCTCTTTATTCCCCTCAGGAAAGTATCCGGTTGGATAACCCCCAATACCATCCTCGGGGAAATGATGGAACGCTCGGTTGCAGGCAATGGTTCCTTAACTGCAGATTGACGGGACAGGGCGTCCGCCTTCCGGTTTTCCGTCCCCGGCCGATATGTGATGCGGAAGTTGAACCCCGCAAAGAAGATCATCCACCGCAGCTGCCTGGGAGAAAGGTGTCTAGTGGCCGTCATGAACTGTAGGTTCCGATGGTCCGTGTACACCGATACCACATGTCTTGCCCCCATCAACCAATGCCTCCATTCGGTGAAGGCGTCCTTGATTGCGAGAAGCTCCTTCTCCGCAATATGGTAGTTGCGTTTGGCGTCGTTGAGTTTGCGGGACATGTACGCAACGGGATGAAGCACCCCTGTGTCGTGGTTGCGTTGGGACAAGATAGCCCCCAGCGCCACATCCGACGCGTCCGCTTCCACCACGTAGGGGAGATCCGGATCGGGGTGAGCCAACACCGGCGCCTTACCAAAGGCGCTTTTCAGGGCCTCAAAGGCTTTGTTCGCTTCAGGGGACCAGACAAACTCCTTGGACTTCCTCAGTAGCTGTGTGATTGGGGCCACCACTCCTGAAAATCCATCTATAAACCGCCTGTAAAAGTTGGCGAAGCCAATGAAACTTTGGACGTCCTTCACGCTTTGGGGCACCGGCCATTCTTTCACCGCCTTGATCTTTCGTTCTGCCATCTCCTGTCCCTCTGGACTCAGCATCACTCCGAGGAATTCCACGGATGTGACGTGGAAGTCACACTTGCTGAGTTTACAAAACAGCATGTTTTCCCTCAGCTTTTGGAGCACAGCTTTGACGTGGTGTACGTGCTCCTCCACACTGGACGAATAGATGAGGATGTCGTCGATATATACGACCACGTAGATATCCAACTCCTCTCTGAATACCTCATTCAAAAAGTACTGAAAGGCTGCCGGGGCGTTGCACAGACCGAACGGCATGACGAGGTACTCAAAAAGGCCGAACCTGGTCTTAAAGGCGGTCTTCCACTCGTCTCCGTCCCTCATGCGCACCAGATGGTATGCCCCTTTCAAATCCAACTTGGTGTAGATACGAGCTTTCTTGACCTGTTCCAGAAGTACACTGATGAGAGGCAAGGGGTACCGATTTTTTATGGTTATCGCATTCAATGCCCTAAAGTCCACACAGGCTCTCAGCTCCCCATTAGCCTTCGGGATGAAGAAGAGTGGCGAGGCGGCCGGAGACTTGGACGGGCGGATGAATCCTAGCTTGAGGAGTTTATCCAGGTACCCCCGGAGATGCACGTTTTCAGGCTCCGTCAGGGCATACAGCCTGCCGCTGGGAACGCTGGCCCCTGGCACCAGGTCGATCTGGCAGTCAAACTGTCTATGTGGTGGTAGCACTTCCGCCTTCACCTCATCAAATACATCCTCAAAACTGTGATAAGCCTGGGGGAGAGCCACATCTTTTTCTGCCGCTGTAGCCACCGTCTGACTCCCGCTCTCATCTGCGTCAAGGGATTCCGTTCTTATTCCACAATGCAGGATGCAATACGGTGACGTCATTTCGATGCGATGTGTTGGCCAATCCACAAAGGGGTTGTGTTTCTGTAGCCACGGCAATCCCAATATGACGCCATATTGGGGCGCTCGGATGATGTTAAAATCGATTTGTTCCAAATGGTTCCTCCCATATCTCATCGGAAGGACCCCCGTGTGCTGTCCGATGGGCCCCGTCACCAATCGCCTTCCGTCTACCGCATAGACGTCTTCGGGTACTGCTTTGGGAAGAAGCACTAGCCCTAGCCTGCATGCCTCGTTGTGGTCCATAAACATGCCAGTGGCCCCTGAATCCACCATGGCCACAACGGGTATCCACTGGTCATGCACTCCCACGTGCACCGTGATAAACAGGTGTCGTTGTCCCTTAGTGACCGAGTTGGAAAGTGAAGGGATGGATGAGTGACTCCGAGATGCCCCTTCTCTGGTCTTGGAGTCCTCTAGTTTTCCGCCGGTATGTCCACCACGGCTGTTACCGACCGGTTGGCCCGATAACGTGACGTCTTCGGTTTGGCAGGGCATTCACGTACGTAGTGGCCTTTTTTGCCACAATATAGGCACAATCCTTGTTTACGGCGTGACTCTTTCTCCGTGGCTGTGAGGCTCGCTCGTATTGCGCTGATGTCCATGGGTTCTCCCTTGGATGCGGTGGAAGTTTCAGGACTTCCCACCGTCACATAGGATGGAAGGGATTTTCCTTTTCTCCCATGATCCCCCTTTCTTTCACTTAGCCTATGTTCCAGCCGTAATACCAGGTTGATAAGGCCCTCACATGTCTTGGGTTGAGGGTCAATATGAGCCACGGCGTCCTTGAGCTCATCGCACAGCCCTTGATGGAAGAGCGCCGTCTGTTTAGCAACAGGCCACTTGGTTTCCGCAACCAGCCTTCGGAACGCGTTGAGATACTGCACCAGGTCGTTGGATCCCTGTCTCAACTCAAGCATTTCACGGTCCGCCGTGTACGAGTCAGCCCTTCTGTCGAATACCTTCAGGAATTCCTCGCGAAAAGCACCCCAATCACATAAGAGGGGGTCGTCCCTGCTCACCAGAGGTACGGCCCATTGTGCCGCGTTTCCAGCCAAATAGGATATAAGGAAAGCCACACGAGCCTGACTCGTGGGGAACGCCTTTGGTTTGCACGATAAATGTAGCGCCACTTGTGTGAGGAATACCTGCACTGTGTTAGGATCCCCACTGTACCTCTCTGGTGTTGCCAAGGGGATGGCTACCGGCATTTCCACTACTACCGCAGGGGTCTGGTTCGTGAGGGAGGTGCTGGGCGTGAGCGGGTCCAATTGGATAGCATCCAGTCTGGCTTTTACATCGGCTGTTTCTTGCCTAGAGGCAGCCACTTCAACTTGCATGGCCGCTAAAGCAGCCAGCACATCATCAAGTGTTGCCATGTCTGTTATCGACCGGGAGACAGTTAGTGTTATTAAGGTCGGATATTTTGTAACGCCCTGAACGTCTCAGGATCGTTTAACAGACACGACAATGAGGACGCAACCACTTGTGAAGGGTTAGTTCTTTTAATGAAGGCAAATAAAATACAAAGAACAAACAAAAGTTATAGTCACTGGAATCCTCCAGGCTAAGTACGTTACCAGCCCACAGCACGGATGGTCCTAACCGTCCTCTGCATATACGCCGATCCCGGCGTATGCCAACAGAGGGCAGAAATGAAATGGCCGACAATGCCAATCGGTAGGCTGTGAGGGGCACGAAGAGTGTTGGGGAGAATCGAGGAGTCAGGGAAACACCCAGCCGGGGTCTCTACCTGAAGGGAGCAGCCGCTCAACCTCTTCCTCAGACTGCACCGGGACGCGGAGTCACCTCCTGGTGATGCGTCACCGATACCCCAATCACAAGCAAGAAGACTGAACCGAGAGCAGCCGCTCGATCGATCCTGTGGACTTCCGAGTCTGTAACGCGGCAAACACCTCCTGGTGTGCGTTACAGCTGGCAGTCCCTGTGTCTCTGGTCGGGCTGGGAGTTACGACTCCAACCAGCAAAAGCGCCACTGCGCTTGGACTCAGCCGAGTCAAAAAGCGAAGCTCAATGGTTGACCGGTAGAGCTTCCGGGTCCTTCACAGGTGACGATGGGGCAAGACACGGCCCAGGGAGTAACGACTCGACCTACCTCCGTTCTTGCCTTACTGGAGCACCACTCCGGAACACTGCTCTTCACGAAGCAGGTACGTCGGTGTAAACACAATATCCGACAGCCTTGTACCTCCCGGTTCCTCCCTTTATAGGGCGTGTTTTCCTTGAGTTATGTAACAGCTCTCCTGTTTACATAAGGGCGTGTTTCCCTTGAGTTATGTAACAGCTCTCCTGTTTACATAAGGGCGTGTTTCCCTTGAGTTATGTAACAGCTCTCCTGTTTACATAACCTCTCAACCGCTAAGCATCCTGGGAGATGTAGTCCGTTTTCGCTGGTTACCGTTTTCCTCCCCTCGTATGACAGGAATTCTTGACAGTTGTTTTGTGGTTTGTTTTTGGTTCTGACATAACTTGTCCCAACTTCCCAAAAACCCTAACTCTTGGTGTAGAGTCTGGCTTAAGGACAAGTTCTGGGTCCATCGCTCCTGCCCGCCGAGCCTTCTGCACACAACACTTGTGCATGCATGGCAGGATGCTATGCAGAGTGCCATCCTTGGCCATGCCATGCATTCAATGCTCCTAATGTGGGGCACTCCTTTTATACCCTACACCCATTTACAATAGGCTTGGGGTACAAGCCAATCCCTACAAGTCATGCCATGAGCAGATGCCTCACTACTGAAGTCTGCAGGAGCTCTGGGTGCAGCCCTTGGTCATGCTCTGTGCTCAGTACCACTGCCCATAATGCCTGCGGTGAACGGCCAAAGGGCATGCTTTGTAGGTCCTGAAACAAGCAGCATTTATTTGCACGGCCTTCGTCCAATTTCACCCCCTATTAACTGCAGAGCATACAAGCCCTCTGGGTAAACCCTGCGCTCACTGTCCCAATCCGCAGTGGCTAGAAGGTAAGCTGTTCCGCTATACCCTCCATGTACTGGTAGACAGGGGTGGCTGGGGGTATCTATCCATCAAGCTGTGCGATATTTGTGCAAACTTCCATGTCATCTGCGTGTTCACTGTCCCAGCCTGCAATTTCCATTTGTCAGAGACATTAGCTCTGCCCAGAGAGTACTGGGCACAGCGGGTGACCATCAGCTAAGACCCTCCTGACACAGGCTTGGCCTAAAGGGCGAGTGCCACAGGGTGCAGCCTTTTATCACATCCTGCGGCCGTTTCCTTGCCCCAGGAATTACCAGCCATAGCCCTTTGCAAGTTCACTTTCAATAAGTCCCTATGAACGTTTAGTGGGAACTACATTTGGGACTTATTACAGCTTACCCTCACTTGACCAATCAGACCACAGCTTTCCAAGATCAAACGCGTCTGTACATATTATGTTTAAGAAATGTTTTGTTCAGATTATAAATCATTTAAGGCTAAAGCTGTAAACAGGTTTATCTATGACTGCATGAAATATCATTATGTATGAGGACAAACTGGTACTGGGAGTGGAATAACGTTCAAAGTTCATGTTAGTGCCAGTGGGGGGTTCAGGTTAGTATTCAGGTTTGCATTAAAGTTAGGTGTAGCGTGGGGTAAGGATCTACATTCGTTTCACCTCACTGTACATTTCTTTCAAAAGAGAAAATGCGTATTTGTATGTGGGCTTTTTACAAACTTTCTAACCTTTTATGTAATTTTTTTTTTTCTAGAGCTAAATGGCATTTTACATCGCCCTGGAGATCATACCTGTCCTCTCAGTGGTGGGGGGTTCCACCTTGGACCCACAAAGCCCAAGGATACTTTTTCCAGTACTTGCTCACACGCTCTTCAGCGGTACCCCAGCTGTCTCACGGGGCTGCTCAAGCCTCACTACTTCAGATGACGTAACAAACTGCATCTGTGATGATGTCAGTGGTGACATCACACGTAACATCACCAATAAATTACGTTACTCAAGGCTCACACAATTGTCCTTTTTAGGTCTCGGCTAGCGAAGGCTGCGCTTGCGCAGTCTCGCTTGCGAGATTTAATGTTTTTCAGTAGTGGGGCTTGAACCCGTCCCTCTTCTCCATTGGCTGGCTTCCTAAACGGAGGCCAGCCATTGGAGGAGAGGGTGTATGTCCATTTAAGCCCTGTCTTTTTCGGATTCGGGGGCGTGTTTTTTAGTTTCTTTCTCTCCTCTGGAATGTAAACATTCCAGCCAATGGGAAGAGGAGAGAAAGAAAAACACGCCCCCGAATCCGAAAATGACGCTGCGTTTCTCCGAGGCATTTCTGCTTGACCTCGGAGAAAGATGGTTACAAAGTCGGCGAGCTCCTGCGGGGTCCTGGGGTCGGTGTTAGCCATGCCGCTGTCGGTGTCTGCGCTGTCTGAGGACTGCCTTGCCTCCCTTTAGTAGTGGTCCACTTAGGGGTCACTGAAGGGAAGACAAGTTCCTGGTGCCCGTGTGCAGGTTGAGTCATGTGGGCTTTGTGCATTTTGAGAATATTTCTTGTTTTTTTTTGTGTCATGCCTCTGCTTTTACTAAATCACTTTTCTGCTGCCTGCTATCTCCTGAGTCCTGTTGTTTTACTGCAGCATGTCTCTGCGCCCATGCATAAAGCTTTCTTCCCTCTGCTGTTCCCTCCCTGGTTAGTATTGCTGCTTCGTAGTTGATGGGACATGCCCGTCCTGCTATTAACACACTTTTCATCTCCCTGCTGTGCGTGGTGTGGTTTTCTGCAATTTTCTCCTCTGTGTGCTGTTTCCTAGTGCTTCCCTGTGCCAGGTGTCATCACAGACATGGCTGCCTCTGTGCTGTCTCCCACTGGATGACCATTAAAGAGGCGGCATTTCTTCTGTACCCTGTCCGTTCCCTCCCACGGTGGGCGAGGGTGATTTCTGAGAACCTTAGAGTGAGGCTAGTGCGGGGGGGCGGTGCCGCTGACCCCCCTTACCTGACTCTTCCCCCCATGGTAAATGTAGGAGCCCTACGGTCTGACTCACACCTCACACCCCCTGTAACCTCGCGCCTCCACCGCTGCTTTTTCTGTCTCTCCCTCCCCAGCTGCCCCCTGCACACACTCCTCCCCTCGCTCCACCAGTTCAGCCCTCCATAACCCCCTCCCTGGCTGGCCGCCTCCTTGCTCCAGCTGCTTGCCCAGGCTCCCCTGCCCCCTCGGCCCCCTCCTCTGCTCCTGGGTCCACCCTCTCTTCATCCCTCCCTCCCTCCCACCCTGGACCCTAGGAGGCGGCCTGGACACAACACTCCCAGCCGCCGGGCGGCTCTGCGCAGGCCTCGGCTGCTTCCTGGAGGGTCAGACGGACAGCTGGCCTCAGACCGCACCAGGGGAAGGCCACGGATACGGTAACCCCCGAGGCCTCGGACCCTGAGGTAGGACCCGGTCACCGGCCTCAGAGCTTACTGTGACCCAGAGACGTCCCAGCCCTTCCTAAACTTTCCAGGCCCTGTGAGGGAGAGAGGGAGTCCCGCCTCAACTTTCACAACAAACACAGACACTTCTCAGCAGCCCCCAGTATCATCGTAACATAAGGACATTTGAGTATGTTTAAAATATGTCCCGTGCTCATTTAAACAATTCCCCCCCCCATTTTTGCAAACAAGTTCGATGCACCTGTAAGTGTATATATGAACATATTTTTTCTAAAAACCCACTAATATAAAGATTGCACATTGTAGGCGAGTAGGTAAAATAATGCCTAGGACCAGGCGATCTCCTTAGAATGGCTGGTAATGTGACCAGAGTGAGTCTAATTCACACACAAAACTCCCAACACTACTGCTATCAACACATGTACGCCACCCACATAAAGCGGCACACAGGTACACAAGCCATCATGCACAATAATACAACAGCCTGCATGAGACACACAAATGCCAGAACTTCCAAGTTTTCTATTCCATGGGTCATCCAGTTCAAGTGATTTTCTTTTTTCTCCCTGGGTTTGTAGTCCTGTTTGACATTTAATTCATTCAGCCCTACAAGGACCAGAATCAAGAAAAGTATCCGAGCGCTTTACACGAGCACCAGTTACTGTTTTTGACAATATCCTTGTGTATTTCGCTGCTTCAAAAATCATAAATCTCAAAACGTCTTTTCCACCTTTCAGATAATCTGTCAATTTTTATTAGTCATTTATTTTTTAAATGCTTAATTTTTAGTGATAAATGCAAAGATCTAGAAACAACGGTGCCACTTCTGCTTTGGCTCCCAAGATCAATGTGTATGTGTCTAGATCTATGTGTGTGTGTGTGGTTCTGTATGTGTGTGTGTGTGGCTGTGTGTGTATGTGTATGTGGCTCTGTGTATGTATGTGTGGCTCTGTGTGTGTGGCTTTGTGTGTGGGGCTCTGTGTAAGTGTGGGTGGCTCTGTGTGTGTGGGGGAGGCTCTATGTGTGTGTATGTGTGTGCCTCTGTGTGTGTGGCTCTGTGTGGGTGACTTTTTTGTAGGTGGCTCTATGCGTGGGTGGCTCTGTGTGTGGATAACTGTGTGTGTGTATGTAGGTGGCTCGTTATGGGTGGCTCTATTTGTGTGTGGGTTGCTCTATGTGAATAGCTCTGTGTAGGTGTCTCTGTGTGGGTGGCTCTGTGTGTGTGGGTGGCTTTATGTGTGTGGCTCTGTGTGTGGGTGCAAATGCAATAGGTCTCGCATTTGAGAGAGATTAAGCTATTTACATTGTAAATAACAATGCAGTTTCTTTAAATGTTTTAAAAACAAAAACATAAACAAAAATAATGTCATGAGCAATGCCAATAGCTCTAACTTTAACAATGCAGAGACCATTGCATTGTAAATGCTTGTTCCTATCTGTCCCCTGTAAGAGGAAGTGCTGCCTTGCTTTGCTAAGTTAGTTCTGTAAGTGCACCTGGCTGTTCCCAGTAAACCCTGGGTGCAGGGAATGCCTGAAGCCACAGTCCTGCCCTGCTTCACTCACACTGCGGCAGCAGATTGTGCAAGACCCCTCTATGTAAATGTCAGTGGAATATGGAAGTTGAACCCCCCCCCCCAACCTTCCAGTCTCCTATGAAACTTTGTGGACATATAATGTTTCACAAAGGTTGAAGCAGGTTCATCATAGAGAACCTAAGTGACGTTAATACAAGACATCCTTTTCTATAACTGCATGCTGTGTCACTATGTGCGAGTGCCAATTGGCCCCGGGGACAGGGTGTAGCGGAACAAAAGTGGAACAAAACTTTATGGGCCCGATTCACAGAACTAACTTAAGAGAAAATCCTAAACTTACTACCATTTTGGTATTCACAGAAGGCACTTACTCATTTTGGTATTCACAGAAGGCACTTACTCATTGATGAGTAAGTGCCTTCTGTGAATACCAAAATGAGTAAGTTACTCAAAATGAGTAAGTTGCTCATTTTGAGTAACTTACTCATTTTGGAATTCACAGAAGGCACTTACTCATTGATGAGTAAGTGCCTTCTGTGAATACCAACATGAGTAAGTGCCTTCTGTGAATACCAAAATGAGTAAGTGCCTTCTGTGAATACTAAAATAAGTAAGTGCCTTCTGTGAACACCAAAATGGTAGTAAGTTTAGGATTTTGTCTTAAGTTAGTTCTGTGAATCGGGCACGAGGTTCATGGAGGTATGGTGTAAATATACTTGTTTGCATTTATACTATTTCCAGTCCCACACCATAGTGCAGAAACACTTGGGTGTCTACCATAAAAAACATATGTTTACAAATTCATCAGAAGTGCTTACACTCTTTTTCTTTAAAGGCAGGAAGATGAGTGATGTTTAAATATAGGTATGTGTGAGTGTGTGTCTGTATCTATGTGTGTGTGTGTGTGTGTGTATATATGTTCTGTGTGTATGTCTATAAACATATACAGACACACAGACATATACATATATATTCACTGAAACAGCCAAGAGTTAAGGTGAAGCTAAAATTAGTTTGATTATAACAGCTCAACATTTATTAAAAAATAAACTCAGAAATGTACCTGAAAATCACAGTTAAACTGCAATAGTGGCTATGAATTAAAACCTAACATTCACTGAAATTTACAAGTTCTGGTTAAGATCACAATCCATAACCAGCACAACAGCAATACAAACCATAATTTATACACCAAATGCATAGCTCGTTATCTCACTCTTAATGAAACAGATGCAAATCATCTTACATATGAGATCAGATATCACATTACACTTACCACTTTGACAGAAACAACTATGAATGTTGTATCATTTATAGGTTTGATGAAGTGTTGTTGCTTAATTCCATTTTGATTTTAGGCCTTCTGATTTATTGACATTAATACAGAGAGGATATAAGCATTGCATTTGGTGTGCAAGTTGGGGTTTGCATGGCAGTTGTTCTAGTTATGAATTGTGATTCTAGCCATAGCTTGACAGTTTCTGAGGGGGTTTTCGGTTTTATTTGTAACCACATTATCACTTTAAATGTGGTTTTTGGGTGAATGTCTGATTTTTTAAAAGACACATGTTGAACTATTCTGACCAAGCTAACCCTAACTTTACTTCAACCTTGATTCTTTCAGTGAATTTCTGGGGTGTTTTGATCAAATACCACATCCTAGAGTTCCCTGGTCCCAGCCCTCAGCGGGCAGCAAACCCCTACTGTGCACAGCTTCAGATGTACCGACAGGCCCTGTGCCTTAACCTCTACAGACAGCCAACCGCCACTAGGCACAGCCATCAGCTCAGAGGAGGTTTGCCACTGGACCTGGCCTTCTTCCCCAGGGGAGAATCTAGAGCCATGGCAATCACTAACAATGTTCTTATCATTTGGACACACTAGGAACCCTACTGGCAATAGAATCAGCAGCAAATTTCTTTGGTTCTATCTCCGGGTATAGGCTTAACACCAATAAATCAAACATCCTCTCAGCAGGTTTTTTAGGATCTTGAGTTTGCATTCTTTATAATCATCATGAATTAACCTAGGGGTTTTGCTAAAAGAGCTTTATGATCATCCTAGACCCAGTAACTACAAAGTCACGCAGCGGGCTGCTATTCGTCTTCTAAAGGAAGACCCGGCATTCTCCCCCAAAGGAGAATCTGAAGTCATGGCATGTGCTGACGATGTTCTTATCATTAGGACCCCTGCCACCAATTAAAGAAGAGGCACAGTAATTTTGTTCCATCTCCTCGTCTAAACTAATAATGATAAAACACATTGGTTCTATCTCCAAGTATAGGATTAATAATAATAAAACACAAATCCTCTAGCATGTGTGTTAGGATCTTGAGTTTTCATTCCTTTATAATCTTCTGGGTAATACATTAACCTAGTGGTTTTGCTTAAACAGCTCTATGGCCATCTTAGACCCAGCAACTATGAAGCCGCCCATTGGAATGCTATTCGTCTTCTAAAGACATGGGAGTCTCTCTTTAGTTGGCTGAATCAACCAATCAAGATGGTCCTCTTAACAATGATTTTGCTCAGTGCCCCTACTTTGGTGCACTCTTTGCATACCTTTGGCCAGACCCTGAGCCTCACCCTCAGTGAGCAGCCAACTCCCACTGGAATCGGCCATCGCCTCAGAGTGGGTTTGTCACAGGGCCTGGCCTTCTTCTACAAGGGAGACTCTAATGTCATGGCATATGCAAACAATGTTCTTATCATTAGTGCCCATTGGGAACCCTACCAGCAATAGAAGCTGAGGCACAGTAATTTATGATAATCCGATAGTCCTTTTACCAAAGAATTTGAATCTATTTAGGATGCCACTGGTGCATGTGCACCAGTCCCTTTCAAAAAACACTTGATGCATTTCTCGATTCTTTCATTTGCGCCCATAAAAAACACAACATTTGATCAGCTTTCTCTAGCTCCCTCTAATTAGGAGAGGTTGGGACTTACCTAATTTTCAGAACTACTACTGGGATGCATTAGCGTAAAGACTAATACTTTTAGTTCAGAATATCTCTTTAACGTCAACTTTTACATATACATGTTTCAAGACCCCACAGCATTTGTTCTTGTACCAATTCACCTATCCCACATGTCATCTCCAATATGTTAGTTCTAATGGGTATCTGTCTCCTATGGTAGGATATCTGTCCTCAATTCAAAATTCAAAATCCCTGTGTTACTTAGATATTCCCTCATCTGGGAAAAAACAACATTCCTGGCGTAATTCTGATCTTCGTTTTATTCATCAACTAGTTCACCATGACTCTGAAATATTTCCTGGTGATTCAAGATGAATTAATATATTCCACATCCACCGTATTTCAAATATTTACAAACTTGAAAATATGCTCTTAACACTGATGCAGCTGTCAACCCTTTACTAAAATCTGTAATCTATTCAACTTTCCATAAAGATCCCTCATTCAATCAGCTTTTCAACAGCAGTTGTTTGTTACAAAAAATGGCATTCTGCCGCTTTTTGTTTAACACTTCATATGCTCCAGCAAGATTGTGACATAATTCCCTAAACTTTTGATTCTCTGACTGCAAAGTGAGAGGAGTTTGTAAACACCAATCCCCATGTTAAAAACATAAGCAACAATTTGTCAGAAGACATAGCCTGGCATTTGACCTCTGTCCTGGAAGCACAGCAAATATGGCACGATAAATACAGAATTTAAAGGCATCTTTATTTACTGATTGGACTTTCATGACCCACTCAAAAACTTAACTCACAACCTACCAGTGGGTCGAGACCAACTGTTTAGGAAACACTGCTATAGAGGCTAGTATCTTAGATTGGGCCAAAAAAATGATCCTTTAGGCTTAATAAGGTAATTAATCTGGAACTTTGTTGATTTTCTTTTGAGGGCGCAATATGATACCTCTATAACTACATTCAGACTCCACCACTGCCATACTTTATTTGACTCATACATTCCTACATCCAATTTTCTTAGATGGCATCCAAAAAAGGAACACCGGACTATTGCCCTCAATGTCACTCAACAACTGCAGATTGTGTTCTAATACTTGCCTCCTCCCCAATTCTTCTCCAATATTGGTTACAGACTTTCCTGGGCTCTTGATACACGTATAAATCCTGAAGAATAACTAATCATGTTGAGGATCAATACTATAACTCGTAACAACTTTGTCTTCTTGATAGACCTGATTGCCCTACAATCTGCCTGACATTGGTGGGATTCTACTTATCCAGATCGTAACTCCTGGATGCATGAACTTGTGGATGTTGCTTTCCTGGTGATAGTCTGACTAGGGTGACAAAGGCTGGGGCCTTTCTCAGGAACATCTTACATTTATATGTGACATGGCAGGCCTCTCTAAAGTTAATTAAGTTCTGGGACCCATCCCACCGGGTCTTTCTGCCAAGGAAAGAAACACACCTTTATACTTCCAGCCCATTGTCCAGGTCTGGGAGCAGTTTTCACACCTATTTCAATCATCATTTAGGCCACGTACAAGCTGGGCAGTGACTGAAGAGCTAATGGCAATTAGTCTCCAGAGCTTCAGGCAGTGTAAAGGTAAGGAAAAGGAAAGTTTCTAAAAGGTATATTTCTATTATATTTAATAAATATCCAACTTCACAATTAGATAGGAATTTTATTAAATATAAAAATACATTCTTGAATGCAGTCTGTAGCTGGTGCATATCTAAAGTTATAGAGAAAAGTGTATAATCTATACAGTGACGTAATTCTTTTATTCTAGAGGTTTTGTGGATTCTAAATCTATTTAGACAAACAATGGATGTGTCTCCTTTATCATGGCATTTTATCAAATGGTGTTTTATTAAAATTAATACTCAATAGATGATTCTGAGTGTTTATCATTTTATTACATCGGCATCCCCCCTAATTTCTCTGAAACAAGATCATCATGCCTGATGGGTTTGCATATAAATCATGGGTGCCCTGTTATTGTTCGATGCATTTGGTATAAATGCATGCCTCAGTCTAAGAATTATGCATTTTGGGTCTGCTGTGACTGGATACTTGAGAACATCTTTAACAGCTGTCAGAATTTGAAAATATGGGAATGCACCATAATCCATGGGTGAATGCGTGGGACCAACCAGGCTCCACCCACCGAACTACTTCCCAGGGCAGAGTAAAGCAAGGAAGTGACTTATGCTGCCTTGCGTTACTCGATTTACCAACCAACGCAAGGTAACTTTACATTGCTTGGTAAATCTAACTTAGAGATTGCGTTGCCCTCGGGGCACCCTGTGTGATGCAAGAACAACGTAATCCCTTGATAAATCTGGCCCAACCTGTTCTGGAATTGAGACAGCAAGCTTCCTATACTGGTTCCTCTCTCAAGGTGTTTCACCTGTGAGTTCTGATCATTTGTTTCCAGCATTGCATATGGGTACATATGACTGGTCAGGGTTCATTTTAATATTCTCTTGTGGCTCGGTCTATGTTCCATCTGTTCCAGAAGGGGTGTAATTTGCTGAACATTGTCAACCATTTTTCAAGTCCTTATAAAACAGTACCATTAAGAATATAACATTGCAATAATATTACTTGTTAGGGTTTATATGACAGGGGAGAATACTATGGGCCCTGATTTAGTCTTTAGCATACGAGTACTCAGTCACAAATTTGAAATATACCATGTACAACTTATTACATAAGCATTATAGCCTAAGTGACTGCACTATTTTTAGGTCTCGCTAGAGCCAGCGCATGCGCAGGTCTGGTGAGACATTTAGTAAGCGGGTTTTTAAAGTGCTGCCAAAGGCAGTCACCAGCTTGCTGTTACGCGCACAAGCGCGAGCTCCACCTCTCCAATGTTCTGTTGCTTGTTTAATTTGCAGCGCGCGGCGCGCGCGCTTGTCTTTTCTTGTTTTACTTTTACCGGCGCGCGCGCACCACTCGCGTGCTTTTATTTTCTTTCAGCGCGCCCGCGCGCACACACAACACCCGGGCTTGTTGAGGCTGTGCCAGCTGTCTGTAAAGGCCTAGAGTAGGAGCGCCCAGCATAGGCCCCAGAGATACAAATTCTTGCAGCCTCTCAGGTTGCTCCCAGAAGATAATTGGCATCCCTTGAGTCACCAGTGGATGGTGGGGTCAGGTACAGACGTGAGTAATGCTTTCTTCAGAAACCCTCCCTCTTTCACAAGTTCTCAAAGGTCAGTGAAAGTAAAGAACACCTTCGCTTCTTTAGTTTCTTTCTCCGTTTCACTGCACAGTGCAGCCATTTGTCCGGCTTGCCACTTCCCTTGTGTCTGACCCGGTGTGTCACCCCTGACTTTCGCAGGAGGAGCCGCTTCACCAGTGTGATCCAGTGACGTGTTTGTACGTAGAAGGTTTTGGTGCTCTTTGATCTGCCGTGGATCAGCCTCATTTTACAGGTGATGTCCTGTTTTACATGTTAGCGTGACTTCGTTTGTATGTCATATTTTATGTGTTGTCTCTTTTTTGCATGTCTTGTTCTTTTTGTTGAACGTCTTTTGCCTTTTATTATATCTTATTTTATATGCAGTTGGCGTGTACTCTTTATATTGCCTTTTTCGTGTCTGTTGTTTGCTTTCTTTCCAGCGTGTTTTTGATATTACTGCTTTTACAGTTGTATTTGTCTTGCTTAACAAGTTGATGATTCATTTATTGTTTGTTGGTGTGTCTTGATTTTCTCGTTGTTGTGTGTTTTGTTTTTGCACCCTCCCCAATGGTGCTGTTCTCTCTGCTTTCTGTTTAGAGTTTATCTTTATTACAGAGCTGGCATGTTGTTTCCTTCCTGCAGACACACCTGCTAATAATGGGCCAGGACTAAAAGTGAAATGATAGGTCTGCAGTTTTGTGCCACATTTCCTGCCATTCCTTGTTTCCCACCCATGTTTTAAAGAGCTTTACTGCTGTGCTCATGAATTGTGCCTGTCTGCTATTTCTAGCATTCTGTTTGTTGGAGACTAGTCTCTCCCTTCCAGTGCACGCTTCTTGCGCTTTGGACCTGGGGCGAGTGTGTGCACATGAATAAAAGTCACCGTGGTTTAATTATGACGACTGACACAAAGCTGGTTTGCTTTAAAAGATTCATGTGTACTGAGCAGTGAATAATGAAAGACAAATATTTTCAGAAAATAAAAACAATAACATTAATAACGTGGACCACCCTACAACACACACCACAAACTAAATGATGACTCAGCTTAGCAACTTACCCATTATTTATTGTTACCCAGCTGAGAAATGTTCTTCTTGTCAAGTGCTTTATGTGTATACGTGTGTACATATGTTCACTTGCTGTTGCTTTGCGGGCTGCTCTACCTACCCTCCAGCCAATACTTCCCCAGTCGGAAAACCGAACTTGGCGCAGCAGAACTAATAAATATGTCATCGGTGTTCATTTGACAAAGCCATACGTGGGTGACTTCCCACAACCCCCCAAACCCCGCAATTAGAAACAGCTTGCACCGGCCGGGCTGGAAATATGTGTTTTATTCCCTACAGCTGACTGCAGGGGTGGGATGGGGGTCACACATGAAGAAATAATTGTGTGATTTGGATAACAGGGGTTTTGGTTGCATGTTTCCACGTTCAAATACACCCAGCTAGGCACCTTATAAAAACACTCATTGGTCAGTCAGTTGCTCTCGCCTTCAAGAGCCATTGGCTTTATCTATATTTTTACCATTGTGCACAGCAGTACAGTTGCTCTGCAGCATGGCATAGCCAATAGGTCTCGTCTTTGGGACCTTATATTTAGTTATGCAGCACAATATCCTTGGCGCAACAACATCAACTGTTGCATGGCTAAACACTTAAAAGGTCCCAAAGGTGAGACCTATTGGCTATGCCAATGCTTGTTGTTTTTAGCATCTGGATTTTTTTTTAAATTGAGGTAGTTTTGTCCAAAAACATCTGCTGCACAAGGGGCCACGTTCACACTGACCAGCTATCTTATATGCTTGTGTTGCCATCCCTGCTTCATGATCATTGCGCATCCACACCAGTCCATTCACCCAATCACATCTTCCATGCTCTCCTACTACCCGGACACATGTGGCCCACAGAGATACCTGCCCGGTCCCGGCTAGACCCAGCACCCACCTGGCTGATTCTGGGATCGCAGGCATACACTAACTGCATGGCTGAACATTATGGTGTACTGTGTTCACATCTCACTTTAGTCTGCCTAAGACTAGTGGTGCTTCTCACTCTGGCATGCTGAGTACATTTCCTCTGTTCCCATCCCTTCGGAAATCTGTTTCTCTCCCTTCCTGTTGAACAAAAGTGCCATTTTCACCCTGAGGGCTATTGAGCACTGGGGTGTTAACTTTTCATGCTCTGTGCTATTACTTGGGCAATTCATTTATATATTTCAGCTCAGTATGTGAGATTTCTCTTGTAACTTTGGGTCCCAAGTTTTCACCCACACTTGCATTCATCGTGTAAGGATTTGTCACTACTGTCTGGAGTATAGAGGAAAAGCTCTGCAAGAACATTCCCTTGCACTCCTGGGCCCCTAGTACTCATAGGGCGCACTTTTCCTGTTCACGCCACGGCACACTTTTAAAAAGGTGTGCCATGCGAAAACAGGTAAAATTCGCCCTATAACAGGGAATGCACTGTCCCCAGGGCAGCTGTAAACTCGTGCTGCCCTAGGGGCAGCACATTCAAGTAAAATAGGGATCAGCTGCTTTAAAGAAGCTCCTTGTTTCACTGTGCAGGCAGCAATCTTCCCGCACTTTAAAGAGGGATTTGAGATCCCTTTGCAGGCAGGTGCAGTGAGTGATTGCACCCGCCTGCAAGGGGGTGTTTGGGGTTCCATAGGACCCCAATCCCTCCTCCAGAGGGCTGCCATCAGGGGGTGTAATCGCCGTGCACCTACTGACTGCTTCTTTGCAATTGCACCCACTTACATAATACGGCACGGGCAAATAAATAAAGAGATTCCCTCATTTGTATGGGGGCATGAAGGAATGTCTTCTTGAAATAGCGCTGGTGCTACATGTGCGCCAGTGCTATTTGTAATACAAAAGGGCCAGCACAAGCGTCTGTGGCCCTTTCTGTAATGCCAAGGGGCCCCGGGGCGCACATACCCATTGCACCCCCAGGGCACTTTCCGTAATATGGCCCCTGGTTTCAAAATATCCCCTTGCCCCAACAAAGTATATTGATGTCAAACCTCTGATTAACCAACAGCCAGTGAAGAAACATAAGCTAGTGAAAATTATAACTGTAGTGTTAACAAAAACATATAGGGAGCTACACAGCACCAGCCTAGCCATAGGTATAGCATAATAATGTGTACTCGTGCACCAGAAAAGGAGGGCAATCAGAGAAGGCCCAGTAATCCATATGTACATGTGCCAATGAGAGCTGCTGCTGAATGAGTCAAAGAGTGCTATATGGGCAAGAATAGGAATTGGCGAAATGAGCAATAGTCATGCACTTTTTTTAAAGGCAGGGATACGGCTACTGCCAAACAAACACAGCCCATCAATGATGAAGAAAGTGGTTGAGCAATCAAAGATGGCAACATGAGCACAAACTGCGCAATCTTTACAAGGTGCAGATTCACCCTATTCTTGCAAGGTTAAAGGAAGCCACAAATTTTAGCAAGATTTCATGCCCCAAGCCCCTCTAAAGCTCACAAAGGCTCCTAAAGACTGTACGATACCACCTTCCTGGGGCATCTCGATAATTGTACCCATTCATAACAAGCATTTGCAATGCAATCGGTCTCGCATTTGTGAAAGTTAGAACTATATGTGTTGTTCCCTTCATAAACAAGAAAAATAAATGTATTTTTGAGAAGATCGGGCAGCTGTCTGGCCAGTGGGCAAATACACGAGATGACAACATTCACTGCGTTTAAGTGCTTCAATTAATGCAATGGGAATGCACTTTTAGTTTGTCTTAACCCAATATATAAAATGGAAACCTGTAACCTCTTTCAAGTTAAAGTGGATTATTAAGCATGCTGGGTACAAAATATTTATTGGTTCAAACCGATTGAAATTGCACTCGTTAATGTCCATGAGCAATATGTACTTAGACAGCTACGGTCAAGAGACCTCTGCTGTTGTCGACAGACCCAGAAAGTGGAGTCCGGCAGAAGGGAGCAAGACTGGGATGTAATCATGTTCTCTGCATCTCTATTGATCGAGTCTGAATGCCACCGTAGCACAGCATTCAGTGCTGAATGGTAACTGCATTGTAGGAGAAATTACATCGGGGGCAAAGCTGCAGTAGTAATACACATCTAACACAGGCAAGAGAGTGATGTACAATAGAATGTAATGCCATATAGTACAGGAACTCTTTGGCATGCAATAAAAAAATGTAAATGTAAACCGACCCAAACATTGTAACTCCCGACCCTACCAATAATATTTTCCAACTTCTGCCACATGACATTTATTGTGCCTTGCGTGTAGACCTGTGGAGGGGGCTGATTGCACAATCTGTGGCATTTCCCCCTCGCTGAATGGTGTCGTGAAGCCGCCTCACACTGCATCCAGTTAAGCTGAGGAGAGCCGGTAATGGTGATAATCTGCCCCACCTCCTTGCCCCGGTCCGCACACCTCTGATACAGGAAACTAAGTGAAATCGACAGCATCTGGTGAATGATCCCCCTTAT